>NW_024066993.1:0-692459 GCF_015039405.1 Cantharellus anzutake | reverse complement strand
ATTACATTCCAATATTTCTCTTTGAGTTATGTGATTAAGTACGCCAACCGGCACTTTAAAATGAAATCGACGTATGCCCCAACTTCTTACAAGGGGGATCCAATAGGCAACAATTTGTCCCCTTATTTATGTAATCGCACCATGTCTTGGGCATCAGCTGTTTGAATCCGTTGTCATGCTTAGGGCTTGCATGACATCACAGCGCGCTGTAAAAGCCAAGGACTTGATTCATCGCGAATCATCAAACGGGTGGGGGTCAACAAGCTTCGATCGGTCCGCACTGCCTCAACTGTGGTAACACAAGGAAACGCCAGTCAGACCTCTGGTCCAGCCAGGTAGTATGACCCGGATCACCAGCAGGTTCCACCGTTGAGTCAATTCCGTCCGGAACTCGGTCTCTAACCTCACACCTACACCCACTTCAACCAGCCACTGCTAGCGTTGTCCATGACAGGCTCGATGCTGAAATGAGATATGCGATGTACGACCGAGTGAAGTTACAATGCGACGCCACAGTCGCTTATATATGCAAACGCCTACATGATCCTGCAGTTACCAAATCGCCGCCTGCCACGAGATTGATATTTCAAGTATTCGTTCCCTGGCCTAGTACTATGAATATTATTGCGTCTCGCCTTGATGCAAAAAGGTGGCCATAGATGGAAAGACTCCACGCTTTTTCAATCCAAATTGTTGTACGAATACTCTTCAAACCACCAAGCAGTACAAGCGCATCTTTCTTCGACTTTCGTACCCATATGGGCGTAGCGTGATTACGTAGCGCTCAAAGACGTGCTGTTTTTCGGCCGGTGTTAACGGGGGATAGGCTGAGATTAAGGAAGATAGTGCAGTCCACCGTAGATCCCGCATCAGGGTCCGTCCTTGCAGGTTAAGTGTCCGCAACTCGTAGCCTTGCATGTCAATGACACCCATTCCTTTCCCCTTTGGAGAGGCTGGTCTGGAGCGGATATTTGCACCAGAATGCCGTTTCTTTTTCGTGAGGTCCGGTGAAAAGGTCGGATACGATGTCAATACAGAAGATCAAGACTAAGTCCATCAAAGGCGAGTGAATCGATGGAATAATCGTAGTGTGGCGGATCAATCAGAGGACTCACAGACCTGCTTGTGATCCTATAAACTCAAGAAAGAACCGTTTGCGGTAGCGGACGATTCTCAAGCCAAATAACTTCCAATAGAGTTGTGTGATCGCTCGTTCGTCTTCAAATGTGAAAATTTCGTCGTGGAAGACCAGAATGAGCAGGAAGCGCTCAAAGGAGATACAGTATCCACACCACGTTAACAAGAGAACCGCAGGGCTCGGGTTGTCTGAAAGCTAGAGTAGTGCGAGTCTTCATTTCCAGAAGTGAGATTGGCAACCAAATATCAAAAATTACCCAAGCGCCGATGTGCCGACGGCAGGGGAGCAAATGTGATGTACTGGTGAATCTGGCGTCTTTGGTGAGATAGACGCCGGTCCTCCCCTATGGACTACATCTTGTGCCGCGATGCCCATCCATTGGCGTTCACAAGTTCAACGGCTTGGTAGTCAGCCACTGGGAAAGAGGAGCGACACCCCTTTGTTTCGTCATCTAATTTCCCAGCAACGTCTTATGACCACGAAATCCCGATAATCGCATGTCGTAGCATGTCCATGTTTCATGAGAGAGAAAGGGTTGTCCGCAAACTTCGTATAGGGGAAACGAATATACGAGACTCACCCACTCATTAGGACATAGGAATTGATCGTAGAAGCCCATTGGATATTATCAATCTAATTCTCACATTCTTTGGAACCCGATTCTTGCACGAATCAAGACACGCACGCTTGTAGGAGGGGCTCCAGTAGCGCTCCTGGGCAGATGCACAGCATGCGCGAACTATCGCACTCCCTTCACACCGGAGGGGAACCTGCACGCCTCTGTGCTCAAGGATAAGCGCCATGGTCTTGCTTTTTCTCACGGTCCTTCCCTCGTGAGACAAAATGTCTAAATATAGTCTAAATGAAGGCGTCGAATTTTACGACATCTGGTGAACGTAATCAAGCGCTGCAACCCAACTGTAGGCACTGTAATTTGTGACCATTCGTCAGCGGGGTCCTAGCTGTACTGCAATTTTGTGTCTATTGGTTGGTGTTGCATTGTGCCGGAAAACCTTGTGTTTCAGCGCAGCCCGCCATCTCAGATGGCCCCTCGCATATCACTGAGCTCCATCCATAAATCCGCAAAGCCATGTGCATTAGTCGCTCCAAGTGCGGGTCTCAAATCTCGGCTGCAGCTAATGTTGTATAATAGCAGGCTGCCGGACGCATTATTGGCTGATGGCTGGCTCACCAATGAGTTTGCCTTCATGCCATGTCAACGACGCTATCAATCTTGATTTCTCAGTGCACAGTGATGCCCGGAGCTTGACATTGAGGCGTCACTCATGTGTTCGGCACCCCCTTCTATGCCTTCCTCTGCCTCGTGCCCATGTGACAACGGTTGTGCCCCAGCAACCAATAGTGTCATCGGATCTCGATAACTGTTCATACTATGCCAGCCATCAGCTTCGTAGCGCCCATCGGCAGCTGTCTAAACGCCCCATGCTAGTGTTGGGATCATAAAACTGTACCAGCTGGGACTAACTGGAAGATGAAGGCCTGCGCCACAGGGGATAATTCCCTCTCGCTTGGTGGGGGGCGCACCCAGTGTTAATACTCTGTGAAAGAATCGCAAGCCAGCTCTGGTAAGCCATCACTCCCTTATAAATATCCGACGTTTTCAATATAGCCAGCTGTACACCGAAACGAACGAAAAGATGGGCGACTCAGCCCACGAGCTTTGGGATCTTTTATTGAACACGTCCTACACCGCCGCCAATGCTCATCGCAGATGAGCGGAAAAATAAAAGAGCATCGAGGGGAAGATGTATATTAGCGCTCAAGTAATTGTAAATTTGTTCTGCAGGCCTGTTCATCGGAACCAAGAATAGAGCGCACATCTATGCGGGAAAATTCACAGCCTCCCAAATTCGGTAAACGGGACTTAGCCTACATACGAAGGATCCCATCCCCAAGCCGGTTTATTGTCCCCCATGAAAGCAGGTCCACAGGGAGATCCTCTTCAAGTGTTGTTAGTAAAGCACCCAGCTCGGTAGTGCGGCTCGGTCGGGATGGATCATGGCAGTGGACAGATTCGTTGGTGCAAATGCAATGTAAATACGTGTTTCTAGATCGCGTTTCAGCAAGCACCAACATTGGATCCGACCAGAGAACCGCACCTGGCGTCAAACATTACTTGGGCGCTTGATCGCTTCGGCTTCGGCATCACATCGACTGAACAAGTGAATTCGTGGAGTTTGCCGACTGAACAGGTTACAATTCTCTCTGGGTGGGCTCGCGTACTTTCAATATGCATGATTGTCACACCGTTTTACCCCCAACCCGCTCTCCTCGATGCCCCGGGCTCCGTTCGTCTTGGTCCTCTGTGTTGACATGATATCCTGTCGGATTTTATCAAACTACCTCGGGAAGAGAAATGCGGCTCATGTGCCAACAGTCGCGTCGGATGCTGGTGCCAATTCAAGGGCGATAGTGCAGTTTGACATACGAATTGCGTAGGTTACGGCTGACTTACAGAAGTGCGCCCACAACTTGGGGCTTGCATCAAATATGCGCCCCATCCCCTCCTCTCATCCTGAGGCTAGAACGGTCCATATGACCACCTCCCTGCCGGTCCCTGGTGGGGATACGCGTACTTCAGCTCATGACGAGTGCTGCGCTTCAGGCCCCAATTCCTTTTTTCACCCATCCCGATGGGTAAAATTCCGTATTGCCTCCCTAACAATTGTTTAGGGAAGAACGGCCTTTATTGGCCTGGGATCTATTGACCCCAACACTTCTCCAGAGGTAGTGTTACATCGAATAAGATATGGGAGAAGATTCTGGTCCGAAGGGAAAACTATTTCGAATTCGTCATCACCAATCGGGCCTGCCCGCCAATAACGCTGGCTGAAAAGCAATCACGACTCACTCGTGGATTGCGCAGGTTATGGCATGTTTCCGAATCCATGTTTACATAATTTGTAATGATAGCGCATCATTCACGAGGGTGGTATATACACTTACTGTAACTCGATTTGGACTTCTAGTCTCAGTAGGAGATCCATGCTTGTGTCCTGTACATTCGGAAGCCTTGTGAGGCTGTGCGCTGGAAAGACGTAATACTCTCACCCGGTTAGGAAGTGCAAACAACATGCAGCAATATTAATGCTGCATATAACGCTGATCGGACACCAAAGAGCCCTGGCATGTCTTTCCTCGGAATACACCGAATTGGTGTGGCTGGCACCAGGTTTTTCTTAGTACGACGTGTTTCTGCAGCCAATCTGCGCAAACGCCATTTATTTGATGGAAATGCCTATCATGGCATGATGGTGGCGATTCGGTACCCGAGTTATACCTTGTAACTGACTAGGTTTGACCAACATTGATTGATGGGATGATATTTGGAGCGTGAAACCAAGTTCAATCCTCTGCAGATAGATCGAGTCGTCACTTAATGATCTCAGGGCCCTATCGCGTCAGTACAAAGCAACGTCACCTGGATTCGGGAGTTCAGAACTCGACATATGTAGGCCCAAGCACATGATGAGCCCAGCGTTGGTGATACGAGATCTTGCCCCCTGTAGAAAACATGTTTTTTAAATCCACCACTTGATCAATAATCGGCTGGGAGAGCTGGTCAGATTCTTTTATTTACACGTAAACCAATCAGAGGTAATGTCGTTCAGGCGATACGATGACTGTTTATCACATCTGAGCAAGCTCTGTATATCCTAGACATCAGATCTGCAATAACGCGTATGAATAATTCATCAGCAGGTCGAACGAAGAATTTTCATGGGGGACAGGGTAGAGCCGGTTGAATGCAAGATGGTTTCAGGCTTGACCCAATCAACGCCAACGGTTTTTCAGGTGGGACGTACGCGAAGTCCCCCCACGGACTGTGCCTATAACTACCACCGTTTTGGGGAATATACAACTTGAGAAGGGGCAATTGATAGGAACTGCAAATGGCTCAGATCGGACCAGCCACGATTCACGATTCTTTTTTGGAAACGGAAAATAGTAGCGCACGAGCGTTTTACGTCGTACAAAGATACATCGTTGATTTCATTTCGAAGCTGTCGTCCAACTTCGGGTGCAAGGCACAAATTTTTGGCTAAGACATTCTATGTATAGGCTCTTGGAGATTCTTGATGTTTCTAACTCAAAGTGGGCGGCAAACGAGGATGAGTTGATAGGTATCGCAAATTAACAAAGAGGCTAAGCGATGACTGTAATTTGGTTGAGAAGATTCCAATAAAAGCTAGTAGCCTGTCTCTTGAGAGGACTTGTCTAGCCCTATAGTATCCTTACAGCTCCCGTAGTGCCGCCTGGGAGTTTGAGAGGCGCACTGAGACTAGCAAGAATTTTAGCAGTCGAGGTCGTGACTTGCGTGTTTCAAAGCTAGCAGCCTTTCCAGCACGTATCAAGGACGAACCATTCCAGGAGGTCTAGACGTCGAAGACGTAGAACGCGCCTGACTGTGGTGCTACGGAAAACGTCACTGTGAATCTCAAAGAGGCAAATGCTACATATCCCATTGTTCCGACCAGCCACAGGATCCCATCCCTGAAAGCCAACTGTTCAAATTTCCAGATAGGATGATCGACGATAGAGAACCGCCAGTGTGACCGCAGAATATCGCGATACTAAACTTGTTACTGATCATCACTCAATTGGCAAATGACATCCCTTATCTTGTGAGGCGCAATCAATTGGGAGGCGTTGATGTCCAGATCACTCCGTTTGTATTCTCGAAACAGCGCATTCTCGCGTCACCGGACGGAGTTGGCCATTCTGTCTCAGTAAAGAAGTCGACATTGTGGCGGCCCTTGATACAATCTACCGCACTTAATGCATGAGATCGCATTTTCGTTTGTACGACACACTTGGCTGGCAAAGGCCGGGTCCAATACACATCGTTTCTCCCTTGCGTGGGAGAAAAAGAGCACCAATCCTCTGGTTTGCTGTTACATACGTGATGGGGAAAAGATAAAAATAAATGAAATTCTGCGTTATTGACAAGTGCACTTAATTTCCGACGTCAGGCTGCTGCCCTGATGAAGGGGTACGCGAAACGCTTATAATTGCGTTCGACCGACCCTCCATCGCAAAATAATGACCCCACCACTCCAACCTTCCCATCCCGACGACCTGGCGAACTACGGGGTCGAAGTGAGTATATCGTCTTTGATAGGAAGCTTCAAGTGCTGGACTAATCGCCATTAATTTTCTTCCCAATCCACCCCCCACCCGCCGGCCAACCATGGGATCCCACGCGAATGTTGCGGTCTCAACCATTCAATTTTGCCTGCACGAATCGTGCTGTCCGTTGCACCTGGGCATAGATCGGATGGAGGGTGGCGTACTGGGATGAAGGAGCCAAGGAGATGAAGCGAGGAATATTATGGAACATATGGCGCAGAGTACGCAATCCACAATCCTTACTTCGCCCCCCAGACAACCAATCACTCAATCCGCTGATCCCCCTTTCTTCTCTTGCACCTTTGCTCACGCTTGTAACGTTCCTTTCGCGTGATTGATTCGGGGGTCCGCCTCGCCTCGCCTCTGCTGTAACTGCTCGCAACTTTGCATCTCCATCGCATCGCATTCCCTTCACCTCCTTTGGGGTTTTCCTTTCATGACTTCGACGGTCTAATAACTGCTGTACGACCGTATGGCCGGGGGATTCTTGTAGCCGGATGTTCACAGACCAGCAGCGCTGGTAAAGGAATCCCTGGAGGATATTGTCGCGTCAGTAGTTCCGTAAGTCCTTTTACTCTACACTCACCATTCTTGAATTGCTGAGCATAGGATCTTCCCGTAGAATCGACCTCCTTACTCTGGACTCCACGTAAGGATAAGCGGCGCTCGTTCGCACAGCCAGCCCACCTCCCAGTGTCGGCTCGCCGTTTCCCGCCTCATTTCCCTGTAATGTTACTCACCTCGCTTATCATTTCTGCCGCATCCTATCCATCAGCGGGAACTGACAGTTCCCATTACCAAGCTCGTAAGTCGTTCCGATCGATCCGTGGAGTCACCGTCCTCATTCGCCTCCTACCTATTTCCATCACTGGGCTTGATCTCCCGTTCGCTCCAATTCGATCTCGACCATGCGCCATCCTATGCCCCGGGCCCTACACCCACCACCACGTCTGCCTGTTTATTGGCGGACTAGATTTATCCATCTAACCAAGAACAGGGAGGCAAGCCGGGGTTGTGAGCGTGGAAAGGGGATGGAGTGGTGTATATTGTTCGCTTCCAATCTTATAGTAGCAGGGGAGAACCCGCGTATCATTTCGGGTTTGGAGCCGAGCGCAACATCATTTTCCCTCCGGGCGTCCACGCGCTTCTGTGCATATGTTAGCCGAGCACAAGTACAAGTGAACTATCACCCACCTCCACTAGTCCACCAGTTGTCAGGCGGACTCTTTGGTCCTGCTCGACGATTCTTCCACACTCCCGTCTTTATCCCATCCATATTCGAGCCAACAGGTTGTGTCCAAGAATACTTTCGGCAACACACCTCGTCCGTTCCTTCGGTATCCGGTATGGTTCGAACGATCGGCTGCTGACAACATACACAATGCTTACAACACGTAAGTCGAACCTCTCAAGGCGCCCGCGCTCTACTTCCTTATCAACTATGTTCTTTTGATAATATTGCTCCGCTTTCCCATCTCAGAATCCGCCTGTACGTATAATAGTGATATTAAAATAGAAGCCAGAGTCCATAAGTTTTGACATGTCCAACAACTAAGAAGTTTCAATCAGTACGGTGGACGTATGACGAAATTCGCTGCACGCAACCCTGGAAGTGCAGTGTTATTGGACTGTTACCTGTATCTGTCCCACACGTACAATGCAAAGAAATGGATGCGAGTATGCGAACGGAGTGGAAGAAGCCAATAGCCTTTTCTCAGATACTCGACGCACACATCCGAAAGGAGCCATGAACTAGAGATAGCGACAGTGCTGAGACACAGAGCCAAAGATAATGTGATCGAAGTTCCCCAATGCTTGCTATGATACCTCTCGCATGGGGACCTGACCAGGTCTTGGATTATCTTCCTTCCACACCGGCTCCAGGGCAGCCATGATATTGATGTTCCAGTCGGGCCGGCGCAGACCGGCGAAGTTTGCGCTTTGCCGACGAAGTGTACTCGGAATTTGACAGGTAAATGAACGGGGCACTAAGAAAGATGCCACGAGGGTTGGGGGGCTGTTACGTCATGTCAATGTGGAGGTTGTGATACCTACTACGGAAGGCGAAGTAGAGTTGGGCGCATCAGTAGGGGTGTTCAGAAGCCTCTCGGGCAAATCGACGGCAGAGCGAGAGTAATCTGCGTACGACTTTAAGAATAGTAATCGCCATAAGTGCCACGAGATTGTTTACTCTTGGCTCTGTCCTCATGTCAATCGCTTGAAGGCTGATGAAATCCCTCTACTGAACATCATATTGGTCTACAATGGTTCAGGCGATACTAGAGTATCTTGCGCACGTCTAGCCTGCTTCAATGCCTCTGTTGGACGCTTAAAGAATGCCGGAAGAGCCTACTGGCTCTCGGTGAGGTGCGTCCCAAAATGCCTCAGGTAATATTTGAGCCGGAAAATCTTGAAAGCGATCCCCTGAACAGATATATGGGAGGGAAGCGGGGCCGGGGACTCAAGACATCCAGACCAAGGCGTCCAGAGAGCGTCAAGGACTGGACCACCTTATCCAGTCCAAAACTCGTGGTGCAAACCAGAGCCATCGGGCCTATCGCCTGGTTGAAGGTGTACAGGAGCCGGCAATCAGCCAGGCGTAACAGAACAGCACGAATGCATGCACAGCCACAGCCTCCGCAGGTGACCATCCTCTATAGGATAGGCCACGACGTAGCGCTCCAACTTTTGCAGAATGTAATGAAATAGGAGCTATCGCGCGTAACTCAGTCTCGAAATGGAGAACTAGTATTAAGATTTTTACCTATCGCGCGTAACTATAACATGAAAATACAATGAGTTATGCGCAAACACAGATAGGAAAGAAATGGTATCACCTCAGTCTCGAAATGGAGAACTGAGGGAGGGAGAAAAATTACGGCATCCAGCATACTGTACTAGCATGACCAACAACCGGTAACGCGTAACGCGAGGGTCTTGGATTGAATTGAAAATTAATACAACTGAATTGATTGGCAGCCTCCGGCAACTCCCGGAGGCCGTGGGAACCGGTTGTTGGTCGTGCTAGTACAGTAACTTATACAACTGGAGCCAATATTGCTTAAAGCGATTGCCAGTGACAACTGGTGATATAAGACAAAGTAAATTGGGAGCGTGTGGTACCGCGACTCTGAAACAAAAAGGTATAGTCGTTGTTAGTCACGATGATATTAAGTTAAAATAAAAACTCCCCAATCCACGCTGCAGCTCGGTTGTTGTTGATGAGCATTGATATTCCAACATGCCCACTCAACAATCATGACCATCGATAATTCCCATACCTTTGGTGAACTTGTCGTGTTTAGCCAGCACAAGTCCTTTAGTAAGAACGTCAGCCACCTGATTGGCCGTCGGGATGTAATCGAGCTCTACATCTCCATTGTCAACGCATTCTCAAATGAAATGTTGTCTGACGCGGATGTGTTTAGTCCGCACATGGAAGGTGGGGTTAGCAGCAAGGGCAAGAGCACCCTGATTGTCGCCGAGGATGGTGTGAGGAATAGAAGGGGGTTTGAGGACGTTGCCAAGAAACTGCTGAATCCAAATGGCTTCCTTAGGCGCGTGAGTCAACGCCATGTATTCACCTTCTGTGCTGGAAAGGGCTGTTGACGATTGTTTCTTTGAACTCCAAGAGACGGCAGCGCCAGCAATCTTGAACACAAAGCCGGAAATGGATTGATGATTGCGTGAGTCACCCACCCAATCGGAGTCAGAATAGCCTGTAAAATCATCATCGCAAACTTTACCGTTATAGACTAGCTTGTAGTTTCGTGAATAGTTCAAGTATCTGAATTGTTGGAATATCAACAATCGGTTCCGACGACGGAGTGGCGAGGACGGTGTTGATCGTTGGTGGCGGAAGTGAAGTTTTGGGGCACGTCTTTTGCACCCCATTTTTCTTCTTTATGCGACGGCTCGCCACTGGTGTAGTTCGTGTATAAGAAGGGAGTTTTTTGGACTCCCTCTCCCTCAGATCTCTAACACGAGTCTGAGGTGAGATAGATTTTATCATTCTTTACAAAAATTGTCTAACTGTTGGCGCAGACACTTACGCGCCATAGGTACATACAATTTATAGATCTCTAACATGAGTCTGAGACACTTACGCGCCATAGCCTTATATTTAAAATGAATACACGATTAACGGCAGCGAGATGTTCCTTCCCAGGATTGGCAGAGTATTGGCTCAGCGCACCCACTGAATACGCAATATCAGGACGTGTACTGAGCATCGCGTACATTGACTTCAGGAGCATCAAGGTGGGGTAGTTTGAAGTTGGATGCAATGGGAGTGGAAATCGGATGAGAGTCAGCAAAACCAAAACGTGAGAGAATGTCTTTTACGTAGTGGGTCTGGGATATTGAGATTAGGTGCTGGGATCGATTGCGTGTGATCTCAAGTCCTAAAAACCAATGAATGTCCCCGAGTGTTGAAATTCTTGTTTCTTGGTACGCTGTGGACCGACCATTGAATACAATGGACTATATTTCTTGCACACGGACATTTCCTTGTAGGATTGCCCGATGCTACCGTTTATGGCGACCATGTTGATGGACGCAGTCGAGGATGGCTTAAAAGCCGCCTCGTGCAATTTTTCCCTCTTCTCTTCTCAGTTCACATACTTGGAACTGAGGTGAGATATCTATCTCTTTGCATCCTGTATGTCTTTCTGATGATTGTACATACTACCCTAGCGCTTATATGCGACTAGGTGATTATCAATCTTATTAGTTCATGTACTTGGAACTGAGCGCTTATACGCGACTAGTTCATAATTTCAATACCGAGATCCTTCATCTTGAAGGCCATCATGAGCTGGGACTTCTTGGCGTTAAGAACCTTGACATCGTTGGATAAGATCATCAGATCATCGATGTATAGCGCGATAATGCAGAAGACATGTCCCTTCCCACGATGGATGAACACGGCATGGTCTGAATCACACCGGAGAAAGCCGAGTTTTGCGAATTCCTTCTTAGCCTTCTTGTACCATTCCTGTGAGGCCTGCTTCAAACCGTATAGGCTCCTCTCTAACTTCCATACCACATTCTCCTTCCCATAGTCCACACTCCCTGCTGGTGGATCCATGTAGATAGTATGTTGGAGATCGCCATTCAAAAAGGCGGTCTTTACATCCATTTGGTGGACCTCGAGATCGAGTCGCACAGTGATGGCAAGTAGGATCTGGATAGAGACCCATTTGACAACAGGTGCGAAAGTTTCATCATAGTCAACTTGAAAGATTTGACCAAAACCTTTAGCAACAATCCTTGCCTTGTGTAAGGTCGGTTGAGGTTCTGACCTTGGTGTTGACTCCTGCTATCCTCAAGCTGTCAGGAATTAGGCAGTATAGAGCTGTAATTTCGACAGGGGAGGAGAAGAGTGAAAACCTGTTTCACCCTTCCCCGCAATTTATATACATTGTTTACATCAAGAAATAAAGAGTAATAAACAATGAATAAAGAAAGCGTGCACAGCACGCATCACCACACATCCATTCCCTACATCCTCCCCCACTAGAACAA
Source organism: Cantharellus anzutake (assembly GCF_015039405.1). Classification (NCBI taxonomy): domain Eukaryota; kingdom Fungi; phylum Basidiomycota; class Agaricomycetes; order Cantharellales; family Hydnaceae; genus Cantharellus; species Cantharellus anzutake. The sequence continues at coordinate 680,644 of NW_024066993.1, read as the reverse complement.
CCATTGGGTGTTCGAAAATCGAGAAGGAATGATGGGTGGACTTAAACTAAGGTGGATCCTTAGTTCGGTGTCAATGGACATCCTTAAATGGCCTTTGAGGATGTGTATCAGGGGTGGCGAGAATTGGGAATGGAATACATGGCTGCATTGTTTTGCCACCAACAACAGCAGCATATGTAAGAAATGGAAATGTGAAATTTTTTGGTGATTTCCATTTAAAATAAGTGGGGGGAAAGGGGATTGGAGAATGGACGGAAGAGGAAATGGATGGCACGGGAGTGATGGGAGCAGAATGACGCTCGGATTGGCGCTTCTTCCGGCCTCGACGACGACGACGTTTCGATGTTGCCGACACATCAGAGGAGGGCATGGACGCGCTGGACGACAGTGGCGCATCAGTCGATGCCGGCGCCGATGCATTGGACGGTGTTGACAATGTGGGCGTCAACTTGGGAGGAAGCGGGGGTTGATGTGGATGTTGAGTTGCAGCCGGCGATGCAACAGCATCAGCACACGCAGCAGTGCGGCTTGAATCATCGTTGGAGGCCACACTGTCATATCCATTCCCGGCCATCGACTTCCGGTCCCTCCGATCCCTCCGTTCCAACTCCGCTCCTCCCTCACCAACCTTGGAGCCCCTGCATTCCGCAATCCTCTCGGTACCCCTCGATGGTCACCACCCCCTCATTTCAATTTATTACCTACGCCTCCCTAAGTACAGAGCCCTGAAGACTTCCGGACAGCTCCGACGTCCGCTAGCGCACCCCCGCCTCCGCTGGGCAATACACTCACCTGCCCTGCAGAACCCACCTTCGGGCCTATCCCTCCTTTCCGTTTCTGGGTTATCGCCTGCCTTTCCGCTAACCCTGCGAACCGACTCGTCGGTAATATTCAGTCGGCTAATGGTTAAACCCCGTTAGCTCCGCTCCGTTCGGCTCCGCCAATTGCGGACCCGTCCCCGCTGTAACCATATATATATCCCACTTGTACATAGGTTACGCCCCAGTAGAAAAATCAACTAGAGTTACCCCCCTAGGTTCTAATTGCCAGTCAGTAAGTTAGGGCACGGACGTGTCACTAGGCACAGCGCTCTTGGCAGAAGTCGCTGAGGCCGAAGCCCTCCATTACGGAGACACTCCTTCGTCTCGAATCTGGTCTCTGACACACACAATCAACACAATGTTGATGTGCCGAAGGCGTCTCCAAGTTAACATGTCCGGGATTGGACGTTGACGCGACATTGGGTGTGGGTTTGGTGAAAAACCCAAGTGGGCAGGGGGATAGAGGTTGTTGGGACATGGAGAGTGTCGAGGGACCTAGGGATTCTGTGGGTAGGGATTTGATGTATCTTTTGCAAGCAAGCGCATACAAGCGCGGCATCGGAGTCGCAACCCACTTGGCATGAACGGAATCCAGCCACTCGAACATCTCATGACATGACCCAAAGCCAACACCCTTATCCTCGTAACTCCACAGAGCTTGTTGCTGCGCAAACCAAATAATGGCATCAACATACTTGCTGGCAGAGATCAACCATCGCTGGTGATCATCTGCAGCAACCACGGATCTGAGACCGCTGGCGAGCACGTCTATTGCACTTATAGTCTTATTCTCCACTTCTCTGCATCTGGGTTTGTCCCAGTACTGAGCCAAGTCTCGCAGCAGAATTCCATTCGAATCGAGATCGCGTCCATCAAGCCAATACATGGTGAGTATAAGTCGCACACACGCGTGTGAGAATGCGGGATCGAAAAACGCATGTAAGGAATGCAAGTGAGCGTCTGGAATGCTGCCAACATGTGAATAACGCGCGAGGAGTGTGCTGGCATGAGTGTTTCAGTGTGCGTGGGCGCGAATATTGTGTGTGTTGCCAGAAAGCGTATGTGGACATGGGAAGCGTGTGAGGAAGACCCAGAAATCCTGAGTGTGAGCCTAGGGAGCCGTGGACACAAAAGAAGTAAGCGAAGTCGATGCAAGCATGCGTTTTCTAGGTGTGCGTGGGCATGTGAACTTCGAGTGAGAACGGCCAAATCAACACAGGCGCGCGTCTGAGAGTCGCGCACGTGTGGATTGCATGTGGGAAAGGTTCCTAGAGCGTATAGACGCGTCTGGAGAGAAGTGCGTGAGTTGGGCACGAGAATATACTAAAAAGAGTATGCGCGCGTCCTCGAAGCGCGCACGGGTGATTTAAACGTGAGAATTTAAGCCTATTATGCCTAAAAAAGTGTAAGGTCGGTTGAGGTTCCGACCTTGGTGTTGACTCTTGCTATCCTCAAGCTGTCAGAAGTTAGGCAGTATAGAGCTTTATTTTGACAGGGGAGGAGAAGAGTGAAAACCTGTTTCACCCTTCCCCGCAATTTATATACATTGTTTACATCGAGAAATAAAGAGTAATAAACAATGAATAAAGAAAGCGTGCACAGCACACATCACCACACATCCATTCCCTACACCTTGTAACGTTCAACAGAGCCGTCCACTCCCTTCTTCAAGGCGAATACCCAACGACAGCCGACGACATTTCAAACATCAACTTCATCAGTACTAACCGGAACATAGGTCTGGGTTTCCTTCAAGGACAATAGTTCATCTTGGCAAGCTTCAAGCCAGGCATCAGAGTTGGGGCGGTTCATGGCGCTCTTGTAGGTGAGTGGAATATCAGATTGGGCGACGTAGGCATGGGATTCGCCCACTGGTTGGGTGTCTGTGGAATGGGGCTGATTGGATCAGCTATAGGAACTCATGAAATATTGATCGTCATCATCTCTCGTGTGCACATGTTGTTCACATCTCGATCATCGTGGTCCCTCTGGTACAGATTCTTCCCCGACATCTCCACCGATCACACTATTCAATCCATCCACTTGTCCATCATCACCATTGTCCCTTTCCCCACCGTTCTCATCACCATCCATGCAACTTCTTGTCAGGGGACGACTCCTGGGTCCCCATGACCCTCCCCTATGGCCCACAGCCTCAGGTCTGGCCAGCCCTACCCAGGGCACAATCCTACTGTGGGTAAGAAGATGTATAAATGAAGAGGCAAGTAGATACACTTGCCTACTGTGGGTAAGAAGATGAGAAGGAAGCTAACTTCTCATCTTCCCACAGTGGCCACAATATCAGGCAAACTTCCAGGGATACCCGGAAGTCACATGAAGGGGTAGGAACCGGGCCCGGAGCATGCGGCACGCGGAGCGTGCACGCATGTGGGAAGCACCATGGGTGGAAGCGGGTCCGGATGCGGGTCCGGGTCCGGGCTAGTCAGGGTGTGTGCCCTGACACTTCTGCGCTCATCATCTTCCCTCTCTACCTCCCTGTCACCAGATCCAACCATACTTCCCCTGTCAACCACATGCGAGAGAGAATCCACTATGGGAGATTCGATCGTAACACGTTCAGAATCAGGTGAACCCTCGAAGAAGTGGACATCATGAGACTTGTGGATTTTTCGAGCGTCAGGGTCATATATTACAAAGGCCTTTTTGCTGACAGCGAGACCTAGATGGATTCCCATGATGGATTGGGCAGCAAGTTTATCCCATTGACCTTCAGGAATAGCAAGAGTAGCCTTGCATCCAAAGGTGTGTATCGTGGATACTGATGGCTTGTTGCCTGTCCATAGCTCGAAGGGAGAAACATCATCAGGAAGGGTGGAATGGGGAACGACGTTTTTGATGAGTGCAGCGTGCCTGAGGGCATATGGCCAAGCGGTCCATCCAACAAGGGATTTGATGCTCTCAAGCATCACAATCACCATCGTAACGAGAGTCCAGTTAACACACTTGGCTACACCATTCTCTTGGGGGGTGTGGGGATTGGTTTTCTCATGGACGATGCCGATGTCTTTGAGGTATTGGGTGAAGTCGTTAGAGAAGTACTCACCACCACCATCAGTACGTAAGATTTTCAGCTTTTTCCCCAACTGATGTTCAGCTTGAGCTAGGAACTCTTTGAACTTCTCGAGGGCGTCGCTCTTCTTCTTGATAGGATAGACAGTGAGATATCACAAGTGGTCATCAACGAATGTGATGAAGTATTGATACCCTTTGCATGTCATGGTCTGTACCTCACATACATCTGAAAAAATGCATCCAAGAACTTTGTCAGAATGGGTAAGTGTCGACTTTGGAATGGGGGAACGTGTATGGGCTGACGCTTCACACTCTTCACAGTAGGTAGAACTTCCCTTCCCATCCCCAATCACTTCCATTCCCCTGGCCATCCCACTCCGGACCATCTTCAGAATCGACTGCGTCGAGATGTGTCTGAGTCAGGCATGCCAAACATCAAGAGACACTGTTGCTGTGGTTGTTCGAGCAACCAGCATGGCTTCGACATTCCCATCCTCGACATCTCTGCTGATGTACGCACAATCTAAACCAGTTACGATACAAGGTAGCCTATAAAGGCCACCAGAAGTCTTGGCAATGCCAAGTACTTTGTTGTTTGGATTGAGGATCCGGCAACTGTGGACAGAGAAATGAACTTGTACCCCAACTGAGGTCAAGCATGCCACGGAGAGAAGGTTAGTGCTGATTTTCGGACAATAAAGAATGTTAGTGATGATGATGCAACAATCTTTGGTCCCATTGTGGAGGATGACTTCGATCTGGCCCTGACCAGTGGCAAAAAGTGCATGTTTGTCGCCAAGGTAGACAGGACGAGGAGGATGTAAAGGTGAGTATGAAGAGAACCAATTGCGATTAGCACAGATATGTGATGACGCCCCAGAGTCTATAACCCATTCAGTCATCTGTGCACGATCGCTCCCTGCAACCGCCACCTGTTCTTCTACCAGAAAAAGGTCGATCTTGGTGTCCTTCTTCTTATCCTTCATGGCTTGTTTGTCACTCGACTTCGCCAGCCGTTGGCCTTCAGATTGTCAGGGCACACCCGCCTGACCCGGCCCCACCCGGCCCCACTTCACCCGGTACCCCACCACCCGGTCTTCCCCTACCTCCTCCCCCCCTTCTTCTTTCTTTCTTTCTCCATTCCACTCTCTCTTTACTTATCTCACCTTCTCTTTATTTTCTCTTTATTCTACACGGACGACCTTTCCTTGTATCAATGTACCATTGACCCACCGGCAGCGCGCTCACGACACGCCCAGCCTGGGCGCCTCAGGCGACCCCCACTATGTCCAGCTCGCGCATTCACAGCGGACGCCCTCGGGATCCCCCACGGGGACACCCGGGTGACTACGGCTGTATGCGAGGATGACGTGGCACCCATCATGTGACCTAAGCCGCATGTATATAAACATACCTGAAGTGGGAACCGAAGAAGTAGCCTTCTTCTCACCCTTTTCCACTTCAGGTAAGTAACATAGTATTCCCTTTTAATAACAATAACACCCTTTTCCACTTCAGTCTAAGTGGCCAGGGACTGCCTCCTGAGCCGGGCCCGCCAGTACGCACGCCCGCTCCACGCCCCGCGAGGCTCCTAGTGTCGGGCGTCTCACCCGGGCCTCCTCTACCCCGGACGCGTCCCTGACAGCAGAAGAAGGCTTCAACCTCGTCTCCCCTATCCCTCCTCCCTCCCCTGCCATGGTAACCGAAGAGCAGTACGACGACCTGCTGGCCCGGTTCCAAGAACTACAGGCCATCATCGAAAGCCAGGTCTTGAACCAGCCGGCACCCGCCCCCATGCCCACACCTACACCCGCCCCTGCACCCCCATCTGCGCCCAGACCCAAGGGGCCTAAGGTTGCCCCCCCCACTGCCTTCTCAGGAGCCAGCGAGGACCTTGACCGTTTCAAGGCCGAATGTGGCATCTATTTCCACGTCCATGCGGCCGAGTTCCCCACCCCCCTCTCTCAGATCCTCTTCGTGTTGTCCTACATGAAGGGGGGGACCGCAGGAGCATGGGCGACCCAGCGTACCATCGCGCTGTTGACGGCAAACTCTCCCACCCTCACCATGGACGAGTTCAACACGGAACTCGATGCCATGTTCCAAGACCCCAACCGGGAAGCCACTGCCCGGCAGAAGTTGGCAAGCATCCGACAGGGGAGTGACTCCGTGGACAAAATCATCCAGGAGTTCGAGATACTGGGACCCGCCTCGCGGCTGGGCGACATTGGGCTTGTCGACCGTTTCGAGCAAGCAATCAACGCCCAGCTCCGTGAAAGCATATACCGCCTCCACCCCATGCCTACCACCTGGGCCGAATGGAAACGTGAAGCCACCCTCCTGGACAACCAGTGGCGACGCTTCCAGGCGACACAACCCCGCGTGCCCCCGCCCAGGCCTCCGTTTACCCTGACGCGACCCCCGCCAACTACAAACCCCCCTCACGCACGTCCCACACCCGCAGCCCCACGACCTGGGCCCACAGCCCCGCCCCCAACTCCTGCAGCCCGCCCCCCTACAGGGACGGGCCCGCAACCCATGGACCTCGACCGCTCGAAGACTGACCACAGGAGGAACGGGCTGTGTTACAACTGTAACGCCCCAGGGCATATCGCACGAGACTGCCCGCAACCTAAGGTCCACCGAGTCCGACGCCTCCACCCAGAAGACCTTCGAGCACTGATGGAGGGGTTGAAGAGGCAGCTGACTGAGGAACCAGAGGGAGAGGGGGAAGAGCCAGAGGCAGGGCCTCAGGAGGATTTTCAGGAAGGCGGCCGGTGAGGGATGCGTCCCGGGCGCCCGTAGAGCATAACTCGTGTAAATACCGCAAAGCGCGTAAGCCAGCAATGCCAAAGCTTCACCGAGTTATCGCAAAGAAAAGGAGAAAAAGCGCATCTCCAGCACAAGAGAGTGAAAGAACCCTGTCAGGGACGTGTCCGGGGTGGAGGGGGCCCGGCTGTAGCGCCCAGCAGAGGGACCCTCTCGGGGGGCGAAGCGGGCGCACGTACTGACGGGCCCGATCTGGGACTATAGTCCCTGGCCACTTAGACTGAAGTGGAAAACGTGAGTTGTTATTAAAAGGAAGAACTACACTACTTACCTGAAGTGGAAAACGTGAGAAGAAGGTTACTTCTTCAGTTCCCACTTCAGGTACATTTATGTACATGCGGCTTGGGTCACGTGACGGGTGCCACGTCATCTGCGGAGAGGGCCACAGCCATCCGGGTATCCCCGCGGGGGATCCCGAGGGCATCTGCGCATGCTGGGCGTAGCGGGAGGTCACCCAGGGTGTCCGAGCCGGATGGGTCAACAGTACAATGATACAAGGGAAGGTGGTCCGTGTAAATAGAAAGAATAAACAGAAAGGGAGAGTGAAATAAAGGAGGAAGAGAAAAGAGGGAAGAGGGAGGAAGGATGGGTAGCGGGGAGCGGGTGAGCAGGTGAGCGGGTGAGGTGGGCCCAGGTGGGCCCGGGTGGAACCGGGTCAGGCGGGTGTGCCCTGACAAACCCCAGGGGTAACACCTGAGGTAGCGGTGTCCCCACCCACCATCTACGCCCTCTCTAAACAATCCCCCAGGTCGCTCAGCCTCACCGTGAAGCTGACCGCCCTGACCTCCCTCGCTTCTGTATCCATGTCAGCCCTCCTGGACTCAGGAGCCACCGGGAACTTCGTAAGCCCCGAATTCATCCGGAAGCACAACCTTGAGACCACCCGGCTCCCTCAGCCCATCCCAGTCCGCAACGTCGACGGGACCCCCAACGAGAATGGAGCCATAACTGAGGAACTGGAGGCCCTCCTGACATTCGGACGACACACAGAGCGAGCCCGGTTCATGGTTGCAAACCTTGGGCGACAGTCCCTCATCATAGGACATTCGTGGCTGTTGCACCACAACCCGGAAGTGGATTGGGCACGACAGAAAGTCACCATGTCCCGCTGCCCATCCTCCTGCAAGCTGCCAGAGGCACGAAGCGACCCGGACCTTGCCCTAGAACCCAGGGACGGGATCTATGCCGCGATCATTCCCCCGGGGTGGGGGCATGACCTGAGAGCGACTACGACACCCTCCCAGCGGATGGCCCAAGAAGCCCATGACCCGGGGGCAGAACCCGTGCCGTTTGAAGTGTTGGTGCCAGAGCACTACCAGGACTTCCGAGACGTGTTCTCGAAAGAAGCCTTCGACCAACTACCCCCCTGGAAGCCCTGGGACCACGCTATAGACTTAGTCCCGGACGCCAAACTACCCAGGGGGAAGACTTTTCCCCTCTCACGGCCGGAGCAGAAAGAGTTGGACGAGTTCCTGCACGAGAACTTGCAGAATGGGCGCATACGACCCTCCAAGTCCCCGATGGGGGCTCCAGTCTTCTTCGTCAAGAAGAAGGACGGGTCGCTACGCCTGGTCCAGGACTACCGGAAATTGAACGAGATCACGGTAAAGAACTTGTACCCACTTCCACTCATCTCAGACGTTCTTGCCCGCCTCCGCAACGCCAAGTACTTCTCAGCTCTGGACTTACGATGGGGGTTTAACAACGTCCGGATTAAGGATGGCGACGAGTGGAAAGCAGCATTCGCAACCAATCGAGGGCTGTTCGAGCCCATGGTGATGTTCTTCGGCCTATGTAACTCACCCGCGACCTTCCAGACCATGATGAACGACATCCTTCGGGATTTCATCAATCGGGAGGTCGTCATTTGTTACATGGACGACATTCTCATCTTCACAGCCACCCTAGAGGAGCACCGGAGGGTAGTCCGAGAAGTCCTAGAGACGTTACGGAAGAGAAAGCTCTTCCTGAAGCCGGAGAAGTGTAAATTTGAACGGACGCAGATCGACTACCTGGGCCTGGTCATCTCAGAGGGCAGCGTCGCGATGGACCCCGTGAAGATCCGTGGAGTCCTTGACTGGCCGACCCCAACCAAGGTGAAGGAAGTGCAGTCCTTCCTGGGGTTCGTGAACTTTTACCGTCGCTTCATCAAAGACTTCTCCGAGAAAGCACGGCCCCTCCACACGCTAACCCGGAAGACCCAAACCTGGAACTGGGGCCCAGACGAGGACTATGCCTTCTGAGCCCTCAAAGAAGCCGTCACCACCGCCCCTGTCCTCTCCTTCCCTACAGACACTGGCCGCTTCAGGCTTGAATGTGACGCCTCTAACTTCGCAACCGGTGCAGTCCTCTCCCAACTCCAAGCGGACAGGGAGTTCCACCCGGTAGCATTCATGTCCAAGAGCTTCACGGACGTGGAGCGTAACTACGAGATATACGACAAAGAGATGCTCGCAATCGTCCGAGCCCTGGAAGAGTGGCGACACTTCTTAGAAGGTGCCGGGGAGAAGGTCGAAATCTACACTGACCACCGTAACCTGAGTTACTTCCGGACAGCCCAGAGGTTAAACCGGCGCCAGGCCCGGTGGACCCTCTTCCTCTCCCGCTTCTACTTCACCCTCGTCCACCGCCCAGGGAAACTCATGGGGAAGCCGGACGCACTCTCCCGTCGAGCCGACCACCCGAAAGGGAAGGACGACAATGAAGGGCTGACCCTCCTCCAACCAGCCTGGTTCGAAGCTCGCGCGACGGAGGCGGTCTCAGTAGAAGGAGAGGAAGCAGGCATCCTAGAGAGAATACGCGGGGCAAAAGACCACGATGAGAGGGTGGTAAAAGCTATATGAGAGCTGAGAGAAGGGACACTAAGATCGGACGAGTGGGAGGAGCAGGGAGACCTAGTCCTATACCGGGGGAGAGTGTACGTTCCAAAAGACCCCCAACTCCATCACGATCTGGTACGGCTACACCACGACGCACGGGCGACGGGGCATCCAGGGCGATGGAAAACCTTGGAACTCGTCTCCCGTGACTACTGGTGGCCCCGGATGGCAGAGTACGTCGGGCGATATGTACGCGGGTGCGATACCTGCAACCGCGTCAAGTCGTTCCCCTCACGAAAAGTTGGGAAGCTCACCCCAAACAAAGTCCCCACCCATCGTTGGCAGGTGATCTCAGTGGACATGGTAGGGGAGCTCCCAGAGTCAAAAGGATACAATGCCATCCTCGTAGTGGTGGACCACCTATCCAAACGCATCCACGCGGTCCCCACTGTGACGACCGTGGACTCGGAGGGTATCGCACGGCTCTTCCTAGAGCATGTCTGGAGGCACCACGGCCTCCCTGAGGAGATCCTCAGCGATAGAGGGAGCGCCTTCGTCTCCCGCTTCTCAAAAGAGCTCGCGGACCTCCTAGGTGTCAAGCTCACCCCCTCTGCGCCCTACCACCCCCAGATGGACGGACAGACGGAGCGGGTCAATCAGGAGATCGAGGCCTACCTCCGGGTGTTTGTCAACCATCGCCAAGATGACTGGGCGGATTGGCTCCCCTTAGCGGAATTCTCTTATAATAACTGCATCCACTCCTCCACCCACCGAACCCCTTTCGAACTCGACACCGGCCAACACCCCAGGATGGGGACAGAACCCACACGCACGTCTGAGGTGGAAGCCACTGATGCATTCTCGTCAAGGATGATGAAAATGCAGGAGGAGGCGAAAGCAGCGCTGGAACACGCAGCGGACGAAATGGCCCGCTACTACGACCGAGATCGCGAGACGGCCCCAAAGTATCAAGAAGGTGACCAAGTCTGGCTCAATGCGCAAAACTACACGACCGACCGCCCGACCAAAAAGTTGGACCACAAATGGCTTGGCCCCTTCAAGATCGTCAAAGTCGTCTCCCCGGCTGCCATCAAACTTCAACTCACCGCACGACAGAAAGGAGTTCACCCAGTCGTATCCATGACAAACGTCAGACCATACCACCCGGACGACATCAGGGAACGACCCACCGACCCACGCCCGGGCCCAGAGCTCGTAGATGGAGACGAAGAATATGAAGTCGAGAAAGTACTAGACTCTAAGTGGCTACGCTGGAAACTCTGGTATCTAGTGAAGTTTGCTGGCTGGCCAAACTCAGAGAACCAATGGCTCCAGCGGGACCACTTAGTCCACGCCCCCGACCAGATCGAGGAATTCCACAGGACACACCCCCAGGCCCCGGGAAGAGAGAGGGAGAACCACCTGGCCGCTTCGAGGCGAAGCGGCTTAAGGAGGGGGTGATGTCAGGGCACACCCACCTGACCCGGCCCCACCCGGCCCCACTTCACCCGGTACCCCGCCACCCGGTCTTCCCCTACCTCCTCCCCCCCTTCTTCTTTCTTTCTTTCTCCATTCCACTCTCTCTTTACTTATCTCACCTTCTCTTTATTTTCTCTTTATTCTACATGGACGACCTTTCCTTGTATCAATGTACCATTGACCCACCAGCAGCGCACTCACGACACGCCCAGCCCAGGCACCTCGGGCGACCCCCGCTATGTCCAGCTCGCGCGTTCACAGCGGACGCCCTTGGGATCCCCCACGGGGACACCCGGGTGACTACGGCTGTATGCGAGGATGACGTGGCACCCGTCATGTGACCTAAGCCGCATGTATATAAACATACCTGAAGTGGGAACCGAAGAAGTAGCCTTCTTCTCACCCTTTTCCACTTCAGGTAAGTAACATAGTATTCCCTTTTAATAACAATAACACCCTTTTCCACTTCAGTCTAAGTGGCCAGGGACTGCCTCCTGAGCCGGGCCCGCCAGTACGCATGCCCGCTCCACACCCCGCGAGGCTCCTAGTGTCGGGCGTCTCACCCGGGCCTCCTCTACCCCAGACGCGTCCCTGACACAGATCCACCACCTTCCGCCCAACACTGTTTGAAGGTGTGTCCCAACCTCCATTTACAGTTAGTGTTTGTACAATGTGGGTGATCTTTAGTCTTTTTAGATTTCTTCCCATCCGACTTATCTGACTCTTTGCTAGCAACCTTTCCAGATTTGGCAATTAGAGCGGTAGATGACCTAGGTTTGGATTTCCGTTTCTCTTCTCAGAGAATCTGAGCGATGAGTTTGTCACAGGCAATCGTGGATGCGTTGTCAAGATCCACCAATGTTATCGTTTTAAGGGTATCATATGACTCTGGTAGTGCTTCGGACACTATCATAGCAAACTTGGCGTCAGTATAAGTATCACCAAGACTAGCCAGTCGGTCCCGAAGTCCCCACATCTCGATCAGCTGAGGCTCAAGAGGTTTGGAATTGTCTAGTTGGTAATGATGAAGTTGAGTCATCACTCTAGCTGCATCTTGTGCACTGACTCCATTGTAACATTTCAACAGGGCAACCCAGGCTTCTTTAGTGGAGTCTTTCCCTTCAATCATAGATAGAGGGGTGTCTTCAATGGTGAGTGCAATCTGGGTGAGAGCGTTGCTGTTTTTCTTATCCCATTCGACAACAGCAGGATCAGGAGAAGTAGCAGCCACTTTGCCAGAAGAGCTAGAGGACAATGAGGAGGAGGAAGATGAGGAAGGTTTGTCGGAGGTTTTGGAACTGGGATCGACAAATTCCCAGAGTGCTCTGTCGATGAGAATCATGTGGCAGCAAATAGACCACATTCGATAGTTACGACCATCGTTCTTTAATTTCTCGATGTTGTAAATATTCTTAGAACTATCGTTTGAGGTGGCCATGGCTGGGCTCATAACCTAATGAAATAGGAGCTATCGCGCATAACTCAGTCTCGAAATGGAGAACTAGTATTAAGATTTTTACCTATCGCGCATAGCTATAACATGAAAATACAATGAGTTATGCGCAAACACAGATAGGAATGAAATGGTATCACCTCAGTCTCGAAATGGAGAACTGAGGGAGGGAGAAAAATTACGGCATCCAGCGTAACTTATATGACTGGAGCCAATATCGCTTAAAGTGATTGCCAGTGACAACTGGCAATATAAGACAAAGTAAATTGGGAGCGCGTGGTACCGCGACTCTGAAACAAAAAGGTATAGTCATTGTTAGTCACGACGATAATAAAAACTCCCCAATCCACGCTGCAGCTCGGTTGTTGTTGATATTCCAACAGAATGGTGCTCCAGTTAATGGCTCGGCAGGCGGCCTGGCGCCGAAGTGGACTGGCTAACGCTTATTCACGTCCTCACTGTCGTTATCGATAGGCAGGTTACCAGCCTCTATAGACGTTATCGAAAGGAGGTCCTTCGCATCGTGAAAGTGGTATAAAATTGCACTGAACCCGCTGGGACTGCTGACCCCACTACTCGACTTAAACAAGCTCATCATGCCTCAACTCGTTTGGCTGATCACTGGGACAACGTGAGCCGTTCACCTCACATAACATCTTCGAGTCACCGGCCCTCTAGTCCTGGTTTCAGACATGAACCAGCTCTTGCCGCTCGCCAGCGAGGTGACAGGGTCATCGCCACCGCATGCTGACTTGCTGCCATCGATGGAAGGATACTAGTCAGCCCACACTGTGTTAATAAGGCCAGTGTGCATGTTAAGTACTGAACTTCCCAATGACATTGGTTGGTAGTTGCCTGCGCCAGTAACGATGCTGTCGCAGTGACGGTTGAAGTGCCTGTGTTATATGGTCATTGCGCGGTAACTTGTGTACGGCCAGATGGGACACCGAGAGGATAGTGCGATAATTAATGAAAGGGGTTGTCGACGGGCCGGCAGCCTTTCAACAATAGTTTCTAGCAAACCAGGCCTTGAGACACCATGGCCAATATTAGCATAAATTTGCATCATATCGTGCTGCTGGTGCTTAGCTTCAGATACTACTGGCTCCTAAATTCAGATTATTGTCTCTATTGTCCAGCTGAGTGGCAGAGACAGATTTGTCCGCAGACTACAGACACTTTTCGTTCTGGCAACCATCTTCACGGAAACCGAATAAGTGCCCAGAACCATCCGGTGTTCGTGATGATGCAGCTCCTAAGTAGCCATCATGCAGTTGCTATAGGCTCTCGTGGCCCGACACGTAGCCCCTCTCTGCTTAGCCAAGAACTCGCACAGCAGGATACTCTGTTGCTAGCCCTCCCAATTTGACGACTTAATATCTGACGGAGTGGGGAATCAGAGAACTCGCGCAAAGCTTCATCACTGAAGGCACTCTTGCTCCACTAGGCTATCGTCAAGGATCACCTGCGATGAGCGGAAAAACCAAGCACATGCACATGGAAAGAACGCCATGCACTGAGTCTTCACGCAGAACTGTCTTTCGCTCATGCCTCGGACAGATGAAGGACTTCATGGCCAACTCACGTCGAGTCGCGAACGGTGCATCGGTTGGAGGCTTGCCAATGATCCCCGAAACACTTTCAGCAACCAGGTGCACAAAATGTCCATTAGAATGCTGAAACTAGTTGCACGTAATGAAGCCTCAAATTCTGTTGGGGATATGGTCAGAAAAAAAGCCCCACGTCAACACATGGCTTTGATTCCCACCTCCAATAATCGGGGTCCGAAACTTGAACAGCGGAGGCGGCCACAATTCCGCTCTTCCCGGGAAGATAAGCCCGGATGGCACGCGTGGCATTTCTCATGAAATCACAGCTATTCTGAGTGCGATTCTTGCAGGCCGAAACTTCGAACGAGTCCACAAAGTGCCCTGCGCCACATCCTGGGACGATAATCTGGACGAGGAGGCGATAATCATTCAGATTGGCACGCCCCCCATGACAATGCAACTCACCTTGTGTAGTGTTTTTGAGGGATGCCCTGTAGACCGAACAGATTCAAAGGTGGCACTTGTCTTGGTTGCGTTCCCCTCCATCCATGCACAAATTTGGGTGACCCCAACATAATTTGGCCTATTAGACTTAGGGGAAATATGAACGTTGTAGATGGAGTTGTTTGAGGAGATAGCGGTTGCGATAGTGTTCTGAGATGGAAGGACGTTACTTGGTGATTCGCTTTGTTTCGACTAGCTCACCGAAGGTGGCCCACTCATGAGATCTCGAGCGGGTCCAACGGGTCCATCGACCAAGGAGCATTCCTAAGGGAAACAAACTAAGAAATGGCATTGCAATCTGACTCCAGGCATACCGGTGCTATGTGGTACCACCAGCAATTTGTCAATCCTCTGTTACCCCACTTGCCCTGGAAGTTGAGCCACGAAAATGTACCTGGCGCCAGCAAAACGATATCAGATATGCCGCGAATGGAGAAAGAACAACTTCTCCACCCTTGTAAGGTCCCCCTGGGATATACATTATGGGGAACAAGTTTGCCTTGGCATCCCATTTCGGACCACCATTAGCCGTGACATCAACAAGTTGGTCGGTGAGTTGACCGTAGCTGACCTGTCATGAATGGTTCGTCTGAGCATGCACCGTCAGCTGCTGAGAGACTCCTACATTCTGGTACACATCCTTTCCAGGGGAGTTCCAAATGCCGTGTGAACCCTGTGCTACCCACCCAATAGGGCGATCCTCGCCAGGTACTTTTGGGACGTCAGCCCAGCGTATGGTCCTGGAAGATGAAATGGTAGAAACACTTCGGCATGAGTTATATTTGTAGGATAATATTTCTCGTACCCGGTAGACTGACTTCCTCCCGAATGAGCATTGTAATCCGCGCTCACGGCAACGCCTAGAAATCGAAGAATCGGCGATCAGGGGACAGACCCGCGTCCCCAGCGCAGAGCGCACCGTTGACAGTCCGAACAGACATTCTCTCCCAGTCACTCACATCTGGACGATCCACGTTAGTTTGAACATAATATCACACCCGAGCCTGGATGGCACGCTCACGGTCACCAACTTCTCCAACCGCTTTTACTATCTTTCCTTGATTCCACGGATAGTACGTCCAATAGTAGAAGTCTACCACTCCATTTCCTTTGGGAGCGATGAAGGTATAGACGGGAACACGAGTCGTCTTTGGGTTCTTTCCAGCAAGGAACGTCCCCAGAGCGTTCGTATAATTTTGGACGGTAAGGAAAGTTCCTTGGCCATTGCTTGGCAAGGACGACGCAAGGTTCGTGCTCGTAAGGAGAGGTGGCTGGTTGGGGACGAGGTTTCCTTTGTCGTCATACACCTAAACAGTGGTATTGAACGCTCCGCCCAGACTGTCCACCAAGTGGCAGCGCCCACCTTGAAGTTCGGAAACATAAACTCGATAGAGCTCGGCAAGAAGGCTTCACTTGGACTAAGGACTTCATTCAGCGGAGCGCCAAATGTGCGTAAGAAGTGAAGTAAGCATACTGCAAACGAAACTGAGGCGCATATTTGCGTGCGAGATCCTCATGCGGAATTGTAGCGTAAACACAACCCGTGCAAAAAAGTAGAATGGCCACGCTGCAAGCAAGAAAAGAGGGCTGATTGCATTCAAGGGGTAAGAGACAGCTGCCATGCTCGTGCATCCACAACGTTTACTGACCATCCTAATAATAGTCGTAGGTTGTGGAGGCGAAGGGACGTTGATCAATTACCTTTTAAATGCGTCCCTAAAACCCTTCGAACCCTGTCAGATGGACAAGTATAGGCCGGCGCTCACACCGCCGCATGATTGTCATGGCTTTTCTTTTCGTCCCCATCATCCCGTGAAGCAAGCAACGAGTAGGTCTGTCTGGTGGCAGTGTAAGGTCTCCGAACTTCCGTCGGCGAGAGCAAGGCTGTTACTATTAGATCGACAAGTCATGACTCACGACACCACCCGGCCCCGGCGCGAACACACTGTGCACCATGCACCGCCTCGTCATTGCTTTTCCGTACAACGACGCCAGGGTTGGACTTGATGGTCCCACGGCGAAATAACAGAGGTCTGTCTGACGACGACAGAGCCACACGTTAGGGTCCTCGCACAATGTAAGGCCACTCGGAAGAAAATGGGCCCCAAGTTCGTAAGTGGCAAGATTGAATGAAATGCCAATGGGTGACGAATGGAAGCCCAAGCTTTGTTCCGATGATTGCGCGAGAATCGCACAACCGTTATCTGAGACGGCGGTTCCAGCAGAATATAAACCAGTGGCAAGAGCGCCGAGCTTCACAGAGGCCATTTCATCGCCGAGGACTGTTACGTTCCCATCGATATCTTCCATTGACGAATCTGATCCAGACCGAGTTCTTGACAGAATTGGGCCGCAATCGACAGATTTTACGCTGATGATCGATGTCAGCGATTTCGATGACGCCATGATCAAACCCTAGTGCAACATAAAGACCATCTAGGGAGAGTGCGGCGCAACTTCACAATGCCACTACGAACATCATTTCCTTTATATATAATTTAATCCTTGGTACGACCGCATGATGCTCGTGTCTATATTAGCCAAATTGTTTAGCATTTACCAGTGCGCTCGTTGGCAGTGCTTACTAGCTCGTCACTCCCTTGGCTATCCACTCGATGCCTTTTGTGCTGCAACATTGCTTAGAATTGTGGGGGAAGTTTCTGATGTGTGTACCATTCACTATTTCTGCAGCGTTAGGTTTGGCAATATACATAACATTATTGTGAGTGTTTGGCGGGCCTCTGGCGTCCCTGCGGAAGTACAGCAAGGTGCTACTGGTGAGAGGGGAATAAGTTAAGTGGGAATTGATGATGCAGCCTTTCGAATAAGGATTCAAAGACGCGTTGTCGACTTGAGCCAAGCCCATCATGGCATGCATACATTGCATTCAGGCCGCCGAATGAGATATTAGTGATTCGTAGATTTTTTATTGGTTGAATTGCCTGCGCTGGCAATTGCACATCTCATCATGGCCCTTCCCCAATTCTCTTCCCAATATGTACCCACTTCGTCGCGTTACATAACCACGAGATGGAGCCGGGTAGTTATGGCCATCCGAACAACTGGGGATGAGAGGGGGTGGGACGAGGCTTGGGAGCAGTGCGGCATGCACGACGGAAGCATGGGTCAAAAGAAATACACCTGTACACTATATCGAGCTACGATGTGTACGGCTACATACACTGGAAGCATAGTATCATAGAGGTTGAGTGTGAAGACATTGTCACCTCATATTCCTTAACAACTGCACTCAACTCCAGTCCGAAACGTCCAGGGCGCCCTTCCCAATCGCGTTTTCCAGACGCGATTCTGTGAATTACGGAGTGATGAACAATAAATGGGAACTATACCTCTATCTTGCATGCATCGCTGATGATTTCCCCCGGATGACCGGTGAAGGAAACAACCAGAGCCAACTCCCCACGCTACATGTCCAAGCTCCCAGTCGCTTCTGACCGACGCAGCTTTCCTCAAGCTGGCCGCCAACTTATTCGTGGAATGGGCTATGACGCGTCGTTCTACACATTGGTCCCAAACGGATGGAGTTGCAGGAACACCTTTCGGATGTGCAGTTGACCTACCTTCTCTTACTCCTGCTGTGGGCTGCCTCGCGGTAACCTACAAAGCACCAGGTGAAAACACATTCTGAAGAAATTGTGTAGAGGATGAGCGATTAATAGAGATACATAAGGTGGCAAAGAAAGGATCAGAGGATAAGTAGGGATAACCGATTGAGAGACAGAACATAGAAACGTTAATTTGAGCACGCATTGCTTTACGTTGCTCCGCTGTTAATTGGCAAGGTTCGTACTTGTAATTTGGAAAAAGTGGCAGAAAGCCAAAGGAGAAACTGGAAAAATAAAAGTAAAAATAAAACTACAGCACTCAGGATTCCCATGTAGTCCCCTACCATGGTACTAACTAAGCGGTACTCAACTTAACTTCGCAGATCAGACGGGATGCGGTGCTTTCCGAGTCCTATGGCCGCAGATGTCCAGGTCCGCATTTCTACCTCTGATGAATATAATTACATAATAGGGATCAGGGCTGATGAATCGACACTATTAAAAAGCACATGTATGAAGACGAAACGATGTGCGATAAATCTGAGATTTCGACGATAATCTGTTCACCACTGTTACCGTGTGAGGTGCCATTGGAAACAGGAGACCGGCGATTGATATGGAGACGAAAATGAAATGGGAAAAACAATGAGAGGTAAATTGTCGAGATAACCAACACGCATGTAGAAAAATGAGGGAAAGAGACAAAAACAAGGAGATCCGAGGATAAACAGGTAAACGACTGGCGCGCGTGACGCGCAACCACGTAATTTTGACGACTAATCCATTCAACATATTCGCCCTCGGCCGGTGCAAACATTTCATCGCAACGATTGATACGATCGTGTTTCGCCTAACGAAGTGCATGCTGACGGTGATTGCCCACTTTGTAGATCACGGGGGTAGTAGAGGGAACCATTATTGAAGGAAAGATCTGTTACGAGCTGGTATCAACTTGACTGGTGCATACCCCAATTCTTCGACAAATGCATCTTCATTGCTTGTGTACTAGGGCCTCTGTGCTGGCCGTGCGCTGAACATAACTTGTTATCGAAGGCGGGCCAAATTACATATGTAAGCTTCGGGGGAGACATGAGGGTTACGAACCTCAATCATAGCCAAAACAAGATGATGTTGCGGAAATTGAATTTTCGAGCCCAATGCAGTGCTGTTTCCCTTCTGTGAATTTTAGGGTGGGAGTCAGTGAAATCCCAGCGAGGATTGGCCATATAAACCATAAACGCGTAAAGGAGAATCATGCCTAATTCATGAGAGAGCGTCAACTTTCAAAGAAGGGGTCCTAGAGCAAGAAAACTAGATCTCGAAACCCTACAGCCCGTCACGCACCCTTGTTGAACAACGAGAGCTACAACGCCCACATTACAATTACATGCGAGTCAGTCAAGGCTCCATTTTGTTTCGACAAATTCTTTTATTCTCCGTGGGCAGACGATGACCGACACATCACTCGCCGATTTACTAGCCCCATAGCAAAATGAGTGTGTAGGCTCTTCAAAATCAGCGTATGCCGATAATCATGTTTATGATCAAGAAACTCACTGGGATTCACGCAGTAGGTCACTATCTGGAGAATTCGATTGGAAAGATATAGAGGGAGAAGAACTGTCCGTTTAGCGGACTTTCAAGCCAAGTTTACATACTCGGTTAATTGTGCGTTCGCGGCCCTCGGAAACTCTATGGCTCGAGGATGGATTGTTTGAGATTTGACGCTTCGGCCCGCGCCAGTCACTGTCCTAAGATTGGCTAGAGGTAAGATGCGGGAGAGAGGACAGAAGAGTTCAGGCGATGTGCCGTGTCTAGCGAGCGTTCACATTGCTGTTACGTGATGTATGGATGAAGGAAAGATAACGCACTCATCAAAACTATGTTTCCTACTGCCTAAATGTCAAATTTGGTCCCATTGACCCATATAGCGGCAGTCGTCCGTTCGTGAACGCGGTCCAGTTGAGGAGATGGAGCACGTATGAATCAACGGCTTTCCGTAAAGATCCAAAGGCGTCCCGTGTAGCTCTTGAACCTCGGGTAGAATGCGAGTGGGAGTTAGGCGTTGTCGTGCAGATGCAAGCTAGCAGCTTCTACACACCCCGTTAGAGGGAGAGAATCCTGGGGCGCAAGTGCTGCGTCGAGTCTACTGAGGCTGCATGCGCAGGAGATCTAGATCCACATGAATCTCGGATGAGGGGGCTACGATGGCGCACGTAGTTGGTGGGCGAACCAGCACACTGTCATCGTCCAAAAGACCGTTTGGGAGGGAATGCGGAAGCAAGCGCAGAGCAGAGGGACTTCCGTTTACAGTATGAGTCGCCACATTCATTTCTCTTCTCACACATCTGAGTTTTCGTAGAGTTTTCGCAACACCCAACGCTCGTTATCTATATCCCTCTTGATGGGATGCAGAACGAGCTAATACCTTCCACTCCAAAGTAAGAGCCTGAAGGAGTACCTCCGAAATCATTCCCCGCGCACGACCATCCAGGTCCATCCGATCAGTCCTGATCGCGGTGGTAAGCTCATGAGTGCCCTGAGCTGAAAGTTCCTTCCTCAAAGAAGCCCCCAGTGCGGAGCCAGCGAAAATTTCATAGCCTCCTTGTCATATACTTGGGGCGTACGCTGTAACGCCCGAAGCAGGCGCCTCTCGATTGCTCCGTGATCGATTATCCTTCCCCACAAAAATTTGGGGGTTCCCGCTGGGATTACAGGGACTTGTTAGTCACCCAAGCTTACGGAACGAGTGGTTTGCTGCCAGTAGGCTGAGTCCTGGGTTACTCAGAACAGAGGGACTTCATCCTTTTTCAGGGGTTCGTGATGCTGACGTCCGCATCTCCTCTGTGCGCTGGGACGAGAAGGGGTTCGTTGGGATAGGCATGGATACAATGTTCCCTTCAGCCACAAGCTGATATTGTAGTGAGTATAGTGAGACACAGTCCTCCGGCCGTACTCCCACCAGACGGGCAGTATCATCAGGCATCAGGATACAGCACCAGTCCTCGCTAGATCCAGTGCCTCGCGATGCCTAATTACCCCTGCCTCTGTAGGTAGTTGAGCGCCGGGTGGATGGTTGGGATGTTGGTTACGTATTGGAACCGTTTAGTCGCATGCCGGGCAACCTGTACCTCCTACAGGATCTGTACCCGATATTTGACAGCATCCCTGCGTTTCAGTGGATACTTGTGAGTTAGCGGACTGCAGTTGCTATGAGATGGATGGCAACTACGTCGCTGACACTGCAAGCTGTACTGGGGCTGTCATCATCGTAGAGGTGAATGCACCTGGCATCGATAACCGCCAAACGCAATGAAGATGCATGGGCAGGGAATGAGAGATCTGCTATGCTGTTGAGGGACCAGCTCCCTTAGCCCTAACTGGTGCGCGCAATCGAAGGTTAATGTCGAACCTTCTGTCCGCATTCTAACTTTCATACCCGTAAGTAACGCTGTTCCCCAACGCATTACTATGGGCTTCACAATGGCATGACGTGGTCAGACATGGGAAGCCGTGTACGAGCGATGAAATGGTCTCGCCACACAATGAATTGGAGTTAAGCGCCCAGTGCAAGATTTTTCCCTTGCATTTTCACCCAGATGCTGGCTCCTGTGTCTGGCCAGTGCGCGTTATTGGCGTGCTTTCTCTGCGATCTTGGCCTGTCTGGTGCTGTGCGTGCCTTCAGATCGTGCTTGCCTTTGGGCAACGAAACACGTGGCGGAATTTATAGACCGTTCATCCGGCGCAGTGCAGCCGGTGAATCGAGCCTTCCCCATTCGTTAGCATAATCAACTAGCTCTCAATATGCTTGTTGCATATAAATACTTATTGATGAATTAAACTCAATTTTCTGATTTTTCGACTGTGTTCAATGGTGCATCCTCGCAGCATCGTCAGACTTCTCCTCATTTTTCAGCCCTTTTCAAACCCTTCTACTCTCTCACTATGCCTGCGGCTGATGGCAGGAGTTGGTTCATGAACCCCTGTGTCGAAAAGATCCCTCGAAAACAAGGAGAACCGAACCGGCTAAGAAGATCTGGTCACCCGATCTAATGAATACCATCACTACCTAATGACAGCACCCCTATTCAGCTGAAATGCTCATTCTGCGTCTGCGGAAACGTCGACGAAAAAGGACGGGAGGGATTCTCGGTTCCTCTCTAGCCCTAGATGTTGGCGACACTGCGATAAGTACTACACTCTTGAGCAGAAATCCCAACATCCTCGGGACATGACGGACTTCGTGCTCCAGCGCGGCGACAGCTTTGGGCCACAGTCTCATCAGGACGCACGAGACGGAGTCAATTGGACCAACAACAAGCCATAAATAGCTTATTCGGCTAATATCCTGATGCATCTTCCTGATGAGCGGGTGTTTCCTGCCGTGGTTTTTCGACGCGCCTTCTTTCGCCCTCCTTGCATCGACTTGGCTTGTCCCCTCACCCCCTGTTCACGGTAATTGTAGCGGTGCACTGCTCCAGCAATTTCGCGGTTGAACGAAGCCAAGCGGTCTACTAACAGATGAGAAATCGCAAAAGTTGTGAAATATCAGCTAGGCGATCTCTGATCGTGTTCATATTGTTAGGTAGAACTTCGATGAAGAAAACCACTTAATTTGGAAAAGCCATTTAATGCTGAAGTGCGGTCATGCGAGGCGAGGATTGAATGGTCGTGAAATGCATAAAAGGGCGGCCTGAGCCTTGGTCTCCCCGTCAGCTCCTCGCCCCCTTCTCTCATGCATAGATCACGGCCTCCATCCCTGCTGCGGATCACCCTCTGACGCTCCTCGGCAGCTCCGAACCCTTTCGCCTCACGGATGGGGCCCTCCCAATCTCTCTCCGTTGTACATGCTATGATAGGCTCCGCCTTTGGGGTCCCTTCACACACCGGTTCGCCGTTCACGCATGGTTCTACAGCTGCGAGCCACCTCTAGGTAAGCGACCTGGACTCTGCCTTCACCTTCCAACTAAAACGTCCTCGTAGCTCCCATGTCCTCGCAACCTGGCCGTACCCATATCCTCGGTGAATCCGCTTGCAGATCAGTCCTCTTTCCGCGCTGGCTATCTTGGCTACCCGACTTAACCCCCCTGCGAATGTTTGGACCGAGATCAACTTATTCCTGCAATAGGAGGGCTATGACGAATCGTTCTACACATTGGCCCCTCGACACTTTATGACGGGAGAATGGCCAGCCCAAACGGATTGCATGTGGGGATTCATATATCGCCTTTCTATCCACTGGATGCATAGCTTCAGAAAACGGCCTACCTTCTCTTACCGGCTTCAACAGGTCTGCTTCATCGATTCAACATATTCTATGGCACGCTTTGCTCGGGGCTCTCGGCCTTTTCCTTTCGGGGTGCAAACATTTCATCGCAACGGACGGGGCTGCTTGTGGTTAGACCGTTGTTATAGGCTCTCCCTGTGTCTTTCGCCTTTCAACTTGGGGCAATCGCTGCGTCCTCTTTCTTAGTGTGCTTATCGTTCAGTGCGTATTACAGGACCACGTGGCGTTGAATCGTAGGATTGTCTTGTTATGCTCGGCTCTGCTGGCTCCGACTCTGGAGGCATTCGCGTACAACATGCTGTGGACACACTGACTCCGGGCCACATTTCCAATAGGAGTGATAAAGACATCGCCTCGGCGCACAAGCCGTACGCGCCATGCCCTTAGTTAGCCATGTTCTCTCTAAGCTTATTTGTGCAATTTTTCTTTCCAGGTGTCGAGCGGTCCGTCTCTGATTGCATTGGGAGAGAGGCACTCCATCGGGGCGCTCCAACGGCGCCGGTATGTACCATGCTTCCACGGGCGCGAGCGTCCGTTGGTCATACCCCTTTCCTGTGTTAGGGTGGGCATCAGCCCTGCAGATCGGTTGCACTGCATGATGTCCACCCAGCAGGTTTGGCCGTAAGTCACATTTTCCCTCCCGGATTCGAACTACTGCTGATGTCCCCATATGCCCAGGAATATCTATCGCTGCCCTCCTTGGGCAAGGCTGCGAGTTATGGTGCGTGGACCAAAGGTGCTTTGTATATCCCTTGACCATTGAGGGTTCGTTGTATCAAGAGGCCGGCTCACCCCGCAGGCTCCAGCCTCGACTCGATGACAGACTCGGCGAAGCCTACGGAACGAGTTGACGTCTTTCCCAAATGGCGCCAAGGCTGGACGAGGAAGCAGTTCCTGGCCGTGCAGGGCGAGAACCAGGACGACGAGCATAACATACGCTCCATCCTACGACGACAAAGGAAAAGCACGTGTCATACTCATTTCTCATGCTTATAAATTTGCCAGGGTAGTCTGGCTGCCACATACCCCTCTTGGACAACTCACAGACCCTAGTTTGTTTTATTTTCGATACTAACATATTTTCCCACCATTGTCCGCTTGCCCATGACAGGCCACATGTACGTAGCCTGATAATACATCGCAGCTTCACTGTTTACATCGCCCGCCTCGTGTTTATGCGCCACCCTGAGTTCGACTACTGAACATAGAAATGCATTCCGTATGTTGTACTTGACAGTGAATCAAGAAGTACCAACCTCGAACTCGAGAGAACCAAAAATGCCAAAGAACACAGCAATCGGAGGTCCCATGGAGGATTCTGGTGTCGTTTTCCAAGTTGGGACGAAGCTTCTGTCTTCTGGAGGAACAGGAGTTCGCTATCCGGGTGCAACTTCTATTCCTGCCAGGTCCCACTTTTTAACCGTATTTTCACCCGTTGACGCCGCCCTAACTGTGTCTTCATTCCAATGTTATAATGGAGGCTGGCCGCCTGTCCGTGCCTTTCGACCGACCTGCACTTGACTTGATTCTCGCGCCCTCGTGCTTAAGTCGCCCCCGTCGTAGGTGAGGCCAGTCATTGGCCACTGCCACAATGTTTTTACTCACTGAGGATGTGTCCGTCTTAGTATTGGACCTCGTTGCCTACTGTCAAGCCGCAAAACTGTCCCATATCGGATCCAGCTTGGCCTTCTACTACTGACGACACTTATTTCCCCAGCAACTCCCTTCGTTTCACAGGTCCGCGCTTTCGCCGTGTCTACGCCACATTTTTGTTCGGATGTTCACAGTCCTCCCGATTTCATAAGTCACTGTCATTCCAATAGTGTCCTCCTCTCAGTTGAAACTTGCCGGAATACATGGGCCCGTAGGCCGATCCGACCAAGTGTTCCCTTCAAAGGGACAAGCGACATGGCTATGATGTGTATGCTGTACCGCCTCGCTCCCAATACAGAGCAAGGAGGTGGTGAAATCGGCAAGGGGCGGGTAATTCTGTTCGCAGCATCTTCTCCGAATTTTGGGTAGTGCTCGGGGCAAAGATGGAGATAATCGGACATGAACCTATTAACCCCCGTGACATGTGACTCGGCCTTTGTATAAACTGGGGCCCATGTCGTCCTTGGCGCTACCCAAAATTCGGAGAAGATGCTGCGAACAGAATTACCCGCCCCTTGCCGATTTCACCACCTCCTTGCTCTGTATTGGGAGCGAGGCGGTACAGCATACACATCATAGCCATGTCGCTTGTCCCTTTGAAGGGAACACTTGGTCGGATCGGCCTACGGGCCCATGTATTCCGGCAAGTTTCAACTGAGAGGAGGACACTATTGGAATGACAGTGACTTATGAAATCGGGAGGACTGTGAACATCCGAACAAAAATGTGGCGTAGACACGGCGAAAGCGCGGACCTGTGAAACGAAGGGAGTTGCTGGGGAAATAAGTGTCGTCAGTAGTAGAAGGCCAAGCTGGATCCGATATGGGACAGTTTTGCGGCTTGACAGTAGGCAACGAGGTCCAATACTAAGACGGACACATCCTCAGTGAGTAAAAACATTGTGGCAGTGGCCAATGACTGGCCTCACCTACGACGGGGGCGACTTAAGCACGAGGGCGCGAGAATCAAGTCAAGTGCAGGTCGGTCGAAAGGCACGGACAGGCGGCCAGCCTCCATTATAACATTGGAATGAAGACACAGTTAGGGCGGCGTCAACGGGTGAAAATACGGTTAAAAAGTGGGACCTGGCAGGAATAGAAGTTGCACCCGGATAGCGAACTCCTGTTCCTCCAGAAGACAGAAGCTTCGTCCCAACTTGGAAAACGACACCAGAATCCTCCATGGGACCTCCGATTGCTGTGTTCTTTGGCATTTTTGGTTCTCTCGAGTTCGAGGTTGGTACTTCTTGATTCACTGTCAAGTACAACATACGGAATGCATTTCTATGTTCAGTAGTCGAACTCAGGGTGGCGCATAAACACGAGGCGGGCGATGTAAACAGTGAAGCTGCGATGTATTATCAGGCTACGTACATGTGGCCTGTCATGGGCAAGCGGACAATGGTGGGAAAATATGTTAGTATCGAAAATAAAACAAACTAGGGTCTGTGAGTTGTCCAAGAGGGGTATGTGGCAGCCAGACTACCCTGGCAAATTTATAAGCATGAGAAATGAGTATGACACGTGCTTTTCCTTTGTCGTCGTAGGATGGAGCGTATGTTATGCTCGTCGTCCTGGTTCTCGCCCTGCACGGCCAGGAACTGCTTCCTCGTCCAGCCTTGGCGCCATTTGGGAAAGACGTCAACTCGTTCCGTAGGCTTCGCCGAGTCTGTCATCGAGTCGAGGCTGGAGCCTGCGGGGTGAGCCGGCCTCTTGATACAACGAACCCTCAATGGTCAAGGGATATACAAAGCACCTTTGGTCCACGCACCATAACTCGCAGCCTTGCCCAAGGAGGGCAGCGATAGATATTCCTGGGCATATGGGGACATCAGCAGTAGTTCGAATCCGGGAGGGAAAATGTGACTTACGGCCAAACCTGCTGGGTGGACATCATGCAGTGCAACCGATCTGCAGGGCTGATGCCCACCCTAACACAGGAAAGGGGTATGACCAACGGACGCTCGCGCCCGTGGAAGCATGGTACATACCGGCGCCGTTGGAGCGCCCCGATGGAGTGCCTCTCTCCCAATGCAATCAGAGACGGACCGCTCGACACCTGGAAAGAAAAATTGCACAAATAAGCTTAGAGAGAACATGGCTAACTAAGGGCATGGCGCGTACGGCTTGTGCGCCGAGGCGATGTCTTTATCACTCCTATTGGAAATGTGGCCCGGAGTCAGTGTGTCCACAGCATGTTGTACGCGAATGCCTCCAGAGTCGGAGCCAGCAGAGCCGAGCATAACAAGACAATCCTACGATTCAACGCCACGTGGTCCTGTAATACGCACTGAACGATAAGCACACTAAGAAAGAGGACGCAGCGATTGCCCCAAGTTGAAAGGCGAAAGACACAGGGAGAGCCTATAACAACGGTCTAACCACAAGCAGCCCCGTCCGTTGCGATGAAATGTTTGCACCCCGAAAGGAAAAGGCCGAGAGCCCCGAGCAAAGCGTGCCATAGAATATGTTGAATCGATGAAGCAGACCTGTTGAAGCCGGTAAGAGAAGGTAGGCCGTTTTCTGAAGCTATGCATCCAGTGGATAGAAAGGCGATATATGAATCCCCACATGCAATCCGTTTGGGCTGGCCATTCTCCCGTCATAAAGTGTCGAGGGGCCAATGTGTAGAACGATTCGTCATAGCCCTCCTATTGCAGGAATAAGTTGATCTCGGTCCAAACATTCGCAGGGGGGTTAAGTCGGGTAGCCAAGATAGCCAGCGCGGAAAGAGGACTGATCTGCAAGCGGATTCACCGAGGATATGGGTACGGCCAGGTTGCGAGGACATGGGAGCTACGAGGACGTTTTAGTTGGAAGGTGAAGGCAGAGTCCAGGTCGCTTACCTAGAGGTGGCTCGCAGCTGTAGAACCATGCGTGAACGGCGAACCGGTGTGTGAAGGGACCCCAAAGGCGGAGCCTATCATAGCATGTACAACGGAGAGAGATTGGGAGGGCCCCATCCGTGAGGCGAAAGGGTTCGGAGCTGCCGAGGAGCGTCAGAGGGTGATCCGCAGCAGGGATGGAGGCCGTGATCTATGCATGAGAGAAGGGGGCGAGGAGCTGACGGGGAGACCAAGGCTCAGGCCGCCCTTTTATGCATTTCACGACCATTCAATCCTCGCCTCGCATGACCGCACTTCAGCATTAAATGGCTTTTCCAAATTAAGTGGTTTTCTTCATCGAAGTTCTACCTAACAATATGAACACGATCAGAGATCGCCTAGCTGATATTTCACAACTTTTGCGATTTCTCATCTGTTAGTAGACCGCTTGGCTTCGTTCAACCGCGAAATTGCTGGAGCAGTGCACCGCTACAATTACCGTGAACAGGGGGTGAGGGGACAAGCCAAGTCGATGCAAGGAGGGCGAAAGAAGGCGCGTCGAAAAACCACGGCAGGAAACACCCGCTCATCAGGAAGATGCATCAGGATATTAGCCGAATAAGCTATTTATGGCTTGTTGTTGGTCCAATTGACTCCGTCTCGTGCGTCCTGATGAGACTGTGGCCCAAAGCTGTCGCCGCGCTGGAGCACGAAGTCCGTCATGTCCCGAGGATGTTGGGATTTCTGCTCAAGAGTGTAGTACTTATCGCAGTGTCGCCAACATCTAGGGCTAGAGAGGAACCGAGAATCCCTCCCGTCCTTTTTCGTCGACGTTTCCGCAGACGCAGAATGAGCATTTCAGCTGAATAGGGGTGCTGTCATTAGGTAGTGATGGTATTCATTAGATCGGGTGACCAGATCTTCTTAGCCGGTTCGGTTCTCCTTGTTTTCGAGGGATCTTTTCGACACAGGGGTTCATGAACCAACTCCTGCCATCAGCCGCAGGCATAGTGAGAGAGTAGAAGGGTTTGAAAAGGGCTGAAAAATGAGGAGAAGTCTGACGATGCTGCGAGGATGCACCATTGAACACAGTCGAAAAATCAGAAAATTGAGTTTAATTCATCAATAAGTATTTATATGCAACAAGCATATTGAGAGCTAGTTGATTATGCTAACGAATGGGGAAGGCTCGATTCACCGGCTGCACTGCGCCGGATGAACGGTCTATAAATTCCGCCACGTGTTTCGTTGCCCAAAGGCAAGCACGATCTGAAGGCACGCACAGCACCAGACAGGCCAAGATCGCAGAGAAAGCACGCCAATAACGCGCACTGGCCAGACACAGGAGCCAGCATCTGGGTGAAAATGCAAGGGAAAAATCTTGCACTGGGCGCTTAACTCCAATTCATTGTGTGGCGAGACCATTTCATCGCTCGTACACGGCTTCCCATGTCTGACCACGTCATGCCATTGTGAAGCCCATAGTAATGCGTTGGGGAACAGCGTTACTTACGGGTATGAAAGTTAGAATGCGGACAGAAGGTTCGACATTAACCTTCGATTGCGCGCACCAGTTAGGGCTAAGGGAGCTGGTCCCTCAACAGCATAGCAGATCTCTCATTCCCTGCCCATGCATCTTCATTGCGTTTGGCGGTTATCGATGCCAGGTGCATTCACCTCTACGATGATGACAGCCCCAGTACAGCTTGCAGTGTCAGCGACGTAGTTGCCATCCATCTCATAGCAACTGCAGTCCGCTAACTCACAAGTATCCACTGAAACGCAGGGATGCTGTCAAATATCGGGTACAGATCCTGTAGGAGGTACAGGTTGCCCGGCATGCGACTAAACGGTTCCAATACGTAACCAACATCCCAACCATCCACCCGGCGCTCAACTACCTACAGAGGCAGGGGTAATTAGGCATCGCGAGGCACTGGATCTAGCGAGGACTGGTGCTGTATCCTGATGCCTGATGATACTGCCCGTCTGGTGGGAGTACGGCCGGAGGACTGTGTCTCACTATACTCACTACAATATCAGCTTGTGGCTGAAGGGAACATTGTATCCATGCCTATCCCAACGAACCCCTTCTCGTCCCAGCGCACAGAGGAGATGCGGACGTCAGCATCACGAACCCCTGAAAAAGGATGAAGTCCCTCTGTTCTGAGTAACCCAGGACTCAGCCTACTGGCAGCAAACCACTCGTTCCGTAAGCTTGGGTGACTAACAAGTCCCTGTAATCCCAGCGGGAACCCCCAAATTTTTGTGGGGAAGGATAATCGATCACGGAGCAATCGAGAGGCGCCTGCTTCGGGCGTTACAGCGTACGCCCCAAGTATATGACAAGGAGGCTATGAAATTTTCGCTGGCTCCGCACTGGGGGCTTCTTTGAGGAAGGAACTTTCAGCTCAGGGCACTCATGAGCTTACCACCGCGATCAGGACTGATCGGATGGACCTGGATGGTCGTGCGCGGGGAATGATTTCGGAGGTACTCCTTCAGGCTCTTACTTTGGAGTGGAAGGTATTAGCTCGTTCTGCATCCCATCAAGAGGGATATAGATAACGAGCGTTGGGTGTTGCGAAAACTCTACGAAAACTCAGATGTGTGAGAAGAGAAATGAATGTGGCGACTCATACTGTAAACGGAAGTCCCTCTGCTCTGCGCTTGCTTCCGCATTCCCTCCCAAACGGTCTTTTGGACGATGACAGTGTGCTGGTTCGCCCACCAACTACGTGCGCCATCGTAGCCCCCTCATCCGAGATTCATGTGGATCTAGATCTCCTGCGCATGCAGCCTCAGTAGACTCGACGCAGCACTTGCGCCCCAGGATTCTCTCCCTCTAACGGGGTGTGTAGAAGCTGCTAGCTTGCATCTGCACGACAACGCCTAACTCCCACTCGCATTCTACCCGAGGTTCAAGAGCTACACGGGACGCCTTTGGATCTTTACGGAAAGCCGTTGATTCATACGTGCTCCATCTCCTCAACTGGACCGCGTTCACGAACGGACGACTGCCGCTATATGGGTCAATGGGACCAAATTTGACATTTAGGCAGTAGGAAACATAGTTTTGATGAGTGCGTTATCTTTCCTTCATCCATACATCACGTAACAGCAATGTGAACGCTCGCTAGACACGGCACATCGCCTGAACTCTTCTGTCCTCTCTCCCGCATCTTACCTCTAGCCAATCTTAGGACAGTGACTGGCGCGGGCCGAAGCGTCAAATCTCAAACAATCCATCCTCGAGCCATAGAGTTTCCGAGGGCCGCGAACGCACAATTAACCGAGTATGTAAACTTGGCTTGAAAGTCCGCTAAACGGACAGTTCTTCTCCCTCTATATCTTTCCAATCGAATTCTCCAGATAGTGACCTACTGCGTGAATCCCAGTGAGTTTCTTGATCATAAACATGATTATCGGCATACGCTGATTTTGAAGAGCCTACACACTCATTTTGCTATGGGGCTAGTAAATCGGCGAGTGATGTGTCGGTCATCGTCTGCCCACGGAGAATAAAAGAATTTGTCGAAACAAAATGGAGCCTTGACTGACTCGCATGTAATTGTAATGTGGGCGTTGTAGCTCTCGTTGTTCAACAAGGGTGCGTGACGGGCTGTAGGGTTTCGAGATCTAGTTTTCTTGCTCTAGGACCCCTTCTTTGAAAGTTGACGCTCTCTCATGAATTAGGCATGATTCTCCTTTACGCGTTTATGGTTTATATGGCCAATCCTCGCTGGGATTTCACTGACTCCCACCCTAAAATTCACAGAAGGGAAACAGCACTGCATTGGGCTCGAAAATTCAATTTCCGCAACATCATCTTGTTTTGGCTATGATTGAGGTTCGTAACCCTCATGTCTCCCCCGAAGCTTACATATGTAATTTGGCCCGCCTTCGATAACAAGTTATGTTCAGCGCACGGCCAGCACAGAGGCCCTAGTACACAAGCAATGAAGATGCATTTGTCGAAGAATTGGGGTATGCACCAGTCAAGTTGATACCAGCTCGTAACAGATCTTTCCTTCAATAATGGTTCCCTCTACTACCCCCGTGATCTACAAAGTGGGCAATCACCGTCAGCATGCACTTCGTTAGGCGAAACACGATCGTATCAATCGTTGCGATGAAATGTTTGCACCGGCCGAGGGCGAATATGTTGAATGGATTAGTCGTCAAAATTACGTGGTTGCGCGTCACGCGCGCCAGTCGTTTACCTGTTTATCCTCGGATCTCCTTGTTTTTGTCTCTTTCCCTCATTTTTCTACATGCGTGTTGGTTATCTCGACAATTTACCTCTCATTGTTTTTCCCATTTCATTTTCGTCTCCATATCAATCGCCGGTCTCCTGTTTCCAATGGCACCTCACACGGTAACAGTGGTGAACAGATTATCGTCGAAATCTCAGATTTATCGCACATCGTTTCGTCTTCATACATGTGCTTTTTAATAGTGTCGATTCATCAGCCCTGATCCCTATTATGTAATTATATTCATCAGAGGTAGAAATGCGGACCTGGACATCTGCGGCCATAGGACTCGGAAAGCACCGCATCCCGTCTGATCTGCGAAGTTAAGTTGAGTACCGCTTAGTTAGTACCATGGTAGGGGACTACATGGGAATCCTGAGTGCTGTAGTTTTATTTTTACTTTTATTTTTCCAGTTTCTCCTTTGGCTTTCTGCCACTTTTTCCAAATTACAAGTACGAACCTTGCCAATTAACAGCGGAGCAACGTAAAGCAATGCGTGCTCAAATTAACGTTTCTATGTTCTGTCTCTCAATCGGTTATCCCTACTTATCCTCTGATCCTTTCTTTGCCACCTTATGTATCTCTATTAATCGCTCATCCTCTACACAATTTCTTCAGAATGTGTTTTCACCTGGTGCTTTGTAGGTTACCGCGAGGCAGCCCACAGCAGGAGTAAGAGAAGGTAGGTCAACTGCACATCCGAAAGGTGTTCCTGCAACTCCATCCGTTTGGGACCAATGTGTAGAACGACGCGTCATAGCCCATTCCACGAATAAGTTGGCGGCCAGCTTGAGGAAAGCTGCGTCGGTCAGAAGCGACTGGGAGCTTGGACATGTAGCGTGGGGAGTTGGCTCTGGTTGTTTCCTTCACCGGTCATCCGGGGGAAATCATCAGCGATGCATGCAAGATAGAGGTATAGTTCCCATTTATTGTTCATCACTCCGTAATTCACAGAATCGCGTCTGGAAAACGCGATTGGGAAGGGCGCCCTGGACGTTTCGGACTGGAGTTGAGTGCAGTTGTTAAGGAATATGAGGTGACAATGTCTTCACACTCAACCTCTATGATACTATGCTTCCAGTGTATGTAGCCGTACACATCGTAGCTCGATATAGTGTACAGGTGTATTTCTTTTGACCCATGCTTCCGTCGTGCATGCCGCACTGCTCCCAAGCCTCGTCCCACCCCCTCTCATCCCCAGTTGTTCGGATGGCCATAACTACCCGGCTCCATCTCGTGGTTATGTAACGCGACGAAGTGGGTACATATTGGGAAGAGAATTGGGGAAGGGCCATGATGAGATGTGCAATTGCCAGCGCAGGCAATTCAACCAATAAAAAATCTACGAATCACTAATATCTCATTCGGCGGCCTGAATGCAATGTATGCATGCCATGATGGGCTTGGCTCAAGTCGACAACGCGTCTTTGAATCCTTATTCGAAAGGCTGCATCATCAATTCCCACTTAACTTATTCCCCTCTCACCAGTAGCACCTTGCTGTACTTCCGCAGGGACGCCAGAGGCCCGCCAAACACTCACAATAATGTTATGTATATTGCCAAACCTAACGCTGCAGAAATAGTGAATGGTACACACATCAGAAACTTCCCCCACAATTCTAAGCAATGTTGCAGCACAAAAGGCATCGAGTGGATAGCCAAGGGAGTGACGAGCTAGTAAGCACTGCCAACGAGCGCACTGGTAAATGCTAAACAATTTGGCTAATATAGACACGAGCATCATGCGGTCGTACCAAGGATTAAATTATATATAAAGGAAATGATGTTCGTAGTGGCATTGTGAAGTTGCGCCGCACTCTCCCTAGATGGTCTTTATGTTGCACTAGGGTTTGATCATGGCGTCATCGAAATCGCTGACATCGATCATCAGCGTAAAATCTGTCGATTGCGGCCCAATTCTGTCAAGAACTCGGTCTGGATCAGATTCGTCAATGGAAGATATCGATGGGAACGTAACAGTCCTCGGCGATGAAATGGCCTCTGTGAAGCTCGGCGCTCTTGCCACTGGTTTATATTCTGCTGGAACCGCCGTCTCAGATAACGGTTGTGCGATTCTCGCGCAATCATCGGAACAAAGCTTGGGCTTCCATTCGTCACCCATTGGCATTTCATTCAATCTTGCCACTTACGAACTTGGGGCCCATTTTCTTCCGAGTGGCCTTACATTGTGCGAGGACCCTAACGTGTGGCTCTGTCGTCGTCAGACAGACCTCTGTTATTTCGCCGTGGGACCATCAAGTCCAACCCTGGCGTCGTTGTACGGAAAAGCAATGACGAGGCGGTGCATGGTGCACAGTGTGTTCGCGCCGGGGCCGGGTGGTGTCGTGAGTCATGACTTGTCGATCTAATAGTAACAGCCTTGCTCTCGCCGACGGAAGTTCGGAGACCTTACACTGCCACCAGACAGACCTACTCGTTGCTTGCTTCACGGGATGATGGGGACGAAAAGAAAAGAATCATGCGGCGGTGTGAGCGCCAGCCTATACTTGTCCATCTGACAGGGTTCGAAGGGTTTTAGGGACGCATTTAAAAGGTAATTGATCAACGTCCCTTCGCCTCCACAACCTACGACTATTATTAGGATGGTCAGTAAACGTTGTGGATGCACGAGCATGGCAGCTGT
This sequence comes from Cantharellus anzutake, assembly GCF_015039405.1. Lineage (NCBI taxonomy): Eukaryota > Fungi > Basidiomycota > Agaricomycetes > Cantharellales > Hydnaceae > Cantharellus > Cantharellus anzutake. The sequence goes on along the minus strand of NW_024066993.1, from coordinate 645,924 downwards.
CTCTTACCCCTTGAATGCAATCAGCCCTCTTTTCTTGCTTGCAGCGTGGCCATTCTACTTTTTTGCACGGGTTGTGTTTGCGCTACAATTCCGCATGAGGATCTCGCACGCAAGTATGCGCCTCAGTTTCGTTTGCAGTATGTTTACTTCACTTCTTACGCACATTTGGCGCTCCGCTGAATGAAGTCCTTAGTCCAAGTGAAGCCTTCTTGCCAAGCTCTATCGAGTTTATGTTTCCGAACTTCAAGGTGAGCGCTGCCACTTGGTGGACAGTCTGGGCGGAGCGTTCAATACCACTGTTTAGGTGTATGACGACAAAGGAAACCTCGTCCCCAACCAGCCACCTCTCCTTACGAGCACGAACCTTGCGTCGTCCTTGCCAAGCAATGGCCAAGGAACTTTCCTTACCGTCCAAAATTATACGAACGCTCTGGGGACGTTCCTTGCTGGAAAGAACCCAAAGACGACTCGTGTTCCCGTCTATACCTTCATCGCTCCCAAAGGAAATGGAGTGGTAGACTTCTACTATTGGACGTACTATCCGTGGAATCAAGGCAAGATAGTAAAAGTGGTTGGAGAAGTTGATGACCGTGAGCGTGCCATCCAGGCTTGGGTGTGATATTATGTTCGAACTGACGTGGATCGTCCAGATGTGAGTGACTGGGAGAGAATGTCTGTTCGGACTGTCAACGGTGCGCTCTGCGCTGGGGACGCGGGTCTGTCCCCTGATCGCCGATTCTTCGATTTCTAGGCGTTGCCGTGAGCGCGGATTACAATGCTCATTCGGGAGGAAGTCAGTCTACCGGGTACGAGAAATATTATCCTACAAATATAACTCATGCCGAAGTGTTTCTACCATTTCATCTTCCAGGACCATACGCTGGGCTGACGTCCCAAAAGTACCTGGCGAGGATCGCCCTATTGGGTGGGTAGCACAGGGCTCACACGGCATTTGGGACTCCCCTGGAAAGCATGTGTACCAGAATGTAGGAGTCTCTCAGCAGCTGGCAGTGCATGCTCAGACGAACCATTCATGACAGGTCAGCTACGGTCAACTCACCGACCAACTTGTCGATGTCACGGCTAATGGTGGTCCGAAATGGGATGCCAAGGCAAACTTGTTCCCCATGATGTATATCCCAGGGGGAGCTTACAAGGGTGGGGAAGCTGTTCTTTCTCCATTCGCGGCATCTCTGATATCGTTTTGCTGGCGCCAGGTACATTTTCGTGGCTCAGCTTCCAGGGCAAGTGGGGTAACAGAGGATTGACAAATTGCTGGTGGTACCACATAGCACCGGTATGCCTGGAGTCAGATTGCATTGCCATTTCTTAGTTTGTTTCCCTTAGGAATGCTCCTTGGTCGATGGACCCGTTGGACCAGCTCGAGATCTCATGAGTGGGCCACCTTCGGTGAGCCAGTCGAAACAAAGCTGAGACCACCAAGTAACGTCCTTCCATCTCAGAACACTATCGCAACTGCTATCTCCTCAAACAACTCCATCTACAACGTTCATATTTCCCCTAAGTCTAATAGGCCAAATTATGTTGGGGTCACCCAAATTTGTGCATGGATGGAGGGGAACGCAACCAAGACAAGTGGCACCTTTGGATCTGTTCGGTCTACAGGGCATCCCTCAAAAACACTACACAAGGTGAGTTGCATTGTCATGGGGGGGGCGTGCCAATCTGAATGATTATCGCCTCCTCGTCCAGATTATCGTCCCAGGATGTGGCGCAGGGCACTTTGTGGACTCGTTCGAAGTTTCGGTCTGCAAGAATCGCACTCAGAATAGCTGTGATTTCATGAGAAATGCCACGCGTGCCATCCGGGCTTATCTTCCCGGGAAGAGCGGAATTGTGGCCGCCTTCGCTGTTCAAGTTTCGGATCCCGATTATTGGAGGTGGGAATCAAAGCCATGTGTTGACATGGGGCTTTTTTCTGACCATATCTCCAACAGAATTTGAGGCATCATTACGTGCAACTAGTTTCAGCATTCTAATGGACATTTTGTGCACCTTCCTTGTTGCTGAAAGTGTTTCGGGGATCATTGGCAAGCCTCCAACCAATGCACCGTTCGTGACTCGACGTGAGTTGGCCATGAAGTCCTCGTTTTCATGTCCGAGGCATGAGCGAAAGACAGTTTTGCCTGAAGACCCAGTGCTCCGCTTTCTTTCCATGTGCTTGGTTTTTCCGCTCGTCGCAGGTGATCCTTGACGGTAGCCTAGTGGAGCAAGAATGCCTTCAATGATGAAGCTTTGCGCGAGTTCTCTGATTCCCCGCTCCGTCAGATATTAAGTCGTCAAATTGGGAGGGCTAGCACCGGAGTATCCTGCTGTGCGAGTTCTCGGCTAAGCAGAGAGGGGTTACTTGTCGGGGCACGAGAGCATATAGCAACTGCATGATGACTACTTAGGAGCGGCATCATCACGAACACTGGATGGTTCTGAGCCCTTATCCGGTTTCCGTGAAGATGGTTGCCAGAACGAAAAGTGTCTGTAGTCTGCGGACAAATTTGTCTCTGCCACTCAGCTGGACAATAGAGACAATAATCCGAATTTAGGAGCCAGTAGTATCTGAAGCTAAGCACCAGCAGCACGATATGATGCAAATTTGTGCTAATATTGGCCATGGTGTCTCAAGGCCTGGTTTGCTAGAAACTATGTTGAAAGGCTGCCGGCCCGTCGACAACCCCTTTCATTAATTATCCCACTATCCTCTCGGTGTCCCATCTGGCCGTACACAAGTTACCGCACAATGACCCTATATCATCACACTTAACACAGGCACTTCAACCGTCACTGCGACAGCATCGATACTGGCGCAGGCAACTACCAACCAATGTCATCGGGAAGTTCAGCACTTTACAGGCACACTGGCCTTATTAACACAGTGTGGACTGACTAGTATCCTTCCATCGATGGCAGCAAGTCAGCATGCGGTGGCGATGACCCTGTCGCCTCGCTGGCGAGCGGCAAGAGCACGTTCACGTCCGAAACCAGGACTAGAGGGCAGGTGACTCGAAGATGTTATGTGAGGTGAACGGCTCACGTTGTCCCAGTGATCAGCCAAACGAGTTGAGGCATGATCCAAAGCGGGCCATTTAAGTCGAGTAGTGGGGTCAACAGTCCCAGCGGGTTCAGTGCAAATTTTATACCACTTTCACGATGCGAAGGACCTCCTTTCGATAACGTCTATAGAGGCTGGTAACCTGCCTATCGATAACGACAGTGACGACGTGAATAAGCGTTAGCCAGTCCACTTCGGCGCCAGGCCGCCTGCCGAGCCATTAACTGGAGCACCATTCTGCAAGAGTTGGAGCGCTACGTCGTGGCCTATCCGAAGGGAAAATTAATATTGGCTATTTCGAATTCGTCATCACCAATCGGGCCTGCCCGCCAATAACGCTGGCTGAAAAGCAATCACGACTCACGAGGGTGGTATATACACTTACTGTAACTCGATTTGGACTCCAAGTAGGAGATCCATGCTCGTGTCCTGTACATTCGGAAGCCTTGTGAGGCTGTGCGCTGGAAAGACGTAATACTCTCACCCGGTTAGGAAGTGCAAACAACATGCAGCAATATTGATGCAGCATATAACGCTGATCGGACACCAAAGAGCCCTGGCATGTCTTTCCTCGGAATACACCGAATTGGTACGTGCTTCCGCGGCCGATCTGCGCAAAACGCCATTTATTTGATGGAAATGCCTATCGTGGCACGATGGTGGCGATTTGGTACCCAAGTTATGCGTTGTAACTGACTAGGTTTGACCAACATTGATTGACGGGATGGTATTTGGGGCGTTCAATCCGGAGAGTCCGCAGATAGATCGAGTTGTCACCTAATGATCTTAGGGCCCTATCACGTCAGTACAAGGCAACATCACCTGGATTCGGGAGTCTGGGACTTGACATATGTAGGCCCAAGCACACGATGAGCTCAGCGTTGGTGATGCGAAATCTTGCCCCCTGGAGAAGACATGTTTTCTAAATCCACCTCTTGATCAATAATCGGCTGGTCAGATTCTTTTATTCACACGTAAACGAGCTCGGGTCAATCAGAGGTAATGTTGTTCATGCGATACGATGACTGTTCATCATATCTGAGCAAGCTTTGTATATCTTAGACATCAGATCCGCAACAACGTGTATGAATAATTGATCAGCAGGTCGAATGAAGAGTTTTCATGGGGGACAAGGTAGAGCCGGTTGAAAGCAAGATGGTTTCAGGCTTGACCCGATCAACGTCAACGGTTTTTCAGGTGGGACGTACGCGAAGTCCCACCACGGACTGTGCCTATAACTACTACCGTTTTGGGGAATATACGATTCGAGATGGGGCAATTGATGGGAACTGAGGTGAAGTGCAAATGGCTCAAATCGGACCAGCCACGATTCATGATTCGTTTTGGAAACAGAAAATAGTAGCGCACGGGCGTTATATATGCTTTACGTCGTACGAAGATACATCGTTGATTTCATTTCGAAACTACCGTCCAACTTCGGGTGCAAAGCGCAAATCTTTGGCTGAGACATTCTACGTATGGGCTCTTGGAGATTCTTGATGTTTCTAGCTCAAAGTGGGCGGCAAACGAGGATGAGTTGATAGGTATGGCAAATCAACAAAGAGGCTAAGCGATGGCTGTAATTCGGTTGAGAAGATTCCAATAAAAGCTAGTAGCCTGTCTCTTGAGAGGACTTGTCTAGCCCTATAGTATTCTTACAGCTCCCGTAGTGCCGCCTGGGAGTTTGAGAGGCGCACTGAGACTATAGCAGTCGAGAGTCGTGACTTGCGTGTTTCAGAGCTAGCAGCCTTTCCAGCAGGTATCAAGGACGAACCATTCCAGGAGGTCTAGACGTCGAAGACGTAGAACGCGCCTGACTGTGGTGCTACGGAAAACGTCACTGTGAAGCTCAAAGAGGCAAATGCTACATATCGCATTGTTCCGACCAGCCACAGGATCCCATCCCTGAAAGCCAACTGTCCAAATTTCCCGATAGGATGATCGACGATAGAGAACCGTCAGTGTGACCGCATGAATATCGCGATACTAAACTTGGTACTGATCATCACTCAATTGGCAAATACATAGGACGTGCCTTATCTTGTGAGGCGCAATCAACTGGGAGGCGTTGATGTTCAGATCACTCCGTTTGTATTCTCGAAACAGCGCATTGTTCTCGCGTCACCGGACGGAGTTGGCCATTCTGTCTCAGTAAAGAAGTCGACATTGTACAAACGAAAATGCGATCTCATGCATTAAGTGTGGTAGATTGCATCGAGGGCCGCCACGACACACTTAGCTAGCAAAGGCCGGGTCCAATGCACGTCGTTTCTCCTTTGCGTGGGAGAAATAAGAGCACCAATCCTCTGGTTTGTTACATACGTGATGGGAAAAAATAAAAATAAATGAAATTCTGCGTTATTGACAAGTGCACTTAATTTCCGACGTCAGGCTGCTGCCCTGATGAAGGGGTACGCGAAACGCTTATAATTGCGTTCGACCGACCCTCCATCGCAAAATAATAATGACCCCACCACTCCAACCTTCCCATCCCGACGACCTGGCGAACTACGGGGTCGAAGTGAGTATATCGTCTTTGATAGGAAGCTTCAAGTGCTGGACTAATCGCCATTAATTTTCTTCCCAATCCACCCTTCATTCGTTGGCCAACCATGCAAATGTCGCGCCCCTTTGGTCTCGACCATTCAATGTTGCCTGCACGGATCGTGTGTCCGTTGCACCTGGGCATAGATCGGATGGAGGGTGACGTACTGGGATGAGGCAGCCAAGAAGATGAAACGAGGAGTGTTGTGGGACATGTGGCGCAGGGTACGCAGTCCACAATCCTCCCTTCGCCCCCCAGACAACCAACCAATCACTCAATTCGCTGACCCCCTCTTCTTCTCTTGCACCTTTGCTCACGCTTGTCACGTTCCTTTCGCGCGATTGATTTGGACGACCGGGGATTCTGCTCTGCTGTAACTGTTCGCAACTTTGCATCTCCACTCCCTTCACTTCCTTTGGTGTTTTCCTTTCATGACTTTGACGGTCTAATAACTGCTGTACGACGGGGATTCATGTAGCCGGATGTTCACAGACCAGCAGCGCTAGTAAAAGAATCCCTGGAGGATATTGTTGCGTCAGTAGTTCCGTAAGTCCTTTTACTCGACACTCACCGTTCTTGAATTGCTGAGCATAGCATTTTCCGGCAGAATCGACCTCCTTACTCTGGACTCCACGTAAGTGAGGTTGCTTGTTCGGCGGCGATGAACGATGCACGCCGGCTGGCACTGGGAGTCTTGCACCCAGTTCGATGAACCAAGGGGGAAGGATAGGCGGCGCAACCTCCCGGTGTCTGGGTCTCGTCGTTCCTCGTCTCATTTCCCTGTCTAATGTTACTCACTTCGCTTATCATTTCCGCCGCGTCCTATCCATCAGTGGGAACTGACACTTCCCATTAGCAAGCTCGTAAGTCGCTTCCCGATCGATTCGTGGAGTCGCCGTCCTCATTCGCCTCCTACCTATTTCCATCACTGGGCTTGATCTCCCGTTCGCTCCAATTCGATCTCGACCATGCGCCATCCTATGCCCCGGGCCCTACACCCACCACCACGTCTGCCTGTTTATCGGCGGATCAGATTTATCCAACTAACCAAAAACAGGGAGGCAAGCCGGGGTTGTGAGCGTGGAAAGGGGATGGTGTGGTGTGTATTGCTCGTTTCCAATCTTATAGTAGCATGGGAGAACCCGCGTATCATTTCGGGTTTGGAGCCGAGCGCAACACCATTTTCCCTCCGGGCGTCCACGCGCTTCTGTGCATATGTTAACCGAGCACAAGTGAACTATTACCCACCTCCACTAGTCCACCAGTTGTCAGGCGGACTCTTTGATCCCGCTCGACGATTCTTCCACACTCCCCACCTCGTTCCATCCAAATTCGAGCCAACCGGTTGTGTCCAAGAATACTATCGGCAACACACCTCGTCCGTTCCTTCGGTATCCGGTATGGTACGAACGATCGGCTGCTGACAACATACGCAATGCTTGCAACACCTCTCAAGGCGCCCGCGCTCTACTTCCTTATCAACTATCTTCTTTTGATAATATTGCTCCGCTTTCCCATCTCAGAATCCGCCTGTACGTATAATAGTGATATTACAATAGAAGCCAGGGTCCGTAAGTTTTGACATGTCCAACAACTAGGAAGTTTCAATCAGTACAGAGGACGTATGACGAATTCGCTGCATGCAACCCTGGAAGTGCACACGTACAATGCAAAGAAATGAGGGATGCGAGTATGCAAACGGAGTGGAAGCAGCCGATAGCCTTTTCTCAGATAACTCGACACCCACATCCGAAAGGAGCCATAGACAATTCCTGGTTTACCTTTTACGTAAGGGGACCTAGAGATAGCGACAATGCTGAGACACCGAGCCAAAGATAATGTGATCGAAGTTCCCCAATGCTTGCTATGATCCCTCTCGCATGTGAGACCTGACCAGATCTTGGGTTGTCTTCCTTCCAGATCGGCTCCGGGGCCAGCCATGATATTAGACCGGCGAAGTTTGCGCTTGCCGACGAAGTGTACTCGGGATTTGATAGGTAAGTGAACGGGGCACTAAGAAAGATGCCATGAGGTCATGGTAATGTGGAGGTTGTGCCACCTACTACGGAAGGCGAAGTAGAGTTGGGCGCATCAGTAGGGGTGTTCAGAAGCCTCTCGGGAAAATCGACGGGAGAGCGAGAGTAATCTGCGTACAACTTTAAGAACAGTAATCGCCATAAGTTCCACGAGATTGTTTACTCTTGGCTCTGTCCTCATGTCAATCGCTTGAAGGCTGATGAAAGCCCTCTACTGAACATCATATTGGTCTACAATGGTTCAGGTGATACTAGTGTATCTTGCGCACGTCTAGCCTGCTTCAATGCCTATGTTGGACGCTGTAAAGAATGCCGGAAGAGCCTACTGGCTCTCGGTGAGGTGCATCCCAAACTCAGGTAATATTTGAGCCGGAAAATCTTGAAAGCGATCCCCTGAACAGATATATGGGAGGGAAGCGGGGCCGGGGACTCAAGACATCCAGACCAAGGCGTCCAGAGAGCGTCAAGGACTGGACCACCTTATCCAGCCCAAAACTCGTGGTGCAAACCAGAGCCATCGGGCCTATCGCCTGGTTGAAGGTGTACAGGAGCCGGCAATCAGCTAGGCGTAACAGAACAGCACGAATGCATGCACAGCCACAGCCTCCGCAGGTGACCATCCTCGGACCAGAACCTTCTCCCATATCTTAGTCAATGTAACACTACGTCTGGGGAAGTGTTGGGGTCAACAGATCCCAGGCCAATAAAGGCCGCTCCTCCCTAAACAATTGTTAGGGAGGCAATACGGAATTTTACCCATCGGGATGGGTACCGTGAAAAAAGGAATTGGGGCCTGAAGCGCAGCACTCATCATGAGCTGAAGTGCGCGTATCCCCACCAGGAACTAGCGGGGAGGTGGTCATATAGACTGTTCCTAGCCTCAGGATGAGAGGGGATGGGGCGCATATTTGATGCAAGCCCCAAGTTGTGGGCGCACTTCTGTAAGTCAGACGCAATTCGTATGTCGAATTGCACTATCGCCCTTGAATTGACCAGCATCCGACACGACTTGTTGGCACATGAGCTGCACTTCTCTTCCCGAGGTAGTTTGATAAAATCCGACAGGATATCAACACAGAGGACCAAGATGAACGGCCCGGAGCACCGAGGAGAGCGGGTCGGGGGTAAAACGGCGTGACAATCATGAGAGAGAGTTGTAACCTGTTCAGTCGGCAAACTCCACGAATTCACTTGTTTAGTCAATGTGCACCTGGCGTCAAACATTACTTGGGCGCTTGATCGCTTCGGCTTTGGCATCAGTTCTCTGATCGGATCCAATGTTGGTACTTGCTGAAACGCGATCTCGAAACACGTATTTACATTTCGTTTGCACCAACGAGTCTCCACTGCATGGTCCATATCAACCGAGCCGCACTGCCGAGCTGGGAATCCTTCGTATGTAGGCTAACTGAACATGGGAGGCTGTGAATTCTGCCGCGTAGATGTGCGCTCTGTTCTTGGCTCCGATGAAAGGGCTTGCAGAACAAATCTATAATTACTTCAGCACTAATATGCATCTTCCTCCCGATGCTCTTTTGTTTTTCTGCTCATCGTAGATGAGCATCGGCGGCGGTGCAGGACGTGTTCAATAAAAGCTCGTGAGCTTTGGGCGCTCTGAGTCGCCCATCTTTTCGTTCGTTTTGATGTACAGCTGGCTATGTTGAGACTGTCGGGTATTAAGGGAGTGCAATGCTTTCACAAAGTATTAACACTGGGTGCGCCCCCCACCAAGCAAGAAGGAATTATCCCCTGTGGCGCAGGCCTTCATCTTCCAGTTAGACCCAGCTAGTACAGTTTTATGATCCCAACACTGGCATGGGGTTCAGGAGTAAATTAAGCATGGGGCATTCAGACAGCTGCCGATGGGCGCTATGAAGCTGATGTCATTAATGGCTGGCATAGTATGAACAGTTATCAGAGATCCGATGACGCTATTGGTTGCTGGGGAATACCGTTGTCACATGGGCACGAGGCAGAGGAAGGCATATATAGAAGGGGGTGCCGAACACATGAGCGACGTTAAGCTCCGGGCATCACTGCACTGAGAAATCGAGATCGATAGCATCATTGACATGGCATGAAGGCAAACTCAAGGACAGTGGAACGGACAATGCGGAACGTGCCATCACCCAACCATCAGCCAATAATGCGTCCGGCAGCCTGCTGTTACACAACATTAGCTGCAGCCGAGATTTGAGATCCGCACTTGGAGCGACTGATGCACATGGCTTTGCGGATTTATGGGTGGAGCTCAGTGATATGCGAGGGGCCATCCGGGATGGCGGGCTGCGCCGAAACACCGGCACAATGCAACACCAATCAATAGACACAAAATTTCAGTACAGCTAGAACCCCGCTAACGAATGGTCATAAATTACAGTGCCTATAGTTGGGTAGCAGCGCTTGATTACGTTCGCCAGATGTCAAAAAATTCTCCAATAAGGTCAATAACTCCACTTGCTCCCACAATATTTGTATGTCCACCATATAGTGTCTCCACCAATTTGACCTTTCCTCCACGACCCCTCTCACCTCGATCAAACTCAGCGACATGGGATGCGAAACCTCCTATGGTGCTTTCAGTGACAGTCCCCGCGCGACTTTGGTTACGCCGTGCGATAGCTTCGTTTAGATGCTTGGAGTGTTCCCGCGGCAGTTTGGATCGGGCGAACCCTTCTGGAGTGGGTGGTAGGGGTGGAAGCAGCGGATCCAGCAGCGTTTCAAAGAGGTCCCTTGAATGTGCAGAAGGAATTGTGGGATCCTTGCGACAATGTACCAATAGGATAGGAGCTTGGATTGACTAGAGACAATGAAGCATGCATTTATTATTTTAAGAAATTGTACTCACGTTTATCCTCGACTTTGTATCATGCATCTCAGCAATGAGAGAAACTACCATTTCCAGCACATAAGGGAAGACACTCAGTGGCCGGAACAAGGGGATGACGCCCCCAAGAGTGTATGTCCTCGCTATGGTTTGGGTATCAGTGAAAGGGGCTACGAGCGTCACACCCCTAGGCCGAATCCCTGTCAACAATTCAGCTCCATGACCTGGACATAGTTTAGCAAAAATATCACACCTCTGCTGGATAGTTCCGATGCAAGCATGGTGGCCACAGAAGCCCCCAGGCTATGCCCCATAATTAAGATACTAGACGGCGAGGCACCGTAGGTGACGAGCCAATCCCAAGCAGCTTTTGCATCCTTGGCCAGTCCAGCTTCAGTGGGCGTTCCGTCGGAATTTCCGAAGCCTCTATAATCGATGACCAAGACATTCGCTCCTAGACGATTCGATAGTTGCGAGTAAAGCGAGACACGGTATGCCACTGCTCGATCCGCAGCATTCCCATGGAAAAAGAGCACCGTTGGGTAGCGGCTCATTGCTGTTGTCAGTTCCGGCAGAGACAGGGGTCGGTTTGGACGTCGGCCCTTCACCTTGGAGGTATGTTGATAATAGGAATCAGACACGATGAACCAAGCACCAAGACGGACATTGTCCGAGGTGGATATGTTGAGATTTACGGTACTATAGGCTGTGGAAGACAATAAGCGACAGCTATGAGCCCTCGCATGTCGGTGCACTATTGAGCAACTGACGGGCTAGCCCATATTTATGGGGGATGTCATATTTGGCGAATAACGGCCACCGCACTCTATGCATATACAGTATGCTGAACAGGACAGCTTCAGTGAGACGGATCCTCCAAGCGAGCAACGTGCCACGACTGACTTCGACTGAACGGTGGGAACCATGACAAGGGACACAACGACCACATACAAAGCTCCAAAGTAGAAGAGGAAGCGATGGGCTCTTTGAAGGATGTCTTCATTTGGACTATTTGAGCTTGCAGGCATTTTGTCCACGAGGGAAGGACCGTGAGAAAAAGCAAGACCACGGCGGTTATCCTTTCCCCTCCGGTGTGGAGGGAGCGCGATAGTTCGCGCATGCTGTGCGTCTGCCCAGGCGCGCTACTGGAGTCCTGCCTACAGGCGTGCGTGTCTTGGTTTGTGCAAGAATCGGCTAATGAGTGGGTGGGTCTCGGATATTCGTTTCGATCCCCTACACGAAGTTCGTGGACAACCCTCCCTCTCTCGTGAAAGATAGACATGCTACGACATGAGGTTGTCAGGGTTTCGTGGTTATAAGACGTTTCTGGGAAATTAGATGACGAAACAAAGGTGTGTCGCTCCTCTTTATGGCTGACTGCCAAGTCGTTGGGCTTGTGAACGCCGATGGATGGACATTGCGGCACAAGATGCAGTCCATGATAGGGGAGGAACGGCGTCTATCTCACCAAAGATGACAGATTCACCAGTACATCACATTTGCTCCCCTGCTGTCAGCACATCGGCGCTTGGGTAATTTTTGGGAGAGATATTTGGTCGCTAATCTCTTGAAGACTCGCACTACTCTAGCTTTCAGACAACCCAAGCCCTACAGTTCTTTTGTCAACGTGGTGTGGATACCGTATCTCCTCTGAGCGCCTCCTACTGGATCACCCCCAGCGCTCGTTCTGGTCTCCACGACGAAATTTCCACATTTGAAGACGAACGAGCGATCATACAACTCTCTATTTGGTTTTGGAATCGTCCGCTGTCGCAAACGGTTCTTCCTTGAGCTTATAGGATCACAGGCGGTTCTGGGAATTCTCTGATTGATCCGCCACACTACGATTGCTGATGGTCTTGGTCTTGATCTTCTGTATTGACATCGTATCCGACCTTTTCACCGGACCTCATGGGAAAGAAACGGCATTCTGGTGCAAATATCCGCTTCAGACCAGCGTCTCCTCTCCAAAGGGGAAAGGAATGGGTGCCATTGACATGCAACGCTATGAGTTGCGAACACTTGACCTGCAAGGACGGATGGCGCGATGCGGGATCTATAGTGGATTGGACTGTCTTTATTGATCTCAGCCTATCCCCCGTCAACACCGGCCAAAAAAAGCACGTCTTTGAGCTCTATGTAATCACGTTACGCCCATATGGGTACGAAAGTCAAAGAAAGATGCGCCTGTACTGCCTGGTGGTTTGAAGAGTATTCGCACAACAATTTGGATTGAAAAAGTGTGGAGTCTCTCCCTCTATGACCACCCTTTTGCATCAAGGCGAAACGTAATAATATTCATGGCACTGGGCCAGGGAACGAATACTTGAAAAACCAATCTCGTGGCAGGCGGCGATTTGGTAACTGGAGGTAGGATCATGTGTGCGTTTGCACATGAGCTTGCATAAGTGACTGTGGCGTGGCTTTGTGACTTCACTGGTCGTACATTGCTGGAGCCTGTCATGGATAGCGCTAGCAGTGGCTGGTTGAAGTGGGTGTAGGTGTGAGATTAAAGCCCAGCAGAGACCGAGTTCTGGACGGAATTGACTCAACGGTGGAACCAACCCAACCCAACCCAAATGCCCAACCCCCGCTCAATGCCCAACCCCGACCCAATGCCCAACCCACCAACGCAAGTACTGGTGATCCGGATCAATACATATCATACTGGCTGGCTGGACTAGAGGTCTGACTGGCGTTTCCTCAATTTGTTACCACAGTTGAGGCAGTACGGACCGATCGACCTCGTCGTTTGATTAATCGAGTCCTTGGCTTCTACAGCGCGCCGTGACGTCATGCAAGCCCTAAGGATGTCAAATTTTAAACATCACAACGAATTCAATCAGCTGGTCCCAACCACGCAATCGATTCGATCAAACGAAGGTAGCATATCTCAAGTAGTGGTGCAAAAGTATTCACCCAGTCCAACCATGCTTTGTATGTCGCCGCCGTCGAATCTGGGATCTCTGGAGGGCATGGATGGCTTTGCGGCTGGTCGAGACAAAAAAACAGGAGGATTGGTGATCGATAAAGTGGGACCGACATAAAGTAAGATCCAGACCGATTTGGAGAGCCAACACAGATGATCCGGAGGTGTCTCCGCGGACTATGCCCAAGACATGGCGCGATTACATAAATAAGGGGACGCCTATTGGATCCCCCTTGTAAGAAGTTGGGGCGTGCGTTGGTGATGACGATTTCATTTTAAAGTGCCGGTTGGCGTACTTAATCACATAACTCAAAGAGAAATATTGGAACGTAGTTACGGTGGTTGGGTTGCGCGCGCTAGTACATATAGTGTGGTTGCAGTCTTTGTGTTCTCGGAGCAGCGCATCAATTTCGCATGTGGGAGAATGTTTGCCTCTGGCATGCCACATGCACACTCAGGAGAAACTGAGGTGCACTCCGGTGGCCAGACACAGCGCGAACCAAAACGAGATCGAGACTATATATACAGGCTGGTAACCTGCATATATATATACCAGCATTGGAGCCGAAGAGAGGGACTTGTCTGTGTGATGGGGAGAGACCCGAAGTGTTATGTTTTTCCCTTGCCTGGGAGGAGGGAAGAAGCGGGTTTCGGGCCTAAATAGGTACTGATCTTCTGGCTTGTCCGTACACACAACTGATTGGGTACACAACATCTCCGCTAGCTCCCCATTCGATGTTTTAATGATTCAAAAACCGTACTCTTGTAGATAACACCGGCCCTCTTGATACCCAGCTGTTGTGGTAAGTTGCTTGCTCCGTTATTTATGTTACAATAATCGTAAGATCGCTTCCCCATCTCTAAACATATCCATCATGCAATTTCCTATTCCCACCATTTCTAGCTGCCCCGTTCACTTTCATCAATGTATATAAACCGCCCTCCGACTTGGTAGTCATCTATCAGATGAGGACCCTCACGGCCAAGGCAAGTAGTATTACATTCATACAGTATAATATTGCGTTTCAAAGAGCTGTAGCCGTCGCTCCAGACTGGTGAGTAAGTACTAGCTGGCTTCCATCATACGTCCATTCATCACCCAAAAATACAATGAATAAGGCAGCATGGAAAGTTATGGGCTTGTTTGCCACGCAAATGAGCGGATCACGCCAAGTCCGACGAAAAGTTGAGCGTTGGAAAAATCAGAACCGCGCATTGAGAAATATGGAATAACACCTTTTCAGCGACGATCGGGGAAATATAGCGAGCAGCGGCGGCGTCCTAGAATCATGATAGATGACGAGGGGGCGTAAATCGACACTTGGTTCAGGCTGCCTTCATAGGCGATAAGGCCCGTGGAGTGGGATATCCGCTGTATTGGGGCGGGTCGGGATACTGGTCTTGATGATGCACGGGGAAAGGGTTTTGATATGCCAAAGCAGGTTGCTCGTTCGGATTTGTGGCCGGACCCATCGGACGCATGGGGAGAGGCTTCTCGCCTTTGTCACGACTGCCGCCTGGTCCTCTAAGGACCCATGCTGCAAACACCGCAATCAGGGCGAAGCCAAGCACACCACCGACTACACCTCCCGCGATTGCACCAGCATTTGAATGTCTACCTGGGGGCGGGCGTGGGCCTAGGCTTGAGGTTATACTCGGTACTCGGGAACTTTCAGGTGTGTCTGCCAGAGCGATTCGCGACAATTCAATAAGTACCTTGCGGGGAATGATAATGAAGCGGAACATACCGCCGGCCGACTTGGCAGCATATAAGTTGAAACTGGAGATCGCGGGAAAAAAATTGCAAGCACTAATTGAGAGAACACACTAACGTTCCAGCAAAGTCGGAAGGCTTGATATACGCCCAACGGGGCACTAGGGTGCCGGGGGGAATCAAGGATGGCTGGTATTCCCCCTCTACCAGTGTTGTGATGTTCCCGCAATTCGTTGACCATTCAAGATACCTACGGTATGCTTGAGAAACATAGTGGGCAGGCCGAAGCCACTCATGATAGACGTACGTGATCCACGTCTCGTTCTGGCATGCTCCACATGCCGACATTAGCTGGTACGTAACAGAATCACAGATGCCTAGTACAGAGCATTAGCGAAGTCGCTGCATGGATGGGAACACATACAGTAGGAAGCCTGTCCCGTAGTTGGACCTTTGTCACTCGGTGAGCACAAGATCAATGTAAGTCCTTGTGCGCTTACCAATATATCGATATCCGGTGGGGAGTGGCGTTATGTCCCATCCTAGTCAACGTCAAGGGCGAGTCAGTGCAGGGGTGGAGGAACACTGATATAACGCTTACGTCCACTAGCGCATTCTGCCTGAAGCTCTGAGGCGACTTTGCAAGGAGTCCTCCTAATCATTATTGAATCACCAACGTGCGGAGGCTAACGAGGACTTCATTGGCTCACCCCTGAGTATTTAGCGACTAGAGAGGCGAAAGGTATTCTTGAACAGCATTCAAAAAGAACATCATGGCATCCCACTCACCCAGTCGAAGCTACTTAGACAAGTCACATTGCTCTAGCACGAAGACATCAAATACTGATACACCTGGTACTCTTCGGATATGAGATCGGGTTCACAAAGATACGTACATGTTGAGCCGACGCCTTGTCCCCTCCAAAAGCTAGGAAAAATACGAAAAAGATGCAAGTCGAGCGGAGAAGTGAACCAATTGTTCGAAGCCTAGGCATGGGCGCTCGTGCAACTGGCCCCTGAGCTGACATTCCTGAAATCTACCGCGCAACCCAACGCAAGAAAGGTCGGACTAGATGCAACCGCTGAGCTCAAGCCTCAGAAGAGGGCGATGGCAAGGGACGAGAAACAAGTTCCCCTGAGCATTTGACCTTTCATGTAATCCATCTTTCAAATGACACCTTGCTAGTGGAATAACAGAGGCACCCTCATCTGTCTGCATGCCGTAAGACCTTCATGATGACTAATGAATAATGAATTCCGCTGCACTGCAGCTTGATGCCAAGACATTCCAATACAGTCATGTGGCAGCCGGAGTGTCGTCGACGGAAAACACCGCTGAATCGCCTCCCCCCACGAGACGGAAGACCTCTAAAATAAGTAGGCCGCAAGAACCTGTGCTCAAGGGAATCATGACAGCAGATCACCATTTCTGGGCATGGGGGATGCTTCGCCAGGCATTATTGCAGATACAAAGTATATAATTTATTCGCTTCTGAACGAGCCAACGAGGTATCTACAACTAATCGTCGTCTTGAGTCTGTATATTTCAATGACTCCCAATTGAGATCGCGTCCCGTCAGAGCACCCCTCCGCCATAAAGCACCTCCGCCACCTGACCGAGATTTCAGGTTTCCCTTCGTCTCCTCGTCCTACCTAGCCACTTTCCTTCTTTCTCTGTCATATCAATGCCCCAAAGTGCCATTCCCATCTTCTCGCTATAAAAACAGCACGTTTTGGAGCCTACGCTGCATCCTCTAGCGATTAGACGACGCACCGTAGTTTCAATAGTTGCGACCTTCCTTGCCTGGTGACTTCCTCAACTACGGTGTTGAGGTAAGGACTCGTTCGCATCTAATCGGAAGAATTTTGTCCGCTTGTTCCTCGTTTCCATCTTCGTTCGTCGGCCAAATCCCCACGCGACACTGGCACAAACGTCCCGCATCCGATCCCAACCGTTCTGCTTTGAGCGTCCCACTCGGTCCATGAGGGCATAGTTTGAATAGTAAGTAGTTTATCTCGAGACTGTCGGAGCCATCAAAGAGGGATTATGTGGGACATTTGGCGGAAGGCACTCAACACCTAATGTCACTTCTCTCTTTACAGTCACTCGACTCGAAAACTCCCTCTTCCCCTATGCGCTTGCGTACACTCGCATCGATCGTTTTCGTTCATTGCTCTTCTACACAATTGACTCGAACTATCGCAACCATGCACTACCCTGTGTCTTTGCTACTTGGCCTCTGGTGAGAATTCAGCGGTTCAATGATTGCGACCGAACAAACCACTTGAAGTTCCCGCAATACTTATCCGTTGGAAAAGCACGTAACAACAAGGGTGGGGGTTGTGTGTGCGGAAAGGAGGGGATGCTGAGCGGTTGCGCGGTTCCGTTGACTGATAGACCCATGAAAAAGGCTCATTTACTCGTTTGGGTTTGGAACCTTCCGGTTTCCATGCGCCACGTACCAACGCAGGCAAGCGACTGAGCTGAGCTGAGAGCTCCAAACGTAGTTCTTGGCTGTTAACATTGACAACATCTGTATTATTATATAGGCTGGAGTCCTGCCCAATGTCATGTCATGTTCGCAGCCTTCCCTTCTTCTCTCCGCACCTGTGTTGTACTTCACTTTTTCTTGGGCATTCTCTGCCCTTGGTATCGTGACCGCAGGACACCAGCCTTTAGTGTTGGATCGTGGCCTTTGCAGTTATTCGTAGCCTTTTCTCTTCCTAGATTCTGCTCGTACATGTGGTGGTTTGATAATGGACACTCATCAGTACGTGTGCAGCGCTGTCACTAAGGTTTCCGGTCAAAAAATCACCGCCACCATGGAACACGAAATGGGGCAGTAGCCAACAAACGATTTGCAAGATTAAACGTGACTCGACGGCTAGTACTATTGAGTGAATCAATCGTAACGATGTCATCCAGGAATCGATCTGATGAGGAAGTGATGTCACTCAATCGACTGGTTCTTCGGCCAACTCGGCCAAAGTTCGCGATTGGAAACGACAGGAAAGAAGCTCCAGCTCAGTTCATCGATCGCATTGGTTAAAGCATTGATGGATGCATAGGGGCCTCGCCCTGAAGCTAGCAGCTTGAATTTTTAATTTTCTATCGGATGACGATAAAGAACATCATAAAGTGGCGATCAAGACATCATCGCATATCAAATGAGATCGCGCGATAGCGGATTAGGGGCCGATGATTCCCGTTATGTTAGGCCCAACACGGGCAAGTGTTGCGCAGATCTCCGACGTAGGAATAAAGCCCTTCGCACAGCGCAAATGGCTGTAAGGGAAGGATGTTATCGAGTAGCGTAGGGATGCACCGGGGAGTGCACGCATCATGTCCAAGACACTGCGTAGTGGCATTAAACGCACACTGGGAATCCATCATGGCAATCCCCCGATTGCTCATGCTACACTGACGAGGATTGAAGAGGCGAACTGGTTGGCGAACAGGACTATGCTGTTATGAGAGAGTCATTATATCCCCTCTGCCTGAGATCCTGCGGTACTTTCCAGACACTCAGAAGGATCCTTTCCAGGAGCTTCAGCTAGATTTGACCGGCGACTCTGGCTAGAAAGCTTTCCACCAGATTTCCCTGACATCCACTGCCTGCCCCGCACACCCTTGAATCTTGTGGTTTGCAGATTCTGTGCCGCCCTCGATTGGAGTGGGAGTCCTTCGTATCGTTCACATAGCTAGCCCCTTTTGGCGCAACGGCACAGCCGTTTGTCCCAGTTTCACCTTAGACTCGACTGACTGCTGCCAGAGATGGCGCACGGATGCTTACCAAAGGGCTTACTCACATTTTTGCTTCAAATGAGCCGAAGGATTACGCTGGAGATGGAGACCTAAGTCCCAAGGATACAGCGCCACACGTGATTTCCCGAGGGGAGAACGCACTTGCGGGGATTCCTAAGATGAATAAAACGTTCGATTTCACGTCTAGCGCGGTGATGCAGACCTTAGGTAATCAGATGGAAGAAATGTGTCTTCTTGTCAAGGCTTATGTAGTCCAGATTCGGGCGCCCTCGGTTTTGCGCTTCATCATTCCTACAATTTCCGGACCATCTCGTCGCGACATCCTGAATACCACAGATGTGCCAGCAAAAAGAACTCCTGCGTAATAGTCAATAACAATCACCATGTGGACAGTGGGGCTTCAACCTTGTTCGAGCCCCGTTCGGTTGCATATTATGACAGTACGGACCCGATCAGTGCTCAGATCTGTGTCATATTCTTCGTCCCAAAGAGGTTTGAGTCTGGCAACCCAATACTGCAGTGTTCGAGTGTCCCATTCGCAGTCAGGGTCTTCGCCCGAGTCGAGCCAGTTACATAGAAAGATGAGAGTGTCTGCATTTGTCCCTCGAATGTGTTCGGCAACTTCAAATGGGCCCCCTGAACTTGTCCATTCTGCCGGGGGGAAAGGATTGAGATCCATGCAAATAGCTATGACTGTTCGTCCTAGGGGCGCTGGAAGATCAAGGGTGGTAAATCCATTCCCTGGAAATCTAACTTGAGCTTCATTTGCATTGTGGTCACCAAGAGTTGTGGCCCACCTGCCTCAGCCCATGGCTTGTCAAACTCGAAAAGATTGGATTTACGATAATTGCTTAGTAGCTTTCCCTCCGGAGAGATCAGTATGGCAGAATTAGCCGCCAAGTCGTCGGATTGGCGAGACTCGGAATATCCAGACAATTTCTCAGGATAGCCACAAATTACATGACAACGAAGCCTCTTTGCGATCGAACAGCAAAACCGTGAAGTTTCGCCGTCAATGGAGTCTTCTAAAAAGGGCCGAATGTCGGAGAAGCTTGCAAAGCAATAGCCTGGTAACAATCGGGTTTTTGTGATTAATGATAATGACGCTTGGGTGCGAACCAGTGAATGCCATCTCTGGAAAACACAGCAGATCAACCGATCCAGGCTGAAGCCTTGAAGCCTCATCATTACCCTGGAGAGGGGGCATTGGATATCTGAATAACACTTACTGGGCCGTAAGCGCCTCGACTTTGGATATGTTTTCCCTAACCTTTCCGAGCTTTGTGAGGTCTGATGTGAGCGTTGAGGCAATACCAAATATTCGAAGTGTATCAACCTGGGGGTCAAATTGCACTACGGCAATCCTATTCGAAGGGTGCATGAGCGGCAAGCGATTTGTGGTTGGACGAACGATCGAACAGATAAGCAGACCGCGCAGTGTGTGCATACGGACATAATCTCGGACCCGATACGGACTTCCAGCGGTTTGCAATTGAATTGTCACGTGGGAATTTTCTTAATTCCGCGCCTGAAAACAAGGCGTATGTCTGCTGTAAAATGTTTGCACTTTGATGACCCTGAGACCTTGTTGAGCGATACCTGTAATTCACATTTTTTGTGAGTTTAGGTTTGTCACCTTTGTGTGCATTTTTCTCAACAACGGCCAACCTTTTTTTTCTTTAGTTAGTCTGTGTATTTAGTTTGTTATCGTTTACATGCTCCCCACGGCAATAATATCTATTGCAGATGGTTTACTTGACAGTGGCTCAGTGGAATGTGCCGAAAGCAAGGAGTTTTGCCTTTCACCTCGGGACTTTGTTTTTTTTTTTTTTAGTTATCGATAAGTCGCATTTTTGGTTTTTTTGTCATTTACATGTTTCCTGCGGCAATGGAATTCACGGAATTCTGTGTGTGCACGATTTTCTCAACAATGGTTGGGTGGAATGGGATGGCGTTTGGGCAGCAAGGAGCCTTGAAACTAAATGTACAGCCTATCGACTAGAGGAAAAAAGTCCTGAAATATGGGGTTATTCGCTGATTCTGCCTGGCCGTTGTTGAGAAAAATGCACACAAAGGTGAAAAACCTAAACTCACAAAAAATGCAAATTCCAATTATCGCTTAAAAAGGTCTCGGGGTCATAAAAGTGCAAACATTTTACAGCAAACCCATGTCTAGCTCATGCGTGCTGAGGGCGGAATTTAAAAAATGACCACGTGTCAGTTCAATTGTAAATCACTGTGACGACGCCAAAATTCCCGTGCCAAATTCAACAACAGCAACCTTGACGGACGCGAGATTGGCTACCCAGTTTCTCGTGTCATCGGGTGACAGAGGAAAAGGCACATGCCGACGGCTTCACATTATGACAGTGCTCAATTGCTTACGCACTTGCGAACCTCTGCTCTCGACCCTGGATCTTTGCCTAAGCTTGAGCTAGATGAGCTGATGCGCGAGAGCTACAAGTGCCTGACTCGACATAATGAAGATGCCACAGCTCCCGATCTGTTTCATTGGTACTGTGATCAAGCTGCTCCAGTTGTGAAAGAGTCTGCCATCTTCCTCATTCGCCTTCACGCATACAATGGTCCGCATGTACCGATATGGAAGAGTATGTGTTTGCAGGTGATTAGTTCGTGCTGCGACTGCTCCTATGCATACCAATGTGCAAAACCCTTGTGCCGGACTTCGTGAGCATGAATACCGAATGGTCGGTGGCTTGTGTCATTAACATTATTATCAGATATCTCTCCGATTATGCGCCCGCAACGTTAGACAAGTTCTTTGAAGCTATAGACAAATGGGAATTACACGATGTCACGGAGATCTGCATACAACGTATTCATTCAAAGGACTCGACAGAACTCAAAACCCCCATACCATTTCCAATCGCATATCGCATTCTATGTAGCCCGTATCTTCTTCAAGACGCGCCACTTATGGATTTCTTAACGACTAGGTCGATTTCTAACGCATCGGGCCTACAGCCAACTCAACCTCCTTGTGCCTTTCCTCTGCTGGCTCTTGACAGTCGACCTCATATACGTGAATGGTTTGAAACCAGTAGATCCCATTTTCCATATTTCACGAAGTTCGACGGTCCCGTATCGATAATATTTGGTGAGGTGCTGGTTACCTTATCCGGAAACGCAGGTCCGACCGGGGAGCCCAAACCTACTTCTTTGCTTGAAACGTCTACAAGAGGCGCGTCACTGTGGGATCTTCTACCAAACGCGTTCCAACTGTTTTGCCTGCCAGCAATTTTGGAGCTTTTTAATTCACGACGTAAACAATTTCCGCGTCTCCTGCTGAGCCATCTTTCCGATAGAACTAGTAAGTACTGGCTGAATCTTTATATGTCGCGATTATATTCAAACCAGAGTATAGATTTCCAGGGTGTATTGAGGTGTTTTTTGCAAGTTATTGCAATCTTACGCGAATCTCTGTGGTTTGAGGACGCGCCAGAGTTGCCGGGGGTTGTGTTAGACTCCATTAAGGACAATCAAGCGATGCCTCATGCGCTACAGGATGGGCGCAATGCTGAACACAATTGGGCCCTAGACTGGATTCTCCCATACCTCCAATCTCTGTGGTCATCGAAGGCCTTTTCGAGCTCATTCGCAAAAATATTTATCTACCTTGGGGAGGAACTTCAGCATGCTATATACAGCGACCGTGTCCATGTGTATGCGTTCGAGACATTGTTTCAGGTCAGTATCATCATGTCAATCTATCGAGATCCAACTAATCGTTCCCCTCCAGGTTCTATTGACACTTCACGGACGGGCAACAGAAGAATCGAATGCAGTACAGCAGCTCACAATGTTGCGACTATGCGAAACTCATTCGGCTGTGATAACGGCAGTAGCCTTAGGTTCACAGTACCAGTCACCCGCATGGAACAATCCTCGGCAGACAGCTCAGACAGTCCTCAAACGTTTGTTGATGAGGGATGCAGAGGCTGCCTTACAATGTCTAAGCGAGCTTTGTCGTGCGCGGAGGGATCTTTCCAGGATCTTCATATCACGCTCGGCTGCTCCCTCAGTGTCGTCGGTTGAAGCATGTTCACCTCTACCTCAGGGTGTAATGATTCACACACAACTTTGGGAAAGCGTGTATGGTCGACTTCACCCGAATCATGCGGACGGCATTGCTCTGGTGCTTCCAGCAGTGACTCGCGTCGCGCACGTTGATCGTCTTCGGATAGGCCCGGATGAAGCGTTCTCGTCCAGCTTTCTCAAAACAGACCAGGCGCTTCGAAGTCGCTTTGTGCGATGTACCCATAACGTTTGGGGTGCACTGGGGACTATTCGAGACTCGTTTGGCCCCTCCCTCGAGTCCTTTGCCGAGTTAGCCGGAGTCGACTCGTTGGTGAAATTCTTGTCGAAAGAAGGAGTCACGGAGGATGCCATTCAGCTTATGCTGTGCCCTATAGACTCTTTGAATGGGGCCGCGAAGGCGCTCGGGCTGAACGCTTATGATGCGGTGGAACGTTCTGCATGCTATAAGGCTTTCCTGGAAAACCATCCTACGGCTTCATTCAAAGGACTCATATCTTATCTTACAACATTCAACCACTATGCTTCCGCGATGCCTGAGGCTTGTGGAACATCAAAGTATGTTGTCCGCAGTATGACAGACATTTTATCGTGTCTTGGAGATGCAGCGTCGGGACTCTTGCTCGATGATGATTACGGGGACTCGGAAAATCTACCGCTCTTTGCATATGTTCCCAAGCTTTGGAGACGCATGACGGATGGTCTTTCGATTATTTTCCGTTTAGTGAAGTCGTGGTCGATTTTTTATCCCTATGAAGAGATGGTGGTCTGGATGCGTGATGCGCTGATCTTTGGACGAGATATGATTGCCGTCGTCGAGGTCTTGCAAACCGCCACAAATCGTGCAGGTGCCCGGCTGGCGTCCTCATCAGATGCAGAGACCCCCAACCTCATAGCGGATCTTTGCGTGATCCTGTTAGAACTCATTGAGTGGTTGAAATTAACCGATGAAGAGACTCTGCACCAGTCCCACCAACTATTGAAGTCTCTGTTCGCCTTCTTTGCGTTGTCAAAGACAAATCCTCCCCGTTCTGCTGTCACATTATTGGAGCGATACGCGATGCGGGCCAAGGGTACTAAGACGCAGCTGGATGACAGCAAATTGGCCGAGCTTATGGCTGTCATGGAACCGTTCTTAGACCAGGATGTAACCATTATTCAGCCTCCGAAGCTAAGATCTACTCCAAAGACGCCTGCGTCAACGAGTAATGATGATGATGATATCGAATACTTGGGGACTTCAAGCGGTCCCGCGGAACGCAAGGAGTCTCAAAGAGTCGTTCCAGAAAGTCTGCGTACCGAATCGACGTCTCGGGACGATTCTCGATCCAGGTTGCGAATGGTACGTGGCCAGTACTGTTATGTGTGCCCTCAAACACTCACCCCTGTGAATCTACGACTCAGTCTGCTGTCGTCATCCCCCCTTCGACTCTAGGGGCCAAGGGTGTTATGTCCAACTTCGTCACAAAACTTGCCGCGCCGAAAACTTCCAAAATCTCAAAAGGGAGACCGTCCTACAAACCGATTGAAGTTGAACGACCTTCCGAAATTGCTATTCAGAATTACAGGAAGGCGCAGCAAGCTGGCAAGGAGAGTATCCCAAGCAATGGCATCCTGGCGGGTCCCTCCATCACTCCGTCCGTTCCATCGAAGATCGAATCGAAGTTGAGAGCACCTGCACCGGAAGTTGTTTCCTCGTCTTCGGAGGCCACATCGAGTGAAGATGAGAACGGTGGGCTGAATCTGCATCGCAGTGCGACGTCACAGTTAATTTGGTTGCTTTGTCAGGGGCAGACGAATTGCGCACAAAGATTCCCTCCCCTAAAATAGCGAAGGTTGAGCGCCGTCAGATAAAAGTGGTCAATCAATCGATTCGGCAAACAGTTGACCAAGAGGCGTTAAGGAAGGAGGAGGCTCGTAGAACTGAGTTGAGGCTAAAGCCCGACTTGAGTGCTTTCTACCGCCATGTGTACGCATAATCTCAGTTATCCATACCTGAGACGTTGATTGCGATTATGCAGGCTCGAATGGGACTATGACTCTGCAGGCTCCGAGCCTCCTGATGTCCAACCACAATTTTCCAAGATTCCCGATTCTTTCCCTCCTGGAAATGCTATGGAGGTATATTCAAAGGTCTTCGAACCGCTTATCCTTCTCGAAACGTGGAGTCAACTCATCAAGACGAAGGAAGAAATCCCGACAACCTTCGAGGCTGAAGTCACCGCACGAGGTCGCACAGACAAATGGCTTGACCTCGAAGTCTCTATCTCAGAAGCCATTTCCCCTGGATGGTATGTCACCGAGAACGATATTGTTCTTCTGCGGGAAGCGGATGGACCAAAGAGTATTTTATGCAAAGTGAAGAAATCAAAGTTAGCACGTGAAAGCTTGAGTATAGGCTTGCGGTGCAGCCCTTTCACAAACGCTCTTGCGTCGGTTGACTCTTTGCTTATGATTCGGTCCAGATGGAAATTGACTCGTTTGATGAGGTGAGTGCCGCTTAGCACACGGATCGCCTTTTCTTAAATGTGCAAACAAGCTTAAGTACCGTGTACCGGGAATACGCAGCGCTCCGAGGGTTACAATATTATGACCTCTTTGAAGATATAGTTCATCCAAAGAGAGGAGTCCTTCCTAAGGCTTCGCCCGAACGCGTTAAGGAATGCATGTCGAGGCATCAAGTCAATGAGCCTCAGGCGAACGCAATTGTAGGGTCATTGCAGATCCGTGGCTTTTCTCTTATTCAAGGGTTTGTCGCGTGCGACTGCTGCTTTACTCAGCTGATGTCAAGTTCTAGGCCTCCTGGGACGGGGAAGACGTCCACCATTGTGGCTTTGGCATATACGTTCTTGTTGAACCGACGGAGGCCTGCCACCGCAATTTTTGTAGGTCGCGAGTCTCGCTCCGAGGATAAGGAGCCGCCCAAGAAGCTACTGATTTGTGCACCGAGCAACGCCGCTATCGATGAAGTTGCGCAACGCTTGAAACAAGGTTTCCGCAAATCTGATGGGAGTCTCTACATCCCCAAGATCGTTAGAATTGGCGCAGAGGAGAAAATGAACCCTTCGATCAAGGACATTTCCTTAAATGTCCTGGTGGCCGCGAAAATGGGGGCAGAGCCGACGACAACGGATCTCACCGCTCTACGGGGAAGTTTGAAAGAGATTGGTAACAAAATCCGAGTAAAATTGGAGGAATTGGAATCTCTCAAGGACAATCCATCCAGAACTTCTGATCTGCAGCGTGAACTACACGAGCTCAAGAGTGAACGAACGAAATTGGGGCGGAATTTAGATGCTGCGAAGGACGCCAATACGAACATTAGCCGTGCTCGGGATAGTAACATTCGCAAATTCGAGGCACAGATTTTACACGAGGCTGATGTGATTTGTTCCACGCTTTCAAGTAGTGGCCATGCCTCCTTGGCCCCGTATTTATTCGAGACCGTCATTATTGATGAAGCGGCACAGTCAATAGAGTTAAGCTCATTGATCCCTCTCAAGTACCGGTGCACTCAATGTATACTCGTTGGAGGTTGGTTGATGCTCCTCTTTTCTCAGCCTGATGTTGAATTTCATTTGTAGATCCGATGCAGTTACCGCCCACAGTCCTTTCGCCTCTAGCAGCAAGGCACATGTACAATCAGAGCCTGTTTGTCCGTCTTAACAGACATAAGCCTGCTTACCTCCTTAGGTACGTGCTCGAATTGTCGGTTGGGTTGATGCTGACGTCGCACATCGGCGTAGCATTCAATACAGAATGCATCCTGAAATCAGCGTGTTGCCCCGTAATCTATTTTATGAAGGGAGACTGAAAGATGGACCTGACATGGCCGCAAAGCGTTTGACGCCATGGCATTCTGATTCATTATTTAGACCATACCAGTTTTTCGACGTGGCAGATGGAAGAGAAGAAATGGCTAAGGGCCATTCTCTGCTTAACAGGACTGAAGTCAAGTTTGCTGTCAGCCTCTACGAACGCCTCCGCAACGTGTTCTCATCGAGGGTAGACCTTGATCAACGCGTTGGTATTATTGCGATGTATGATGCTCAGAAGAACGAACTCCAACGGCAATTTTCAGCCAAGTTCTCCCGGAGCATTCTGAGCAGCATTGATTTTGGCACAGTCGATGGCTTCCAGGGGCAAGAGAAAGACATCATCATCGTGTCTTGCGTTCGAGCCGGACCCAATGTTCAGAGGATTGGACACTTGGTTGATATCCGGCGGATGAATGTCGCCATGACCCGTGCTAGATGTTCATTGTTCATCCTTGGACATGCCGCAACGTTAGAGCGTTCGAATGATATGTGGGCCAAGATAGTCCAAGATGCTCGAGAACGAAGCTGCTTTACGAACGTAAGCCATGATTTGTAAAGAGTTTAGACCACCATGTTGATGAAATGCTACAGTCGGCACAGATTGGCGGTGTAACGAGGAATTTGCAGGCCTCATGGAGGCCTCAGCCGAAAGTGGCCAAAGCGAGAATCAGTCCCAAGAAGATAGCTACAATACAGACATTGCCATTGAGGCGACCTAGTGACATGAGCCAGCCCAATGCTGCATCTGGGGCTTCGCCACAAAACGTCCCAGCTTCTCAGAGCGAAAGTTCAACGGTGTCAAGTATTCCCTCCAAGCGCCAGGCACCCGACGACGCGCAGGAATCTCGAAACCTCAACCCCCAATCAATGGGGCAATCAAACGGGAAGCGACAGAAACCTGGTCCTAGCTTGTTCATTCCAAAAAAGGTGAACGAGATCTTGTCGTAAACAGTAACACTATTTACCTTCTCCCCTGGTAGAACCAAAGGAAATAAACAGTAAATAAATACTATTCCTTTATGACCCACAGCTGGTCATGCATCACACCACCACGTTCCTTGAACAGTACCCAACACTCCCCAAGTCCAACCCTATAATGTTGTTCATGCAGTCCGCTCATAATGACATCTTGTATCGCAAGTTTTATATTTTCATGGGTGGGAGTTTGAATTTGCCGCCATAACTGGGGATCACAACGTCCCCCGTCCCTGCTTTCAAAGTTGCAGGAACCTCCTTGGGTTTTGAGAAGGTGCACAAAGAGCGTCCCAGCGTTGCTAGCCATGCGGGATTTACGACCGTCAGGGCTGGAAGGGTGTTAAACCAGTGTTCTGGAGGAATGTATGCAACCCACATTTCATCCACACACGTTTTGTCCGAACAATATCTTGGTAGACCACGTATTCAGGTGGGGGCCCACCGAAAAGGATGGAAGAGGGATGAATAAAGATATCCTCATCCACGTCTAGAGTCATGTAAGGAACGTTCCTCGCATTGGCATACTTAACCCCTGAATCTTTCATTGCCAGATCCTTTCGCACTGCCACATGGTCGATAAGTCCCGCGACAATCAGCTGCCTTAGAATCTTAAGCTATGTGGGTCGTGATTAAGAGTAATATGAGCCCAGAGTCGTGCAACAAAGAGGACGCATCTACCTGAGAGACAGATGGTGGGGGTAGAGTGGGGGAGAAATCGGCGTTTATCTTGGGGAAGCTTGACTCTACAATGCTACTTAGTTGAGCCCTGAGTTTATGGATCTCTTCCATAGCCTGATTTGCATGAGTTGGACATTTCAACTAAATTTGGAGATCGTCCTACCTTAAGCCTTACAAAATGCTCTGCACAAAAAGCTGTCCCACCGCCCGCATATTCGTATGCGCCTACGACAGATAAGCTGCTGAAGAAATCGCTGGTACCAACCCCCAGCTGCGAATGCGCCTGTCCAGAGCGGTGGGTGCGTTTCACGGAGAGTAAAAGGTATTGCATACCTGCTGCGCCTGAAAGAATCGTTTTCTTTTTATCCTTCTCTTTTCCTTCGCTAGCAGGTCTTCACTACGAATCTCGCTAAGGTTGTGAGTTTCAGCATCATTTCCATCAACTTCATTGTCGTCATCGCCGTCGTCCATGTCCAGTGCATCCTCATGCAGGAACGGA
Source organism: Cantharellus anzutake (assembly GCF_015039405.1). Taxonomy (NCBI): domain Eukaryota; kingdom Fungi; phylum Basidiomycota; class Agaricomycetes; order Cantharellales; family Hydnaceae; genus Cantharellus; species Cantharellus anzutake. Next base: position 617,014 of record NW_024066993.1, on the reverse strand, counting down.
CTCCCAATTGACATAATAGCCACAAGGGCAATAGCGTACGGCAAAGTCCCATGTTGCCTCCCCAAAGCGAGAATTTTCGAGAAACGAGGCGAAACCGGAAAGAGAGACATAGTCCTGCCTAGATCAGTAATTTGCCCACCAATGGCCGAATATGGGGACCATGGTAACGCTTTCGCGCCGGAGTCCAGTGCGCCGAGATGCGTGAGGATAGTCTCAGCTTTCTGAAGATGTAGGCGGTTAGGGGGTGTTGGGAAGGGGAAATTGGCAACTGCATCAATATGCATGCTCTTCATTTGAAGCACCAGGCCTTCAATTGGAACGTTAAGAATCTCCGGCTGAGCAAATTGCTCGAAGTGATTCTCGTAGAGAGCTGAAGAATATAGGCGGTAACAATGACCTGGCCCTACACGACCAGCACGTCCAGCCCGTTGAGCAGCAGAAGCCTTTGATATGAAGCTAACTTGAAAGCTTTCGACACCGCTGTGAATATCATGCCGACGCTGGGATCAACTGGAGTCAGCGCGATGTTTTCGTCCTTAAGACCCTCCCTTCACCTGTTTGGCACGTCCACAATCCACGACGTATCGAATATTCGGAATTGTGAGAGATGTCTCGGCGACATTGGTGGCGACCACTACGAGGCGTGAGCCCTCAGGTGGAGGTTCAAACACCTTCATCTGCTTCTCGCTGGACAATATAGAGTACAACGGGACGATATGCATGGGTTCTAGAAAAACAGTTGTAGCAAATAGCTATTGGTATCTTGCGCTCATACTCACCGTCTGAAGGCTCATCAATATCCAATTCATCTTGCGAGTCAAGGGCATCGGGGTCTTCTTCACCCTCACCCTCGTCAACAAGTCCCACTTGGTCAACATTATTTCCCGCTTCCTCAATGTCCTCTAGTTCGATCTCTGCAAAATGAAATCAATGCGAGGCGACCTGCAGAGACGGTTCACGCACCTATCTTAGTCTGATCGGGCTGACCGTGACTCATATCAATATCAGCCCCCCCTGCGGCAGAAGTGACTCTGTCCCGCTCCCTCTGAGCCTTGTTCTTGCGTTTAGCACCTAGCGCCTTCTTTCCATATAACTTCTCCAACTTGGCGCAAACTCCATTAATTTCGTTCTGTCCAGTGAGAAAGATCAAGATGCCTCCTGGGGGAAGCCGCGCATGAATCTTCGATGCTTTGCGTACGGCTTCTGCCACATAGTCCCCGTTTGTACGACGGTTGAAATGTACAGTTACAGGATGTTGCCGAGCGGCAATATCGATAACGGGAGGGGGTTTAGCGAAGAGTGTCGTGTTCTCAGTGAAATCTGTTACTCGAAGCGTAGCAGACATAATGATGAGACGAAGGGGCTTTTGAAGGTGGAGACAAACCCAATGCGCCTCGACGTCAGAATGAAAATGGCTTCATGTTGGTTCCAAACTTACCTTCGCCCCCTTCTCCTTTTTGGCCCACAACTCTTCCCTCAGCTTAATCACGCGACTTAAGACCCCAACTAGAATGTCAGTGTTCACACTTCTCTCATGGGCTTCGTCGATGATGATAACCGAATACTTGGTGAGTAAGAGGTCCGTTGCCAACTCTCGGAGAAGGACACCATCCGTCATGAATTTGATGGACGTAGCGAGGGAAACAGTGGCATCATAGCGAATCTGATAGGAGACGCGCGAGGGGGGCAGATTTAATTCTTGCGCGACACGGGCAGCCATGGACACCGCGGCAACACGCCGCGGCTGCGTCACCCCTATCATTCCAGGGTTTTCTAAGAATCGTATCAAATCCTAATGAGTCGGCTCGAAGATAACAGTTCAAAGAAGCGTACCTGAACCAGGAACACCAAAACCGGCCTCGTACAAAAATTGAGGGACTTGTGTGGTTTTCCCACTACCGGTCTCTCCACATATCACCACAACTGGGTTAAGTCTCACTGCTTCCATGATTGGCTGCTCCTCCGCGACTACTGGCAACAGGAGCCGTTGCGCTTGTATGCTCGCAGGGCGTTCAACGGTAACATATTTTATTACGGGCTTGGTGTCAGCCTGACCCGAAGCGTCGGCATTGGTTGGCGGCAGAGTGGTCATTGCCTGGGCAAATGATGATTGCGGCAGCTGCAGATCCTCGCCTAGAGGTCCCTTGGGAACTTGATCAGCCCCGTCCGCTGATCTCCGTTGCGGGACTGCTTGTCGTTCGAACAGGTTTTCAGCAAGCTGCACCGAACCATCAGGGAGTAGGACAGCCTCGTTGGAAGGTGCATCTGCCGATTTGACAGTCTCCATCTGGCGTCTGGCCCAGTCTTTGAAATTTGGCCTGGGAGCTGGTTGGGACTCGCCCTCATCCTCGCTTCCACTATCCTTGGAGCTTACTTCGGAGGAGTCAACATCACTGCTATCCTCATTCGAGGACATGTGCCCCGAGCCCTCCTCCGTCGAGTCATGACTCTTGTCATGGCTCCCAATCTCGGAGGAAGCGCTGGAGCCTAGCATGTCAACGTCGGAGGGAGGGGATGGCAATTTCTTTCCCCTTAGCGCCTAATAATAATCAATAAACGGAGGAAGTCGAACAGCTCGGTGAAGAAACATACCGCCAGCCGAACCTTCGATTTTTCTTTCGATTTTTTTGGTACAACTCGTGGGGCAACGACCGTCCCGTCCACGTTACGCTTCAAGCCGGCTCCTAAGGCCACCTTGGGCCCGGACGCATGCCGTGGTTTCAGTTTGGCTACTCCAGCCCCTGCATCTGATGACGGGTGCAATGGGGATACACAGCGCTGACCCTGTGGAGGTCCCGGCGCTGAAGCTGTTGGGACCGGCGATGCCGCTTGTCGAACGTCAGCCCTTGATGTTGGCTCCAATGGTAGTTCTTCCCCTTCCTCATCGGTTGGTTCTTCATATATCCCAGAATAGGCAAGTTTCCGGCGTTTTTTGCGCGAGGAACCGTGCCCATCTATCGCGCGGCGGACTTGTCTATCTTCTTTCACCGCCAGCCTCTCAGCATGAGTCTGTGGTCGTCCGGAGTGAAGGGTAGCTGTAGATTGAAGAAGCAGTGGAGAAACATGGGCTTGTGTCTCACTGGCGATGGGGAATTGAATAATGTAAGCATGCAAACGTATCTCGGTAACACATACGTGAGTTTCTGGAATAGCGTTAGGCGTTCCTCTTTCTTCAATTTCTTCTCCTATCAATCCAGGCCAAAAGCATGAGGAAAAGAACTGGAAAGGAAAATTTTTTCACTCGCTATATATTTGTTCAGAAGTTTCTTTTTCTTGCCTGACATCTTCTTATTAGGGTTGACAAGCTACCGTCCCGGGAAATCGTCAGCATTTCAAAGGAATGGTTCACCAAAAACCATAGGAAGAATACCTCTGTCCTCATTTTTTCCTTTCGTTTCTGCCACTCAGCTTCATGCCTTTCCTTCCCAGATAAAGCATTCTCCGACGGAGGGCCTTGCGCGGAGCTTGAATTGATTTCAACACTCTGATCAACATTGTCAATGACCGGGGCGGCCTTTTTTGCTGTGTGCCTCATCCGTTTTCCAGATGTCCCCGGTTCAGCTCCACGAGCCTTAGCATTGTATCGGACTTTCACAGGTGGCCCACTCATCGTGGCCAAGTGGAGGGTGGAGAGCACCGAAATTTGGGCCACAATTGATTTCACAGCCACCATGTGATCAGACGCGCTTGCGCAGGGAATCGGGATGTCAAGCGAAGATGGGTTCCCGTTCACACCAGACAAGGCGCTCATAAATCCCAAATTTGAGGGGTACAGACTTGGTTCTCTCGACCAAGATGACTGTGTTTCGTCCTTTCTTCTCCCCAGAGGTGGGGCATCGCAAGTTACTGGTTCGAATTCTACACATGCAGGTCTCCATCCTCAACTATCATTTAAAGAAGTGCAGGATCGGATTGCATTCAACCACCTCTCTGCTGGACTGGACGGGGTTACGCTTGGATATATTGATAAAGACGGGATGGCGATTCTCGTACGACTGGTGAGTGTCGTCATCTCTTCAGATTTCTTTCATCCATATACACATGGCCTCAGTAGGGCCAGGACGGGAAACCGCACTTCACGTCCTTTTTCGAAATCCCAAAAATCATCCAAGGACCGCATACCCTGATTGCTGAGTATCCTTGCCTCCAAGCGCTGGATCGAGATACCTGGATCATCTCCGACGGTAAAGGAAACCTCTACATCGTCAAGGAGACAACCGCTCCTTCCGAATCTTCAGACCCTGTTGGGGTTCTCCTTGCTGCATTTAGCGTGCCTCACGATGACATCGATGAGCCTACCACTCCGATGCGGTTGCATGTTGCGCACACAGTGCAACCAAGTGACGTTGGAGGGAATGAAATTACTATCCGGGTCCTGATATCCCACAAAGTAGTTAAAGAGCAAGATATCTCTACTTCTGAGTCGGGCAGGAAACAAAAAGCGAGATCACACCATAAAATCCAGTTCAGACTTTCTGCTATCTCCTTGCAGCTGCCCCGCCCAGTGGCAGAAGATGCGATGGATGAGGTGACAGGGCCAAGGAATGTGTCAGTCTTGTGGTCCGCAATTGGCGACGACCTTCCAGCGCACGTTCGATACTCCCCAAGGCTCCGGAGTTACCTGATCCTTGCAGAATCCGCATACATTGGTGCCTCATCAATACCCTCGGCGACTACATCTTTGCCGCCACGCGATCCACTTCCGGAAGAGATTGCACCAATCCCAAGAGCTCAAGAGAATCTTGATGCGGAGAAGACGCCTATTCCTCCGTCTATTCCACCATATTCATGGACTCAGAACGAGGATTCCCTCACTATCGCGTTCTTTCTTCCCGTTACCATTCCAAAGACTGCCATTCGCGCCACCCTCAGATCCAGGGATCTATCCCTACTGATCATCGATACGACTGGGAGCCTTGCGGACGCAAAAAATATGGGTTTAAAAATTCCGTTCTTCGCTAAGAAACCATGGTGGGGCGAGATCGATGCGAGCGCCAGCCTTTGGACGTGGGATAAGGATGGCGACAGAGAGTATGCCGCGGCTTCTGGATTCGATGCCGGAGGACCTACGATCGGTGTATTAACACTGTATCTGGAAAAACGACACGAAAAGACTCGTTGGCCTCATGTATTCGCTTCATCCGGGACAACTTCTACAGATGGCCGACCCCCGGACGATGAAGATTCGGACGTCCCAGAAACGCTTGACCCGACCGAGCTGTATGCAGCACGAGAAGCATTGGAAAAGTATACGAGTGCCGTCCTGTCTGGTGAGGACCCCGGTGGATTGGATTTAGGCAGAGGTCTCCCGAGTCTCTCACGGAAAGAGGTGGATGACGAAATAGACGACAACGTTGGTAGGAGCTTGATTATGATGTGGAGGGAGGCGGACGATGGCGTTGCCCTGTTGCCTCCAGGTGGATACGAGTGGCCACTCGATCTACTTTCCCACCCAGTGCCGTTGCCACTCCCCGACCATGATGCCAAGGCTCTGGGGGCGTGGAGCATCATAATTAAGAACGGAGTTGATGGCCTATTATTCAATTGCGATGATGCCTCAGTGGAAGGCAAATCTCCTGCATGGAAACACGATTCAACATTTTCTGCTCTAGCTTTTGTCCTTGCCTCAAAGCGAGACACTCGGTTCACGTTTCACCTTCGTGATAAGGTTGTTGTGGCTTTTGAGAGCGGGGCGGCATCGCCAATCGGAGGGGGAAACGCATATGTTTATCGCGGCATTGACAAAAGGGGAGCCAAGTGGGCGAAGCAGGCTGTGTTGAAAGTAGGGGTGGCACTGCTGGAGCACTGTTGGGAGTTGCCGGGTTACTGAGTAGCAACGGTCTAGACAAGTTCACGATCGTGTGCTTGTGCGAGAATGAGCTCGTCATTGTCCAGGACATCGTGTAGAACTACTGGCTGTGATATGCTGTGTCGTCAATACTAGTCCATCGATCCACAAAACAAAAGTCGACGGCATCTGGCGCCTGCTGAGGCATGTCCGTCTAGGGGTCTCTTCCCGATACCCTACAGGGGCACATATTTATGTGGAGACATCAATAACTAAGATTCGACTGCGCCCACGGAGCGGGGCCAACAATGCCCGGAAAGGCATGGCCGAGATAGGGATCAATGAATGTTCCCATGCTGCAAACTGCATGTAAACGCTAAGTAAAACTACAAGACACAAGCCTGCAGGGTTACGCAAGCAAAACGCAGGCAAGAAGGTACTAGACGATCGATCTGATCCTCGAAGCAAGGTTGGTGACATTAAATCAGGCAAGTCGGGCGCCTGGATGCGAAGTTGCATCCGGAGGGAACACAGTTGACTTAGTTTTCCTGCGATCGTTTCTGTCTTCTCGTCAACTCGCGTGCACAACTGGCACCGCTTTGTCTCTCTCCTCCCATCCGCGCCTGTGCCTTCCGAGGACATCTAGTCCAGTTATAAGACAGTCGCTCAGAGCGCTTGCACCCATTTCCCATTTCTTTTCCCCGATACTTTCTCTCACGTTCCACCCTCCTCCGAAACTTCCTTTCGCAAGATATGGTGCGTTCATCGGTTGCATGCATTTTTCAGACTGTGTTCCGATGCATTTCTAATTGCCGATCAGGGTCAAACACTCTCCGAACCTTGTGCGTCAACTTTTCGATATAACTTTACTGTTTTGCCCTGTTCCAGAAGCGCCAACACTAATACCGTATCCGCTACGACCCCGAATCGTGAATAACCATTTTGGTGATTCGTTGGGTGACTCTTCATTTTCAGCTCAAGAGAAGAAAACGACTTTTGGCAGCAACGATAGGCTAGCGTTCGCTGTGTCGGAAATGCAAGGGTGGCGAATCTGTGCGTAGTTCGCGCCTGTGCGTTTCACAGAAAGCTTCGCATTGGTTCTGATGGTTTTGTAGCGATGGAGGATGCGCATGCTATAGAGCTTGATATTGATGAGAGTGAACATAACTCATTCTTTGCTGTGTACGATGGTCACGGAGGTATTAGCATGACTCGGTCGCGTCTTTCGCGGTACTCATGCACCATTTTATTTTGATAGGTGGGACGATCGCTCGATATGCGGGGAAGAACGTACATAAACGATTGGCGTCTGATGATGCTTACATCGCGAAAGACTATCTTACGGCTTTCAAGAGAACATTTTTGGGCACTGATGATGACCTTCGAGCTGGTAATATACCATACTTCCGATTTTGTGATCATAATAATCGTTGCCTACCTCAATTCAGATCCGACCTATTTTCATGATCCATCCGGGTGCACTGCGGTCGCGGCCCTCGTCACGGCAGACAAGATAATATGTGTAAGCGGTTCTCACGAAATTGTCGTTTTCCCCACAAAACTAACCTTCGTCCAGGCCAACGCGGGTGATTCTCGTGCAGTACTGTCGATTAGAGGGAGGCCAAACCTCTTAGTTACGACCACAAGCCTCAGAACTGGTGTACGTAATTTCCGTATTGTTGAGTTCCTGCACTCAGTAGAAGGTTGCTCTAGCCGAAACCAGCCGCATCAATTCTGCGGGGGGTTACGTAGAGTTTAATCGCGTGAACGGTAAGTGGGATGTATTTTTGCAATGAGTCATTTCTCATCCGGCATGATACACAAGGCAACCTTGCCTTGTCGCGTGCCATTGGTGACTTTGAGTTCAAACAAAATTTCGCCCTACCCCCCGAAAGGCAGATCGTGACTTCGGACCCCGACATCATAGTTCATGATATTTCCTCGGATGATGAATTCTTTGTGATGGCTTGTGACGGTACGATAACTCAGCTTCTTTGAATCCCAGTTGTGATGCTCATCACTGCACTTCTTAGGTATATGGGACTGTATGTCTTCCCAAGATACTATGAGTTGGGTGAGACATCAGATCACGGAGCGAAAATCGTTGCAACAGATTTGCGAAGATTGCATGACCCGCTGTCTTTCTCCCGATTCCGATGTTGCTGGTGGTGTCGGATGTGATAACATGACGATCCTAATCGTTGCGCTTCTTCACGGGCGAACCTTGGATCAATGGTACGATTGGATCATTGATCGGGTGGAGAAGAAAGTCGGTTACGACACCCCACGCTCCTTCGGCCCGCTGTACTCAGCTTCCCGTTATGCACATGCTGCAGCGGTACGCAGCGGTCTTGGCGAGGATTCGCCTGGACACACACCTTTGTTACGACCCAGTGGATTGTGGAACCGATTTAATTCCCCTCTCCATCTTGGAAACAGTTTCACGGGTGGGGGTCTCGGTGCTGGGAACGATGTCGAGCCCGATGACGAAGAAGATTTTGAGGACAGTGGTGATGAACTCATGGATGAGAGCCCGGAGGAGTCGTTACATGCTATACTCCGCAACGCAGGTTTGAATGGGGTCATTAGTGGCCCGGTGAGGCTTCATGCTCCGCCTCAGCGGGATCAGACATCTTCGCTCCGGGCGCAGCTACATGAACTTGACGAAGATAGGGGTGGACAAGAGGGGGATGGTGCCCTGGTGGAAGATGACCTGTCGCAAGCATCAAGCGACGATCAAAGCCCCGTTCTTAACATTGCATCCAATACCATCACCAATCGCCAGCCGACTAGTATTGGATCGCCTCTCATCGCAGCCCCTCCTTCATTGAAAGATATGCGTTCCCCCATTACCCCAAATAATGAGCAGGGCGGGCCTCAGTCCCCGCGCAAGAGCTCACTTCCGCCGGGTGCGAATCCGGGCAACCAATCCTAGTAGCTTTGGGACCTTACACGCCGAGTGCTGCTGTCAAGTGGAAGATCTAATGGATACGACCAAGGCGCCTATCGGATGTGGAAGTCTTTCAGGCCAAGCATTTCTTCGTAATCCCTACAATGACACACACGTCCCCTTCTAGTGTTTTCCTCGCGCTCGCTGCTTCCTCTTTCCACACTCTACTCCTAATCATTCTTCTAGTCGTGCAATCGGTGCATTGGACCCCCCATGCATGGTGAATGAAAGCATAATACGCATATGAATCCTATACTTCCTTCCTATTGGAGCTTTGGGTCTGCGAATTGTCTCATTTGCTTATTTGTCCGCATCCTGCAAATCGTGTCTGCGTTTTATCTTGGTATCCTTTCCATTCCTCTCGGCTAGGCTGTGTAGGTTCGTCCCCTTCAAGCTCTCTTACAGTCTCATCCCATGTATTACCTAAACTTTCGTGTATTTGGCTGATGGCCAGTTTTCGCTGATCGACCGATCGAGGCTTAAAGTGACGAATGTTCTTTTTTCTTTTTCTTCTTCCTTTTACCCTAGTCGGACCGTGCATACATTGGTATATTCTGCGACTGCCCAAATATCCACAGGGCATTCTGTTCGATTCGATTCGATTCGGTGCTGTGTCAATTCAAGCGTTTGGCGCGCGCTTTTCAGCTCGTCACATGTGTAGGGTCGTTGCGGCCCAAACAGTATTGATGTTCTTAAGTACGTCATCAATAGGTGCTCGAACAAGCGCGCTTGGAACTTCTTCGCGCTTAGTGTGGACTTCTGCGCGTCCTAGGGTTGTGAAGACTGCCGATTACTGCAAAAATCTTGTTCAGAGGCTTGACAGAGATGCTTTTCTGACATCATATTTTTATCCTCCAAGCATTCGACCATCTTTCTTCGCTATTCGGGCGTTCAATGTAAGCTTCGCATCGGTTTTTTTTCCAGCCTCATGGCGTTGTCTCATTACTGATAAGATAGAAACGGCGACAGTGAAGGATCAGGTTTCCAACTCTGCGCTCGGACGTATACGTATGCAATGGTGGAGAGACACGGTGAACACCTTGTATAGGGTAAGCTAGGTCTATCTGGCGCGCTTCGTTTATCGATCTCGTTACTGACTTGTCCATTTGTTTTTAAAGGAGCCCTCGCCCATTCAACACCCTGTAGCACTTGCGCTTCACGACGCCGTGCGAAAAGCTAATATCCCGGAATATCACTTGAATCGCATCATTGACGCTAGGGTGTGTACTTGGTATTTGAGGGATCGGTCATATGTGTATACATACCTAACGGCCCCGGTTCTGAATTAGGATCAAGACTTCGATAATGCACATCATATGACAATGGAGTCTCTTCGCGCCTACTCCGAATCTACGTCGTCCACCATATTATATATCCTTATTCCATTGCTTGTTCATCCTCAGGGACCTGGCGCCTCCCGACTTTCCGATTTCTCACATGCAGCATCTCATCTGGGATTTGCACAGACTATCATCACTCTCATTCGTTCCCTTCCTTATCATGCTTCGAAGCGATATATGCCAATACCTACTGAGGTCACTGCAAAGCACAGTGTTTCTCATGAAGATGTCTTTCGCTATGGAGGCAGCGCGAAGGGCGTCAGTGATGCAGTGTACGAGTTTGCTTGCGTTGCGAAAGAAGGACTCGATGTAGCACGATCCATCTTCGCCGAAGGTACCTTTAAGGGGGATGGACTCTCGATCGTCAAGGTACCACCCGAGGTTTTACCCATCTTCCTCTCTGGAGTAAGTGGCGTTGCGTGTTTCTTTTCGCTTCATCAACACTGTTTGTTTTCCAGGTACCCATCGCCTCATATCTGAGCAGATTGGAAAGCGTTGACTTCAATGCTTTCCATACTTCATTACAATTTTCAGATTGGAAACTGCCTTTCCAAGTCTGGCGGAATCGTCGATGGCGTCGGTTCTAGGTTGCAAGAGGCCACCGCTAGGTCAAAGTGCTTCGAAAAAAAGTATCGCATTCGTTGTGTCATGCTTATGTAATTCCTTGCTGTCGCTTCTATATATGTAATTCCGAAATATGTGACCAGAGGAAGGTGGACCAGGCTACAATTGTTATGAGGGTTCCCCTCAAACTGGATGGCCGAGCTTGCAGCGCCTTCGGTGCTGCACTGCGAGCTTGGCCATCCAGTTTGGGAGGAACCCTCTAACATTCCAAATTAAATATGCCATCTTCATTTGTATGCAGAGTGTTTAGAGGCAATATACTAATTTATTCTTCATGGTCCATTCAGTGCTTTCACAGCACACTCTTGTTAGAAAAGTGACTATAATAATCTATTTGTTGCAGTAAATTTTGTTTAATAAACTCCATACCCAATCCAAGAATCTGAACCATATCCACAGATTGAAATGTGCATTCAGTGTCAGGGATTGCTTGTCAGTCCAAGTCAAGTATTGCCTGAAAACCTAGTCATAGACAAAGCTGAGGTTCCAACCCTCAGCAACACATACACGACACCAGCAAAACATCATTATGCTCCTGAGTGCTCTGGAGTATGGAGAGCACTGGGAGAATCAGGAGGAGATTGGCTGGTCCAGGAACAGCTCTGTAAGGAATGGATGATGCACGCTTGCATGCATGTCAGGGCACGCTGCACTGCACCCCTCTCCGCTCTCTCTCTCTCCCTCTTTCTCCTTCCTCCTTTCCTCCTTTCTCTCCTTATACAGATGTGTCCAACACTGAGCACCCTGTATGGGTACCATGATGCCGGATGCGCTGCACATCCCTACTTGTGTTTCTCCTCTCTCACACCTGGGATTGACTGTGGAGTTGCCTGCAACAACCCAGCTCCATCTGAGGTTGACATGGCACCTCCACGTGACCCATTTTCACATGTATATAAACTTAGCCAAAGCGGGACTGAAGAAGCAGCCTTCTTCTCATTCCCACTTCAGGCAAGTGTTTCAACCTAGTTTAGCTCTTCATCTTAATAACAATCCATTCCCGCTTCAGCCTAAGAAGCCACACAGGGACATCAGCCTGAGTGAGGGCTACCCACCATACAGTCTCACTGCCCCACCACTGTCTGGGCTGTTAGCACCGAGCGTTACACTGTTACCCCCACCTCTTCAGAGCCGTCCCTGACAGCAGAAGAAGGCTTCAACCTAATCTCCCCTGCCTCCTCCAGCATGGTAACTGAAGAGCAGTACCAGGACCTGCTGACCAGGTTCCAGGAACTGCAGGCCATCCTTGAGGGTCATGTCCAAAACCCACCAGCCCTGCTCACACCTGCACCCATAGCCAAACCTGTGCCCAAGCCCAAAGCACCCAAGGTTGCCCCCCCCACTGCTTTCACTGGCACGAGTGAGGACCTCAACCGCTTCAAAGTGGAATGCAGAATCTACTTCCATGTCCGCGCTGCAGAGTTTCCTGACACCCTGTCCCAGATCCTCTTTGTCCTGTTGTACTGTCAGGATCCGGACCCCAGCTGGGAGTGGCCAGAGGGCGAGGCCGGGTGTGGAAGCTGGGGTACTCTCCCCAGGTGCTAACTCCTCGAAGTCGCTGAGGGGACTGGCCTCAGCCTTCACAGGGAATGAGCTGGTATTCATTGAAAAGCGGGTAAGTACACTTGCCTTCACAGGGAATGAGCTGAGAAGAAGGGTAAGCTTCTCAGCCCCCTGTGAGGCCGACACAAAAGGACCCTAGGAACTATACAGTTCCCGCTTGCTGCCGACTTTCCATAACGGGTGTGACCCGTGGGAAAGTTCTGGGCGAGCTGCTCGCCCAGAATGTTCCCACGGTTGTGGCTGTACATTTCTGGGCGAGTCGCTCGCCCAGAACGTTCCCACGGGTTCGCGCGTGCGCGTCATTATGTGAAACAGTGGGGGGAAGGATAAGGGGAAATGGGGAAATGTGGAGAGAGGGTGGTTAGGAGAAGGGTGAGGGTGTCTGAGGGTGAGTGGGGTCAAGGGCTGTGCCCTGACATGTACATGAAGGGAGGAGCTGCAGGAGCATGGGTGACACAATGCATGATTGCACTGCTGATGGTGGGGTCCCCCATGATCATCATGGACAAGTTCATGGCAGAACTTGATGCCATGTTCCAAGACCCCAACTGGGAAGCCACCGCATGACAGAAGCTTGCCACTCTGCGGCAAGGTAATGACTCTGTGGATAAGGTCATTGTAAGGGATATAGGCCGCATACTCGTGGCCTACCTTATTCATTCTTCATTCTTTATTTATCGCGTCGGGTTTGTACCCGATGCGACACTTCTATTCCCGAACCCTTCATTTCTACCATGCGGTCCCAAGCTGCAACTATCACATGGATATACAACATTGTATTTAACCTACATGTGAGGGGGGTAAAGGCTTCCCCAGCCTTTTACCCCCCCCCCCCGTTGATAAATACAGCTTCATACAGCGTACTTCAGCAGACTGGGAGTGTAAGGCAAAATCTGACTATCGCGAGATCACTCGTGAACTCAACCTAAACAATGCTTACACTTTTTTACACTTGGTGAGCAAACAAATTTAAACCTTTCAACTTCTTCGATCAACATCGCGAAGCGCACCGATCTAATTGAAGTTCCCGACTTTTCGTTACCACCATGGTAAAGAAAGGTTTGGGTTCGCCCTCTGCAAAGAGGACGAGGGTGGCTGTGCAAAACAACGCGCAGACTTTGGATAGTGCAGGGGTTCCCAGCGTTAACACGCCTGATATCCCTCCCGATCCAGGAGAGACAGACAACCCCGACACATCCCCAGGTCCACCAGGAGACCTGGATGCGCTGGGCCCTTCCCAATCCACGACCACGGTTGTACCTGCTGTGGTCGCACCTCTTCCCCTTGAGGAAGACCCACCCAACATGCCAGTTGGACCTGATCCGTTCGCTGATGCGCCTGGTTCCCCTGATCCTCTCAGATCGGGTGAAGCGTTAGGGCTTGGTGATGGCCCTGACAACTCAGTTGAAGTTGTCAATGTGGGTGGCACCAAACCACAAGCGAAAACTCCTGGATTGTCGAACGATCAGCATGATGAATTGATGATGATGCTAAGAAGCATTGATCAATGACTGAATTGCCATGATGAGGCTATAGAGGACTTACGGGCTTGGATTTATCACCCTAGCCCTGGATTGGCTGGAAGCCAAATCCCTCTAAACTCACCCCAGTTTGAGGCAACAAGTGTGCCTCCACCCGTACCAGTCAGGGGACGGGACAGAGAACCCATCCAGCGACGAAACTCACTGGTGGACAAAGTCTCTGCTGATGAAGACTATGTCAGGACGACCACCTACCGCCCTGTGCCCGGGCATCCCAGTGTGAGGATGACGACATACATCCCTCACGCTGATGAACCCGCACCTGGGAGTTCTTCGACCCCATCACCAAAGAGAATCCCTTCTTATCTGAAGGGAAAGAGTGTCAATTGGGGCCCTCAGGGCCTGCCTGTTGTCCTCAGAAGGACACAGCCACTTCCTCAGCTGCTTCCTGCACCTGAAGCGCCCATTGTTTTGGAAAGTTCAACGGACGAAGGGGAGACTGATCGCGATCTGCGATTGACCTGGAACCTATGTCACGGTTCCGGGCCTGCCCTCGTCATGAACGCACAGGGCAAAATAAAGAAAAAGCAAAGAACCATCTTTGCTCCCTGTGCACCTAGTGAGACGTCCGTGGAATATGGGACACAGATGGATGGCGATGCTGTCTACATGCACAGACCTGAAGGTCTGGACAATCATGCCCGGGAGATCAGATGTAGGCTAGGTTCCTACAGTCGATTTACCACGCAGGACCCACAAAGTGGGGCCCTTGAAAGATTAGGCCAAGATTGGCCCAGTCGGGTGGATGCCCAACAAATTCCTCTCAGGGCATCGAGACAAGAAATCTCGACCCCACAGCCAACCATCCGTACCCTCCAAGACCCTCTTGGAGGGGCTTCACATCCCATAGTGGTTTCCCCAGTAAAGAGGGAAAGGGAGCCTAGCTCCCAAGTTCCATGTGTTGCAAGCTCTGTCCACCCTCGGATGGTGAGCTCAACTATCCCCCATGACGGATTCGTTGAATCCACTCTCAGGTCTTATTCAAGGGACCTGAGTAGTTTGTCCCCCAGTGACCCTGAGGGATTCATGGAGGAGCTGGTTTGCTGAATCGCAAACCTGATCAGGATAAGGATCCTGACCCCTCTTCCTGCTGATGTAAAAACAGAGTTATTATTGCCATTTGCAAAATTCGAGGCAAACTCCGAAATTCAAAATTCCGCAAAATCTTTCGCATCACTGCTCACTCAAAACTCGGCCGATTTTGGTGATTCAACATGCGTTGGAAAGCGTCCGAGTAGTGCATGAAGCAGGTGCAAACCAAATTGTTTAAAAAAAATTTTTTTTTTCTCGTGTTTTCCGTGCTGAGAGGTCTTGAAAGTCTGAATCAGCCCTGCCCCAGGTTACACAAAGAGCATATGACTTGGTTTAATTCCTGGAAAGCCAAAGGGAACAACATAACAATGCGTAAGCATAATATAATTCGGACAACTCCTAATATCATAGTCACGAGAGCAAAGTCACCATTGTTGAACAAACCCGCTAGACCATGGACCATCCTCTGAGTGGCACTGTCCCCTGTGCACCTACAAGTGCGCCTACTGTTTTGGTGACTTCAGGTGTCCAGAGGATCACTGAGGAACGTGGCAATGTTGTTGTGTCACGACCCGACATATCCATCACTTCCCTCCATGCGCCCTAGTGCCACTTGGTCCGTCCCTCCCACTATCATCATCATCTGTCCACCCATCCGTCCACCCGTCACCCTCATCCGCACTTCCTCCCTCGCACGTGTACCTACCAACCTAGGTTGCCCGCTTCATTGTTGTCCGCCCCCAGCCGGATGGCTTGCTAGACGGCCGGATGGCCTTTTCTCTTTTGTCCGCTTACGGACTATTGTTCTTTCCTTTTGTTCCTTGCTTGCCTTTTGTTGATCAAGTTTGCCGATATTAACTATTTGTTCCTTTCTTCATTCATTAATATCGCGCTTGATCCGCCACTCCTTCCAGGCCGGTCTCATTTAGTTACTTGTGTTTATAACGCATGTAGGTTACACCGGATGTACCTCAGTTCGTATATCGACTTGGATTCCCCCTCTAAACTCTTATCCTCATTGTAAGGCTTCTGTCTGAAATTGGGACACCAACGTAAGAATGAAGTGCAGCGCTCCACCTGAGTCGCTGAAGCTAAAGTCCCGCCCCTCCGACCTTATGAGCCCGGACGACCTCACGCGCCTCACGGGTCACCCGGATACGCTTCTGGCACGTTCCTGACAGTATATACGAACTCAAATCGCTCTTACGTTTTTTCCTTGCTCTATCATTGTTTCACTGAACTATGTCTAGAGCTTATCAAACCCATTCACAGACACGCACCGAACCTGGTTCTTCTAGGCTTCCAGGTCTCGGGATGCTTGAAGAACTTTTGCGCAGACACGATCTAGACCCTTCTGAACGTCCGCCATTCCAAAGCTTTACGGCTGACCGTGACGACCCTACTTCCTCCTCCACTCCTGCACCCTCCCGTCGATTCCGTCGTTCCATATTCCAAGACCATGACGAGGCGGCTGCTGTTGAGAGAGATGTCGATCCGGACAGCCAAGCTGATGACTATGACCCCGAAGCTTCTCGTAACCCTACTCCACGTCCTGATCCCGCTAATCCTCTGGACCCGCCAGATGCCCCACCCAACCGTGGTAACGGTGGTGGTGACGGTGATGGTGGTGGTGACGGTGATGGTGGTGGTGACGGTGATGGTGGTGGTGACGGTGATGGTGGTGGTGACGGTGATGGTGGTGGTGACGGTGATGGTGGTGGTGACGGTGATGGTGGTGGTGACGGTGATGGTGGTGGTGACGGTGATGGTGGTGGTGACGGTGATGGTGGTGGTGACGGTGATGGTGGTGGTGACGGTGATGGTGGTGGTGACGGTGATGGTGGTGGTGACGGTGATGGTGGTGGTGACGGTGATGGTGGTGGTGATGGTGATGGTGGTGGTGACGGTGATGGTGGTGGTGATGATGACGGTGGTGATGATCCGCCTGAGGATCAGCTGCCAGATGACCCAGGTAGCTGTGTGTTGGCCCAGTTGACGGATGCTATTGCCGCCCTGGCCCGCTCAACCACTGCCACTCGTCAACCTCCAGACCCCAGCCGTAGGACGAAGCTTCGTGAGCCTGACCAGTTTGACGGTACTGACCCTCAGAAACTCCGCACTTTCCTTGTTCAGTGCGAACTCAACTTCCAGAACCGCCCCCAAGCATTTGTTAACGAGTGTACAAAAGTCATCTACGCTACGTCCTTCCTCAAGGGGATCGCTCTGAGTTGGTTTGAGCCTGAACTTCTACATGGTAACCCGTGTCGCCGTCCACGTTGGATGGACGACTATGAACTCTTCGTCCGAGAACTCGAAGAGAACTTCGGCCTGCACGACCCCTTTGGTGATGCTGAGCGTCGTCTGAGTACTCTGACTATGTCGGATAATCACAGGATCGCCAAGTACGTCGTCGAGTTTAATCGCAATGCTTCACAGCTACCCGGATACGGTGAGGTTGCCTTGAGGCACCATTTCTATAATGGGTTGCCGGATAGGATCAAGGATGAGATCACTTGTTACGGTAAGCCACGCTCGTTGCATGACATGTGCTCTCTTGCCCAAGATATCGATGGATGATATTGGGAGCGCAAGGGCGAGTTGTCGCACTGTCTGAGAGATCGAGCTACCTCACCCGACTCCTCCAAGCAGAATGCGAAATCAGGCAAGAACCCGAAGTACTCTAAGTCCTCCAACCCTCCTGACTCTACGTCTGACCCCTCCACCTCTGCTGATCGCTCTACCAAGGACCCTAAAAAGTCTAAGGGAAAGCAACCCGACTCTGACCTGTCCTCGAAGCTTGACAAGAGTGGCAAGCTCACCAAAGAAGAACGCCAGCATCGTTTCGAGAACAACCTCTGCCTCTTCTGTGGGCGCTCTGGGCATGTGGCCAAAGAGTGTCCCAAGTCCTCCTCCCGTGCGGCCAAAGCTAGGGCAGCCCAGGCTGAGGATGTCGCGGATTCTGTGGTGGATTCGGACGAGGAAAAAAACTAGATAGTGACCCTCCGGGCCCCGTACGACCGGTTGGTCACGCTGACCCTCCTCGTACGTCTAGAGTCCTGTGCTTGAACGCGTCTGGGCTATCCGCTCTCCATTCTCTTTCTGTTCTGATCTCTTTTTCTCCTTGTTCTGATGATGGCCGATTTCCAACTTCAAGGGAGTGTGCTCCCGGCTCTGATCTATTTTCCGCTTCAAGGGAGAATGCTCCCGGCTCTGCTCTGTCTTCTTCTTCCGGGGGGTCTGAACCCCGTAAAAATATGTCTTTTCCTTCTTCTCTTCCATCTGGAAACTTTTCCGCTCTTATTGACTCAGGGTCTTCTGACACATTTGTAGATACATCCTTCGTCAATAAACATCACATCTCCACGTACCCTGTCACGCCTCTGCAACTCCGACTATTTGACAGCTCCATGAACTCCATGATCACCCAAGCCGTCAATCTGCCCATCCGATTCGCCACTGGTGAGGTTACTCCGACGACATGCTATGTCACATCGTTGGATGGCTCTTGCGCTATCGTCCTAGGACATGACTGGCTCACCCGACACAATCCGTTGATTGACTGGGTCTCGAGCAGTATAACTTTCCGGACGTCTGTGCAATCCAGTCCAACCACCCTGAGCTCTCCTCCCGTAGTTGTGGACCCAGTCCCAACGCAAGGGAATCCAACCTCCGACCCACAGTGTGCATCCGTCCATCAGGCAATCACCATCGAGATCGTCAGTCTGGCTGTGTTCGCCCGGACTGCCCGACTCAATGGGTCCATCACTTTCTGCCTGGAAAATCTGTCCACTTTAGCAGAGTTGCGCTCGACATCCACCTCTTCTGACCCCGTCGACCTCTCAACTGTTCCTAAGGCGTATCACGAGTTTGCGGATGTTTTCAGTAAGAGTAAAGCCAATACTCTCGCGCCGCACCGTGAATATGACCTGAAGATCGAGTTGGAGGAAGGCTCCCATCCTCCCCTTGGCACCCTTTATTCCCTTTCCCAGTCTGAGCTTGAGGCTCTCCATACATTCCTTGACGAGCATTTGGCGTCCGGTTTCATCCGTCCTTTGTCTTCAACCCACGCCACACCAGTACTCTTCGTCCGCAAGAAAGACGGTTCTCTACGTCTTTGTGTGGACTTCAGGGGCCTCAACAAGATCACAAAGAAAGATAGGTATCCACTGCCGCGTATCTCTGATCTCCTAGACGTTCCTAGCCGTGCGAAGATCTACACCAAGCTCGACCTCCGCCATGCGTACCATTTGGTGCGGATAGCAGTGGGCGATGAGTGGAAGACTTCCTTCTGCACGCGCTACGGATCCTACGAGTGGCTCGTCATGCCATTCGGTCTGACCAACGCACCCGCAGCCTTTCAGCGCTTCGTCAATACCATCTTTGCTGATCTTCTCAACACTTGCGTGGTAGTCTACTTGGATGACATCCTGGTCTATTTGGAAGATGAGACTCAGCATGAGGATCACGTCCGGGAGGTCCTGAGTAGGCTACGCAAGCATGGGTTATTTGCCAATCCGCAGAAGTGCGAATTCTCAACTGACACTATGGAGTATTTGGGCTACATCCTTTCGCCGACTGGTTTGTCCATGTTGCCTGAAAAGATTCAATCCATTCAGGATTGGCCTGAGCCCCGTAAGGTCAAGGACATCCAGTCCTTCTTGGGATTTGCAAACTTCTATCGCCGTTTCATCCATGATTATTCCAGTATAGTTCTTCCGCTGACCAGACTCACCCGTAAAAATGTGGCTTGGTCCTTCTCTGATGAGTGTCGTTCCGCCTTCCTTCATCTCAAAGAAGCTTTCACATCCGCCCCCATCCTTACACACTGGGTACCCGATCGTCCGCTAATAGTTGAAACTGACACGTCCGACTATGCAATCTCAGGTATTCTCTCCATCCGTTGTGAGGATGATGAGATTCGCCCGGTTGCTTTTTGCTCGAGAACGCTGACAGCGCCCGAACTCAACTACGATACCCATGATAAGGAGCTCCTGGCTATCTTTGAAGCTTTCCGCTCTTGGAGACACTATCTTGAAGGCTCTGGCACTCCTATTGACGTTGTCACGGATCATAAGAACTTGGAATATTTCACCACTACCAAACTCTTGACCCGCAGGCAGGCGCGCTGGTCAGAGTTTCTCTCGCAGTTTAACATGGTTGTCTGTTTTCGTCCGGGAAGACTTGGTGCGAAGCCTGATGCGTTGACTAGACGCTGGGACGTCTACCCCAAAGAAGGGGATAGGGACTACGCCCACATCAATCCGCAGAATTTTCGCCCTGTCTTTACCACAGAACAGCTCTCGGCCTCCCTACGAGCCACTTGTCTAGCCACTCCAGTCCTCCAGGCCAGCTCTATGGTTGACGTCGAAGCTATCCACAAGGACATTCTCACCGCCCTGCCATCCGACCCCTCCATTGCCGAATATCTCTCTGATCCTATCCCTGCAGACTCTCGTTGGTCCCTAGACACGGACGGCCTGTTAAGGCTCGATAAGCGTATCTACGTACCGGACGCAAACGATCTTCGTCTCAGGATCTTGAGATACAAGCATGACCATCCACTCTCCGGACACTTTGGTCAGAACCGCACATTGGATCTGGTCCGTCGAGAGTACACTTGGCCGGGTATCCGTTCATTTGTTAAGGACTACGTCTCGTCCTGTACTGCCTGCGCCCGCGCCAAGGTCCCTCATCACAAGCCCTATGGCTTGCTGAAACAACTCCCTGTCCCCGGTCGCCCGTGGAACTCGATATCCATGGACTTCATTGAACAGCTTCCCCCGTCCTCTGGCTTCACGGCCATCCTGGTAGTCGTTGACCGCCTTTCTAAGCAGTGTGTCTTTATTCCTACGCACGATACCATTGATGCGCCTGGTCTCGCCAAGCTGTTCCTCCTCCATGTATTCTCGAAACACAGCGTACCCTCTCACATCACTTTGGATCGAGGATCCGAGTTCGTATCCCATTTCTTCCGCTCTCTAGGTAAGGCTCTTGACATCCGCCTTCACTTCACTTCGGGTTATCACCCAGAAGGGGATGGTCAGACCGAGCGGATGAACCAGACGTTAGAACAGTATCTTCGGGTGTATTGCAACTACCAGCAGGATAATTGGGCTGAGCTATTGCCCCTGGCTGAGTTTGCGTACAACAATGCCCCTAATGCTACTACTGGCGTCTCTCCGTTCTTTGCCAACAAGGGATACCATCCGACCCTCTCCATCCATCTGGAACGAGATTTGACTTCAGTACGTGCCCAAGAGTACTCGGTTGATCTCGATTCCCTACATCAGTTCCTACGTGAGGAAATGTCCTCAGCGCAACGGCGTTATCAGGGCCCTGCAGACGCTAGACGTTCACCCGCACCCGACTTTGAGGTTGGTACTATGGTCTTTGTTAAGGCTAAGTATTTTAGATCCACCCGACCCTCGAAGAAACTCTCAGAAAAGAACCTCGGGCCCTTTGAGATCATCGCCGCGCCAGGAACCCACTCCCGCACCATCCGCCTTCCTGAGACTATGAGAGCCGTGCACCCGGTCTTTCATGTGTCCCAACTCGAACCGGCCGTCCCCAACACCATCCCCAACTGCGTACAACCTCCGCCTCCGCCCGTTGAGATTGACGGTGAACCTGAGTATGAGATTGCTGAAATACTAGATTCAAAGCTGGATCGTAGGCGTCGTAACTGTAAGTTACTGTACCTGGTACGTTGGCTTGGGTATGATGGGATGGACGAGGAGACTTCTTGGTTGCCGGCCACGGAGCTTGGCCATGCCTCTGACTTGGTTTCTGACTTCCACGCGCTTTATCCTGACAAACCGGGCCCTCACTTTTCTTAGAGTGCTCACGCGTCAACTGGCCATGTTTTGACTAGGGTATGGCATGGTGGAGGTATATACAAAAATGAAAAAAAAAAAGAGAACTTCAGGGCGACGTGCCCACACCACGGGAAGTATACGTGGGCGGGTCACCCGCTCCCCCACCCTCCGACTTCTCCTTCTTCTTCCTTGACCTCTCCTCCCGCGTAATCTTGGCGACCTCGCTGGGCAACTGCCTCACAGCGTCAGTCAGCTCCTTGAGGGCGTCCACGATCGCCTCACCCCACTTCTCCACATCACCCCCATCCTCGTCCCAATCGTCCTCCTCGTCCTCCGTATCATCTCCCCCATCCTCAGACGTGTGTACTGGCGCCTTGGGTGAGATCACCCACGGTTTCTTTTGCTGTGAGGGCGTCGTGGTCCCCACTCGAATCGTGACCAGGTCGCATTTGGCCCTGGCGCGCGTGCAGTTCGTGCACACCTGGTACCTGCCCTGCTCGCAGACCAGCTGGGACTTGATGCAACGACCACAAGGGGGCCTTTCCCTTGCAGCCTGTGGCAGGTCGACTGAGGCCTTGCGCTAAAAAACAAAAACAAAAAAAATACTTGTGTTAGACTCAGGGATCTCGTGGCAGTAAGTGATTAAAGAAGCTGGCTACTCACCTTGCCTTTGGACGACCCAGCTGCCCGCACCTGTTGGCGCTTCGCCTCTGCCTCCCACTCCCTGGCTTCCTCTTCCTCACGCTTTTTCTTTTCTTCGGCTGCCCGCCTAGCTGCCTCGGCCACTTTCTTGGCCGCCTTGCGCCTCACCCGTTCGTTGAGCTTAGCCTGCATCATGGCAGGCTCGTCATCCATCGCCTCTTGGATATCCTCTTCCTCCCAGGACGCAATGTTGAGGAGGTCAAGATGTTTGGACATGGAAGGCGGGGTATTGAGTAGAACTGTTGAGTAATGACTGGACTTAGTCAAATTGATGGAGCGAATGTTTGATTTCACACGTGGATTCAAATTCGGAATTGGCCGAACGATTCCCACGTGCACCAATTGGGCCTCCAGGGGCGTCGGCCCTAAGAAGGGGATACTGTCATGACCTGACATATCCGTCACTTCCCTCCATGCGCCCTAGTGCCACTTGGTCCATCCCTCCCGCTATCATCATCATCCGTCCACCCATCCGTCCACCCGTCACCCTCATCCGCACTTCCTCCCTCGCGCGCGTACCTACCAACCTAGGTTGCCCGCTTCATTGTTGTCCGCCCCCAGCCGGATGGCTTGCTAGACGGCCGGATGGCCTTTTCTCTTTTGTCCGCTTATGGACTATTGTTCTTTCCTTTTGTTCCTTGCTTGCCTTTTGTTGATCAAGTTTGCCGATATTAACTATTTGTTCCTTTCTTCATTCATTAATATCATGCTTGATCCGCCACTCCTTCCGGGCCGGTCTCATTTAGTTACTTGTGTTTATAACGCGTGTAGGTTACACCGGATGTACCTCAGTTCGTATATCGACTTGGATTCCCCCTCTAAACTCTTATCCTCATCGTAAGGCTTCTGTCTGAAATTGGGACACCAATGTAAGAACGAAGCGCAGCACTCCACCTGAGTCGCTGAAGCTAAAGTCCCGCCCCTCTGACCTTACGAGCCCGGACGACCTCGCGCGCCTTGCGGGTCACCCGGATACGCTTCTGGCACGTTCCTGACATGTTGCAAGGATGTTGGCACTCCATGTCCATCCTGAACAGATTGCATTGGTAGCTGGTGTGAGCTTATGGACAGTGTATCATGTACATGAAAACTGCCAGGCGAATGGTGGCGCATTCAGAATTTCACATGGGCCATCCAAAGCTGGTTGGCCACGCCTCATAGAAGAGAATGATATCAGTGTAAGTATTTTTCCAATCACTATATTCCTGGCCTCTCTAAGTACATAGGTTAGTACTTGTTAGGTCTGTTGGAATTCCGCAAAGATTTTTACCTCGAAGAACTCCAAGCTCACCTGCATGAGTTCCGGGATCTTGATGTATCCCTTTCCACCATTTGGCATGCATTACAGAATGCTGGATTGACATGGAAAAAGGTGGCTATTTATACCCATTTCCCTTGTATTTATTAACCATGATTTCGTGACAGATGACGAAGGTGGCAATTGAGCGCAGCGAAGTCAAATGGGCCAATTTTCTACTCGAAATTGGACAATATAAGCCAGAGCAGCTGGTTTTCATTGACGAGAGTTCATTTGATAAGCGTACTACATATCGGGATTATGGTTGGTCTCTCCGTGGGGAGCGCGCAACAAAGCGCTGCCACTTCATTCAGGGTCGAAGGTATGAATAATTCTCATCTTTTGTGGAAAATAATCTCATACAAAGGCTCAGATACTCTGTCTTGCCAGCTTTATGCCTCGATGGCATTATTTGGCTGAAGATTGTGGAAGGCTCATTCACTGCCGAGCTATTCACCGATTTCATCAATGGGCTACTGGCGCAAATGAGCGATTTTCCTGGGCCGAATTCAGTTGTCGTGATGGACAATTGCTGTATTCACAAAGGGGAACACATCAAGTCAATGATCGAATCAAGGTATATACATGTCTACTTCTATTTCAACAAGTGACGCTAACAAGTCTTTATTAGTGGCAAAAAAGTTGTCTATCTTTCACCTTACAGCCCTGATTTCAGCCCAATCGAACCATCCTTTGGTTGGCTGAAAGGTTTGACTCAATGCGATGAGGTGCTTCGTGAGGATATGTGCATCACTGATAATGATGATGCCAAAATTGCGACAATCACCCGTTTGCATGAATATATTTTCCGTATCACACCTGAACTTGCACATTCATGGTTCCGTAAATGTAATTACATTTTGTAGAATGTTCAAAGGCGATTACGTTTCTCAACCTCCTTGACGAGCTCATCAATGGGGAAAATCCCGATAACAGAGGTGAGAAGGCTTTTGATAGTCGCTTCATTGCAGTCAACGTCCAGGAGGCCACCCACAACCTGAGGCATGCGGGCCGCATTGACGCACTGAACATAAACCTCGATAAACTTGACCAATCCATTTTGATAGAGATAAAGAACAAGATCGTGCACAAAGTCGAAGCGATCGCAGACGATGATAAGCGGGAGTTGATCGGAAAGTTTCACCTCCTTGAGGAAATTCTTGACTTTTTCTGGATTGTAGTAATTGCTCTCACAGCAGATTCGTTCAACCTCGCGGATCTGGCCAGTCTGAGTAGCGGCCTGGATGTACTTGAAGTGAATCTCGGAGTCTTGACTGAGATTTACGACTGAGCCAAGGTAGTAATATAGCCCCTTGAAGCTCTTATATGACTCGAATAACTCAATGAGTTTGACTGGACCAAGAATGTCGGAATACTTGGTTGCGATCTGGACCACCACCTGAAGGTTTTTGCGCATATTGATCCGATCCTCGTAATGCTTGAGAGCCTGCGGAATCTTGGTCAGTGAAAAATAGTCTAACTTTGAGAATCGCATACATGCTGCAATAAGCTGGCCTTCTCACACAAGTTGGCAATATGTGGTCAGTCGTAATGGCTGAGCATCTCATTTCCGAGAATTGCATCTGCCACCTGGGGAGCATGAACTAAATTCATCTCGAGGAGACGAGTCTGAAGATGACCCTGCTCAGGTTTATTATCTTTGAGGGCATCGAGGAGGAAGGACGTGGCGGGTTGAATAAGGTTCTGTGACATGAAGATGTCTATGACGCGTTCGATATCTACAAGGGGCCCATTCTCATTGTTTATGAGCTGGGCTGCAAACTCGGCACCCTTCTCAGGGTTCGCTCGCATAATGTGCTGAAGAAGCGCTGCATAATCAGGGTGGTAGCCGACTTTCTTCGTGTACAATAGAATCTTGTTGAATTGGCCCGTCTTGGCAAAGCATGCGACAACCTTATTGGGGATGTTGGTGCGAAGATATACCGAGAGAGCGAGGGTCATGTCGTGTAAGCGAACAATGTCACCAAGTTCTTCTGTGCATTCAAGCTGGAGCAATTTATGTGGTCAACCTCTATGCTCACGCTGGATGAGGAGTTGTTACCTTGTTCTCTTTGAGCCATTTCTCAAGCAGTTGCTTACGGCCCTGGGCAAGAACAGGGCGTGCCAATTCAAGTGACTCATGCTTGTTAAGCTTGCCTTTCTTGAGTAAAATACCAAAATACTGAAATATGGGCGAAAGAGTGCCTGGTTGAACAGGAACTTGCTTGAATTGCTCTATGGTTTGTAGTGTACAAAGAATGCCCTGAGAGCAATCGTCAGCGCGTAACAACATAAGAGTGTCGAATTATCACTCACTCTTGGCGAATTGGCCGCAATCTTGGCAGCTTCACTATATTGGCTGGAGGCGAAAAGCTGCTGATACTGCTGAATGTACAGCTTGTCAGCACCAGGTAAATTTGCCCGGCTAGCTAATTTGACCGCCAGCTCAGTGTTGTTCAGAACGGTAAGAATGTAAGGGATGACGGTCTGCTCGTCAGTGCTCACACTCAACACCGGGCCCTGCTTATTAACCCCGATAATACTGTTAGTGGCCTCATGTTCTGCAGTAACGAAGACAGTTTCGCCGCTGATACAGTTCATGTAGACACATGTGCCAGTTTCGAGATCATATAGGTGAATGAAACTGGCAGTGGTTGAGCTCCGCTTCCTGAAACAGGACGTGGGATACGCACTGTTGCTGTTGCTGAGATGGAGCCCGGGATCTGGCGTTGGCTTTGAGTTGGGGCTAGGAGTAATCCTAAAAAGCCAATTTCGGCTCGTTGAAGGCGACGCTGGGGTGACAGCTTGTGAGAAAGATGGCTCTGGTGTTTTAGGTGGTTGGTAAGGGATGCTGGTACCGGAATCGACAGAAATGTCTCCAGCGAAATCTTTGCTGGTCTGAGAAGATCGGTGCAATCGCCAATGTTTCATGGAGCTGATACAGGAAAGCAATGGGGCTTTTGTCAGTGGAGATGATGGCATTGGAACCGGAAAAGCAGCAGGGGAATCGTTGGACATCAGTCGGGGACTCGGAGACTTTATTCACACCGGTAATGGAGTGATGGTACCCGATACATGCTCCTCAGGAATATCATCGAATAACGGTTGATCTTGATCTTGATCGACACAGCTGAAGGGAGTGTATGAGCGCAATCCCGACGAATCACCAGAATAGGAATTCGCAGCATTGGGGTCGAAATCTTGTGGACGCAACTTCTTGCGCAAACGCCTAAGAGGGCAAGGCGGAGACGTAGGGGGAGGGGTAATCAACAGGTGGGATGAGGTTGCAAAGCTAACCGCCATGTGAGACGGACTTGAAAACGTTGACAAGGTGGGTGATGTGGCTAAGGGAAGAGGATCTGGGGTATGAGACCGGTTTCGCAACATAAAATGGCTAGTTAGGTTTAGTGATGAAGAGGACGGGGTCTGGTAGCCTTTTAAGTGGTGACGGGAGCTGGTCGATGCTACGGAGGATGAGCGGGCATGAGCTATTGATGAACCTGCCTGTGTGGCATCTCCGAACTCACGGCCATGAAGGCTATCGCCCATCCCATCAGGGCCTGTGTGATACATGATGTGAAATGGAGGATGATGGCTGAGGTGGTGTGGAGTTGTGGCTCCAATGTCCCCTTGCTTGTGACAGTGGCAGGCAAGGCTTGTAACACGTGATCGGTCATAATTACTAAACATCATCCACCACCTGGGGAGCACGAACTAAATGAGAAATGCAAGGTATTTACATGAAAGGTATATATTTGCACGGGAAAAGAGTGTGAATGGGGAACCGAGGGTGTGAAGCGGTTGTGAAATCAAGTACTAGATGAGAACCGACCTATTGCCAGACAAATAAGCATCTTGAGTGTGTTGTACTTCATCCTTCGCACACCTTATAATGCATACACAGGTTGCAAAGGGGGGTTTAGGCTCAAGGAGTTCACTGAGTACTTTGGGGCTGAGATAATCGGTATCAGTCAAATCGTAGATGGTGTGAAAGCCATGTGATGCAAACTGCTCTTTGTACTTCATCGCAAGGTGAGATTTTGGCGGCAGTTCTTCTTCATCAAGCACTTCAAGGAGTCTTTCAATTGACATGTAGCGTAAATTTAGTGCTATAAACAGAAGCAACAGTGAGCAACACATGAGATCATCCTAAAATGCGAACTGATGGATTGGAATTGCACCGGGATTTACACCTGCATCGTGACTTGCATATGCCTGAGGCACGGCGGTATTGAACGGCGCAAATCCTGTGGGATATGGCCACATGGCACCTGGAATTGGTGGTGGAGGATAACCAGATGTTGCACCAGGTGTTTGTTTAGACTTGCTGAGTTTGGGCGGACGAGTATCGTTCTCACTTGAAAGTTTGAGCGAGTCAGGAGGAACTGAGAGGGTTGCACAGTGCAATTCCTATGTATTCATAAGTTTTACATAGCAAGCAAACCAATATCAGACTTACGATGGAAATTGCCCACAAAGTGAGCTCTGCAATGGTCAAGTGCCGATGAGTCCCATCAGGCCGGACAAAACAGCCATGTTGATTACAGTTGCCGTATTTGTTTGTGAGTTGCCACATATACATTGCCGATGTGGACTCGACCAAGTCTGGATCGGCACTATTATTGAGCTTAGCACAAGAAGTTTTTGAGGCAGTTTTTGGTTTTGCGATGGTCTTATAAAATTGTTAGTATTAGCGTTGCATGAGATTTTTGAACATTTATCTACTCTCACACCTTTTTTTCAGCCTTATTTTGCCTGTCCTTGATCAATACTTTCAATGCCTTCGGAGGCTTCATCTTGGACGCCTTTTTCTGGAGGACCACCCGTTTCTCGTGTTCCGAGACTATTTCTTGTTGCATTTCGGAATACTCATCCAGTGTCTCAAGGCTGTGTGCCTTCTCTCCCACTCTTGCAGTGCTGAGCCTATAGCCCAAGTGTAGCCGGGTCTCATGGCAGCCCATTGTCTCAGCAATCTGATCCTGGAATGTCCACCATGACATAGATATGGGTAGTCGAAGAAGTTTGATGACATCGTCAGTCTCAACTTCGAAGTCTATAATGTAGTCTATAGGAGTAGGTAAACACGAATGACACCAGTCTCAGCGGGGTGAGGAATGAGAGTTGGCACTCACCTTCAACTGCCTCCTCTTGGACTAGCGCTGGAGCATCGTCTGCACCCAGCACACCAGTGATCTCAGATTCATCACTAGACAGATCTTCAAGTTCACTCGTCATCGCATAGTCGGAGTCAGGAATGACTGCGGATGTCATATCCATCCCCGGCCATCGACTTCCGGTTCCTCCGATCCCTCCGGTCCAACTCCGCTTCCTCCCTCACTAACCTCGGAGCCCCCGTATTCTGCAATCCTCTCGGTACCCCTCGATGGTCACCACCCCCTCATTCCAATTTATTACCTATGCCTCCCTAAGTACGGAGCCCCGAGGACTTCCGGACAGCTCCGACGTCCGCTAGCACACCCCCGCCTCCGCTGGGCAATACACTTGCCTGCCCTGCAGAGCCCACCTTCGGGCCTATCCCTCCTTTCCGTTTCTGGGTTATCGCCTGCCTTTCCGCTAACCCCGCGAACCAACTCGTCGGTAATATTCAGTCGGCTAATGTTTAAACCCCGTTAGCTCCGCTCCGTTCGGCTCCGCCAATTGCGGAACCGTCTCCGCTGTAACCATATATATATCCCACTTGTACATAGGTTACACCCCAGTAGTAAAATCAACTAGAGTTACCCCCCCTAGGTTCTAATTGCCAGTCAGTAAGTTAGGGCACGGACGTTGAAAGAGGGCTAGCGGCTCTCTATGCCGACTAAGCTCGTGGGGCCAAACTCTCCCTAAACTCCTACTTCTTGACTAGACTTTGCTTAACTCTCGATCCTTAACTCCATGGTGAGTTCTCCGGGATTTCCGCAAGGTCCGGGCTCAGCGTCCACTACTCACTCGTTGTGAGCTAGACAGCTGCCCTTATTCCTACTGTTGGAATTCCACTCACTCACACCCTCTCTAGCGCGTCCTAGCACCTTAGAGAAAATGGGGGAGGGGAGAACTTCTATTCCAAAATCCGGTATGTACAGGATATAAGGAACAATTATTTTTAGAATAATTGATGAGAAATATTGGTACCATATGGCACCTGCATACCTTATTAGGCGAAATAATAAAAAAAGGGTAACAGTAACAATAAAAGAATATCAATCAATATCTGAAATGATGGCAAAATATGAAAATATAAGAAAATAA
Organism: Cantharellus anzutake; assembly: GCF_015039405.1. Classification (NCBI taxonomy): domain Eukaryota; kingdom Fungi; phylum Basidiomycota; class Agaricomycetes; order Cantharellales; family Hydnaceae; genus Cantharellus; species Cantharellus anzutake. Next base: position 587,113 of record NW_024066993.1, on the reverse strand, counting down.
GCGATATCTCAACGGATTTACGGAATTAAGAGCCGAAATTGGAAATGAAGCCGGAGATAACTCTCACGCAGCCGATGAACATTTTTACCAATTTATTAGACGCCGTGGGAACGAGTGAGGCTGGAATTCTGGGTTGCCGCTTGAGATTCCCACGCCCGCACATGCCCGTGACCTGCTGTGCCTAACTTCTCCAACACGGAACTCCGTCAAATCTCCACCGATTGGGATGTTCTTGGTATCGTCAGAATCGTACGAATTAGGACTATTTTTAGATACCAAATTCGTATCGAGTTGTCGCGTGAATGGAAGTGGTTTCTGAATGTTGGAAGCGGGTATCCGAGCCGGCTCTGCGTGTGGGCGATTATCCCGCCTACAACGTGTCACTAGGCACAGCGCTCTTGGCAGAAGTCGCTGAGGCCGAAGCCCTCTGTTACGGAGACATTCTTTCATCTCGAATCGGGTCTCTGACAGCGGAAACTTTTGCTGCAACTTGCAGCTTTTTGTTCTCGTGCTTGACATTTATAACTTCTTTTGGGTTAACTGCACCCAAAGTGGCAGGACTGCTGGGTGCCTTGGCATTTCTTGAATTATTTGCGCATTTGTGACCGCAATTGTGTACTCTGGAATGCCGATCTGCTCTGTTTGGTCAGCCTCAATTGCCTTGGCTTTAGTGTGCGACTTTCTGGTCTTCCTCACGACGGGAGGGTCAGCGGCAGAGGTGAGAATAGGAGAAATGGGGGTGAGAATGGGGGAAACAAGGGCGGGAACCAAGGAAACAACCTGGGGCTCACTTGGTTCCTCAACCGCCAGGCCCACAGGAAGGGGGTTGATGATCTCAGGCGGTGGCATTTCTGAAGCCACTTTTCGACGCCTACCACGTTGTTTCTGATTCACCATGATGGGCTTAGCCACAGTCACTACTGTGTGAGTGGTGGTGGGATCAGATTCGCTCAGTGGTGGCGCATCTGCTGCCTGTCGCATTCCTCTTGTTGTGACCATGTGGACATGTAGATGGGAGTAAGAAGAGAGGTGGAACTGTACAGTTGTGAGAATCCGAACTCAGATGATTTACCAATTTGTCGCGCATTTTGGTGGCAGACTCATCCCCAGTGCTAATGTCATGTCCATTGCCTCCATAATCTAATATTAATGTGGTGATGTTCAGAAAGCTCTAAATAAAGGACATGTGCGCACAACGTTGCACTCAAATCACGATACTATTCCACCATTCATGTGCAAATCGGCAAGAAAAAAATCTTCTCATATTGCTGCGCCATCCAAACAATCATGAAGCGCTACTCGGACGCTTTCCAATGCATGTCGAATCACCAAAATCGGTCGAGTTTTGAGTGAGCAGTGATGCGAAAGATTTTGCGGAATTTTGAATTTCGGAGTTTGCCTTGAATTTTGCAAATGGCAATAAAGAAAAACTCTGTTCCATTCCCCATGACCCTATGGTCTGGGGAGAACAATCTCGAAAAATTCGAGAGTTGGCTTGTCGAACTCACTTCCTGGATTTCAGGAAATGGGTGGAAGGGCGAGAGCTACAACGAGCTCCACATAGATGCTCTTGCTCGCGCCCTAGATGGCAATCCTAAACAGATTGTGCTTCACGAAATGAAGCTAGGATTTGAGAGTGGGACCATCCCCACCTTTACTCAGCTTTTAACAAAGCTGATGCTCACATATGTGAAGAGGTCAGCGGCAGTACCTGCCACCAAACTCTTCAAAATGCTCGCTTATGACCCTGCAAAGGGGATTAAGCATTTTTATACTCAGCTTCTCCGAGCATCGGAGAAGATGATCACTTGCCCTGACCAGGCAAGTTTCAATGAGTGTTTTGTAAATGCTCTCCCCTATCATATAAGGGAAGAGCTCGTACTACGTGACTGAATTTTGGTCGACTTCATGTCCAAAGATGAACTGTGGACGGCTGTTCTTTGCGTTGACAACATGATGGACTCAATGCATGCAATAAACATGTATAAAGGAGGGCTTGCCCCCTCCAAATCAACCAATACACACCCGACTAGCAAGTTGAGTGTATCCAACAACTCAACTCCATCCACAAGGGGATCATTGGGAGTTGCTCCTAGGATAGCCCCAATGAGGGGCTATCCGAATTTCTCTTCTTACTCTAGTAATAAGAAGCCTGCTGTAGCCACGACGAAGCCTGTTACAGGCTCACCTTCTTCACATGCCAAAGGGACTCTCCAGGCCCCTTCTTCATCAAACAACCGGTATTCTTCAAATACCGGTAATTCTTATAACACCCAACGATGCCCTTTGAAGGATTCGAAGGGCAACCCCCTCTGCTACAAATGTGGCAAGATTGGATACTCTTTCAAGTGTCCAAACCATCCACCCAGAGCCAAATTATACGCTCTGGGCGTAGAAGAGGACCAAGACCCTCCCCACGAGCCAGAGGGTCAGGGAGATGAAGATGATCCGTCTGGGGAGGCCCCAGAAGAAGAAGTTACCGCTGAAGATGGCAATCCTGACAATCGATTCGTCGAGGACCCATACGAACCGGCTGGCCCTCCTGATGAGACGGTCAGCGAACCTGAAGACGAGGTCGTCTTCGGGCGCTTAAGTTTACAGGGGATGGGTATTATTGACCCATCTGAGGACAACTATGCCCTTAAGTTAGCGTCAGCTCAAAGAGCCAACTCGCTCCTCTCTGAAGAGCAAATTGTCACTGAGCTGGTAGACGAACCAGTTCGTTGATTTAAGACTGAGGGGCAGTTGCCTCTCCCAAAGCCGGAGACTGATATAGTCCCAGCAAAAATAACAAAGAAAAACCCGCCTATGTTCGACGCAAAGTTCAGACTTTTGTGTGAGGCAGGTAAATACTCTACCGATCGGAGTGCCGACTTACGTCGCACCCTGACTGGTCTTGTTGAGATCAATGGGACCAAAGCATTCACATTGTTCAATAGTGGGGCAGAAACCAACGCGTTATCCCCTGACTTTGTCAGAGCGTGTCACTTCCCACTCCTTGAACTTCCCAATCCGGGCTGCATCAGTGAACCTGTGGGCAGTGTTGACATCTGCTGGGGCTTGGTTGCACTGGGAGTGAGTTGGATAAACTGGGAATTCAAACTGGTAAACAAATAGAGGTAAACAGTTATTTCCATATTTGGAATAAGGAAAAATGATAGACATTGAATTTAGCGAAAATACAGGCTTTTTTCGAGCACAAATCACTGACTTTAGGAGGCAGTAACATGGGAGTATCGCTGATTCTCCATCACTTGCTCTGCCCTGCAGCTGCCAGATTGGCAAGCAAGCTGGCTTCTGTGTAAGTATGGGTGTTATGAGCATAGAGTGGAAGTTGTCAATGTTGAAGTTTTTTAGTTGCGAATGAGAACAATAACTTCAACTTCATTGGGCCCCAAATCTGTATGCACCTTCACAAATGATGAAAGTGCTGACTCACTTCCTGCCCATGTGGCAACCCCCTGAGTGTCAGGTACTCTACTCAATGAAGATGATGTCAACCATTCCAGGTTTGCTTGAGTTAATGGGAGACAATGTAACAGGTCTATCCAACTAGACTTGTGACTCAGGTCTGGGGGGGGGGGGTAGGTATCTCTCTATCTCTCAGGTAGGATGGTCCTTGGGAGTACGGTGCTGATAACTCTCTACCAAACTGTACAGTGGGTCACGGAAGAGTCCAATACAAATAGAAAAGGAAAGTCACATGCGTGAATGAATGACAATAGTAAAGATAATAAAGAAAATGTCATATCTCCTCAACAACCCAACCAAATCTAACGATCTTAGACTCGTCAGAACCACCTCTACAACCTCTACAACTCCTACTATTACCCCGACTCACCAATCCTAATCCCTGATGCAGTAAAGGGTGAAGTGTGCAATGAGGCTTGTTTTAACCCACATGGACTTGTCCCCACAACAATGACGTTGGGTTGACACTCTAGGTTCTGGATCAGCATAGGCACTGGCCTGGTCTGATAATGTGACACTTTGAAGCCACAAAGTGGAGCTAGGAGTGGCAGTGGGCCTAGCTGAGTTGGACTGGATGCTGGGTGCAATTCGGGTTGTGGCCACAGTGTCAAATTCTGTCAAGTAAGATGAAGTGGCAGACCGAGTGAATGGTGGAATGATTTTGGGGGGATTCATTGGCATGCCTCCCAGAGAACTGCTAGTGGTAAGGTTGAGCTCATTGATGAACAAAGCCAGCTCTGTGGAGACTGCTTCTTGATCATGGATACTTGATGAACTGGAGACTGTAAGTCTCCTGTCTTCAACCTGAGACACTGCTAAAGGGTCAGGCATCTTCCAAGAAGGGAGTGGGGCCCTCGAAGTGTTCTGTCAGACTGGTGATTCCACCCAACATGACTGTGACTGTGCACACCTCCCCATCCTTAGCAAAGCTACTGCAGTGTCCACACAGAGAGCCGTGGGCCCCATGACTGCCTGTTGAATCCCCAGTTGAGTGGAAGGGCGAGAAGCAGGAGTGTGGTAAGGAGGTTCAGTTGATGCCCTGACGTTTTTGTTCATCTGCCCTGATATCTGGTGTAGGATCTCGCTGCACAGTGCTTCCCACCCTTTGTTTTCTTCAACACTTTGTGAGGCCAGTATCGTCACAGGCAATGTTTGGCCACCATCAACCAACATGATGCCTGGCTGTCCCAAGTGGTCCAAAATATTTGCCTGTTTCCATGATGCAAGAATTTCTTTAGTTATACCAGTTATCACTGCTGCATCACTCACAGACATGTGAACCTCCTCAAGCTGGGCAGCAAGTTGGCACTGATCTCTGTAGTAAATACATGGGTCAGCACATTTTTTTCAATTGTCTCTAGGCTCATTTGGCCCCAAATGGGCATCCAGTCTATGGAACATGAGTTTCTGCAGAATTTTTACATTTGTTTACATACTTACCACTGGCTTGACAAGCAAGGCTGAAGTCCTGGACAAACTTATCACTAACTAACTGAAGAACTCCCTTCACCTCTTTCTCAGTGAGCCCATATCTCATTTGAGTGCCCCAAACGAAACTGTTAAACACACATTGGGCTTCAGGATGCAAGGTGGAATCTAGAATCATGGTGAGTTCTTATCATCTGCCCATTTTCTTTTCATTTACCCTCAGTTTCGGTTTGGACATGGTGCTTTGGTGTTGGGTGTCAAGTGGCATGACAGTGTGTGGTTTGAACATTCCCTGATTGCATCGCCACACAGTTATCACGCTTTGTTTTCACAGTACCAGTGCTGCTCTACACACTCTGATCCAGCTCAGCCCCTGAGCCTTGAGTTGCTGCTTTTCGTGAGTGCCAACTCAGTCTGGAATAACATTAACTACACTGATTTTTCCAGGCATTGCTAAAATCTTTCATTCTGATGGGATGGACAAAAAAATGGTGGAACGTTGTTGTTAACTAACTTGATGGGTACAGGGAGGTTAGAACAAAATGGACTAGTTGCTCAGAAGAGGGCACAACTCGATATGGTAGAGACTCAGGCAAGAATCCTTGAAGGTATGTGGGAGCTAGTGGCATGTTGGACTCACTGACAAACATGGAGCTTGATGACTAGGGACATCAGTTGAAGTTAGAGTGGACCTTGAGGAGCTCCAGGACACTGGTTTTGCACCTGAGCCTAATGATCAAGGTGACTGGGTGGATGAACCTGCAATGGCAGATGCTGGGCTGTTTCAAGATGAAGGGCTTTTGAGCAAACAACTCCTGATGGTGATGTCTTCTCTACTCCCTAAGCAGTAACTGCACACAGCTTGGGGAGAGCGGCTGGGCAACCTGGTTACTCTATACCTTGAGTTCAAAGCTGCCAATCCTTCCTCCACACCATCCCACTATCCCCAACCCCAAGAAGATGTCAACTACGTCTGCATCAAGTGCCTTGACATATTTGGTACCCTGCTCTTTTACCTTGTCATATCTGAATAATGTTGTTAATAACATATTCTGTCAGAGACCAGATCTGGGACGAAGATGACATCCCCATGGCAGAGGGCTTTGGCCTCAGTGACTAAACCAGGAGTGCTGTGCCTAGTAACATGTCTGTGCCTGTTAGAATGGGGCGGAAACGGACGACTCCGGAGTGGAATCGGAGACTTAGCGTGGAGGGACCTTGGCCTCAGCGACTCAAGCGGAGCGCTGTGCCATTGCTGTTTGTCCATTTGGTCCTTAATTTCACAGTAGGTGAGCAGGAAGTCTCTAGGGGGCATTTCAGGTCGATTTCGGACTGAAACCAAGACGAGTATGTACAAGCGCCGATATATATAATGGAAGGGGCAAAAGCACAAGGGGAACAAAGGGTGACCGAATCGGAACGAAGACGTCCGAACGGGAACAAAGGGTAGAGGGAGCGGAGCGGTACTGAAGGTCACAGGGCAGGACCTGTGATACGTCCGAAAGGAGGTAGGGAGGGCGAGGCTCAGAGGGGCAGGAGGATGAGGGGAAGTGGGGATGATGACTAACTGGCTAGAATAGAAAGAAGCAGTAGTCCAAATAGGGATGAAGGGAAAATGCGAGAAATACATTACAGGCGGTGAGAGTGCCGAAGACTGTCACGACCGACAAATCCCGGGGCTCCGTCAGCGGCGAACCAATGCCGATAGGCGAATCCGCCGACCCGAAACCCATCCTAACCAGCCCCCAACCCCATGTCTGGCCCCCTGCCTTACTGTGTGAGACTTGGCCAAGAATCAGAACCTAGACCCTGCCGGTATTCCGACCTTACCTCCAGTTCCTGAGCCCTTGGCGCTCCCGGCATTCAGTCATGCCTGCCTTGTCTCCATCTGAACCACACTCATCACTTCCCGCTATGTGGTCACAGCCATGCCCCGCTTCTGTGCATTCCGCACCCTCTGCCCACTCCGCACCCTCTGCCCACCTCTGTACCTCTGTTGGCCTTCATGCTGTCCTTGTGTGACAGTGCTGGCAGATCAACCTCTGTTCGCGGACTTGTGTCGGCACCGCACCGACCCCGCTTATTTGTGGACTTGTATCGGCGCCACGCGCTGACCTCCACTTTTCCTCTGGCCATTTGTCACTTGGCAGCTTGTCATTCATTCTTTGCCGAGTGCCATTCATTGTTTGCTTCCCTGCCAATATTGGCATTTGATCCCCTCTTTATTGGCACTAGGTTATTGATCTCATTCAGTTATTCATCAATAACCCTTGCCACTTATTGTTTATTGATCTGTTCCTCATTTCCAGTTCCCGGGCTCTTGTCCTTATTTAGTTTGACAATTCCCGCTTATCTCCGCGCCGGACTGACCGGCCTTTCTATATTCCCTCTTGCCTATTTATATACCTTGTAAATACTTTTGGGGACCTCAGTCTGAAATCAACTAGAGTACCCCCCTGTCTGGTCTGAGTCTCTCCTTCTGTAAAGGGGGCTTCCCCCCTCTGAGTCTGTGCTCGCGGAGTCCGCGCTCCTCCTATAGGTCCGCTCCGCCTGCAAGTCTTGTTTGAAGTCCGCTGTAAGTGTCAGTCCGTAAATATGGGATCTCCCCCAAACGTCAAGCTCAGGGCACAGCGCTCCACCTGAGTCGCTGAGGCCGCGATCCCACTCTGCTAACCTTGAACAGCACTTCCGGACGTGCCGCATATTTCCGCCCGCATATCCGCGTGCACGCTCCAACAGACCTCTGCATCACCTCCGACCTCAACTCAGACAGAACCCAATCTGTCGTCTATCTGTCTTCTGACAGTCTGCCAGACTCCAACAATATCCCCAGTCTCTGACAGCATCCCAGATCTCTGACAGTATTCCGACTCCGACAATAATCCAGTCGCTGACAGCGGTCCATGAAGCTCAGGGGTTGCGGAGCTTATGGAGGTTACGGAGGCGGGGTTGAAAATCCGAGGGATATTGGCAATGGTGTTTATGTAGTATGAGGTCACCAATGCAATGGACTAAGACCGAGGTGGAGTCAAAGTCCGAGGTAGGGACTATGATGGAGGCTCGGAGTAAGGTACGAGCGGTGTCCGAGTGCGAAGTACGGAACAGCAGTGGAAGGTCGTAACTTGGCGGAAGGGTGGCGGAGGAGTAACAGAGGGGAAAGGTAAGGAAGAGGGAGTGGCGGAAAGGAGAGTAGTCAGGTCCGAAGGTGAGTATCGGAGCGGACGGGGGAAGCGTAGGAGGATAATGGGAGGGTGGAGGTGTTGTGAAGGGGGAGCGGAGTAGTAGGAGCATGGCGAGAGGTAAGGAGGAGGTGTGTTGCCAGGACCGAAGGTGAGTATTGGAACGGCAGCGGTAGGTTATGACTCCGGAGGTGAAGAGGGTGGAGGTCCGGAAGTCGGGTCGGGGTCGGGTATGCACGGATATGACAGTGCCCTAATTTACTGACTGGCAAGGAAACTAGAAGAGGGGGAAACTCTAGTTGATTTTATCACTAAGGGGTAACCTATCTACAAGTTATGTATATATAGTTACATAGGAGGCAGGCCTGTAAATGGTGGGGCCAAACAGAGTGGAGCTAACGGAGTTACAGGTTAGCTGACTGAATATTACCAATGAGTTGGGTTATGGGGTTAGTGGGGTGATGGGCTATAACCCAGAAATGGAAAGGAGGGATCAGCCCAAAGGTAGACCTGCAGGGAAGGCAACTGAGTGCCTGGCAGAAGCAGGGGTGTGCTTGTGGATGTCGGAGCTGTCCAGAAACCTTTGGGGTTCCGTACTTAGGTAATATATTGAAATGAGGGGGTGGGTCTCTTTAGTTACTGGGCAGTCCTTCACCAAGTGACCTGATTGTTTACAATTAGAGCATAGGCCCTTGGCCCTTAGCTCATCACTTTCTTCTTTCAATAGTTTTGTTTTTGAGGATCTGCTCCTGCACCCTCCAGACCTTTTGTCACTGTCTTTTTCTTTTTTGTCTCCACCCTGCCTAGTGGGCTTGTTATCTTTTTTGGATTTCTTGTTTTCTTTCTCAGGTGGGTGCTTGTCCTTCCCATGTTCACCTTGTCGGTTCTGGTTTCTTTTGTGATTCTCTTCATATCTGACCATTTTCTTGGCTCTTTCAGGCATTCATGGTGATCGCTTTTAAATCATCTATGTTCCCAGTGTCAGGACTAAACCCATAATCTAATAATTTGATGCGATAGTATTGATCCAGTCCATTGAACCACCTGTTGCACAAACTGCTTATCTGTGATGTTGCATATTCTGTTTCTGATGCGGTCCATTTCCCTGACATATTCCTGAACTGAGGAATCATGTTGCATCCAACATTTGAAATGATCTCATTGAATTTGTCGGAATTCTGGTGGGAAACATTCATCAAACAGTGCCTTGACAGCTGATTTGAGAGTCCAATCTTGCAGAGTCAGAGCAATAGTTGATACAAACCATGTTGTGGCCTTGCCACTCAACATGTGTTGGAGGTGTTTGACCTCATCTCATCTGTGTACTTTGTTTAGTTCAAAATAAGTTCTTACTCCTGCCAGTCAAACTTTGAACTTATTGTAGTTGGCTTCACTGTTATATGGGTCTGGTCCTTTGACCTTGACATGCAAACTTCGATGTTTATCCTTCTTCAGTAGGGCTAGGAGTAGGGGTGCCATGGTTCTCAGAGAACTGGTTCGAACCAGGACCAAACCGAGAACCGAACCATGGTTCGGTTTTGACCCAGTTCTCTGATGGTTTGGTTTTGGTTCTTGTCAGAGACGGGATTATTGTCGGAGTCGGAATACTGTCAGAGATCTGGGATGCTGTCAGAGACTGGGAATATTGTTGGAGTCTGGCAGACTGTCAGAAGACAGATAGACGATGGATTGGGTTCTGTCTGAGTTGAGGTCGGAGGTGATGCAGAGGTCTGTTGGAGCGCGCGCGCGGATATGCGGGCGGAAATATGCGGTGCGTCCGGAAGTGCTGTTCAAGGTTAGCAGAGTGGGATCGCGGCCTCAGCGACTCAGGTGGAGCGCTGTGCCCTGAGCTTGACGTTTGGGGGAGATCCCATATTTACGGATTGACACTCACAGCGGACTTCAAACAAGACTTGCAGGCGGAGCGGACCTGTAGGAGGAGCGCGGACTCCGCGAGCACGGACTCAGAGGGGGGAAGCCCCTTTGCAGAAGAAGAGACTCAGAACAGACAGGGGGGGTACTCTAGTTGATTTCAGACTGGGGTCCCCGAAAGTATTTACAAGGTATATAAATAGGCAAGAGGGAATATAGAAAGGCCGGTCAGTCCGGCGCGGAGATAAGCGGGAATTGTCAAACTAAATAAGGACAAGAGCCCGGGAACTGGAAAGGAGGAACAGATCACTAAACAATAAGTGGCAAGGGTTATTGATGAATAACTGAATGAGATCAATAACCTAGTGCCAATAAAGAGGGGATCAAATGCCGATATTGGCAGGGAAGCAAACAATAAATGGCACTCGGCAAGGAATGAATGATAAGCTGCCAAGTGACAAATGGCCAGAGGAAAAGCGGAGGTCAGCGCGCGGCGCCGATACAAGTCCGCAAATAAGCGGGGTCGGTGCAGTGCCGACACAAGTCCGCGAACAGAAGTTGATCTGCCAGCACTGTCACACAAGGACAGCATGAAGGCCAACAGAGGTACAGAGGGGAGTGGGAGTGTTGACCTGACCAGAGGTGTCAAGGGCAACCAGAAGTGGCCAGAAGGTGCAGAGATGGGCAGAGGGTGCGGAGTGGGCAGAGGGTGCAGAGTGGACGGAAGCGGGGCATGGCTGTGACCACATAGCGGGAAGCGATGAGTGTGGTTCAGATGGAGACAAGGCAGGCGTGACTGAATGCCAGGAGCACCAAGGGGTCAGGAACTGGAGGTAAGGTTGGAATACCGGCAGGGTCTAGGTTCTGATTCTTGGCCAAGTCTCACGCAGTAAGGCAGGGGGCCAGACATGGGGTTGGGGGCTGGTTAGGATGGGTTTTGGGTCGGCGGATTCGCCTATCGGCATTGGTTTGCCGCTGATGGAGCCCCGGGATTTGTCGGTCGTGACAGTTCTCTAAGTTAGGGGGAAAATGTGAACCGGTTCTGAACCAAACCGAACCATAGAACCGTAGGAATGTTGTCATGCTCCAAACCTTGCTAGTATCTTATGTCACACATGCAGAGCGTGCGCAACATTGTGAGTTGTGCCATTCATCTCCCAGAGTGTTGATTGTCACAGACTATTACTAGTTTCTTGAGTATCATTCCATATATGCGCTGCCAGTTGCCACTTCAGCTGATGAAGTTTCTGGTCTCTCTCGCCATCTTGCAGCCAGCCAAGCTCAATGGGCTCAGGAAGTTAAAGTAAATAAGCTATACGCGCGGTCTCAGTCTCAAACAAGAGAACTAAGTTTATTGTTCCTTTACCTATACACACGGTCTGTAAATACAGTCAGAACTCGCATACAAGGAATAAAGTAAAAGAAAAAGGATATCACCTCAGTCTCCAACAAGAGAACTGAGGGGGTGTGAAAAATTTCCGCGCACAGTGTGTTTTATACACCTAGCACTAATATCGCTTATAGCGACTGCCTGCTATAACCGGCAATGAAGAGGACATCAAGACAAAAAGGTATATACGATATCCTCAATTGATATTGCGTCAATAAAGAAAATATCAGTATGCATGGACATTGATATTCCAATATGCCCACTCAATGAACATTGGCGTTAATGATTCCCATCCCTTTGGTGAACTTCTCGTGTTTGATCTGCACAAGTCCTTTGGTGAGAACATTGGCTACTTGATCAGCCATCGGGACATAGTCAAGATCCACATCACCGTTGTTGACGCACTTGCAGATGAAATGTTGCCTAACACGGATGTGCTTCGTGCGTGCGTGGTAAGCAAGGTTGATGGCTAAGGCGAGGGCACCTTGATTGTCACCAAGAATAGTATGAGGAATAGAGCGGGATTTGAGAACATCACCGATAAGTTGTTGAATCCATATTGCCTCCTTGGCAGCATGGGTAAGCACCATATACTCCCCTTCCGTGCTGGACAGCGCAGTGGAAGACTGCTTCTTTGAACTCCAGGACACGGCGGCTCCAGCGATTTTGAATACAAAGCCAGAAACAGATCGGTGGTCACGTGGGTCACCAGCCCAATCAGAATCAGAGTAACCTGTGAAGTCGTTATCGCGAGCTTTACCATTGTAAACCAGCTTGTAGTTCTGTGAATAGTTAAGGTATCTGAACAAGCGGTTGACAGCGATAAGATGTTCCTTCCCAGGATTGGCGGAATATTGACTCAAAGCGCCCACTGCATAGGTGATATCGGGACGTGTGCCAAGCATCGCGTACATAATGCTGCCGATTCGTGACTGATAATCGCGGACGTCAACTTCAGGTGAATCAAGTCGGGGCAACTTGAAGTTAGATGCGATCGGGGTAGAGATTGGACGACAATTAGTGAAATGGAAACGAGTAAGAATATCCTTGACATAACAGGTTTGGGAGATGTAGATCAGGCGCTGAGCTCGATTGCGAGTAATCTCGAGTCCTAGAAACCAGTGAATCTCTCCAAGATCCTTCATCTTGAACGTTTTTATGAGCTGGGACTTCTTGAGATTAAGAAGGCTGAGGTCGTTAGAAAGGATCATGAGATCGTCAACATAGAGGGCGATGATGCAAAAAACTTTGTCCTTCCCACGAAGAACAAACACAGCGTGGTCAGAGTTGCACCGGCGGAAGCCGAGTTTTGCAAACTCTTTCTTTGCCTTCTCATACCACGACCTTGAAGCTTGCTTCAGGCCGTACAGACTCCTTTCCAACTTCCAAATGACATTCTCCTTCCCATAATCGGTGCTCCCCATAGGTGGATTCATATAGATAACGTGTTCAAGATCGCCATTCAAGAAGGCGGTTTTCACGTCCATCTGGTGTACCTCAAGATCGAGTTGTGCGGCGATAGCGAGTAGGATTCGGATTGATACCCACTTGACAACAGGTGTGAAGGTTTCGTCGTAGTCAACTTGATAAATCTGACCAAAACCTTTGGCAACGATTCTAGCCTTGTAACGTTCAACAGATCCATCTGCCCCCTTTTTCAACGCGGGTACCCAGCGACAACCAACGACATTTTGAACGTCTACCTCATCAGTACTAACCGCAACATAAGTTCGGGTTTCCTTCAAGGACATCAGTTCGTCATGGCAAGCCTTGAGCCAGGTGTCGGAGTCGGGGCGATTCATGGCATCATGATAGGTGCATGGGACTTCAGTTTGGGCAATGCAAGCGTGCTCTTCGCCCACTCGTTTGGCGTACTGACCTGTTCTATCGTATGAATTGACAAAATATCGATCGTCGTCATCTCGAATCCGTGTACGCCGTTTGCACGTTGACCATCGGGGAGCTTCCGGCACCACTTCGTCCTCTTCCTCTCCCAACGTGCCAACCTCCAATCCCCCATCATTATCATCTTCCATCTCGTCCAGTCCACCATTCCCAACTTCTCCATCCACTATTCCCTTCTCACCACTTTCTGTCAGGGGACGGCTCCCGGGTCCCCATGACCCTCCCCTATGGTCCACAGCCTGTGGTGTAACCAGCCCTGTCCAGGGCACAACTACTGTGGGTAAGGAGATGAATAGATAAAGGCAATGTAGAATACACTTGCCTACTGTGGGTAAGGAGATGAGAAGGAAGCTAACTTCTCATCTTCCCACAGTGGCCACAATATCAGCAAAACTTCCGGGGATACCCGGAAGTCACATGAAGGGGTAGGAACCGGGCCCGGAGCATGCGGCGTGCGGAGCGTGCGCACATGCGGGAAGTGCGGTGGGTGGAAGCGGGTCCGGATGCGGGTCCGGGTCCGGGCTAGTCAGGGTGTGTGCCCTGACACTTTCCTCCACTGCCTTTCTAACGCTTCCATCACCCTCTGCCATATCATCCTTATCAACCATGTGTGAAGACAAATCCACAGACGAGGATTCAATTGTCACCTGTTCGGGTTCAGGTGATTCCTCAAAGAAGTGAACATCGCGGGATTCGTGAATTTTATGAGTTTCAGGCTCATAAATCACAAAAGCCTTCTTGCTGGTAGCCATTCCCAGGTGAATCCCAGTGATGGAACGTGCAGCAAGTTTATCTCATTGTCTTTCAGGAATAGCGAGGGTGGCTTTACAGCCAAAGGTGCGTATGGTAGAAACTGACGGCTTGTTTCCCATCCAGAGCTGGAACGGTGAAGTACCATCAGGGAGAGTGGAATGGGGAACAATATTTTTAATGAGTGCGGCATGTCGGAGGGTGTATGGCCAGGCAGATCGGCCAACGTGTGACTTGACACTTTCAAGCATGGCGATTGTCATCGTGACGAGTGTGCGATTGACCCTCTCGGCCACACCATTCTCTTGTGGCGTGTGAGGATTTGTCTTCTCATGGACAATCCCGATGTCCCTAAGGTATTCAGAGAACTTGTTGGAGAAGTACTCACCGCCTCCATCAGTGCGCAAGACCTTCAACTTCTTGCCTGATTGATGTTCGGCTTGGGCTAGGAAATCTTTGAAGGTCTCAAGAGCGTCACTTTTCTTCTTGATAGGATAGACAGTTAGGAAACGGGAGTAATCATCAATGAAGGTGATGAAATATCGGTAGCCCTTGCAAGTTACGGTTTGGACTTCGCACACGTCGGAGAAGACACGTCCGAGAATTTCACCAGAATGGGTAAGAGTTTGTTTCGGGATAGGGGAACGTGTGTGTCCTGATGCCTCACATTCTTCACAGTAGGCTGATCCATCCTTCATATCCCCGACTACTTCCATTCCCTTGGCCATACCGCTGTGGACCATCTTTAGAATAGATTGTGACGAGATGTGTCCAAGGCGGGCATGCCAGACATCAAGTGAAGCTGTCGCAGTAGTTGTATGAGCAACCAGCGTGGCCTCAACATTACCTTCCCTGGCACACCTAGAGATATATGCGGATTCTAAACCTGTCACAATGCAAGGCAACCTATAAAGGCCGCCAGAGGCCTTCCCGATTCCAAGGAGTTCACCACTGGGATTAAGGGGTTGACAACTACTGGGGGCGAAATAAACTCGTGCTCCAACTGAGGTTAGTTGTGTCATGGAGAGGAGGTTTGTGCCAATCTTTGGACAGTACAGTACGTTACTGATGATAACTTGACGGTCATTGGTTCCATTATGCAGAATGACTTCGATTTGACCTTGACCAATGGCAAAGAGGGCACGTTTATCGCCTAGATAGATTGGACGTGGAGGAAGGAGAGGTGAGTATGTCGAGAACCAGAGTCGATTAGCACAGATGTGAGATGACGCTCCAGAATCTATAACCCATTCAGTCATTCGCGCATGATCGCTGTCTGCGATCGCGGCATGTTCTTCCGCGAGAAGGACATCAATCTTTGCATCCTTTTTCTTAGCACCCTTCTGAGAACTCTGCCCATCGCCAGACTTGGCTGGGCGTTGCCCTTCGGAACCTCCACCTTCAGCCCAACACCGTTTGAAGGTATGTCCCAACTGCCGTTTGCAGTTTGGGTTGGTACAGCGCGGGCGTTCTTTCTTTGACTTCTTCCCATCAGATTTACCATTACTTTTGTCAGCGCTTTTTACGGTTTTGGCAACCAATGCAGTTGATGAAGCAGGTTTGTTCTTCCTTTTCTCTTCTCTGAGGATTTGGGCTATGAGCTTGTCACAGGCTATTGTTGAGGCGTCATCAAGATCCGCAAGGGCGATCTGCTTGAGCATGTCATACAATTCTGGGAGTGCCTCTGACACTATCATGGCGAACTTGGCGTCAGTGTAGTCATCACCTAGACTCGCCAATCAATCACGAAGTTCACGCATCTGGATCAGTTGAGGTTCCAACGGTTTGGAATCGTCCAGTTGATAATGGTGAAGTTGTGTCATTACTCTTGCAGCATCTAGGGCACCAACACCGTTATACCGTTTGAATAGCTGAACCCAAGCCTCTTTTGCAAAACGTTTACCGTCGATGAGGGCGAGTGGTGTGTCATCAATGGTAAGTGCAATCTGAGTCAAAGCCACGTTGTTCTTCCTGTCCCATTCAACAATCACAGGATCAGGAGCTGCAGCCTTTTGGTCAGAGGAGGTATTGGAGGATGAGGAAGATGAGGAGGAAGTAGAGGTAGGAGGATGAGGGGGGTCTGAGGTCTTCGACTTGGGATCGACGAAATCCCAAAGTCCTCGATCAATGAGAACCATTTGGCATCGGACGGCCCACATACGATAGTTGCAGCTGTCATTTTTAAGCTTATCAATACTGTGGAGACCTTTAGTCGTAGTAGCATCGTTTGCTGCAGTAGAAGACATTGGGCTCATGACCTAAAGTAAATAAGCTATACACGCAGTCTCAGTCTCGAACAAGAGAACTAAGTTTATTGTTCCTTTACCTATATGCGCAGTCTGTAAATACAGTCAGAACTCGCATACAAGGAATAAAGTAAAAGAAAAAGGATATCACCTCAGTCTCCAACAAGAGAACTGAGGGGGTGTGAAAAATTTCCGCGCACAGTGTGTTTTATACACCTAGCGCTAATATCGCTTATAGCGACTGCCTGCTATAACCGGCAATGAAGAGGACATCAAGACAAAAAGGTATATACGATATCCTCAATTGATATCACATCAATAAAGAAAATATCAGTACGCATGGACATTGATATTCCAATAGAAGTATCAAGTGATGATCCTTGTGGGGAACTTGAACGCTATCTCAACGACCCACTTGAACTGCTTGGAATGGACATCCTCGACTTTTGGATGGTGAGTGGTACCAGTATTTTGTCTCAACTACGCTTTAACTTCGAACTTATCTATACTAATTTTCAGAAAAAAGGCGCTACATATCCTGTCTTAACCTCCATCGCCCGAGATCTGCTCTCAGTCCCAGCATCCTCTATTCCATGTGAAAGGGCATTTTCTGCCGCTAAACACACTGACACTGACAGTCGGAACCGTCTCACTCCCGAGCATCTCGGGGCTATTCAAATCGCGAAGGCCGATTATAAGACGAAATGTTGGACTAGCGATGTTGTCGCTCAGTCCGCTATGCGTGAACTAGAAATATATTGGAGGTATTCACCTAGCGATGTTGTCGCTGGTGTATGAATATTAGATACAAGTTGTTAAACACATAAATGAAAGGAGAGAACTTAGACTCACCTCAGTCCGCTATGCGTGAACTGAGGAGAAGTCGTAAGGTCCAAAAATTGGTGTTTTATAGTCAGGCGCTATCAATGCGCACTGACTTTAGTAACAACTGATCCAAAAAAGGGAAACAAAGTAGATCTTAGCGCCGCAAGACTCAACATCAACAACGTGAGTTGGCCTCAGCGTACGCTTGTATCCCAAGAAATTTAACACCGATATGCAGCGTAACTACTTCAAGGAGAGGGAGGCAAGGAAGGCATTAGATGCAGCAAAGGTCCAAGAGTGGCAGGGTTATGTGGCAAATCTCATGATAGAACGCGCAGAGCGGGTGGGCCTCATTATGGACACTTAGAATGTTCCGCCGAAAATATAATATTTCATTGAAATTATCAAAAGTTGGTTCGAACTGTTCCAGAACCGAACCGAACCGAACCGTGGCACCCCTAGCTAGGAGGAGGCTGGACTCGTTCCTTAGGTTTAGTCTGTTTAACTTGCCTAGTTTTAGAAGGTCCAAGTCATTGGAGTGATTCGTACTAGTTCTTATCGATGGATGCCCTTTACATCGGGGAATTTTCATCTTGGGTTCGCTGTGGATGTAAGGGTGACTACAAGCGCGCCAGTTTGCGCTTCGCACGCTGACCCGGGAAAGAAGAAGGCAAACCGCATGTTACGTTTTTGTGCAGCGATGGGGACCTAAGCGATGGACATATTAAACCAACCAGGGAACGGTCCTCCTATCACACGTGAAGTCAATTGACCAATACTGGGCCACTGCGGACCTGCAGTGCTCAGAGCTTCGCAGGTGATGAACGGTTCGTCCGCGGTCTGTCCGTGGGATCATAGCCATTGTTCGTCGGACCATATCGAGTAACTGTACATTGGGTTCACACCCGTTGCAAGAGCAGGCGCTTATTGCGTGAGGGACTTCCCAATTAGTCGGCCTCAGGGCTGTGTGGTCATAACTGCACAAAGTCACCGACACTGTTGAATCTTGCTCGATCCTCATCACAATCTATCCGACATGAAGCGCACTAAAGAAACCAAAGGGAAAATGAAGATATTCTCGAAGACAGACGCATCATCGCAAAGTCACCAAGTTTCAAGGGTGCCTTCTCCAATACCCTTGCCATCGTCGTCCAGCAACACCAGAGGAGATATCGGGGAACATCCCAAAGGAAACACCAAGGGCAGCATTAAGGGAAACACCAAACAAGCTTCGGTGCCTTCCTCCACACCCTTGCCGTCGTCGTCGGCCGACCCTAGGGACGACACCAGAGTCAACCCCAAGGCGGATAATGAACGAGCCCCCAAAGGGAACATCGAGGACGATGTCAAGGGAAACACCAAGGGTGACGCTAAAGGCGACGCAGGTGCTAGTACCATTTGGAACGGTGTTAAGAGCGTGCTGCGCATTGCGCAGACGAGTCTGGATAGTGTCCCTGTTCCCGGCCTCAAAAGCGCGATCGGTGGTTTCCTTGAAGCAGTCAGCCAATTAGAGGTGTGCTCTTCCATAAGCGCTAGTGAGGACACCATGTTCAAACTCTTATAGAAAGTGGGAGCGAATACCGATGCGATTCGTCAGCTCCGGGAGAACATCGAATTCTTCAAAGATTCAGTATCCGAGCCTCTCAAACACTATGACTCTAAGAATCCCGTTCCTCCAAGGATTGATGAGGCGATTAAGGCTTTATCGACGTGTGTCCACATTTCTGGGTGCTTATCGGGTTCAGAACAACCTAATCGTTCCTTCCAGTCGACTTGCCGAGACTACTACACTATTGCAACCATTTCTCGACAAAAATTCTGTCTCCCGATGGGCGAATCGTGATGACATCGAAGGGAATGTTCGCCAGGCCGGGGAGAAGATACGCGATGCTGTGAGGGCCTTCCAAGTAGGTATCCTTCTGCTATGCATATACCAGAGATTGAATGCTAATGTCGCGGACGTAGGCTTCGCAAGTTGTCCAAATCCATTTAGGAATCAAGGAGGTACAGAAAGGAGTGAAGGAGGTACAGGAAGATATCCAGATTCAGTCTGAGGTACGGCAACGTTTGCCCCAGCTCTCTCAAACTCCTAAACTAACTAATATTTTAGCGGCTTGACAGCCTTATCAAGGTAGCTATCCATCTATGGACATGAAAATCATATGTTCTGACTAGTTTGGATACATAAACCCGACGAAACTCTGGAGGGAGAAGCAATGCAGTTTGAATCCTATCTCAACAAACTTCCCCATATCCTCGGCGCTGGTTATGACACCAACCGATCCGGTGCCCCATCTAACTGTTTCCCTGGAACACGAACCGAAATTCTCAATCATATCATGCAGTGGCTACACCGGCCAATCAGTGATACAAGTAAACCTGTGTTTTGGGTCAATGGTCTAGCCGGGATCGGCAAGTCTACCATTGCCCATACTATTGCGGAGTACGCCGACAAGCGCGGCCTCCTTGGTTCTAGCTTCTTCTTTGTCCGCCAGCATGCCCAATTGTCTAATGCGAAGTTCTTCCTTGGAACAATTGTGCGGAACATTGCTAAGAAACTTCCTGCATTCGGTGCGGCTGTTGTGGAGGCAATGAAGAAGGAAGAGAATCTTCCCTATGCTTCACTTTCCACTCAATGCTCCTTACTCCTCTTTGTACCCCTCCAAGGCCTCAACTTATCCAAGCCTCTTCTCCTTGTGATTGATGCCCTGGATGAGTGTACGCGAGATGATGTGGATGGAGTGAAAGAATTACTCCGTTGCCTTATTCCTGGCTGCACAGACATCCCCAGTCTTCGCATGCTCATGACAAGCAGGCCAGAATCCCATCTCATTGCAGATCTGAACCGAGCAGTGAATGTGGACAAGATTGTGATCCATGAAGTTGACAAGCATGTTGCTTTGCAGGACATTGAGTTATATCTTCACCATCAACTCAAGTCAATTTGTGATCGGTATAGGGACACTGTTCAGGATTCATGGCCAACAACTGTTATGGTCTCAGCCCTTGCAAGGAGAGCTGGACGCCTCTTCATCTGGGCTGCTACAGCTATCAAATTCATTGGTGATGATGATGTTCAGGATCCGATGTATCAACTGGACTGCCTCTTGAATGATGACTTCAATGGGGCTGATGTGGGTCCTTATGCAGAACTTGACAAGCTGTATGAAATGGTTTTGTCTGCTTGCATTGCCAAACTTCCACCTGGCATGTTTGCCCAGTTCCACCATATTCTACATACCATTGTTCTGCTCAACAATCCATTGCCCCTGAAAGCACTTGGTGCTTTTGCAATGGTTTCTAATCCCATATCAATGCTGACTCGCATCCAATCCATCATACCACTGCCTCCACAGCCTGAAGACAGAGTTGAGGTCTACCATCCTTCCTTCCCTGATTTTCTCCTGCAACGGTGTAAGGATTCCCAGCTCAGAGTTGATGTGGTGAAGCATGAGAGGTGGATGGCTCTCCGCTGCCTGAACCTGCTCATTACTGGGCTTGTTCCTGCTGTAGATGAAATTGTGCCATGTTACTCACTCAATGTGGGTGTGAAGGATTTGAGTGTGAAGCTCACTTCACTGGTGGGGGAAGAAGTGCAATATGCATGCCGCTTTTGGACCTTCCATCTAGGAAAGCTTCAGATTGTGGATGATGAAGTTAGAGATGCACTGGAGAAGTTCACTGGTCTAGGGACTGATGGGAAGGGCCTTTTGCTGCGATGGGTTGGGGTGATGGGTATGATTGGTTGTGTGGGTGATGCTGCCAGAGGCCTATACAACATTCTCCCATGGATGGTTAGTTACATACTCTATACCAGAGGATCATGGTACTGACTCAAATTAGAGGGCTACAATACACCTGGCACACATTGCCCTTGTTTTACATGAAGCCTTCTGGATGATTTTAACCTATGCACCAACCATTGAAGCCAGCTCAGCACATATCAGCCAGTCTGTCTTGCCAACCCTTCCCACCAACAGCAAGCTGTTAGAGGGTTTCCAACAAGTCCGTAGTCCAAGTGTAACTGTTCATGTTGGACATAGTGCAGAATGGCCCTTCAGTCTTGCCACTCTGGTTGGTCACCTTGGCACAGTGAATTCTGTGGCCTTCTCCCCAGATGGATTCCTCCTGGCATCTGCATCAGATGATTATACCATCAGGCTGTGGGACCCTCACAGTGGGAGCCACCTCAAGACACTTGAGGGCCATTCTGATTGGGTGACATCTGTGGCTTTCTCCCCAGATGGATTCATCCTGGCATCAGCATCACTAGATTGTACCATTAGGCTGTGGGACCCTCACAGTGGGAACCACCTCAAAACACTTGAGGGCCATTCTCATTCAGCAAGGCCTGCTTTCTCCCCAGATGGATCCTTCTTGGCATTAGCATCAGATGATTTCACCATCAGGCTGTGGGACTGTCATAGTGGGAGCTGCCTCAAGACACTTGAGGGCCATTCTGGTAGGGTGAGATCTGTAGCCTTCTCCCCAGATGGATCCTTCCTGGCATCAACATCAGATGATTCTACCATCAGGCTGTGGGACCATCATGGTGGGAGCCACCTCAAGACACTCAAGGGTCATTCTCATTTGGTGAGATCTGTGGCCTTCTCCCAAGATGGATTCCTCCTGGCATCAGCATCAGATGATCATACCATCAGGTTGTGGGGCCCTCAGAGTGGGAGCCACCTCAAGACACTTGAGGGCCATTCTGATCGGGTGACATCTGTGGCCTTCTCCCCAGATGAAATCCTCCTGGCATCAGCATCAGAAGATCGTACCATCAGGCTGTGGGACCCTCACAGTGGGAGCCACCTCAAGACACTTGAGGGCCATTCTGATTTGGTGAGATCTGTGGCCTTCTCTCCAGATGGATTCCTCCTGGCATCAGCATCACATGACCATACCATCAGGCTGTGGGACCCTCACAATGGGAGCCACCTCAAGACACTTGAGGGCCATTCTTATTGGGTGACATCTGTGGCCTTCTCCCCAGATGGATTCCTCCTGGCATCAGCATCAGATGATTCAATCATCAGGCTGTGGGACTGTGGCAATGGGAGCTGCCTCAAGACACTAGAGGGCCATTCTGATTGGGTGAGATCTGTGGCCTTCTCTCCAGATGGATTCCTCCTGGCATCAGCATCAGATGATTGTACCATCAGACTGTGGGACCCTCACAGTGGGGGCCACCTCAAGGTGCTTGAGGGCCATTCTTATTCTGTGAGATCTGTGACCTTCTCCCCAGATGGATTCATCCTGGCATCAGCATCACTTGACTATACCATCAGGTTGTGGGACCTTCATAGTGGGAGCCACCTCAAGACACTTGAGGGCCATTCTCATTTGGTGGGATCTGTGGCCTTCTCTCCAGATGGATTCATCCTGGCATCAGCATCACATGACCATACCATCAGGCTGTGGGACCCTCACAGTGGGAGCCACCTCAAGACACTTGAGGGCCATTCTCATTGGGTTACATCTGTGGCCTTCTCCCCAGATGGATTCCTGGCATCAGTGTCAAATGATCATACCATCAGGCTGTGGGACCCTCACAGTGGGAGCAACCTCAAGACACTTGAGGGCCATTCTTGTGGGGATTCTGGCTTGGGCCCTTTTGTGTTCCAAAATGGGGTTTTAAAGTCTGCTGTGGTTGTTAAGGATGGACAATGGCTGTGTGTTGATTCATTATATATTTTCTCTCTACCTCCTAATTATCAACCATCTACCTGGGCTTCACTTGGATCTTTGGTGGCTTTTGGATCCAGAACTGGTCAAGTCTTGAGTGTTGATCTATCATTTGATCTTGATAAGCTTGGCTGCATGTAAACTCACATGTATTTGTTGTATTGTCTGTTAGAAATGGTTCTGGAAGATTAAACTGGAGATTCAATGGGGAAGGACCTTGGCCTTGTGAGATACTGGACAGGTTGGTGCCTGTCAGGGCATGGCCCTCCTCCTCACTCACCCTCAGATGCCCTCTCCCCTTCCCTGACCACCCTTTCCCCATATCCCCCCCCCCTATTCTTTCCCCATTGTTTCACACAATGATGCATGCATGCAGACTGTGGGAACATTCTGGGCAAGCAGCTTGCCCAGAATTTTCCCATGGTTAACACTCATTATGGAAGGTCAGCAGCAAGCAGGAACTGTATAGTTCCTAGGGTCCTTTTGTGTTGGCCTCACAGGGGACTGAGAAGCTTGTTGGAGGAAGGGATCAAGTGATCTCCCAAACCATCAGGGAAGGGGTACCCCCCCCTGGCATAACGGGCGAGTAGTGTATGGATGCACGCTAGAAGTCCTGGGTTTGATACCAGGCTTGTCCATTTTATGTCATTTGTCTAGTCACGCTGGTTTACGTCATAAGAATTTGGAGCTCCAGATAAGTCCAGTAGTTGCACCGGATACAAATTTCCTCAAAGCTTACCCTTCTTCTCAGCTCATTCCCTGTGAAGCCTGAGGCTAGCCCCCTCAGTGACTTTGAGGAGCTAACAGCTGGGGAGAACACCCCAGCTTCCTGTCATATCCATACATACCTGATCCCAATTTGACTCCCAGACCCCTCTCCACCACCTCCAGAGTCCTACCCTATTCCTGTTAGAACGGGCGGAAACAGACGACTCTGGAGTGGAATTGGAGACTTAGCGTGGAGGGACCTTGGCCTCAGCGACTCAAGCGGAGCGCTGTGCCATTGCTGTTTGTCCATTTGGTCCTTAATTTCACAGTAGGTGAGCAGGAAGTCTCTAGGGGGCATTTCAGGTTGATTTCGGACTAAACCAAAACGAGTATGTACAAGCGCCGATATATATAATGGAAGGGGCAAAAGCACAAGGAGAACAAAGGGTAACTGAATCGGAACGAAGACGTCCGAACGGGAACAAAGGGTAGAAGGAGCGGAGCGGTACCGAAGGTCATAAGGCAGGACCTGTGATACATCCGAAAGGAGGTAGGAAGGGCGAGGCCCAGAGGGGCAGGAGGATGAGGGGAAGTGGGGATGATGATGTCAGGGATGCGTCCAGGGTAGAGGGGGTCCAGATGTAGTTCCCGGCAGAGGGGCCCTTGCAGGGTGTAAACCAGGTGTGCGTACTGGCGGGTCTGGAAGGGACAGCAGTCCCTGGCCACTCAGACTGAAGTGGAAAAGGTGAGAAGAAGGTTATGTACTTCTTCGGTTCCCACTTCAGGTACATTTATGTACATGCAGCTTGAGTCACATGACAGGTGCCACGTCATCCTTGGAGACAGCTGTGGCCATCTGGGCATCCCGATGGGGGATCCCAAGAGCATCTGCTGCAGGTGCTGCAAGAGGGCTAGCAGCTCTCTATGCCGACTAAGCTCGTGGGGCCCAACTCTCCAAAACTCTACTTTCTCGACTAAACTTGCTATGCTCTCGATCCTTAACTCTGCAGTGGGTTCTCTGGGATTTCCACAAGGTCCAGGCTCAACAAATCCACTACCCACTTGTTGCAGGCTAGATTGTTGCCCTTATTCCTACTGTTGGAATTCCACTCACTCACACCCTCTCTAGCACATCTTAGCACCTTAGAGAATTTGGGGGAGGGGAGAACTTCTATTCCAGAATCCGGTATGTACAGGATATAAGGAACAATTATTTTTAGAAATGATAGATGGTGAATATTGGTACCATATGGTGCCTGCATACCTTATTAGGCGAAATAATAAAAAAGGGTAACAGTAACAATAAAAGAATATCAATCAATATCTGAAATGATGGCAAAAATATGAAAATATAAGAAAATAAGCGATATCTCAATGGGTTTACAGAATTAAGAGCCGAAATTGGAAATGTGACTGAATAGAACTATTATGCGGCCAATGAGCATTTTTACCGATTTATTAGACGCTGTGGGAACGAGTGAGGCTGGAATTCTGGGTTGCCGCTTGAGATTCCCACGCCCATGCATGCTCGTGACCTGCCATGCTTAACTTGCCCAGCATAGAACTCCATCAATTCTCCACCGATTGGGACGTTCTTGGTATCGTCAGAATCGTACGAATTAGCACTATTTTTAGATACCAAATCTGTACTGAGTCGTCGCATGAATGGAAGGGGTTTTCTAATCGTGGAAGCGGGTATCCAAGCCAGCTCTGCATGTGGGCAATTATCCCACCTACAGTGTGCATGCTGGGCACAGCAGGAAGCTGTCTGAGGTGTCTGAGCCGGACAGGTCAATGATACACTGATACAAAGGAAAGTGGTCCATATAGATAGAAGGAATAAACAGGAAGAGAATGATACGAAGAATGAAGTAAAGAAGAGAGAAGAAAGAGAGAAAAGAAAGAAGGAAAGAGGCAGGAGGCAGGAAGGAGAGTGTCATATCCATCCATGGCCATCATCCTCACCACCTCTGTTCCTCCAGATTCCCTCTGCTCCTTTGTCACTAACCTTGGAGCCTCCAGTTTCTGCAATCACCTCCGACCCCCCGATGGTCACCACCCCTCCAATTCAATATATTACCTATGCCTCCCTAAGTATGGAGCCCTGAAGGTCTCCAGGCAGCTCTGATGTCTGCTAGCGCACTCCTGCCTCCGCTGGGCAATTGTCAGGGGACGACTCCTGGGTCCCCATGACCCTCCCCTATGGTCCACAGCCTCTGGTCTGGCCAGCCCTATCCAGGGCACAATCCTACTGTGGGTAAGAAGATGAGAAGGAAGCTAACTTCTCATCTTCCCACAGTGGCCCCAATATCAGCAAAACTTCCGGGGATACCCGGAAGTCACATGAAGGGGTAGGAACCGGGCCGGTGTGCGGAGCGTGCGCACATGCGGGAAGCACAGCAGGTGGAAGCGGGTCCGGATGCGGGTCCGGGTCCGGGCTAGTCAGGGTGTGTGCCCTGACAGCAATTCACTTGCTTGCCCTGCAAGTCTACCTTTGGGCCTATCCCTCCTTTCCGTTTCTGGGTTATAGCCCACTATTCCGCTAACCCTGCAACCTGACTCATTGGTAATATTCAGTCGGCTAACATTTAACTCCATTAGCCCTGCTCCGCTCAGCCCTATCATTCACGGGCCCGCCCTCGTTGTAACTATATATATACATAACTTGTAGATAGGTTACACCCTAGTGATAAAATCGACTAGAATTGATCCCCCCTTTTAG
Source organism: Cantharellus anzutake (assembly GCF_015039405.1). NCBI lineage: Eukaryota > Fungi > Basidiomycota > Agaricomycetes > Cantharellales > Hydnaceae > Cantharellus > Cantharellus anzutake. Next base: position 560,929 of record NW_024066993.1, on the reverse strand, counting down.
TTCTCACTGTGTCAGGGCATGCCCCGGCTGTCAGAGACCAGATTCGAGACGAGGGAGTGTCTCCGTAGCGGAGGGCTTTGGCCTCAGCGACTTCTGCCAAGAGTGCTGTGCCTAGTGACACGTCCGTGCCCTAACTTACTGACTGGCAATCAGAACCGAAGGGGGGTAACTCTAGTTGATTTTACTACTGGGGTGTAACCTATGTACAAGTGGGATATATATATGGTTACAGCGAAGACGGGTCCGCAATTGGCGGAGCCAAACGGAGCGGAGCTAACGGGGTTTAAACATTAGCCGACTGAATATTACCGACGAGTCGGGTCGCGGGGTTAGCGGAAAGGCAGGCGATAACCCAGAAACGGAAAGGAGGGATAGGCCCGAAGGTGGGCTCTGCAGGGCAGGCGAGTGTATTGCCCAGCAGAGGCGGGGGTGCGCTAGCGGACGTCGGAGCTGTCTGGAAGTCTTCGGGGCTCCGTACTTAGGGAGGTGTAGGTAATAAATTGAAATGAGGGGGTGGTGACCATCGAGGGGTACCGAGAGGATTGCGGAATATGGGAGCTCCGAGGTTAGTGAGGGAGGAGCGGAGTTAGACCGGAGGGATCGGAGGAACCGGAAGTTGATGGCCAGGGATGGATATGACACCGGCACGCCCTGCCCGACCCCCGCTCCGCTTCCCCGCTCCACTTCCCCGCTCCACTTCCCCACTCCGCACCGCTTCCTTTCTCCTTTCTTTCTTTCTTCCTTTCTTTCTCTCTTTTGTTCCTTCTCTCTCTCTTACATGGACCACCTTTCCTGCTGTTCAATGTACTACCGGCATGCATGCCCATTTCCCCTCCTGTATCTTACCATCCCTACATCGCCGCTACCGCCGCCACACTCGCCCCGCACCCACAGTGGGCCCTCTCGGGATCTCTCATGGAGGCACCCGGAGAACCACAGCTGTGTGTGAGGGTGACGTGGTGCACCCCATGTGACCAATCCCGCATGTATATAATAACAGCTGGGGTGGGAACCGAAGAAGTAGCCTTCCCTTTTAATGATAACTCACATTCCCACTTCAGACTAAGTGGTCGGGGACGCTCACCCCACAACGGGATCGCCGCTACGCACAGCTGCTATTCATCCCACCGAGTCCTGCACGCCGGGACCTCGCCGCTTTTGGAGCTGTCCCTGACACACTGCCAGTAAGTAAATTAGGGCATGGACATGTAACTTGGCACAGCGCTCCTGGTCTGAGTCGCTGAGGCTGAAGCCCTCCACCATGGAGATGTATCCCTTGTCTCAAATCTGGTCTCTAACAGGATTAACCTTACTTCACTATAATTCCCATTATTGTCATATCCCGGAATCCCGACCCTGCGCTCTCCCACCACACCACACCACACCTTCCTAACAACTTCACCATCCCCTACACCATGACTCCCCACCCCCCAGGTCACCTTCCTTCCTAACTGTCTCAGCCCCAGCCTGGTTGCAGCACACCAAACCTTGGCCACTCCCATCCCGGAAGCTCGGTCCTGAGTCGGAAACATTCGGAGACTCTGGATTTGCTCCAATATCCCAACGGACCTCCGACATCCTGTGACATACCCCTAAACCATTTTCCCCACCCATTTCATTTATTGGAGTCACCCAACATCCTTTGGATACGTAACTCCGCTTTCGGAGCTACCTGCATCCTTCGGTGACCCCACTCACATCATCACTTATTAGTCACCTTCCATTCATAGCACGACTATCTTCTTTTACCATTCAGTTGGCTAACCCCCCTCTTACCCATTTCTCGTTCCCATTCAATCTTCCGGCCTCTTACTCTGCCCTCCTTGACCCGACACCTCGGTTCCCCATTAAGGATATCATTTGGCACCTTTCAGTACCTCTTGGTATCATTCGGCACCTTTCAGTGTTTTTCTATTATCATTCGGACTTTGACTAAAGTCCTTTCTACCCCTCCATATAAATACCTGTAGATTAGGACCTGTAGTTCCTCAGTTCTAATCTCGACTAAAATGTTCCCCCAAGTCCCTCTGAGTGAATCCTGACCCCTCTCTACAAGATACCTCAGACATAAGAAATACAAGGACTAACTGAGACATAACAGAGGCACAGTGCTCCCTCCGAGTCGCTGAGGCTGCATCCTTCTTAGAGCCTCTTGTACCACCCAGCAGAACTGGGCTTCCTGGAGAAGCTTTGGTTCACTACCGGAGCTCTCAGATCCCCTCTAGTTAAGCCCTGCCTGCATTTGGACTCACGCATTTTCCCCTATGATCCAGGTTTTTGACAATTATAGTGATGCTGTTATTTTGTCATTTATTTGTGCTGGGATATGTAATTTACATATATATACCTCGGAGTAGTTGTAAAGGCCCAGCAGCCTTTTACCTCTACCCCATTGAATATACAGTCCATCAAAGCTTATATTTAGACAGACCATCTGAGGCCTGAGGCGAACAGGGGAATGGAATGTTACTGTCCCCAAATAAGTAAGCAACCCTTCAGCTTGGCTGTGCTGAACTGCAGCCCTGCTGCAGTCAGACTGTGCCTAGAATTCTCATTGTCCTTCCTTGCCTAAGCTATTTTACTGTTTTAATTCCTGCTACTCTGTAGTGGGTCCTGCAAATTTTTCGCCCGGGACTGAATTCGTTTTCTGGCAAGGTCCTCCACTATTGCCAATTTTTCATAACCCAGGGTCCGCCAATCAGTGACCAATATTCTCACTTATACCCAACTGTTATCTTGCTTCTTATCTTGCTTCCCCCCGTCCCCCCCACACACAATGCTTTCCAGTTCATCTGTAGCTTCAAGTTCGGTCCCAGGTGCGCTTTCTATTCTACTTCCACTCAGTTCTCTTCACTGAACAATCTTAGGGCCCGCCTCTGCTTCGTTTTTATCCTCCGCCATATTGGCGTCTCCCAACCAGTTGATTTCGATTGCTCAAAATCATGGCATTTTCTTCAATGTTCGTAATGAGTCCCATATTCGTGACTCTTTAGTTGCCCATCTTCTCTTGGGTGATTGTTATAAACTTTTCGACCTCCTGACCCTTTCCCCTGCCTGTGTCTCGCACTCAACTCAATTTCCTCTCTATGACCAGTATGTTGTAGATGTACTTTCCTTTGCGCACTCCTCAGTCTGTCCCATTCAATATCTGAAAACCATCTGCCATGCTTTGCGCATTTCACGCTCTCATGATTTGAACGCCGATCACATGCGAGGTTCCCTCCTTCATTTCCAACAAATTTCAAGATATTATCCAGATCGAAAGCTCATCATTCAAACTTTCGAGTCCATCTCTTCCCCCGATCTATCTGCTCTCTGTTTTTTCCACCGCATCCCATATCTCTGCCTGCCACCGCTTAATCATGAGCAAATGCGCACACAGTTGTTCAACCACATTTGTTACAAAAATGGGGCCGGAAGCGCCCATTTTCGTCCGTTCTGGCGCAGGAATAGGGAAGGGGGTTGGACATAATGGTTTACAGGTGGTTTCACAGATGGTTTGACATGAGGTTTAACAGATGTTAGCACAGCGGTTTTTTGGTAATTGTTGATTGGTTAAACTATATTACTATATAAATCACATGATACAGAACCCATAAGAGTCTAAAATGGAAATTCCCATTTCCATAACAACATTGCCTCTCCTCAACCATGTGACTTCGGAGGCACACCCATTTCAACGTCGTGTGTCTTTTGTCAGCCCTTGAATCTGGGCGGGGAGTTTCTCTCTTTCTGAGTGACATCGCTCACACTGATGTAACTGCCAAGTTCCTTCATCACGTCTTGTCTCATTTCCATATTCCGGCCACGCCGAATGCGAATCTGAACGGTCTCCATCGCTCCATCTTACTTCTGCAATCCATGTATCCACACTGTTCCCCTTCAACCTCTCTGTCATCTGATGATCCTTATCAGCAATGGCATGCCTGGTGTGCCGCTCGTTGGCCAGCTCAAATTCCACTTGCAGACAAACAACAAATGATAAGTAATTTCTTCCACAGATTATCCTCTTCTTCTCTTAGAATGACTGTATGTGCTATCTGTGGTGGGGCTTTTTCTCCCTCTGATGTCCTTTGTGATCCCATTTCACTCTTCTCTTATGATATCTCTTTACTTAAAGGCCATTATCCACCAGCTGCCCCTCATCCTTTCCCCAATCACGCTTTGTTACAAGATGTTATGTTATGTCCTGAAGGGGTTGTGGATATGTCCACCTCCAATGTCATGATTCGAATTTGCTGCAAATGTCACCACTGTTTAAAGCGAGGTCGTCTCCCAAAAACAGCCATAGCTAATGATTTATATTTCGGACCCATTCCCTCACAGCTGGCCGACTTGACAATCATTGAAGAGGCCCTAATCGCACGAAGATGGGCCAAAAGTTGGATTGTCCATTTGCATGATGAAGTCTCCTCCACAGGTCATTCTATTGGACCTCCCTCCACTGCTTCCAATCCCACAGCTCAGCGGCTTTGAAAGGTCATGTGATTGTCTTCCCTGCCAAACCAGAAGCATTGGCAACGTTTTTGCCTCCTGCTCTGGAAGATGTCATTACCCCTGTTTGTGTGGTATTTGTTGGTCACACTACACCATCCAAAGAATGGTTACTAAACAATGCACATCCCTTAATAGTCAGACGAGAGAAAGTGCGACTTGCTCTTGAATGGTTAATATGCCATAACCCTTTGTATGCAGATGTCACTCTGCATGAACAGCATCTCAATCAACTGCCTTTATTTGATGTCCCACCCATCACAATTCACACACAGTCTCCCACAATTGCCAGTGCTGCTTCGGTTCTCGATATGACAAATACCCCCCTTCCATCTCACAAATGCTTCCAAACACAGACCCCATCTTCCAAAATGTTGTGGTCAGTGACATAGACATGAGAGATGCTAATACAGCTGAAATGACTGCTGCTGCCATCAGGCATCTTAAACGTGCCAATGGAGAACTGGGTGCCCACATTCAGGTGAAACATTCACCTGATCCAGTCAATCACTACTCTGATCCCAATTTGCTCCCTCTCCTGTATCCTACTCTCTTTCCTTTCGGTGTTGGTGGCTACCATCACAATCGTCGCACAACCCTGAGTTTGGAGAAAATGGCTGAACATTTGTTCTCTCTTGGTGACCAACGGTTTCAGGAGCACTACTCCTTCTTGTTTGTTGTCTTTAACATCATCCAACGCAAATCGCCTCCTTTCAAACCAAACTGAAAACCACACATTCCAATTTTGACCAAGTGATCCATACGCTCAGCAAAGTCTCATCCCAGACATTTGATGCTGTCATCCATCGAGTCGCCCATGGTGATCACACTCCCCCCACTACTGATGATGAACGTGCAGTATTAAAACTCATGCGTGATGTCTCCCTCATTTCTGCTAAAGTGCCAGGCTCTCAAGCTACCCGGACACAGATGCGTAACGAGATCAGAGCTCATCTTTGAACGTGGTCCCCCATCATTCTTTGTCACCATTAACCCTGCTGATGTGTATAATCCAATAGTGAAGTTCCTGTCTGGACATGATTTTGATTTAGACAACATGTTGCCTTCTGATGTCCCTCCTTACTGGGAACAAGCTTCCACTGTTGCTCGTAATCCATTCATTGCCACTCGCTTCTTTAGACTGTTCATACAAGCATTCATTGTCTCATTGTTAGGTCACACTAATATGGATGGGATCTGTGCTGACGGCATCCTAGGTCCATGTAAAGCTTATTATGGAACTGTGGAAGCTCAAGGACGAGGCACTCTCCATTGTCACATGCTGGTATGGATTGAAGGGGCTCTGAATCCACAACAAATCAAGGAATGAGTATTGAACAATATTCACAGTCTTTGGCGCCAACAACTCTTAGATTTCTTGGATGACACCATTCGCAATGACATCCCCATCCAGACCCCTACTTCTGATTGCATCCCTGGCAACATGCATCCTTGTAGCATACAGTGTGATCCAGTTTCTCACACACCTGCTGAAATCCAGAATGATTTACATCAGTTGGTCCAGAAATGTCAATCACATCGTCACACTGGTACTTGTTACAAACGAGGGGATGGTGTCTGTCGATTTGGTCTTTCCCCTGATGTTGTCAATACCACATCCTCTGTAGACATGGACACTGGAGAACTCAAGCTGCATATTTCTAATGGCATGATCAATAACTATTGCGACACCATTCTACAAGCAGTGCGTTGCAACATGGATATCAAGTTCATTGGATCTGGGATGTCTGCCAAAGGAATTTTGTACTACATCACCAAGACCCCTCTCAAAACAGAAGTGGCATATGCTGCTGTGCAAGCTGCTGTGAAAAAGATGCAAGACAGTTCTGACTTTGCTGCATCTGCCAAGGATCGAGGCAAGAGCACTTTGGTGAAATGTGCCAATGCTTTAATTGCAAAACAGGAGCTAAGTGCTCCCCAAGTGGCTTCTTATCTCTTAGGGTTTGAAGATTGTTTCACAAGCCATCGCTTTCGCTCTCTCTTTTGGTTGTCCTTTGTGTCATACATTGATTCAATTGACGCCTCAGCACCTCCTATGTCATTCTCTCCAGTCATTCCTCTGCCCACACACACTGATGAAACTACTCAATGCTGGAATGATGACCAGACCATGATTGAGGCCAATCAGTATACAGGGGCTTTTCATTGTTCAGGCTCTCAACTCATGGATTACTTAGCTCAAGATCACTCCCCCATTTTTGAAGGAATGTCTGTATGGGAGTCTGTGGCATGCGTTGACAAAGTCAGCAAACGTTCACCAATGTTAGAAACAGAGGACATAGAGGAAGAATGCGGAGAGAATGTACAATCTAGCCTTCGCTTACCTTGGTGCTCATTGGCTTCCACTCATCCACAGCATCACACGCACATATTGAGAAAACGTCGACAGGCTGGGATTCCTGTACCGATTGGTCCAGCATTGCCACGTCGTGACAATCCTGCCTCCTATGAGTATTACTGTCGAGTGATGCTCACACTATTCAAACCGTGGCGCTCTGGTTCAGATCTTCAAGGTCTAGCTTCATCATGGTCTGATGCTTTTCACCACTGGCTCAAATCCACTTCTGTTCATCAACAGGAAGTGATTAACAACATCCAAGTATTACATGAGTGTAAGGATAGTAGGACATCGATTATGCCAAATGAAGAGCACATCGTCCTCCACCTCCTTCAACCAAGGACATGTCAGCTGAAGTGGGTGATTCAGATTTGGTGGCACACACGCAGGAGGGTGATGATGAACAGTTGCTACTCCACTTAGCTGAATGTGAACACTTGAAGTCAAATAATCATCATGCCGAAAGTCTACAGATCGCCAATGCGCTGCATCATGCGACTGCCTCAGGCCTGTTTGTGGAATTGGAAAGTGAGAGGCTGGATCCCGATTCAGTGATTGGCCTGTTAATGTCTCCCACTGGATTTGCTCAACTAATTCAGGACAGTGGGGCTCTGGAACTCCAATGGGCTGATGATTACAAATCACGAAAAGCGGCAGCGAAACTTGCCTTGAGTTCTGCTTCTTCCTCCTTGAACACTCTCTCAAATTTGGTCTCTGTCCACTCATCTGATGCCACTATTTGGACTGAGAACTCTGAGTCTGGCTCAAACTCCACTGCAGATCCACAAGCTTACACCTACTCCAACACACATGCCACACATGATGTCAGCCCCATTGAAGTAATGCAGTGGGTGAATAACTATTTCTCCCTGAACTTGGAACAATCTCACGCTTTTCATTTACTCGCTGAACATTGCTGTGGCACTGATGGCGCGCGTGAACCACTATACATGTATCTGGGAGGAGCAGGGGGAACAGGCAAATCACAAGTGATCAAAGCATGGTCTTCATTTTTTGATCGCATAGGTCAGTCTCGGAAACTCCGACTGTGTGCTTTTACAGGTGCAGCTGCGAGAAACATCAATGGGTGTACATTGCATTCCGCTCTCAATCTGTCTCAACTGTTGGCAATGCTAAAATCAACAACTGGTCAAAGTCGCACGGAGTTAGTTCAAATGTGGAATGGCGTCCACTACTTGTTCATTGATGAAGTTTCAATGATAGGTTGTGAGTTGTTGGCAGATATCAGTCTTGCATTGTCTCTCGCTAAGGAGAATTCTCTCCTTGGTGGCATCAGCATCATATTTGCAGGGGACTTTTGCCAATTACCTCCTATTGGAAATACCTGTCTGTACACCACTTCCAAAATGATGACTGTCTCTCTGGCCGATTCGTTATCGGATCAACGTCAAAAAAAACTGAAAGGTTGTTTGTTATGGATGCTCGTTCAAATGGTGGTGTTTTTAAAAGAAAATATGAGACAGGATGGGCTGGAAAATCATAGGTTCCGAGAGTTGTTGAATCGATTGAGGTACAGGATTTGTACAGCAGCGGATAAGAGATTGTTAGATACACGACTTTTACAGAATAACTCAACCCATGATTTCTCCTCTCCACAGTGGCAATATGCACCGATTATTACAGCCTCTAACCGCGTTAAGGATGCATTGAATGAGGCCGCTGTACGTTCTTTCGCTGCTTGACAGGGTGTACCCCTGCATTTTTATCATGCAAAGGACCATCATAAAAATCAACAGATAGAGGACGTAAACTTGAGAAACTCACTGTGGGACCTAACCTCTGAATCCCAGACTGGATACACTCTCGGTCGTTTGCCTCTGCTACCGCAAATGCCGGTCATCATCGGTGAAAATTTGGATGTGAAAGGAGGAATTGTCAATGGAAGTCAAGGAATAGTGAAACACATGCATTACATCCAGGATCCAGATGGATATCGTTTTGCGACTAGCGCTGTGGTGTCCATTCCTGACTCATCCCCCGACCCATTCACACTCCTCCCTCCACATGATTGCATGGTGCTACCAAAGACTATAAACATAAAAGTGACCCATCCGTTCACCAACCGCTGCTTGACTGTGAAATGTTGTCAGCTGCCTTTGCTTCCTGCATTTGCACTGACTGACTATAAAGCTCAAGGTCGATCAGTTCCAAATGTCATTGTAGACCTGGAAAGTGCTCGTTCCTGTCAATTGGCTTATGTTATGTTGTCTCGGGCCACTGCATTCAACCGGTTATTCATTTTGCACCCTTTCAATCAGAGGCGGATCATTTCTCATATGAACGGAGATCTCAGAGTGGAGCTACATCGTCTAGAACTGTTGGAATGTGAAACAATCCTGCGAACCCCTGTGCAACAATTTCGGCATCAGGAGGCCTTGATCCGAAAGGCCTCCCTGACCAATGCCACACAAGGACAAGGTATGCATTGGCTATCTGAATCGGCCTGGATCTCACAACCTCTGCAACCACGTAGGCATGCCAAATCCACGTTTACACCCGAGAATGGAGAATGAGATCGATGCAAATGAATCCAGACAGAAAAGGCACTGACATGCATAACACTCTCCACCCTCACTTGTGGCCTTCTGATTGGTCGCAACCTGAGGGTAACGTTTTCGGTCCAATCCAGTGGCTTCCATTAGGTCCATGTGAGCGTGCCCCTTTACACACGTGCTCTCCCTGTTGATGTTAACAGGTTGGTGTTTGACCCGGCTCACATGCTCTGGTGCCTTTCAATTTCATGCACTGCTTGGTGAGTTATCTGACTGACCTTAACTGTTCCTGGTTACTGATTTCATATCTTTAATTTCTTCCCGTTCCGCATCAGTAACCTCCATGGCGCATGAGTCTCAGTATATCATTCTGGTCATGGGCGACCGCGGATTTGTTCTGATAAGATCGCACCACAGTGGCTGATTCTCTTTCCCCATCCCCTTTGATTATCTTCCTCCCAGAGTCATCTGGAATGCTTCCCGCTATTGAGAATCGTCTCTTGGAACACTGTCAGAAAGAAAATTGGTTGGGTATGTTGGACCCTTCAGACCTTTCATACCGTTCTTTGGCTTCTGCAAACGGTCAATCGATTTGGGGCACTTGGACTGCAGCAAACGACCGTACGCAAGTGTTTGAAGTGGCTTTTATCGGGATTATTACGAAAGCGGAGTTGTCACCTTATGGCAATCAGCATTCCGCTCCCTTCAACTCTTGGAGAGAGCAAGGTGTAAGTGGTCCTTCGTGATCAATCATCCCTCCTTCGGCTAATTCAGAGTCTCATGTAGCGAATGAAGGTAATGAGCACCAAGTTCCAACTCCATGTGGGGATGCCCCGTAGTGCCCCTGCCAGCATCAAATCGAAATATGCCGATCAACTCATTGCATTGAACCGTATTAAGAACGTGTCAGGGCTGGGACATCACGTCCAAGGTGCATACTATGACCCAGTTGGAGTAGTTTCTATTAATGAGTTCTTCACAGAGTCTGTGGTCGAAATTCATGATGACGAATATGGTTGGAACTACTTGGACAACGAGGATGTGCCTTACTTTCATCTGCAACACACTATGTTCAAAGAAAACAGAGCTCCTGTTGCCAAGGAGAACAAAAAGATTAGCGTCGTCGATGCATTCAACGGTACGTGTCACTACTTCCACTCGGTTTGTGTGAATGAAGCGGATTCGCAGATGGTCCCTCGACTGCCAGGTCTTCTACGTTGGACATGGTTGAGTCACCATCGATTTTCTCAAAGCCTGAGTGGGACCCTGATGGCCACTTCCGCAGGGCGATCCCTTCCACTGCCAGTCAGAGGGAGGTGGAATTTCTCATTGAGGTGGGGGCATTCGATCAGGACGGAGCTGAGATTCCTCGCAATATGCTGGAACTCACTTTTCAAGAAGGATTGGCAGTCATTGGCACCGCTACGTTGCATTTGTGAGCACAGTGGAACACATTGGAGTGTCTGTTGGCTTAGCCCAGTACTCATTGTTGTTGATTTAGCTCACGCGCTCGTAATACCGGTCGAGGGGAGATCCGCTCTTTCCAGTGCCACTGGACGGCCATTCAGATTGTCGGTCAAACCAACCTGCTTTGCTCTGTGGACAACTCGCCTGTTAAAGCCGGGGCCAAACGCGTTGCTGAGGATTTTCTCCAAAGTCCGAACATCAAGAAGGGTCCTTTCTTCTCACAGAAAGAGTCCGGTATGGAGGGAATGGACACAGGGGAGGAGAAAGGAAAAGGGAAGATGGCAAACGATTGGGCTTAGGTGTCAGTACCGTTCTTCGGACTCTCTTTTTCACTATGGCTGAAATTGGGATGGCAGTTTAGGTTTGGTGAAGTTACCAAAAGCCCCATATCAAAAGGATCTCATCTCAGATCTACGGAACGGTGTTTGGGTTTGCATTTTGACTGAGCCATTGTATACTGCAGCAATGTGGCTGTTCGCCAGTGTTCTCAACTTTTGTTTCCTTTTTCGAATGAGGCATTTGGGTTGCCCCAAAGAAAGTTACTGGATTGTTTGTCTTGCGTATTAACCTGTAATGGGAAAATTCAATCTCTCTGATATGCTCTCTACAAATGTCCGCTACGATTTCAAAGTAAGGGAGGATTGATATATCGCAAACCTGGGTTTTTAATCGATTGGGCACTTAATATATCTCGCACCTGTCAGAGACCAGATTCGAGACGAGGGAGAGTCTCCATGACGGAGGGCTTTGGCCTCAGCGACTTCTGCCAAGAGCGCTGTGCCTAGTGACACATCCGTGCCCTAACTTACTGACTGGCAATCAGAACCGAAGGGGGGGTAACTCTAGTTGATTTTATTACTGGGGTGTAACCTATGTACAAGTGGGATATATATATGGTTACAGCGAAGATGGGTCCGCAATTGGCAGAGCCGAACGGAGCGGAGCTAACGGGGTTTAAACATTAGCCGACTGAATATTACCGATGAGTCGGGTCGCAGGGTTAGTGGAAAGGCAGGCGATAACCCAGAAATGGAAAGGAGGGATAGGCCCGAAGGTGGGCTCTGCAGGGCAGGTGAGTGTATTGTCCAGCGGAGGTGGGAGTGCGCTAGCGGACGTTGGAGCTGTCCAGAAGTCTTCGGGGCTCCGTACTTAGGGAGGCGTAGGTAATAAATTGAAATGAGGGGGTGGTGACCATCAAGGGGTACCGAGAGGATTGCGGAATACGGGAGCTCCGAGGTTAGTGAGGGAGGAGCGGAGTTAGACCGGAGGGAACGGAGGAACCGGAAGTCGATGGCCGGGGATGGATATGACAGCACCTGGGTTTCCAAAGTAATGGGGCCTTTATATATCTCGAACCTGAGTACCATTCCACATTCTGCACCTCTCACATCGTGTGCACTCTCTGCAACATGATTGAGACTCAAAATCGTGGGCTCTCTTATTGCCACATTACACTGGTGCGTATTCGATACAATGAAACGGATTTGACTCAAGGGAATGGCACGACAGATTGTGACTTCCATACACCTCCAACCCGAACAGGATGGGGGAGGGGTGACGGGGATGATGGTGGTTCTTTGGTGAGGATTGCGCTGTCCTTGATCCTTTAAAATGTGCATCTGATGTCTGGTTGTGCGTACAAGGTAGTTTTTCCTTAAACATCGACAGGGGGAGTGATTGATTTATTGTGGGACTACTTAGACGCCGTGGGACTCTGTCTTCAATGTAAACTCCATACTGAACCGAATGAATTACCCACATGGTTGAGTAGCAGGTTCTGCCATGTCAGGCGGCGCCCACCAGTTATTAGAACTTGACTGTGCTGCATCTGTTGCAGTTTTTTATTTCAAATTCTTCTTGTTTACCATTAAGTTTGCTATGACTTGGTCATTCTGAATTCAGACTGCATGTTACTGCTGTTGGAATTTGTACACGTGGTCTCAGGAACCTTAATGCATAAAATATGGACATTCTGGGAGTCGAACCGCAGAGCCCTGCATAGGTACCTTGAGTGTGTTACCATTACACTAAATGCCCGCATTAGGCGGAGGTGGTTTCTAACAACTGCATGTATGGCTGCACTATGACTTTCAGCTGATTTATTCTATTTTTATTCAGTGACATTTAGTTGAAATGGGACTTGAAATGATAAATGAATGAAATGGTTCAAATTTAGAACAAAAAGAGTTAAGAATTGAACAAACAAAGGTGTTAGTGTTCTCCGCTTTAATAGTATATTTTTCCCTATTATTCCCACTGTGGTCTGTCATAGTTTTGTTGTTTTTTGTCCATTTCCCCTGGTACTGTCAGGGACGCGTCTGGGGTGGAGGGGGCCCGGCTGTAGCGCCCGGCGGAGGGACCCTCTCGGGGGACGAAGCGGGCGCGCGTACTGACGGGCCCGATCTGGGACTGTAGTCCCTGGCCACTGAAGTGGAAAACGTGAATTGTTATTAAAAGGAAGAACTACACTACTTACCTGAAGTGGAAAACGTGAGAAGAAGGTTACTTCTTCAGTTCCCACTTCAGGTACATTTATGTACATGCGGCTTGGGTCACATGATGGGTGCCACGTCATCTACGGAGAGGGCCGCAGCCATCCGGGTATCCCCATGGGGGATCCCGAGGGCGTCCGCTGCAGGTGCACATGCTGGGCGTAGCGGGAAGTCGTCCGGGGTGTCCGAGCCGGACGGGTCAACAGTACAATGATACAAGGGAAGGTGGTCCGTGTAAATAGAAAGAATAAACAGAAAGGGAGAGTGAAATAAGGGAGAAAGAGGAAAGAGGGAAGAGGGAGGAAAGGGGGGAAGGGGAAGAGGGAGGAAGGATGGGTAGCGGGGAGCGGGTGAGCGGGTGAGCGGGTGAGCGGGTGAGCGGGTGAGGTGGGCCCAGGTGGGCCCGGGTGGAACCGGGTCAGGCAGGTGTGCCCTGACAGGTACCCATTTGTATTCTTGCATCCTAATCCTCTGTAGGTATTGTTCATTGTTATACTAAGTCATCCACAATGATACCATATTTTATTTGGGGCTTGAGACCTCTAGAAGTTGTCTTCCCATGTGTCTTCAGGTGTCAGGGCACACACCCTGACTAGCCCAGACCCGGACCCACATGTATGCTTCCACCCTGCACGCTCCACAGGCCGCATGCTCCGGGCCCGGTTCCTATCCTTCATGTGACTTCCGGGTATCCCCGGAAGTTTTTGCCATATTGGGCCACTGTGGGAAAGTGAGAAGTTAACCTTCTTCTCACTTTCTTACCCACAGTAGCATTGTGTCCTAGGATGGGCTGTTACAGGTCAGACTGTGGGATGTAGAGAGAGGGGTCATGGGGACCCAGGGTCCATCCCCTGACATCAGGTTACCAACTTCATTTCCATATATCTCACTCATTTCTGAATGGTTTTTCACGTTCTTAGCACCATAAATTTACATTTATTCCAACCTTTCTAACAATACTAAGGTCGTACTCTAACTCTCATTATTCACCAAGTTAGTAAAAGTTCACATGCACAGTTGGCAATCATGTGTATTGTCCCCATACTCATTTGTATGCAGGTGACATTTGTGTTTAATTATTTGGGATTATTGTATGCATGGGTGTTTGTAACCTTAATACAGGCTTTCATGATTTATTTCAGATTTTTCCATGATGTTCTAAGGTGTATTCACATTCTCTGTGCTTTGTTTTGACCAGAGTCTTCCATATTTGGGCAGAAATTGGTCCTTGCAATCTCCAAAAGTGTGGATCTCAGTTCTGATGGCCGGTTCCCTTCACATCACCACCCTCATGTGTCCTTCGACATAGTGCAGGATACTCTATTCCTGTCACTGGCATAACTTCACAATGGCTGGGCTGATTGGCCTGAAAATTTACGCAGTGCTAGTATCTGATTTATTATATTTTCAATGTAAATTTCGTTATATGTTTTCAATATGGATATTGCGTGAACGTCGGCTTTTCCCTGAGCTATGACTTCAATGTTGCTGAACCCATTAATGAATATCTCCATGATGCATGACCCTTTTGCTATGAAATTTTGTGTGAATTGAGAGTAGATCCCTCCCTTTTCAATGAGCTATCAAACTCGTCTCAGTCGTTACTGGTTGTCCTTTGCACTTTCCTTTTGAACATTGTCCTTGTTTCCCATGAATTTCAGCTATTTCTCCACCCTCTATCAGTAGTTTTTCCTGAAATCACCTTCATTGAGTTTATCTAAAAGGCATCTACATTCCTTATTATAAACACAACATCGAGTTTTACATTGGTTCCTACAGAATCCTTGTTCTGCAGTACTTCTGGCCTCAGCTAAATGTGTGGATGTGGGAAAGCAGTTTCTGTGGAGGTTTTCTGGTTGGTTTCATGGTCAAATCTTACCCGATTGGCCTCGTTCTTGCTTTGATATTCGTTATTGTCAGGGCACACACCCTGACTAGCCCAGACCCGGACCCGCATCCGGACCCGCATCCACCCGTGGTGCTTCCCACACGTGTGCACACTGTCAGAGACCAGATTCGAGACAAGGGAGTGTCTCCGTAGCAGAGGGCTTTGGCCTCAGCGACTTCTGCCAAGAGCGCTGTGCCTAGTGACATGTCCGTGCCCTAACTTACTGACTGGCAATCAGAACCGAAGGGGGGGTAACTCTAGTTGATTTTACTACTGGGGTGTAACCTATGTACAAGTGGGATATATATATGGTTACAGCGAAGACGGGTCCGCAATTGGCGGAGCCGAACAGAGTGGAGCTAACGGGGTTTAAACATTAGCTGACTGAATATTACCGACGAGTCGGGTCGCAGGGTTAGCGGAAAGGCAGGCGATAACCCAGAAACGGAAAGGAGGGATAGGCCCGAAGGTGGGCTCTGCAGGGCAGGCGAGTGTATTGCCCAGCGGAGGCGGGGGTGTGCTAGCGGACGTCGGAGCTGTCCGGAAGTCTTTGGGGCTCCGTACTTAGGGAGGCGTAGGTAATAAATTGAAATGAGGGGGTGGTGACCATCGAGGGGTACTGAGAGGATTGCGGAATATGGGAGCTCCGAGGTTAGTGAGGGAGGAGCGGAGTTAGACCGGAGGGATCGGAGGAACCGTGTCAGGGCACACCCGCCTGACCCGGCCCCACCTAACCCGGTGCCCCACCATCCACTCCTCCCGACCTCCCCCCTCTTCCCCTTTTCTCCCTTCCCTTCCTCCCTCTCCTTCTTTTCTATTCTCTCTCCTCTTTATTCCTTTCTTATCACACAGACGACTTCCTTTGTATCAATGTACCATTGACCCGGCTGCAGCGTAACGCGCCCGAACCCGGACACACCAGACGACCCCCCGCACACCAGATGCTCCTAGGACCTCTTACGGAGGTACCCAGACGGAGGTGGCTGTGTGCTCGGATGACGTGGCGCTTCCCACGTGGCCTTCAACCACATGTATATAAACACAGCCTAAGTGGGAACTGAGAAGCAACCTTCTTCTCACATTTCCCACTTTAGGCAAGTAGCTTACACTTCCCTTGATAATGACAATAACACATTTCCCACTTTAGTCTTAGTGGCCAGGGACCCTTGTCTGCTTCGGGCCCGCTGCTACGCGTGCCCGCGTCATACCTACCGGACCCTCAGCCTCGGGCGATACACCCGGGCGCTCTCGACCCCGGGTCGGTCCCTGACAAACCGGAAGTCGATGGCCGGGGATGGATATGACACACACTCCGCATGCCGCATGCTCCGGGCCTGGTTCCTACCCCTTCATGTGACTTCCGGGTATCCCCGGAAGTTTTCCTGAAATGGTGGCCACTGTGGGAAGATGAGAAGTTAGCTTCCTTCTCATCTTCTTACCCACAGTAGGTTGTGCCCTGGATAGGGCTGGTTACACCAGTAGGCTGTTGTCAGGGCATGCCGCTCCACTCCGCGCCACACCCTCCCATTGCTCCTCTTTCCTTCTTCTCCCTCTTTCCCTTTCTCCTTTGTCTCCCTTCTTTCCTTTCTTTCTCTATACGGATGACCTTTCCCCTTGTCAGAGACCAGATCCGAGATGAGGGAGAGTCTCCGTAGCGGAGGGCTTTGGCCTCAGCGACTTATGCCAAGAGCGCTGTGCCTAGCGACACGTCCGTGCCCTAACTTACTGACTGGCAATCAGAACTGAAGGGGGGGTAACTCTAGTTGATTTTATTACTGAAGTGTAACCTATGTACAAGTTGGATATATATATGGTTACAGCGAAGACGGGTCCGCAATTGGCGGAGCCAAATGGAGCGGAGCTAACGGGGTTAAACATTAGCTGACTGAATATTACCGATGAGTCGGGTCGCAGGGTTAGCGGAAAGGCAGGCGATAACCCAGAAACGGAAAGGAGGGATAGGCCCGAAGGTGGGCTCTGCAGGGCAGGCAAGTGTATTGCCCAGCGGAGGTGGGAGTGCGCTAGCGGACGTCAGAGCTGTCCGGAAGTCTTCGGGGCTCCATACTTAGGGAGGCATAGGTAATAAATTGAAATGAGGGGGTGGTGACCATCAAGGGGTACCGAGAGGATTGCGGAATACGGGAGCTCTGAGGTTAGTGAGGAAGGAGCGGAGTTAGACCGGAGGGATCGGAGGGACCGGAAGTTGATGGCCGGGGATGGATATGACACCCCTTACCCATGTAGCATGGACACATCCGGCACTGAGTACTCCATGTGGATACTGTGCCGCGGGATACGCCGCGCATCTTCACTTGTACTTCTCCCCTCTGACACTCGGGATCGCCCATGGAGCCATCTGCGATAACCCGGCTCCACCCAGGCTGACGTGGCACCCCCCACATGACCCGTTCCCACCTGTATATAAACCGAGCTGAAGCAGAACCAAAGAAGCAGCCTTCTTCTCACTGCTGCTTCAGGCAAGTGTCTTTAGTCTTTCATCCTAATAACAATCACTACTGCTTCAGCCTAAGAAGCCAGACAGGGATGCGAGCCCAAGTGAGGGCCATTTGCTATACAATCCCACTACTCTGCTGCCACCTGGGCCACTAGTGCTGGGGGCTATGCCGCCACTCCCACCTCTCCTGTACCATCCCTGACAGCTGTGGACCATAGGGGAGGGTCATGGGGACCCAGGAGTCGTCCCCTGACAGTTATATATTCTCCTGAGCATCCCATCTTGTTGATGCTAAGCTTGAAGTATTCTTATTAATTTTCTATCCTCATATTTGTCATATGTAGTTGTAAGAATTTGTAAAAATTTGTGAAAATTCATTAAAATTCAAGTTCTTCTATCCTCTCATTTCTACTTGTTGTACAGGGGTTTTGTGATTTTCTGGCATATTTCCATAATGAGGTTTCATAGAGTGACCATTATTTCTCCTACACCATTCATACCTCCACCCTGAGATCCCATGATGGTCCCAACCTCAGACTTTGACTCCACCCCGGTTTAAGTCCATTGCATTGGTGACCTCATTTCATGTAAACACCATTGCCAATATTCCTCAGACTACCAACCCTGCCTCTGTAAGCTCTGCAACCTCTGAGCTTCATGGACCTACCTCGGCACTTTCACCATTCATAGTGTATATTTCACACTTCTCCCTCACCCTTATTGGGACTACTGCTTCTTTCTATTTAGCCAGTTAGTCATCCACCCCACTTCCCCACTTCCCCTCGTCCTCCTGCCCCTCTGGGCCCTCACCCTCCCTACCTCCTTTTGGATGCACCATAGAGTCTAACCCTCGACCCTCAGTGTAGTTCCCCATCTGTATTTCCCTTTGTCTTCATTTGGACACCTTTGTTCCATTTTGGACCCCCTTGCCTCCATCTCTCCATTATATATAGACATTTGTACATACTCACTCGCTCCTCACTCAGTAAACAACCTGAGCAACCTGAGCAACCTAAGCTACTTGAACAACTCGAGTAACCTATGCCCCTGTGAGGTCTCAGTGGGGTAGCTCAGCACACAGAGCTGTAAGTGATACAAAGATGTGTATTTTATGGTGTGTGTAAGCAGTTAACAGAAGTTACCGCTTACCCACGTGACTATATGTATCTTGTAATTACATATGGCTTGGGGTTTGGGGCTATTGCCCTGACATTCTCCCCCCTTGCATTGCATTTGCAACACATACAAGGTTGATGATGAAGAGAATAAAAATAATTAAAAAATGGGTTACATTGAGTTTGAGATTATCAATGAGTGTTTTATTGTCACCACTTTAAAGTGGACGATTTATATATGTCAGTGAGAGGAATTGAGAGAATAAATGGGTGTGGGGCTGTCACTTTGAAGTGAACGGTGATACATGGGTATCACAGAGGGGAAAGTGATGAAGGGAAGGAGTTTTTTGAAAATAGATTTCGACCCAAAGGTTATGTCTTTGGTGTTCCTCCTCACTTGTTCCATGAGGATTCATGTGTAAATGGTGTTTACACATGAGCGGTGGTGGATGTGGGTTTTTGATGAAGTAGAGATTTCCACAATTGTTACTTGCAGTTCCTTGCATACAATATTGTGTGTGGGGCCTCAAATTGGGGGAAGGTGTTTTCACAGGCGCCTCAATGGCGTATTACCATGTCACTTTCCCTTTCCTCAAGGGTAGAGTTATTGCCCTGGAGGAGGGTTTTCCTCTGGGTTGTTCATCTGGACATCCGATTGCTGTGTCAGATGCGATGACATAGCCTGAGCTACACTGTTGAGCTGTGGGCTCAACAAAGTGGGCGCTTCCTGGGTGGGAGTGGGTTGTTGCGTTCCTGAGCTACTTGGCTCAGGTGTAGAGTATGGTAGGTTTACCGTTCTTCCTGTGGGGAAGGGTGGTTGCTGGCCTGTTTGTCCAGCATGGAGACTTGCATCTCTTTCCCGGTATTTGGAAGCTTTCGCTTCCTGTTCCGCAGATCTTGTGGTGTGTTCCTCAGGAGTCCTGAGTGGTTTGAACTGGGACTTTATATAGGCAGCTTTGCCTAGACTTTCCCAGGAGATTTTTCCCTTGTTCTCCAGGGAATTGTACTCCTCTGTGAGTCTTGTGATACTCAAGAGTCCTGAGAAGTATTTCTTGGTTTCCTTCGCTTTTTTGCAAAGGACTCTATGTACCTTGCCGCTTTTAAAGACAGCTTCAGCCTGTTCGTACCAATGTACGAATTCTTTCCCACTCATGCTTGTCCACCAAGCATATGCGGTATCATGTGCCACTTCTGACCCCGCTATTCTCCTCATGGGGAAGTTGGGGTCGATTGTTACATCGACTGGAGCTTCGACTTTACTGAACTTGTTGAGTTCGGTGGTCTCATATAGCATGTGGACACTTCCCTGCAGGGTAGCTTGCCCATAAAGTGCTGAGGTACTCAGCAGCCCGCCGCCTCTGGCAGTGGTTCCCGTTTTGGGGTCTGCCGTCGGTTGCCCACTGCTCTCCCTCTTCCCCTTGACATGGGTTTGCCCTTCTGAGGGCGGCCCTTATGCAACCTGGACAGGGTCGCCTGCCCACAGGGTGGTGGGATAGTCAATTCCCCAGCACCATATCCCCTCCCCCTGACCTGGGAGGCCCCCATCATGATGGGTTTGGCAGCGAGGTCTGCCAGTGTGCATGCCTCTTTGAGCTCGCATTTTAGTAATTCAATCTCCCTCTTTTGGAGATCGACTTCTCTCTCTGTGTCTTTCAGAGAGGTGAAGATGCCCTCGGCATCTCTTCATGCTCTATTGTACTTGCACCTCCAATGGGCACAATTATCACAGGTGTCATCTGATGCCCTCGAGTTATCAGACTGTGCCCGTTTGGATGGCCTGGACGAGGAGCCACTGTCGCTCCCTCATCTCCCTCCTACGAGGGACTTCATCTCTTTCAGCTCCTGGCAGAGTTGACCTGTCTGAGCAGCTACTGCTGATGCAATGGCTGAGTCCCAGCCTGCATTTGGCTGAGGCGTTGTTGGACCTGGGCTGAATTGGCTGATCCAGGGGGTGATTTGGCCAGGGAAATTCCCTGGGGAGTATGCCTGGGGCTGCAGCAGCAAATGCTGCCCCTGGAATGGTGCTTGTTGTGCCATCAGTGCAGTTTGCACCATGTATGGTTGGAAGCCCCTTTGAGGAGGCTGGGGGTATGCAGTGCTTGTTGGCATTGCAGATGGTTGTTGGTTTGCAGCACTCATTTGTGCCACATGCATCATATAGTCCATGGTGCTTATCTGTGCCTGGTGTCGTTGTTGTTCCAGGGAGCCTTGCTCCTCGGGTTGTTGTATCTCGATGTCCAGTGGCTTGTTCAGATCAAATCAAGGGTTGCCTCCCCCAGAGAATGAAATTTTCATCATTTTGTTTCTCATGGTGGTGGGAGGGGTTTAGGTTCTTGTGTGCGTGGGATTCACCACAAGTGTGTGTGGTTTTATGTACATGTGAGCCTGTGGTTCATGTGATCTAGGTAGATTACTCCTAGCCCATGTGATGTCTAGCACATGGTGTGGCTGTCCAGGCAAGTTGCTCGCCCAGAGTTTTCCCATGCTCTTGGCGGTGGGCAATTGCCCCTCAGCTTTACTTCTTCCCCCTCTGTTTTTGGGGGCATAGTGATGCCAAGAGTTCCCTATCTTCTTTGATAGGGAGGTTTTCTGGTTCCCTCACATTTTGTAATGTGAGGTACTTGTCCAGGTGGACAAGGTCGTTGCAATTTCCTAGGGGTTTGTCAGAGACCAGATTCGAGACGAAGGAATGTCTCCGTAACGGAGGGCTTCGGCCTCAGCGACTTCTGCCAAGAGCGCTGTGCCTAGTGACACGTCCGTGCCCTAACTTACTGACTGGCAATTAGAACCTAGGGGGGGTAACTCTAGTTGATTTTACTACTGGGGTGTAACCTATGTACAAGTGGGATATATATATGGTTACAGCGGAGACGGTTCCGCAATTGGTGGAGCCGAACGGAGTGGAGCTAACGGGGTTTAAACATTAGCCAACTGAATATTACCGACGAGTCAGTTCGCGGGGTTAGCGGAAAGGCAGGCGATAACCCAGAAACGGAAAGGAGGGATAGGCCCGAAGGTGGGCTCTGCAGGGCAGGCGAGTGTATTGCCCAGCAGAGGCGGGGGTGCGCTAGCGGACGTCGGAGCTGTCCGGAAGTCCTCGGGGCTCCGTACTTAGGGAGGTGTAGGTAATAAATTGGAATGAGGGGGTGGTGACCATCGAGGGGTACCAAGAGGATTGCAGAATATGGGGGCTCTGAGGTTAGTGAGGGAGGAAGCAGAGTTGGACCGGAGGGATCGGAGGAACTGGAAGTCAATGGCCGGGGATGGATATGACAGGGTTCCCATGTGGTGTCCCCTAGCTCCCATTTAACCTTAAACCAGAGTTCATCGTGAACCCACACATGGTTTAAGATTTTGCGAACTACTGCTTTGCAATCAGGGTCTTCCCTGAAATCGTAAAATATGTTTACTTCCCTATTCAGGAAGGTTTCTTGGTCATTTGGCTCGTGAGGCACAAGCTAGGATACGTGGAATCTTGGGTGGATTCCACATTGTTCAAGTTGTGGTGGCAGCTTGAGGACATAGTTTGACGTCTCTGGAAATGTTTCCAGAATTTTGTAGAGTCTACAGCTCGACACCATAGCTCAGGCTACATCATTGCATCTGACACAGTAATCAGATGTCCAGATGAACAACCCAGAGGAAAACCCTCCTCCGGGGCAATGACTCTACCCTTGAGGAAAGGGAAAGTGACATGGTAATATGCCATCGAGGTGCCCATGAAAACACCTTCCCCCAACTCAAGGCCCCACACACAATATTGTATGTGAGGAACTGCAAGTAACAATTGCGGAAATTTCTACTCCATCCAACCCACATCCACCACCACTTGTGTGTAAACACCATTTACACATGAATCCTCACGGAACAAGTGAGGAGGAATACCAAAGACATGTAATCTTTGGGTCGAAATTTATTTTCGAAAAACTTCTTCTCCTTATCACTTTTCCCCTTCACAATACCCATGTATCACCGTTCACTTCAAAGTGATGGCCCCACACCCATTCATTCCTTCAATTTCTCTCACTGACATGTACAAATTGTCCACTTTAAAGTGGCGATGACAAAACACTCATTGATAATTTCAAATTCAATGTAACTTCTTCTTTCCTTTCTTTTCTTCATCATTAACCATGTATGTGTCGCAAATGCAATGCAAGGGGGAGAATGTCAGGGCAATAGCCCCAAACCCTGAGCCATATGTAATTAGGATGTACATATAGTCACGTGGGTAAGCAGGAACTTCCGGTTAACTGCTTACACACACCATAAAATACACATCATTGTATCACTTATGGCCTCGTGTGCTGAGCAACCCCCACTGAGACCTCACAGTACATCTGTGACCGGTTATTGCTAGGCATTGTGCTGGTGGAGGCAAAGGTCCATGGTGTCATATCCGTGCATACCCGACCCCTACCCGACTTCCGGACCTCCACCCTCTTCACCTCCGGAGTCATACCCTACTGTCAGGGCCCGGCCTCGGACTCGGAGGCACCCTGACCTCAACCCCTATCTAACCTGTCCTCACACTATGTGGGGCATGAGATGTATAGTAAAAGGAAAGATAATATATACACTTGCCTATGCGGGGCATGAGATGAGAAGAAGGGTAAAGGTCTCATCTCCCCGCATGGTTGCTATATAAAGGAATGGGTCACATGCCCACAACTATACAGCTCTTAGAGTTGTGTAGTGTGACCCGGAGGGAACATCCAGGTGGCAGTGCCCAGTAAGCGTGGGAACGTTCTGGGTGAGTTGCTTGCCCAGAACTGTGGCTGTGACCCGTGGGAACATTCTGGGCGAGCTGCTCGCTCAGAAAGTTCTCACGCTATCCCGTGCGCGCAGATACACAACACAGAAAGGCAACAACAAGGCAACAATGAAGGAATGGAAGGAAGGGATTGGTTGGGGAGTCTGGGGCACCCTAGGGCAGGGTGCTGAACCCTGACACCTACCGCTGCCATTCTGATACTCACCTCCGGTCCTGGCAACACACCTCCTTCTACCCTCCCATCACCCTCCTATGCTTCCCCCGTCCGCTCCGATACTCACCTTCGGACCTGACAACTCTCCTCTCCGCCACTCCTCCTCCCTTACCTTTCCCCTCTCTCCTCCCTCTGGTACTCCTCCGCCACCCTCCTGCCAAGTTACGACCTTCCACCGCTGTCCTGTACTTCGTACTTGGACACCTCTCGTACCTTTGCTCCGAGCCTCCATCATAGTCCCTACCTCGGACTTTAACTCCACCTCGGTCTTAGTCCATTGCATTGGTGACCTCATACTACGTAAACACCATTGCCAATATCCCTCGGACTTTCAACCCCGCCTCCGTAACCTCCGTAACCTCCGCAACCCCCGAGCTTCACAGATCGCCTTCGGCACTTTCACCGCTTGTAATGTATCTCTCACCTTTACCCCCCATCCCTATTTGGACTACTGCTTCTTCCCATTCTAGCCAGTTAGTCATCATCCCCACTTCTCCTCATCCTCCTGCCCCTCTGGGCCTCGCCCTCCCTACCTCCTTTCGGACATACCACAGGTCCTACCTTATGACCTTCGGTACCGCTCCGCTTCTTCTACCCTTTGTTCCCGTTCGGACGTCTTCGTTCCAATTCGGTACCCTTTGTTTTCCTTGTGCTTTTGCCCCCTCCATTATATATATTGGCACTTGTACATACTCGTTTTGGTTCAGTCCAAAATCGACCTGAAATGCCCCCTAGAGACTTCCTGCTCACCTACTGTGAAATTAAGGACCAAATGGACAAACAGCAATGGCACAGCGCTCTGCTTGAGTCGCTGAGGCCAAGGTCCCTCCACGCTAAGTCTCCGATTCCACTCCAGAGTCGTCTGTTTCCACCCGGTTCTAACACATGGCGTATGCCTGATTCACAAGATAGCTGTAAGGGATTAACCTTACTTCACTATAATTCCAATTATAGTGATATTTATATTATGTTGCATCGCTATAATTCCCATTATAGTGATGCTGTTCTTTCTTTATTTATTTGTGCCGAGATATGTAATTTACATATATATACCTTGGAGTAGTTGTAAAGGCCTGGTAGCCTTTTACCTCTACCCCATTGAATATACAGCACATTAAAGCTTATGTTTAGATGGACCTACTGAGGCCTGAGGCAAATGGGGGAACGGAACGTTACCATCCCCAAAATAGTAAGCAACCTTTCAATAGCAAAGTTGACAGACTCCAGGAATTCGATGAGCATTCATGCAAGGTAAATAGATTGGACTGTCGACAGATATCCAGCTCCAACCATGGTAGAGCACAAGTATTGTATGAAGTCCTGCTTGCTGAAGGTGTCTGGAGAGCTTCACTGAATGTGAGGCCAAATTTCTCATGATAGCAGTATACAGCCATTTTCAATTGAATTGTCATGTGAGCAATTTTCGGTTCCGCACTTGCTCGCACTTGAAAACGAGGCCCAACACAAAGTACTGCATATCTTGGCACCCACATGAGCTAGCCTCTTGCAGTTTGCTGAAAAATGTTTGTCACTTCATTCCCTTGAGACCTTTTTGAGCGATAGTCGTAATTCTCATTTTTTGTGAGTTTAGGTTTTCCACCTTTATGCATGATTTCCTTGACAATGGCTTGGCAGAATTGGCTGAAATTTAGGCAGAACAGAGTACTACCCTATACCTTGGGTGTTTTTTCTTTGTTTGTTGGTGCGTTTTATTTTTGATTTTTTATCATTTATTTGGTCTCAATCACATTGAAATGTGTTTGTGCACAGTTTCCTTGACAACAGCTGGGCAAAATGGGCCAAAATTTAGGCAGGGAGGAGTGAAACCCTATACCTTGGGTGCTTTTTTTTTTTCTTTTGTTGGTGCATTTTGTTTTTGTTTTGTTATCATTTATATGATCTCAATAGTGTTAAAGTGCATTTATGCACAGTTTCCTCAACAACTGCTCAGTGGAACCGGGTGAAAGCTGGGCAGTAAGTAGTCTTACCCTTTACTTTACCTCAGGTTCTCTTTCTGATTTCTATCATTTTCATCTTCCTTGTGGCTATCTTCAAGTACATCCAGAACACTACTAATTTATGTATTGTTCAAGTGTACATAGTGGCTCCTTCCTTCATCACATCTCATGGTGCCTCTGAACTTTTCAAATGATGATTTTAAAGTCTGGATTGGGGTGATTGCTCTTTGTGAGGTCAGTTGGGGTTCCAACCTGGGTGACTCCTCAGTCCTCTGGCTGTGTCAGGGATGCGTCTGGGGTCGAGGGGGCCCAGGTGTAATGCCTGGCACTGAGGCCGTCATGGGGTGTGGAGCAGGCATGCATACTGACAGGCCCAATGTGGGACGATGGTCCCTGGCCACTCAGACTGAAGTGGGAATCATGAGTTGTTATTAAAAGGGGAAACTATGCTACTTACCTGAAGTGGGAATCATAAGAAGAAGGTTACTTCTTCGGTTCCCACCCCAGGTACCTTTATGTACATGTGGCTTGGGTCACATGAGGTTTGCCACATCACCCTGCATACAGCCGCAGTCATCCGGGTGTCCCCATGGGGGATCCCGAGGGTGTGTGCTGCACATGCACGTGCTGGGTTGCACCGTGAGGCTGTCTGGGTCATCTGGGGCTGGGTGTGTCATGCGCACATTGAAGGAGGGAAAAGCCGGTAGTACCCTGACACTGCTATATCATGGCCTACAGACATTACCTAGCGCCTGACACACAGTCCCCCCGTCCCCCAAAGTCCGTTGAATCTCCCCTATCATCTTCATATTTTTTGATAATTTTTCAGACCAGGTTACGGCCCACCCGGACATGTTACCAGGCCGCTTTCCCAGTAATTTCGCCATATCTCCCCCGGTTCTTCTCCGATCCGGACGCACTTGGCATCGTTGGAAAGATACCATCAAGACGAGTAGAACGAGTCCAATATCGGGAGATTTGGTGCAGCCGTTGCGGAGATCGTCGGAATTTATCGATTGTGTGGCCGTTCCTATATATTTTTCATGTTTTCTGTTGTTTTCTTTCTTCTGTGTTGTTCCATCCGCTTCTGTCCATCCCTAACACCGTTGAATTGCTCGGACTTTAGTTCGGATGACCATGGTTTATATACAACATGTATCTAGTATGATACAGAGATTCTCCCCTCAGCTCCGCTAAGTACTAGGTCCATGTGCCTGGGGTGGTGTCTGAGTGCTTGTAGTCTTGGGGACAGTGCTTCGCAGGCAGTACTGCTAGCTTGTCTTCCAGGGAGGTCCACCTAGTGTGTTGAGATTTTTAGGCTGAGTTAGTCGGGACCGGGGTCACAGTGAGTCCGAAACCCTAGGTGCCCTTTCCACCCCCCCCCCTTCTTCTTTCCCTTTGGTGAGGGAGCAGCTGTGAGAGTGGCGACGTGACCCTTGACTGTGGTCTAGCCATCCTCCCCACTTGCAACATCATGGGCAGGTCAATAATACATAGATATGGGGAAAGGTTGTCCATGTAGATAAAGATAGAAGAAAGAACAAAAGGACAAAAGGAAGAACAAGAAGTGAGGAACAGTGATGAACACTGAGGAAAGTGATTCCATGATAAGGTCATGTAATATGACGGGATTTTGTCAACTATCATGTCATTTCACAGACCATCACCTCTGGCTTGGTGGTGGGCTGAGAGGAGCACGATTTAATCACGTAATTTCACGGACTGCCCCACAGCTTTCTGGAGGCCGAATAGAGCAGGATTTTTATTGTGTGTGCACTCAGACAAAGTTGCAGCAAATTTTCGGGTGCCAAATATGATTTCAATTCAGTATCTACATATGCACGTTTCCAAGGCCCGAATGAAATGTGCAATGAAATTATAGGAAACAATACAAGTCCAAACTAACATGCAGGTGGCAATAATTAATCAATAAATTCATTATCCAGAGCAAGTTAAGCTAGTCCTAAATGCTCAAGAGCCCATCCCAAACAATGGCTCAGATGCAGTGAAAGCAGGCGGTCTCCTAAAGAAACATGGCCCAGAGCACAGGGGTTGAGCATGTGGAGAAATGGCATCCATACCAAGTTCGAGCCAAGTCCATGTAACTGAGATCCCTTAAATGGTCCCAGAGAGCCATCAAATGTGCATACGAAGTTCAGAGGGATTTGACGGGCTATGGAGTTGCACAGAAGCGGTCGGAAGGTGCATCAGCTCCCAGATAACCCAAATGCTGGCTGGAGCAGACCATTCCCAATCAAGCGAAGTCAGCTCTGAGCCCCAAAAGCTAGCTATTGAGGCTAAAATGGGCATACAAATGTCCTTGACCCCTATGGTTCTCCCAGAAGTGGTAGCTGCGAACACTCAAAGATGCGAGGTCGTGCAGCTGTTAAGTTAGTGCACACCGGACATTTGGGTATGGCTGCTTGACTTTCCGAGCATCCTAGTGACCTTGACCGAGAGAAATCCGATGGCCCTAGACTCAGGTGGTCAGAATGAACGAGTGCTGCACAGTCACGATCATTATTTGTTTTTGTTTGGTCCGAGTCCACCTGATTCGGACTTAACCTTTTCTCCCTCTCAGCATCCCCAACAATGTAGCGCTGCCTACTCAGAATGCATCCAAGTGTCCTGCTGGGTAGTCCTGTGCCTGGAACAGGCTTTGAAATGGTTGTGATGCACCGAACTCAGTCCGAAACGCATTACTCATCAATATCGCTGTCGTTGTGGGAGGGATGAGCCAGTAGTACCCAAACACCACCATATAACAGTCTACAGATGCTACCTGGGACCCGACACACAATCCCCAGCCCATTGCACTTCCCCCATCATCTCTGTAATTTTTGATATTTTTCCGGACCAGGTTACGGCCACTCAGTTTCCATATTGGGCCGCTTCTATAATATTTTCACCATATCTCCCCCAGTTCTTCTTTGATCCAGACGCATTTTATATCGTTAGAAAGCTACCGTCAGGACGAGTCGAACAAGTCCAGCATCGGGTGATTTGGTGCAGCCGTTGTGGAGATCGTCGAATTCTATCGATTGTGTGGCCGCACCCATATATTTATCATGTTTTCTGTTGTTTTATTTGTTCTATGTTGTTCTGTCCGTTTCTGTCCGTCCCTAACACCGTTGGATTGCTAGGACATTAGCTTTGGTTATATACAAACATGTATTTAGTATGATAAGAGATCTTCTCCTCCTTCCCCGCTTTAGTGCCAGTCCGACAGTACCGCTTCTGGGAGCGTGTGAACGAGTTCAGTTAGGTTCAGGGCGACGTTGAGAAAGCAGGACGCCTTGCTCGGCCCTAGGGAAGGTCCACCAGTTGGTTTAGTTGGTTTTTCACGGAAGTTTGAGTTTTCGGACTGTCAGGGCACACCCCACCTGACCCTGCACCGTGCTGCCCTACCTGCTCCCCCACTATCACTCCCTGTTTCTTCTTTTCCCTTTCCTTCTTTCTTTCTATTTCCGTTCCACAGTTGACTTTCCGTTCTCTATGTATCACTACACACCTAACCCCACTCCCCTGATCGCCGCGCCCACTGCGTGCATTCCCGCTCACAGAGTGGCACACCTCCAGGATCTCCTGCAGAGATACCCAGGGCAGTGCGGCTGTGTGCGGAGATGACGTGGCTCCTCCCACATGACCCCAACCGCATGTATATAATAGTGCCTGGGGTGGGAACAGAAGAAGCAGCCTTCTTCTCAACTTCCCACTTCAGACTAAGTGGTCGGGGATGCTCACCCCGCAATGGGACCGCTGCTACGCATAGCCGACATCTGTCCCATCGAGTCCCTCATGCTGGGACCTCGCCACTTTCGGAGCTGTCCCTGACATGGACCTAGTAGTAGGAAGGTCTGCCAGTGAGTCTGTCAATGCTGCAGTTTTGCTCCTCCCCCTTCGTTACCTGTGTGTGTGTGTGAGGGTGGTCTGCCCAGGTTCAGAGGTCTTGTGCCCCTGCAGCCTTTCAGCCATTCTCCCCGCTTGCATCGTCACCTCCCAAGCCCCAAGCCCCAAACCGCAATCCTTCCATTCCACCAACATCTGGGTAGGCCTTGAATGGACACTTGCATACAACAGTACCAGAGATAACTTTATCATACATCTACATCAACCGTCTAGCTTCTTTTGATCTGTAATCCTGCTAACACACTCATCTCAATACCGCAACCAAAATGTAAGTTAATTTTTCACACACACTCTTTTCAACATGCTGACCTTCAAATAGTGCATGCTCTTCTGGGGAAAACCACCTCTCTCATTGAGGAGAATGGAGTGGAACCTGACAGCAATCGCATGTGTACCAAAGCTGGAAAAGGTACTCAATATTTTTCCTATTTGATTGGATGCTCATGATTTCTAGGCACTCTTCACTGCACCGGGTGGACACACAGACTTAAGGGGCTTGGGCCCAAAAGGAGGTGATGATGGCCATGGGAAAGTGCAGACATGCAAGCATGAGGGGCTCTGGTCAGAGAGGAAATGACAAACCGGGAAGGGCTAGATGTGCGAGCCTGAGGGGTTTGGGACAGAAAGGTGACAATTGTTCATCTGCTGTCATGCCTAACCAACTCTGAATCTTCCAGTCTAACGAACATCATGCTCACTTTGCTTGTAGTCTCAACTTCTCTCATTGCTATCATTTCACCTCCAATCTTCTTGTTCCACCGACTCTTCATCAACCCCACCTGTCATATCCATCCCCGGCCATCGACTTCCGGTCCCTCCGATCCCTCCATTCCAACTCCGCTCCTCCCTCACCAACCTCGGAGCCCCCGTATTCCGCAATCCTCTCGGTACCCCTCGATGGTCACCACCCCCTCATTTTAATTTATTACCTACGCCTCCCTAAGTACGGAGCCCCGAAGACTTCCGGACAGCTCCGACGTCCGCTAGCGCACCCCTGCCTCCGCTGGGCAATACACTCGACTGCCCTGCAGAGCCCACCTTCGGGCCTATCCCTCCTTTCCGTTTCTGGGTTATCGCCTGCCTTTCCGCTAACCCCGTGAACCGACTCATCAGTAATATTCAGTCGGCTAATGGTTAAACCCTGTTAGCTCCGCTCCGTTCGGCTCCGCCAATTGCGGAACCATCTCTGCTGTAACCTTATATATATCCCACTTGTACATAGGTTACGCCCCAGTAGTAAAATCAACTAGAGTTACCCCCCTAGGTTCTAATTGCCAGTCAGTAAGTTAGGGCACGGACGTGTCACTAGGCACAGCGCTCTTGGCAGAAGTCGCTGAGGCCGAAGCCCTCCGTTACGGAGACATTCCCTCGTCTCGAATCTGGTCTCTGACACCGCCCTCATACTAGAAGCACGCTTCCGCACCGCCTTTACTTAAATGTAATATAGTGCGCTTGCTGAGCTTCCAATGAGATAATGTCCTTCATAAATATGTGATAAAGTCTCGGATTAGTCATGGCAGTAGGATGAAATATTGGTGATACTATCGTGAATCTTCACAGATAAATTGATTAAGTCCCCTGCAAACCAAGATTTTACAACACAATTCTGGTCAAATTCGTGAAAAAATGGGGATTTATGATGCAGGCAAGTCAAGATTAAATTGGGTTTATGCGCAAACCCCTGTCGCATGCCACACCTGATTTTATCATGGAATCACTTTCTCAGTGTGAAGGGTGAGGAATAGAGGTGAGCAGGATACTGGGTGAGGGTGGGTGGAGCTGGGTCGGGCAGGTGTGCCCTGACAGGCTGTCAAGATCTAGGCTGTATTGAGCTATGATTCGACAAGTGGGTGAGGGTAAAGAGTGAAGAACCCTTACCCAAGCCTGAGCTATACATATATGTAAATACAGTTGTTTTACATTGTATACATGTCAGGGCACACCCAACCCCCCTCCACCCAGGTCCACCCAGGTCCACCTCACCCAGTACCCCCTTCCTTCCCCCTTCTTTCATCCTATGTTCTTCTTTCCTATTCTTCCTCCTTTCTACCTTCTCTTCCATTTCTGTTTCTATCTCTATTCCTATTTCTATGTTACACAGACGACCTTCCTTTATATCTATGTACTATTGACCTGCCTGTGATGTGCACATGACACGCCCAGCCCCGGACACCCCAGACAGCTCCAGGGTGCAACCTAGTACACGTGCACACAGCATACACCCTTGGGATCCCCCGTGGGGACACCTGGGTGACTGTGGCTGTATGCAGGGTGATGTGGCAGACCTCATGTGACCCAAGCCGCATGTATATAAACACACCTGGGGTGGGACCCGAAGAAGTAACCTTCTTCTCATCATTCCCACTTCAGGTAAGTAGTATAGTTTCCCTTTTTTAATAATAACTCATCATTCCCACTTCAGTCTAAGTGGCCAGGGACCATTGTCCCATGTCAGGCCCATCAGTATGCATGCACGTTCTGCACCCCATGAAGGCCTCAGCACCAGGTGATACATCCAGGCCCCTTCGACCCCGGACATGTCCCTGACAATACAATGGAATAAAGATTGAATAAAGAAAGGGAGGACATCCAACACCCATTCCTTACACTCTTGCAGCATATTCATTCAGTCCCTACTTGAAGTGTTCATAGCTGCAAGTGATAAAAATTAGAAAGAGAACCTGAGGTAAAGGGTAAGACTACTTAGTGCCCAGCTTTCACCCAGTTCCACTGAGCAGTTGTCAAGGAAACTGTGCATAAATGCACTTTAACACTATTGAGATCATATAAATGATAACAAAACACACCAACTGTCAGGGTTCAGCACCCTGCCTTAGGGTGCCCCGGACTCCCCACCTACTTTACCCCCTTCTATTCTTTGACTGTTGCCTTGTTGTTGCCTTTGTGTGTTGTGTACACGCGCGCACGGGATAGCGTGGGAACTTTCTGAGCGAGCAGCTCACCCAGAATGTTCCCACGGGTCACAGCCACAGTTCTGGGCGAGCAACTCGCCCAGAACGTTCCCACGCTTACTGGGCACTGCCACCTGGATGTTCCCTCCGGGTCACACTACACAACTCTAGGAGCTGTATAGTTGTGGGCATGTGACCCATTCCTTTATATAGCAACCATGCGGGGAGATGAGACCTTTACCCTTCTTCTCATCTCATGCCCTGCATAGTGTGAGGACAGGCCAGATGGGGGTTGAGGTCAGGGAGCCTCCGAGCCCGAGGCTGGGCCCTGACACCAACAAAAGAAAAAAAAAGCACCCAAGGTATAGGGTTTCACTCCTCCCTGCCTAAATTTTGGCCCATTTTGCCCAGCTGTTGTCGAGGAAACTGTGCACAAACACATTTCAATGTGATTGAGACCAAATAAATGATAAAAAATCAAAAATAAAATGCACCAACAAACAAAGAAAAAACACCCAAGGTATAGGGTAGTACTCTGTTCTGCCTAAATTTCAGCCAATTCTGCCAAGCTGTTGTCAAGGAAATCGTGCATAAAGGTGGAAAACCTAAACTCACAAAAAATGAGAATTACTGTAGTATAACGACTGTTAGTTCATTCCCACGGCCTCCGGAAGTTGCCGGAGGCTCCAAATCAATTCAATCATGTTCATTTTCAATTCAATCCAAAATCTTCGTGCGACATGCAACGAACTTATGGTCGTTATAGTACAGTACAACTATCGCTCAAAAAGGTCTCGAGGGAATGAAGTGACAAACGTTTTTCAGCAAACCGCAAGAGGCTAGCTCATGTGGGTGCCAAGATATACAGTACTTTGTGTTGGGCCTCGTTTTCGAGCGCGAGCGAGCGCGGAACCGAAAATTGCTCACGTGACAATTCAATCGAAAATGGCTGTATATCGTTGTCGCGGCGGAGTTGTCCGAAGCCAGTCACCGAGAAGCCGCACAGACTGTTATTATTCCGATATCTCCGGCGCCACACTCCTTGACACTTCGCTGGCTCACGCCTAGGAACTATGGAGAAAGCTGATAATGAAAATCTCCAATTCACGAAATTCGAGCGCGCCGATGACTATTTCAAGCTTTTGAATGACCTCCTCCAAGCCAATCTTTGGGTGGAACCGAGCTCAGAAGAGGATGGTAATGATAAATGGGCATTATCCAAGCTTCAACTCCTTGTAATTCCCGTGTACCCCCTTTTTTTCCCCTTTCGGGGCTAACAACGCGATTTCTGATCTTCAGTTGGATGAATATCAGGAACAAGCATGGTTGCTCGATCCGTATCTGGAGCGAATGCTTACACCCCCGATCGAGTCGCTTCGAAATTACACGCATCAATATGTTAGGACCGAAGCTAAGAAGCGTCCCAGGATTTCCTCTCGCGTCACCCAGTTGGCCATGCTTATTTATTGGATAACAAAAACGAGAGGGCACAA
This sequence comes from Cantharellus anzutake, assembly GCF_015039405.1. NCBI lineage: Eukaryota > Fungi > Basidiomycota > Agaricomycetes > Cantharellales > Hydnaceae > Cantharellus > Cantharellus anzutake. Next base: position 526,886 of record NW_024066993.1, on the reverse strand, counting down.
GACTGTTGGTATGTTTGTCGACGTGCTATTTCCTTACTTCCATTCAGGCTACCCGCCTCATTCCCGTGATACCCACACAGCTCGCTTCTTTCCTCATCAAGTCCAAGATGTATCGACAATGGTTTCCTTCGCTAGAAACTCAGATCCAATCATGCATGAGTCTACAAGCTGGCCCTTCCGCTACATATTGATCCTCTGGATATCCGTCATTGCAAACATACCGTTTGATTTGACTCGTTTCGACCAAGATGCAAGTGATTTGGATACAGCGTCGACGTTGGAAAATTTGGGGAAAACTTACTTGCAAAAGTCTGGTATGGAAAGCGAAAGCTCTGCGCTGCTGTTGTCTAGGCTATATACAAGGTTTTTGCGCGACAATTCGTTGATGAGCTTTGACGCGTTTCCTGAAATTTTTCCGGCAGGAACGACACATCGTCGCGATTACCAAGCTTCCTGCAGTGGGCGAGGGAATCGCTTTCCAGCAGAAATGAATTTCTTGTACGCAAAAATATTCCCATGTTGATCCCCCTTCTCCGACTGGACAGCTGCACATAGGTAATAGGGATCCTTCGAGTGATGGGCGAAATCTTCCAATCCTCCACAAATCAGCAGTCTCTCGTCTACCGTGACCAGATGATAGACTTCATTCGATCAATTCGCGACGATACAGACTACACTGGCAATACGGTGATTCGAAAATGGCTGAGCAAGCTTACTGGTCGTGCAATGCTGGTCGTTCTTCCTCCTCCCAGGAGCTCAACGTCCCGGAAACGGGGTGAATGTTAATAACACTCAGCTCCGCATATAGCCACAAGCCACAAACTAATGATGAGTTTATCACTTCAGCAAAAGTTCTCAAAACCGAAGGGCCTGCGGATTCGTATGGAAACTTAGTAGATGATAACTTATCAGACGTCCCAGAAGCCGTGGAAGAGGCACTCGAATATTTGTTCACATCATTAGAGGATCGGGTACGTGACTGACCCCTTTTCTCTTCACATTCTGTACATGGTTCTCACCACATCTCCCTTCTATCACATGAGGACACAATCGTTCGCTACGCCGCTGCGAAGGCATCAGCACGTATCGCCGAACGACTCCCGTACGACTTCATCGATCAAATTCTCGATAACATCTTTTCGTTATTCTCTGTTCATATCGTCGAAGAGGAAGGAGGCCAACTAGACATCCCAGCCGCTGCGGAGGCTACATGGCATGGCGCCTGTCTTGCATGTGCCGAATTCGCTAGGCGGGGGCTCATCTCCGATAGAAGACTCCCTGATCTCCTTAATTGGATGTACAAGGTGCTTACTACGCTGATCACCTACGCTGATCACATCTATCACATTTAAAAAAAATTATCCATAGGCTCTATACTTCGATGTACGAAGAGGCTCCCACTCCATCGGCTCAAACGTCCGCGACGCCGCCGCATATGTCATTTGGTCACTTGCTCGAGCTCAGACAAACGATAGTCTACTACCATTCGCCACTGAGTTGGCAAGAAGACTCGTCGCGGTTTCGGTGTACGACAGGGAAATACACATTCGCAGAGCGGCGAGCGCTGCCTTTCAGGAGAACGTCGGTCGACAGGTCAGTCCATACGGTTTAACACCCGCCTCCTCCCCCCTCCTAGCTCAATCGGATTGTTTGCTTCCAAGGGAATCTTCCCTCATGGGATCGACGTACTACGCAAGACAGATTTTTACGCTGTCAGCATTAGGAGGACAGCCTTTCTGAAGTCCGCGCCTCAAGTAGCGGTGTACGTCTGAGGCGATTGAACGCCAACCGTGAAGCAGAATACAAATCCCTTTTTTCTTTTTTTTTTTGAGGATAACAGGCACTTGGAATATCGGTCCTACTTCATTGACCATCTCGTTAATGTCTCCCTCAAGCATTGGGATCCAGCTATACGGTCGCTTTCCGCCCAGTCCCTTGGTTGTTTATGCCAATTAGACTTGGGGAACCTCGGTCCCGAAATGCTGCATCGATTGGTGTGTACTTTCCTTCGAAAAGACGCGCTCAAGCCCAAGTGAATAATTTTTTGTAGTCTCCAATGCTGAAATCAACGGAACTGAATGAAATTCATGGCTCTCTTTTGAGTCTTTCTGAATTGGCTTTGGCGTTTCATTCTGCCATTCCGCCTCGGGAGGCCGATCGAGTCGAGGTACTGTTGTACACAAAATACCCACCACATTCTCGACAATGTTCATATTGACTTCTTACCTCAGGTCTTCAAACTGCTGGGAAGAGTACCCCCTTCCGTGCTCAAGAAGTATGGCAATGAACTCGTGCTCGGAGCCCTTTGCGACCTCATTGCGACCTCTGCATCTGAAATTGCCTTAAGTCTCCCCGAAGCTTCTACATGGTGGCGCCCCGTTCTTGATCGATGCATTCAACATCGTAACGTTGCAGTGCAAGAAGCTGTTGCGCGTGCATTTGCGTCCACCAGCCAACTGGTGTTGTGCAAGGATGTCGTTAATAGATAGGGCCATTTCCATTCGACGCGCAAAAAGTGTTATTGAAAAGCTAACATATAATTGCACAGCTGTAACGCAACTCCATACCAGTCCGCCTTCTGCACAACAGAGTCTGGCTCGAGTATTGGGTATCCTATCATACTCCAAATTGCCTCACGGCGCCAATGACGCCATTTCTTGCCTTTTAAACTGTGTGGACGTCAATGTGAGTGGACCCACGTTTCCAAACCGACCGTGACCCCGGAAGATTGATCTCCTCACAGTCATCAAAGTTCTCGAAAAATGTGGAGGCGCGTCGAAATGCTCTGGATGCCTTGGCTCGTATCGTGGAAAATTCATCTTTCGGCACCCTTCAAGGTATATATACATATAGCTGCAAACGTGGTTTCGAGGCTCAGGCTTTTTCTTCCCATCGCAGAGATTGGCCAGTCAAAGTTCCAGGAAATATTCGGAGCTTTCATAAATGGCCTTAATGACTACACCACTGATGAGCGTGGAGATGTGGGCTCCTGGATACGGATAGCTTGCGTACGAGCGATCGGCGCGTCTATATCTCGACTTTTCGTAGAAAAACAACTAGCGACCTTGGAAGATTGGTTACCTCAGCCAACGTATCACCTTGCTATTTCCGGAACGTTGAAGCAAGGCGCGGAACGTCTCGACAATGTTCGTCAAGAGGCTGGGATCCAAATACGCAGTGTACTGCAACGAATCGGTGGCCGGACAGGGACCAAGGGCTATGATGCATATCACCTGGATGGAGAAGAGACGCTTTGGAAGTTATTCGATTCGTAGGTTGGATGCCGAATGTCGCATTCATTATCGTATCCAACCAATTCCTTTTCCTTCCTTCCGCAGGGAGCAGACTGAGTGGTTAAATCCTGCCTTCATCTTCCCAAGAATCGTGGAGGTTCTTCGAATTCCTACCTACCGGAAACAAGTGCTTCAAGGGTTGACACTAAGCGTCGGAAGCCGGAATGAAAGCACCGTACGTCCTCCCCCCCTTTCCCTCGAGCATATCGACTCTTGCCATTTTTCAAATCTAACCTCCCTTCTAGCTTCGACCGGCGTCTGATGCATTAGTCCAACTATCCTCAACTCTTCCCATTGTCTCTTCAAATCCCGATGATGATGATGACACCAGCCTTGTCACATTATTGGATGATTTACACTTCATCGGACGTGAGAACTATGCTTCCAATCAAAGCTTTGTGCCAGTGATGCTAGCTTTCGAGCTGATTTTACGAGAGGCATCGATGGAGCGAATCAGCGACTCCGAAGACGGTAGCGCTATGTACGTCCAACGGAGATTTCGGGGTTGCACGGCCTTTGTAGATGATAAGTTTTTTTTTTTTCTTTCTAGTCTCAAGAAAACCCTCGATCTTGCATGCAGAAACTTGAGCAAGTTTAAGAACATTCAACGAATCACGGCTTCGATGAAAGTGTAAGTCTTCCGCGACGGTTTGATGATCGCTACATTTTTTTTTTTATTTAAATTTTTTATAACACAATGGGGTGGGTTTCTAATATAGGTCAATCGTCATGCTTTCTTGCCCACGTTTACGACGACAAGCGGCTTCCTACGTAGAGTTTTTCCTGAGTCATTCGTTCCCAACTGTGAGTATTGAAACCATTTTTTAAACAACAATCAATCACCCCTTTGGAAAAAAAAAAAAAAAAAAAAAAACGGCCGGCGGGGATACTGAGTCAGTTTTGTTGGCGTGATTGAGATTCGTTCTGCGACCGCCGAGCAGCTATACTTGGCCCTACAGACATATCCGATAGTCGAGGAGGAGGATGAAGAAATCGATCGCTTACTGCTAGAGACTCCATGGTGCGTAAAGGGATCAAAAACTTTGCTTTTTTTTTGCTGACGTTCTCGTGAAGGTCGGGATCACTCGAGGAGTACTCAAGTGCTTTAGCCAGTTTAGGAATACTATTGAAGGGCGATGGGACGTGACATGACATGACCCTGGAGCTACACGCCTCTCGACGTTGATGTCAAGCAGGCTACCAGCCCTCTATGGATGTAATGCGATTTCCATGTCAAAGTGTATATGTAATTATTGGCCAAATTTTTGAGCTTCAATCATCGAGTTCGTTACTGAGCACAAGACCTGGCCGGAATCACTTCCCCCCCCTCACCACTTCGATGCATCCAATCCGCAACCCAACCCGGGGTCGAACGTGGTCTCCCACGGCAATTAATTTAGGCATGGGAATGTCCGAAATACACGTAATCCTCCAGCCACTAACTTATCCCTGCAGGTGGTAGTGTGAGCCAGAAGATACTACGACAGCGGCTTGCCAACTCTAAGGCGGGCATGAAAAAAAAGGGCGCGGTCACTCTCTCTCAGTACTAGTATATGCCCCTCGTTCTAGCTGCTGAACTTTGCACATTATTCAGCAAGGGCCCGCCTTTCGGTCCGGAAGGACTGCTTTGGAGCTAATATTTCTATGGCTGTGCCCGTACGTACGTACCTTGGGGTGTGTCTAGATTTTCCACAGCTTGCTTTGCTTGCTTGGAAAGATCGAAAGCTGATCGTAAGAACTGAGTACAAGTTATCATTAATCAGCTAAGGAAGCGGTCCGGTTTTTGGCGACGTATATAGTTTGGATGGGCTGGCACTATATAATGGCCCCCCAGTGTTATTGCATGTGTGCATGTGGGGCAGCATGCCATGCATCGCAAGAGAAAATTAAAACCGAAAAGCTGCGCGAGCGACTAGCTCGGTGTGATGTTGCGAGTGTTTGCGAAACCCCCATGCACCTTCTCCACCGTCCAGACCAGCGGTTGCGACTTGGATCCGTCCGTTCCGTCGGGACCCGACTCATCGGGCAGACTGTTGACTCAGCGATAACATGGAAGGTGGGGGGGGGTGGGGGGGCGTATCTATCCCCTTCATGATTCTTAGTTAGCACCGCACAAAAAAAACGTGGGATTAATGTTCAAAAAGTTATTCCGAATTATGTACATAAGAATAGGAACTACATATGTAAAAAAAACCATGGATTAACGATCAGCAACTGAGTTCTTCTTCTTCTTCCGACGACCATTCATAAGAAGTGGCGCGTGGGGCTGGGCCCCCCCTCAACATGTGAAAGAAGGCGAAAGGCGCGGAGACCTTTTTCCAACTTCAACTTATGTACTCTAGATCATGCGATGGAACCAGTTTTACATATTTCCGTCCTTTCCCCACACCGTCGTCGCCGTTGCGTTGGAGATATGTAAAGTAAGAGGATCTGAATTGTGATATATATATATATACGTAGGCAAACGCCAGATGCTTTCCTGTATCTGTTCAACGGTACGAATAGTAGGAGCTTAGGGGTGGTTAGGACGACACCTTACGCGCAAGCACATGCATGTCGGCGTTTACTGTCACCAGAATATTTTGGCGACATGTAACACGAGGGGCCCCCACTAGGCAAGGTCACTGGCCTCTATTGGAATAGAGGGGTCCTCCCTCCCCCACACGGTGTAGATTGAATTGGTTGCTATTTAGAACGATATCAATCCACTTCTGAGCCACAATCAATCTGCAAGCCCTCACTCCCCTCACTCCCCTCACGTGTACGCATACACGTACTGAATTAGTAGAATTCTAGCCAACTTCTATACGGAAGACACCCCAGTCCAGACTTATCAGGTAAATTGGGGGGAGGGGGGGGAGGGGAGCCACTCATGGATACCGAGATAACCAACGCATATCTACTATGTATGAGGCGCAACAACGAAATTGATTTTTTCAGGGGAACATGGATAAAACGACAAACCACAAGATCAAAACGTGCTGGGATGACAATTCATCTCCAAATTTTTTGTTTGTATCCAAAGAGGGGTCGCGAGAAGAAATGGGAATAAGTGCAAAGGAAGAAGAAGAAGAAGAAGAAAAAAAAAGGGGGGGGGGAAATATGCATGCAGCGGCGGTTCAACGACGCGAGAGAGAGAGAAAACGAAAACTTATCCAACTATGTACTACATGGAGTGACAAACCAAAAAAAGAAAGAAAGAAAACTATTACACCGCGAGCGCGGTCGCCCACATGATATTGCTCCCTGGAGCGGTAGCGACAGAGGTAGTAGTACTAAGCCTCCTCCTCCGTTGTTGAGCCAATTTTTCCAAACAGCAAACGTGTCTCTTCGTTCCAGCGATTCGAAGGTTCTTGAGCCTACACTCCCGACTGCACCAAGCTTCGCCACACTTGCCACATCGAGGGAAATCCTTTCCGTCGTCACCACAGACCGCACATCGAACGGTCGATTTGAGTAGTTTGCTGGCACGTTCGACGGCTTTGAGAGCTGGATCTAAAGGAGGGAGAGGAAGAACTTTGTCGTCGTCTCCCATGCGAGGTACTTCTTGTGAAAGAAGAGTTGCTTCAAGAGTGTTCGGCGGAGTTCGCGAGAGACGGCGGTTTGATCGTGGCGGACCAGATATTTTAGAGGGTCGAGGTGAAGAGGAGATTGGCGTCGCCGGTTGTATTGGTTTATTTTGAAGAGTTGGAAGTGTAGTAGTACCAGCAGGGATTATTTGGGACACAGGCATGGAAGAGGGGGTAGGCGATTCCGAGTTGGCACGCGGGGGTTGTGTATGTGTCGTCGCAACCTGAACGTTTTGCTCTTCCGGGGCCGCGGGTGTAGTAGAACTAGTCGATGGAAAGAAAAATCTCATTGACGGATGAAGTGTTGAAGCGCGTGCCCGGACGCGTGCAAGAAGGGAAGGGGAAGGGGAAGGGGATGACGCTGTTGAGGCTCCCGCCTCATTTTGTGGTGTTGGCCCGGTCAGGGACCCCGTTTTAGAGTGAATTTTGGACAAAGCGTCCTTGGCTGGCGAACGGTGTTGCGCGTTTTGATTTTTTGCGTCCATCTCGGAGCGAATATCTTCTGGTTCCGCGACGAAGGCTCGGTCCCAAAAGACCAAAGAAGGGAGGGAGAGGGAGAGACTGTCATGCCTGAGTCGTGTGACAACGGAAGGTGTGGTTGACGTCGTAGACCAAATTGATTCGACTTCACCGGGAGTAATGACCTCTTGCGCCAGCGGGGATTTGTGCAAAGTGTATGCCGTGTGAATTGCGTCTACAGGGGTGATGTCGAACACTGGAGATTCTCGAACCAGGTTTGACTTTTGATATTGATATTGCGAGGATTCAAGGATCGTAGGGGACGCCGGAGGAGAGGGTAAGAATGCTCGTGAAAACGAAATGAGCGACCCCACCCTTTGACGTTTACCTTTCCCAATGGTGATTGTGGCAGGAACGTCTCGTACGGTGTCACAAACGGTTTCGACCGTTCCGGTGTACGTGCTACTAACCGTCATCGTCAACGAAGGCACGCTACCAGAGCGCGATGATGACGTCAAGACGGAGCTTTGACGCGTATTGGTCCCTTCCAGGGATTCATCCGAGCTCGATAACGACATGTTTGACATGCGATCGTCGAAAGATATCGCCTTGACACGATCACCCTTGGCCTCGTTATGGAGCTCATACCCGCGCTCGTTGTTGCTGTTATTGTCCGCGTCGACGATAGAGGACGGGAACGGAATCGCTTGCGACGAGGGAGGGTGGGCCATGTGAGAAGGGTGTTCATCGCTGGTAACAACCTTATAGGCACCACAGCGGTGCAAAGGATCGGTGCAGCCGAATTGCTCAGGCGCCCTTGTCAGGTGAGGATTCTCGCCTGATTCGGCTGTCGCACCACCGCCAGTACTGTGGCTGATATCGAATTCGGAGGCTTCCGCCTGCGGAAGCGGGAGATGACAACTTTGGCAAATAATACCCTGGATGGGGAACGGTAAAAACGGTGTGAGAAAATCCAGACGCAACATTTGAATTGATCGCGCCTTCAGGGATAGAAGGGCGAAGAAAAAAAAAATAATAGAACGGGATCAAAATTTTAATTGTTGATAAGGAAACTCACGAGACACTGAATTGAAGCCTCAAGTGATCTCCTGGTTGCGTCAGGCAATAACGATAGTGCTCGTGTGACACCTTTATTGTGCGATACCAAGTAGTGAATAGTGTTGGTCAGGGTGCACAGGTCCTGAGGCTCGACCGATATGTCCGAAGAGTGCCAAAGGAAAGCAGAGGATTCGGATTTCGACTGTGCGGAGTGAAGGGAATCGCCGGGATCAGGTTCACTGTTATCCCACAACGTTTTGAGTGACGAAATTAGCATGTTCTAGTGGGGAATGAGTTGGAATATTGGTAGATTCAATAGATGTAGCGCAGATGCATGTGAAAAAAAAAAACGCAACGAAAGATTGCGTACCAATCGTGTGCTCAACGACTCTCCTCCGTTGAGACTTGGATGCATCGAGTCAAGTTCATTTTCTCTCGATCTCTGAGATGATGAAGGTGGGAATGGATCACCGGTCGAAGTCGAACCCGCACTAAGACTAAGTTGACCATCCGACCTGATCAACATGGCCTGTAGGACGGTGACTATCTCGGTAATCAAGTTTGACGCAGTCTGGTTAACCGAAGTGAGAGATAAAGATGGAGAGCTTGTGTTGTTGAGTTTGTTCTGAGGGAGAGGGCCTGCTCCTGATGACTGGACCGAATGGGTGCAGTCGGGCGCATTCCCCTCGGGGAGGTGTCTCAGTGTGGCCACAGATGAGTTAGCGGTCCAATTCGGACTTCGTACCCCTAGAGACCCCATAGCCGCCTGAGCTGGTGTGTACGACGCGGCCACAATGGTTGGCTCCTGCTTACTCCACACATCAGATTCGAGCGTCATGAAGGTCGACTCAGGTCAATGTGTTTAGAAGTCTTGGCAGATCGCGGCGGAAAGCTTGGCTATTCTCCGTTCGAGTACGTATCTCTGGTAGGGGGAGGAGCGTTACAACAGGGACACGCAGTGATTGATAAAAACCAAGGGGGGGGGGGAAACAAAAAAAATTGTTCAGATGTTGAGCTTCTGAAAAGGACCATTAATCGCGAAGTATTACATAACCAGTCCGTCACTCTCGCACGGCCACACTCAAAAGAATACATTTCAAGACACCAAGACCAGGCCGAAAACCGCTCAACTGGGTAAAAAAAAGATACCATCGATTGTTTGCAGAATTGGCAAGGCCGCTCAGTCACGCTCACCCTCAGGAAATGCCCCTTATCGATAAGGCAAGTTTCTTCCCATCATGAAAATCCAGAATATGAGCATTACACCATAATAATGATCTACGAGTGTGGTAAAGAGAATTGGCACTTCTGGGTTCAAAACGTGGCTACCGTTAATAAGATACAGTTCGCAACAGATCATTCATTTCCAAACAATGGCATAGGAATCTACGTTGGAAAAGGATTAGTGTATCTGAGCCTCAAAAAAAGAGAAGCAAGAGCAGGCGAACACAAGGGCACGCACTGATAGAAACAACAGGACGAACAGTCTCAGCCAGGAGGTATTGGCATTACTAGGAATGCAGGTATGATGCAACTGGGCGCTGTATCGTCATCGAATCGGACTTTGTACATGCGGTCTGCTTTTGCTGGTGCAACCGTCTACAGAAAAGGGAGGGAACGGTTCAGCAACGTGGAACGACAATTCAGAGGAAATTGAATATAACGAAGGAAGGACCACAATAAGCGAGAAGAGAAGCCAGCGGCCAATCTCTTCCACTTTTTGTGGCTTGAGATCCGCCTTTGTCATGGTAATGCTCACCCTAGCCCCACCCGCGGCTGGAAAGCGCCTGGGACCCTCGAGAATAGTTGCACGATAGAAAGACGTTGTTTCAGGATATAATCCATATATCCTCGTACCCGGAGAGTACTCTGGAAATAAATTGGGAAAGTTGGGATCGGGGAGCACGACCAGAGAATCCGAACTAGCTTGGTAAAGGCTAACAGATCCCAAGTCCAAGTGTAGTCGTCATATTAACAGGGATCAGGAACCGAAGGTCACACGACGAATGATGGTTGACGTACGCTCCTTCATCATCAGCATCTTCAACTTCATGCCTAAATTAGGCAAAGGGCACAGGACCAGGCGAATCATAGGATGATTTAGTTATTGCCCTTATAACGGGAAGATTTACTGGACTTACAGCTTTGCATTAAGTTGCCGTTTGAATTTCACAAGGATCCATTGACTATCTCTTCCCTCACCGGTGGCAGGGTCTATCCCCGCGGGTTGATGATATGCAACTTTTCGGCCAACTTCGAGCCCTCCCAATCCACTTGGCGGGTGGCCTTTCTTGTTCTTTCCTGTCCCTGTAAAGCCAGAGGCACCTCCTACACTAGCCAATGCAGTTGGGCCAGCACCAGAAGCAACTCGTCCATGTGGTATTTGCGATGTTGTCGATGACGCAGAGGCGGATGCGGGGGAGTCCAATCGAAGCCGGTTGTTACGCTTTTTGTCTGTAATAAAAAACGTTAACAGGCGGGTGTGAAATAATTGACAAATGGAGAGGGAGAGCACCTGATATTGGCGCATCTGGTGCGTTTCTTAATGCAATTATTACTTCCAAGCGTTGCAAGGCCAGGTCCATGAGACTAGACCAGATTGAGTGAATGAATTTCAGGAACATTCCTGCAATTGGCTAGCGCAAAAAATACGCGAGAAGCTAAAGCGTTTTGCTCACTTGACCTCTTTACGTGCACCATCCCGTAACTCCTCCAATCCATGAACGAATTTCTTCTCGGTCGACTTGAACTGTTCGAATCCAGCTTCGGTCTCGAGCTCAGGAAGGTCAGCGATGAATCCATTAACTTTCGCAAGCGTTTCTCGCGGCCCAGCAGAATTGCGAAGTTCTAGGAGTTCATCGAGTGCTTCGACTGCTTGGGCCCAGTACTGAGACTCGTCTGTGGCTTCGGCGGAATAGAAGTGCAGTATTGAAAAGCGAGCACACGCAGTAAGACAACTTCGGGCCTCACTCAGTTTCTGGACGTACCGTCATTACCACTACTCCTGGCTGTCGTACCGCTGGCCGCTCGCCTCATAGGAGCTCACTTGTGCCGTCTGGTGCGGTCCAGGTCGTTTCTTACAGTTGTGACCAGGAGAACGTGTGTGATGAACGGAGCGCTCCCTCAAGCAATTCGGCGCCCGGTATCAGCCGGTCAATTTAGGCGCCCATTTCCATCGATAGGGATCGATCAGCAAAAATGAAATTGTGTACATACAAAGTTGCTAGATATGTCCATCTCCGGTTGGTCTAAGGAATCACGCTACCCGAGCAAAAGAAGCCACAAAGTGAAAAAAAAGCTACAGGCAAAACAACCTCAGCGCTCTGGGGCGACTCATCCCCTGGATGAGTGGATGAGGTAAGGCATCATCATGATCATAGATCCCCGAATGGCCTGTGGTCTTCCATTGGCGGTAGTGTGTCTTCGTTGTATGCTTCTTGACGTCACTGAACCAGAATTGCTGGTAGTGATACTCGCGCGAGCTCTTTGAACCACAGATCTCGAAGCATATGTCCCAGGGCGCAGCGGCGGTCGGTAAGTCTTGGGTGGTACTGGGGGCGAAATAGAAGATGGTTTAGGACTGGGACTCTGCTGCCGAGCAGCTTCTCCCCGATCAACGTTTGCCAATGCGTCATTCTCCCTTTCCTTTAGCTCCCGCTCCTTCTTCGTCTCCCTTTCCTGCGCCTTCTGTCGTTCCTTCGTGGCTTCTCGCTCCCGTACCCGCTCTTTCTCGTGCACCTTGATCAACTCCCTTTGAAGCACCTTTTGGCGTTTCGTTCGTTCCCTCTCCAGCGTCTGCTCCTCCCGCGTTCTTTCTCTCTCCCTTCCTGCCTCAGCCCGTCGTTCCTTCAACTTTTTGATCCTCATGGCCAACTTCGCTCGTTTTTGAGCGGTAGCATCCACAACGGCTCGAATCGCCTGCGCCATTTCTTCCATCCCTTTCTTACACCTATAGGCTATCGGCAGCGGATCGCTTGCTGTACCCAATCCTTCTGCATCTAGCTGTACAACAATAGCGATAGCCTTCTCGGGAGTAGATCCAGGTCTCAGAGTCGAACTAAGTAGATCTACTTTTGTGTAATCAAGGGCTGGCGAACGGTCACGACGTGAGAGGTATACGCTTGCACGCGAGGGATGAAACTGCTCTCGGTTGCAAATATACCTCTTGAGGTTCCCAACAGTATGAGGAGGTGGTGCCCAGTCAGCGAAGATGGAGCTAAGCGAAGGGTCGTTTACATCCAGCGGGTTTTGAGCAAAGATGGCACCTTCGTCGCTGGCGTAAAGACGATAGTAGACTATGGGAAAAAGATTCGTCCACATCAGACCCTGAGAATAACACAGATCCTGGCATTGCCGCATGTACTCACTTCTGGGCAATTCTAACTCCGCTGACCCACCACTCGAAGTCGAACCAGACCTCTGCGTACTTGACATAGTTTCCACAGCAACGAGAGCATCCTTTTGAGCGCTCCTTGCATCCGCCGACTCCTCCTGCTCAGATTCCTGGGTGTCCGGCGCAAAGAAATAACTCCGTGTATTGATAAAGCTAAACGTTGAGAACTCCGGGTCCCGTTTCAAGCTATCCTTGGTGTCCTGCACCGTTGCTGAAGACATGCAGTCAAGACTGGTCTAGGAAAAGATGGTGCCGTTCTGCGAGGTGTCTGACGACGTGCGAGGGGAAAGAGAAAGATGTGAAGGCCGTCCATACGCCGTGTACGTTGAGGCATTGGCTCCTGAAAAGGAAAATTCTCCATTTTGAATAGGAAGAAACGTGTTAGGCGTGCGACGAGCCGCACCCCAACGGCTGAGAAACTATTGTCAGGGCCAAGTCACGAGAATCGGGAATCGGAGGGAGGGAGGGGAAGGGGTGCAGGACAACGTGGCAGTGGTGAGAGTCATCAGTCGCATTCAATGCGTCAGGTGAACGATGCTTCAAACACGTTTCATGATGTTTCTGCCCGCGATGTACAACGTGCTCTCGGTGTGGAAGTTGCGCGAAGGACCCTTCGAAGGCATAGTTGCCGAGAACAACATGCCGGAAGTTGAGCGGCTCAAAGCTTCTGGTAGCAGGGGATGAAGAGTAAACCTAACTACACCACCCGGTCAGTGAAGCGGGAGGTCATGTGCCAGAAAAAAAAATGGATAGCAATTCATTTCGAAACCAGCCAACGGTCACTATTACAAATCAAGTATTGCACCGCCATCCAACCCAAAAAATAGACACATACCCACCACCCAAACCCCCGACTAAACTCTCAACCCCCGACCCGACACCCAACCCCCCTTTACATTAAAAATAGACACATACCCAATACACAACCACCAACCCCAAATCCCCAACCCCCAACCCAAAAACCCAACCCCCGACCCCCGACCCAAAAACCCAACCCCTAACCACAACCCCCTGACCCAAACCCCCAACCCGACAACCCGGAAAAAAAAAAAAAAAGTCAGACCCACCCATGAATCGAACTGGAGCCTAACAGCTAAACAACATAAACCCACGCCGGCATTAGCCATCAGGCTAATGCATCATTGACAAAGTCACCGCACTTGATTTGTAGATAGCACTTTAATATTCCAAATATAGAAATCTGGAATCAGATTGCAGAATTAATTTTCTAAATTAATCCTATTTTTTTTTCACTCACATGACCTCCCGCTTCACTGACCGGGTGGTGTAGTTAGGTTTACTGGGGATGAAGTGTTGACAAGAATCAGCACAGACACGGATCCAGATGTATCCTGAGATGCACATGATTGCACAGCTGGTAAGTACGGAGGTGAAATAAAGAATCCGACGCGTCAATGTGGGAAATCCACCTCCCGTCCCCCTTCTTCCGCGTCACGGACCGTGCCCCAGGGACTATGAACAATATACACGACCAATGGACCGGCCTCTTCAAACTCTCAACCTTCTCGGGCGACACAACTGGAAATGGCCGCGCAGTTGGTGGTCTAATCTATTGCCACACATGCAAAGCCATCGATCACATCTTCTCTGTCTGCCCGATTCACGACCACTACGCATGGCGCGAGCTCAACCCATCCGTGGGAAAGCCAGAACCCGGCCCCTCTACTCCCCAGTCCCCCCCCACCCAACCGCAACTGGAAACCCCGCGGAAGGCCTAGGCCCCGGCAACCACGCCTGGTCCTAATCCCTGTCCCCACCCACTGTAAACCCCGGCCCAGTCCTTCCTTCCCTCCCCTCCCTCAACCTCTAAACAAGAGAGAATATAGTCCGGCCCCCCGATCAGCCGCTAGCTACTCCTTGTAATTACATCATGGCTATCCTTCTTTTTTCCTCTTCCTTTTACTTTCCCCAAAATACAATCCCCCTCTCACGTTTAACACTAACCAAAAAGATACAGAAAAACTAACCCCAAGCCTGTCCAAACCCACTCAGTGTTGAAGCGCGAAGCGTGAAGCTAGAGGTAATTCCGAAATAATAGAAAAGGATGGTGGCTGTCCGGGCGAGTTCCTCACCCGGCCGTGGGAACGCGGCTGTGTGAAAACTCGCGACCATGAGTGCTAAGAATAGCCGGGTCGGTTCCGCCATAACAGACGGTATCGCGGCCTTAGCAACCGCAATCCTGTCCAACCCTCCCACCCCAAAAACAATGCCGTGCCCTGCATAACACCCAACATTTATGTATGGCTGCGACAACTAATAATATATAATTAAGAAACCTCCCCCCACCCAACAATACTACGAGTGTGCCCAAATCTACTGGGCCGAAAGGTGACAGGAAAGCATGCTAGCCTTCCCCCAAAAACCTGTCAGGGGACACCTGCCTGACCCGGCCCCACCTGACCTGGTGCCCCACTGTCCACTCCTTTCAACCTCCCCCCTTTTCCCTTTTACTCTTTCTTCTTTCTTCTTTTCTTATCACACGGACGACTTCCATTGTATCAATGTACCATTGACCTGGCTGCAGTGCAATGTGCCCAGACCCGGACACACTGGATGACCTCCCACATACCGGACGCTCCTGGCACCTCTTGCGGAGGTACCCGGATGGATGTGGCTGTGTGCATAGATGACATGGCGCTTCCCACGTGGCCTTAACCACATGTATATAAACACAGCCTAAGTGGGAACTGAGAAGCAACCTTCTTCTCACACTTCCCACTTTGTCATGACCCAACATATCCGTCACTTCCGTCAATGCATCCTATTGCCACTTGGCTGTCAGGGACGCGTCCAGGGTCGAGAGGGCCCGGGGGTAATATCCGGCACTGAGGCCGTCGCGGGGTGTGGAGCGGGCGTGCATACTGGCGGGCCCGATCCGGGACAGTGGTCCCTGGCCACTCAGACTGAAGTGGAGAATGTGAGAAGAAGGTTACTTCTTCGGTTCCCACTTCAGGTACATTTATGTACATGCGGCTTGAGTCACATGACAGGTGCCATGTCATCCTCGGAGGCAGCCGCAGGCATCCGGGTGTCCCCATGGGGGATCCCGAGAGCGTCCGCTGCATGCGCGCGTGCTGGGCACAGCGGGAAGCCGTCCGGGGTGTGTGGGCCGGACGGGTCAATAGTACATCGATACAAAGGAAGGTGGTCTGTGTAGATAGAAAGAAATAAACAGGAAGAGGAAGATGAGAAGAATGAAATAAAGAAAGGGAAAAGAAGAGGGAAAAGAAAGGGGAGGAGAGGGAGGAAGGAGGGGGGAGGGAGGAAGGAGGGGGGAGGGAGGAAGGAGGGGGGAGGGAGGAAGGAGGGGGGAGGGAGGAAGGAGGGGGGAGGGAGGAAGGAGGGGGGAGGGAGGAAGGAGGGGGGAGGGAGGAAGGAGGGGGGAGGGGGATAGACAGCGGGGAGCGGGTGTGGTGTGGCCGGGTGGGTCCGGGTGGGCCCGGGTCAGGCGGGTGTGCCCTGACATTGGCCCGTCCCTCCTGCTATCATCATCATCCGTCCACCCACCCGTCCACCTGTCACCCTCATCTGCACTTCCTCCCTCGCATGCATACCTTCCAACCTAGGTTGCCCACTTCATTGTTGTCCACTCGCCAGCCAGACAGCTTGCTAGATGGCCAGATGGTTCTTTCTCTTTTGTCTGCTTGCGGACTATTGTTCTTCCTTTTGTTCCTTGCCTTTTGTTGACCAAGTTTGCCGATATTAACTATTTGTTCCTTTCTTCATTCATTAATATTGCACTTGATCCGCCACTCCTTCCGGGCCGGTCTCATTTAGTTACTTGTGTTTATAACATGTGTAGGTTACACCGGATGTACCTCAGTTCGTATATCAACTTGGATTCCCCCTCTAGACTCCTCTCCTCATCGTAAGGCTCCTGTCTGAAATTGGGACACTGTCAGGGCACACCCGCCTGACCCGGCTCCACCCGGCCCAACCTGACCCGGTACCCCGCCAGTCCACCCTTCCTTACCCCCTCCCCCTTTCCCTTCTTCCCCCTCATCCTCCCCTCCTCAGTTTCTCCTTATCTTACTTCTCCTTTATTCTCTCTTTATTCTACATGGATGACTTTCTCTGTATCAATGTACAACTGACCCATCTGCAGCGCGCCCACCATGTACCCGGCCCGGGCACCTTGGGCGACTTCCCGCTGTGCCCAGCATGCGCGCCTGCACCGGATACCCTCAGGATCTCCCACGGAGACACCCGGGTGGTTACAGCTGTGTGCGAGGGTGATGTGGCATCCGTCATGTGATCCAAGCCGCATGTATGTAAACGAACCTGAAGTGGGAACCGAAGAAGTAGCCTTCTTCTCAACTTTCCACTTCAGGTAAGTAGTACAATATTTCTCCTTTAATAATAATAACAACTTTCCACTTCAGTCTAAGTGGCCAGGGACCACTGTCCCACATCGGGCCTGTCAGTACGCACGCCCGATCCGCCCCCCGCCAGGCTCTCGGTCCCGGATGCTATACCCGGACCCCCTCGACCCCGGACGAGTCCCTGACAGACACCAATGTAAGAACGAAGTGCAGCACTCCACCCAAGTCGCTGAAGCTAAAGTCCTGCCCCTCCGACCTTATGAGTCCAGATGACCTCGTGCACCTTGCGGGTCACCCGGATACGTGTCTGACATGTTCCTGACAGTATATATGAACTCAAATCGCTCTTACGTTCTTTCCTTGCTCTATCATTGTTTCACTGAACTATGTCCAGAGCTTATCAGACCTGTTCACAGACGCGCACCGAACCTGGTTCTTCTAGGCTTCCAGGTCTCGGGATGCTTGAAGAACTTCTGCGCAGACACGATCTAGACCCTTCTGAACGTCTGCCATTCCAAAGCTTTACAGCTGACTGTGATGTCCCTACCTCCTCCACTCCAGCACCCTCCCGTCGATTTCGTCGTTCGATATTCCAAGACCATGACGAGGCTGCTGTTGAGAGAGACGTCGACCCGGATAGCCAAGCTGATGACTATGACCCCGAAGCTTCTCGTAACCCTACCCCACATCCTGATCCCGCTAATCCTCTGGACCCGCCAGACGCCCCACCCAACCATGGTAACGGTGGTGGTGATGGTGATGGTGGTGGTATTAGAATAGTGACTATGTCATGTTAGACTCAGACTCGAATAAGAGTTCTATATTGTAAATACCTATGTCGCGTTAGACTGCGACAAAGATTATACATGAGTCATAAGATAAAATACTGAGAAATAGTTCTCACCTCAGACTCGAATAAGAGTTCTGAGGGAGAAAGTCTAAGAAATTCCTCATATACGCGACATTCCTGAGTGGCAACGTCGTCGTACAAAGGGAGTTTTAAGTTGAATAAGGAAGGGCAAAACGCCCCCAACACCTCATAGCGCCCCAGAATAACTGCTACGAATAACCGCCACACAACTTCCTGATGTAAACAAAGTTGGTGTTCTAATAGGTGGTGGTGATGACGGTGGTGATGTGTCAGGGGACGGACCCTGGGTCCCCATGACCCCTCTCTACAGTCCACAGTCTGGCCTGTAAACACAGCCCATCTCAGGGCATAGCTACTGTGGGTAAGAAAGTGAGAAGAAGGTTAACTTCTCACTTTCCCACAGTGGCCCCAATATGGCGAAAACTTCCGGGGATACCTGGAAGTCACATGAAGGGTAGGAACCGGGCCCGGAGCATGCGGCACGCGGAGCGTGCAGGGCAGAGGTGCACATGCAGGTCCAGGTGCAGGTCCGGACGCGGGACCGGGTCCGGGCTAGTCAGGGTGTGTGCCCTGACATGATGATCCGCCTGAGGATCAGCTGCCAGATGACCCGGGTAGCTGTGTGTTGGCCCAGTTGACGGACACTATTGCCGCCCTGGCCCACTCAACCACTGCCGCTTGTCAACCCCCAGACCCCAGCCATAGGACGAAGCTTCGTGAGCCTGACCAATTTGACGGTACTGACCCTCAGAAACTCCATACCTTCCTTGTTCAGTGTGAACTCAACTTCCAGAACCACCCCCAAGCGTTTGTCAACGAGCGTACCAAAGCCATCTACGCTACGTCATTCCTCAAGGGGATTGCTCTGAGTTGGTTCGAGCCTGAACTTCTTCACGGTAACCCGCGTCGCCGTCCACGTTGGATGGACGACTATGAACTCTTCGTCTGAGAACTCGAAGAGAACTTTGGCCTGCATGACCCCTCTGGTGATGCTGAGCGTCGTCTGAGTACTCTGACTATGTCAGATAATCACAGGATCGCCAAGTACGTCGTCGAGTTTAATCGCAATGCTTCACAGTTACCTGGATACGGTGAGGTTGCCTTGAGGCACCATTTCTATAATGGGTTGCTGGATAGGATCAAGGATGAGATCACTCATTACGGTAAGCCATGCTCGTTGCATGACATGCACTCTCTTGCCCAAGATATCGATGGACGATATTGGGAGCGCAAGGGCGAGTTGTCGCACCGTCCAAGAGATCGAGCTACCTCACCCGACTCCTCCAAGCAGAACGCAAAATCGGGCAAGAACCCGAAGTACTCTAAGTCCTCCAACCCTCCTGACACCACATCCGACCCCTCCACCTCCACTGATCACTCTACCAAGGACCCTAAGAAGTCTAAGGGAAAGCAACCCGACTCTGATCTGTCCTCGAAGCTTGACAAGAGTGGCAAGCTCACCAAAGAAGAACGCCAGCGTCGCTTTGAGAACAACCTCTGCCTCTTCTGTGGGCGCTCTGGGCATGTGGCCAAAGAGTGTCCTAAGTCCTCCTCCCGTGTGGCCAAAGCTAGGGCAGCCCAGGCTGAGGATGTCGCAGATTCTGTGGTTGTTATGGAAATGGGAATTTCCCATTTCTAGCCTCTTATGGGCTCTGTACAGTACAAAGTCACGTGATATGTAAATAAGAAGAACCTAGCCAACAATTACTACCTAAAAACCCGATGTCAATGTTATTGTAAACACCACTGTTACAACATCTGTTACATTAATTGTAACATCTTCTCAATGTCACGGCCCCCTCCTGCACCCGAACGCTATAGAAATGGGTCAATTAGGCCCCATTTTTATAACAGTGGTGGATTCGGATGAGGAAAAAAACTAGATAGTGACCCTCCGGGCCCCGTACGACTGGTTGGTCACGCTGACCCTCCTCGTACGTCTAGAGTCCTGTGCTTGAATGTGTCTGGACTATCTGCTCTTCATTCTCTTTCTGTTCCGATCTCTTTTTCTCCTTGTTCTGATGATGGTCGATTTCCGACTTCAAGGGAGTGTGCTCCCGGCTCTGATCTGTTTTCTGTTTCAAGGGAGAATGCTCCCAGCTCTGCTCTGTTTCCTTCTTCCAGGGGGTCTGAACCCCGTAAAAATATGTCTTTTCCTTCTTCTCTTCCATGTGGAAACTTTCCCGCTCTTATTGACTCAGGATCTTCTGACACATTTGTAGATACATCCTTCGTCAATAAACATCACATCTCCACGTATCCTGTCGCGCCTCTGCAACTCCGACTATTTAACGGCTCCATGAACTCCATGATCACCCAAGCCGCCAATCTGCCCATCCAATTCGCCACTGGTGAGGTTACTCCGACAACATGTTATGTCACATTGTTGGATGGCTCTTGTGCTATCGTCCTAGGACATGACTGGCTCACCCGACACAATCCATTGATTGACTGGGTCTCGAGCAGTATAAGTTTCCGGACGTCTGTGCAATCCAGTCCAACCACCCTGAGCTCTCCTCCCATAGTTGTGGACCCAGTCCCAATGCAAGGGAATCTGACCTCCGACCCACAGTGTACATCCATCCGTCAGGCAATCACCATCGAGATCGTCAGCCCAGCTGTGTTCGCCTGGACCACCCGACTCGATGGATCCGTCACTTTCTGCCTGGAAAATTTGTCCGCATTAGCAGAGTTGCGCTCGACATCCACCTCATCTGATCCTGTCGACCTCTCAACTGTTCCTAAGGCTTATCACGAGTTTGTGGATGTCTTCAGTAAGAGTAAAGCCAATACTCTCGCGCTGCACCGTGAATATGACCTGAAGATCGAGTTGGAGGAAGGCTCCCATCCTCCCCTTGGCACCCTATATTCCCTTTCCCAGTCTGAGCTTGAGGCTCTCCGTACATTCCTTGACGAGCACTTGGCGTCCGGTTTCATCTGTCCTTTGTCTTCAACCCACGCCATGCCAGTGCTCTTCATCCGCAAGAAAGACAGTTCTCTGCGTCTTTGTGTGGACTTTAGGGGCCTCAACAAGATCACAAAGAAAGATAGGTATCCGCTGCCGTGTATCTCTGACCTCCTCGCGTGGTAGTCTACTTGGACGACATCCTGGTCTATTCGGAAGATGAGACTCAGCATGAGGATCACGTCCGGGAGGTCCTGAGTAGGCTATGCAAGCATGGGCTATTTGCCAATCCGCAGAAGTGTGAATTCTCAACCGACACTACGGAGTACTTGGGTTATATCCTTTCGCCGACTGGACTCTCCATGTTGCCCGAAAAGATTCAGTCCATTCAGGATTGGCCTGAGCCCCGTAAGGTCAAGGACATTCAGTCCTTTTTGGGATTTGCCAACTTCTATCGCTGTTTCATCCATGATTATTCCAGTATAGTTCTTCTGCTGACCAGACTCACCCGAAAAAATGTGGCTTGGTCCTTCTCTGATGAGTGTCGTTCCACCTTCCTTCGTCTCAAAGAAGCCTTCACATCCGCCCCCATCCTTACTCACTGGGTACCTGATTGTCCGCTAATAGTTGAAACTGACGCGTCTGTCACGACCCGGCAATTCCCACGGTCAGGTGATCACTCCCCACACATTCTCCCTCCCCCGCTTCGACCCCGTCAACCCCGCTGCCCGCCCGACGCCGCCTGAACAAGCCTGTCACCCTTCCCTGTCACCACTACCTGTTTCCACAGCCCGTCACAGGCCTACGAGTCTTTCTTTATCATGCTTGTTTTTCTTGATGGCCGTACACGGCCGTCCTTCTCCCACACTCTTTGTTTGTTTTCGTTTCTTCTTAACCCCGCCCACAATCTCCGTGAGATCTGGCGACTTAATTCCATTCATTCCGTTATACTTAAATACCGGTTGTACACTACCTCGTACTGTAGTTCGAAAATCAACTAGGGTTACCCCCTGCACTCTCTGTCTGACCCAGTCGCACCTCCTGCCTCCTGAAATATCGGGGCCGCGTCAAGTACGAGGCACAACGCTCACAAACAAGTCGTTGAAGCCGAAACCCCTTTCCACCGCGATTGTCATCCCCGCCCTTGTGTCACGACCATGCATTCCGGCCCGTTAGCCGCCCGTCCCGATGCCACCGAGCCTATTCCCGCTGTGCAAGCGTGAGCGCGAGCCCCAACCTCAGCCCTATCCTCCCTGAGGGCTCCCTGCTCACTCCCCCACTTGCCCCTAGGCTCCCCTACACTTGGCTGACTCCCCCACAGCCACACCGACCTCCCTGCCCCGAGTCCGCCTCTGGTACCGACCTAGCGTGACTCCGCGACATCGCCTACTCCGCTATTGACACCATCGCTGCTATCGCGGCCCTACACCCCTTCGTTATTTATCTGTTATTGTTTGTTTTGACCCTCGGTCATTGCCGGCCGCGGTGCGGCCAACCCCGCTCTTTGTTCCTATTTGCTTCCGGACCCTTCGGCCTTCGGCCCGGGTCCGCTTCTATTCATTCCACCTTCATATATATATCCTGTATACTACATTATAGTACCTTAGCTCTAATATCGATGTGACCACGACCCCTAAGCCCTGACCCCAACAAGGCAACCCCAGTGAGTCCGAAATGAGGGCCAAGAGACAGCTAGGGGGCACAGCACTCCCTTTAGAGTTGCTGAGGCCAAATGCCCTACCCCCGGGCCTTGTCTACGGCATCGCGGCCATCGCGGCCTATAGCGGCCCGCATAGGCGACCTTCGGTGCCGACCCCGGACCAGTGTCTAACACCTTGATGGGCTGTTACGCTGAAGCAGCGGACCTTAACGGTCGCCGACGGCGAGTCGCGGTAACGTTTTCCCATGCCCTGACAGCGTCCGACTATGCAATCTCAGGTATTCTCTCCATCCGTTGTGAGGATGACGAGATTCGCCTGGTTGCTTTTCGCTCGAGAGCACCGACAGCGCCCGAACTCAACTACGATACCCATGATAAGGAGCTCCTGGCTATCTTTGAAGCTTTCCGCTCTTGGAGACACTATCTTGAAGGCTCTGGCACTCCTATTGACGTTGTCACGGACCATAAGAACTTGGAATATTTCACCACTACCAAACTCTTGACCCGCAGGCAGGCGTGCTGGTCAGAGTTTCTCTTGCAGTTTAACATGGTTGTCCATTTCTGTCCAGGAAGACTTGGTGCGAAACCCGATGCGTTGACTAGACGCTGGGACGTCTACCCCAAAGAAGGGGATAGGGACTACGCCCACGTCAATCCACAGAATTTTCGCCCTGTCTTTACCACAGAACAGCTCTCGGCTGTCAGGGACCGACCCGGGGTCGAGAGCGCCCGGGTGTATCGCCCGAGGCTGAGGGTCCGGTAGGTATGACGCGTGCGCGCGTAGCAGCGGGCCCGAAGCAGACAAGGGTCCCTGGCCACTAAGACTAAAGTGGGAAATGTGTTATTGTCATTATCAAGGGAAGTGTAAGCTACTTGCCTAAAGTGGGAAATGTGAGAAGAAGGTTGCTTCTCAGTTCCCACTTAGGCTGTGTTTATATACATGTGGTTGAAGGCCACGTGGGAAGCGCCACGTCATCCGAGCACACAGCCACCTCCGTCTGGGTACCTCCGTAAGAGGTCCTAGGAGCGTCCGGTGTGCGGGGGGTCGTCCGGTGTGTCCGGGTTTGGGCACGTTACGCTGCAGCCGGGTCAATGGTACATTGATACAAAGGAAGTCGTCCGTGTGATAAGAAAGGAATAAAGAGGAGAGAGAATAGAAAAGAAGGAGAGGAAGGAAGGGAAGGGAGAAAAGGGGAAGAGGGGGGAGGTCGGGAGGAGTGGATGGTGGGGCACCGGGTTAGGTGGGGCCGGGTCAGGTGGGCGTGCCCTGACATCGGCCTCCCTACGAGCCACCTGTCTAGCCACTCCAGTCCTCCGGGCCAGCTCTATGGTTGACGTCGAAGCTATCCACAAGGACATCCTCACCGCCCTGCCATCCGACTCCTCTGTTGCTGAATATCTCTCTGGTCCTATCCCTGCAGACTCTTGTTGGTCCTTAGACGCAGACGGCCTATTAAGGCTCGACAAGCGTATCTACGTACCGGACACAAACGATCTTTGCCTCAGGATCTTGAGATACAAGCACGACCATCCACTCTCCGGACACTTTGGTCAGAACCACACATTGGATCTGGTCCGTCGAGAGTACACTTGGCCGGGTATCCATCCATTTGTTAAGGACTACATCTTGTCTGTTAGAGATAGGCGGAAACGGACGACTCCGGAGTGGAATCGGAGACTTAGCGTGGAGGGACCTTGGCCTCAGCGACTCAAGCGGAGCGCTGTGCCATTGCTGTTTGTCCATTTGGTCCTTAATTTCACAGTAGGTGAGCAGGAAGTCTCTTGGGGGCATTTCAGGTCGATTTCGGACTGAAAACAGACGAGTATGTACAAGCGCCGATATATATAAGGAAGGGGCAAAAGCACAAGGAGAACAAAGGGTGACCGAATCGGAACGAAGACGTCCGAACGGGAACAAAGGGTTAGAGGGAGCGGAGCGGTACCGAAGGTCATAGGGCAAGACCTGTGATACAACTGGAAGGAGGTAGAGTGGGCGAGGCCCAGAGGGGCAGGAGGATGAGGGAAAGTGGGGGTGATGACTAACTGGCTAGAATAGAAAGAAGCAGTAGTCCAAATAGGGATGAGGGGGAATTGCGAGAAATACATTACAAACGGCGAGAGTGCCGGAGGTGGTCCGCGAAGCTCGGGGGTTGCGGAGCTTACGGAGGTTACGGAGGCGGGGTTGGAAGTCCGAGGAATATTGGCAATGGTGTTTATGTAGTATGAGGTCACCAATGCAATGGACTAAGACCGAGGTGGAGTCAAAGTCCGAGGTATGGACTATGACGGAGGCTCGGAGTAAGGTATGAACGGCGTCCGAGTGTGAAGTACGGAGCAGCGGTGGACGGTCGTAACTTGGCGGAAGGGTGGCGGAGGAGTGACGGAAGAAGGAGAGAGGGGACAGGTAAGGAAGAGTAGTCAGGTCCGAAGGTGGATATCAGAACGGACGGAGAAAGCGTAGGGGATGACGGGAGGGTGGAGGTGTGGTGAGGGGGGAGCGGAGTTGTAGGAAGGGTGGCGAGTAGGGCGATGTTCGGTCTGAGATGAGTATCGGAACGGACGGAGAAGGGGTCGGAGAGGTAAGAGGAGGGGTGTTTTGCCAAGACCGAAGGTGAGTATTGGAAAGGCAGCGGTAGGTTATGACTCCGGAGGTGAAGAGGGTGGAGGTCCGGAAGTCGGGTCGGGGTCGGGTATGCACGGATATGACATTGTCCTGTACCGCCTGTGCCTGTGCCAAGGTCCCTCATCACAAGCCCTATGGCTTACTAAAACAACTCCCCATCCCCGGTCGCCCGTGGAACTCGATATCCATGGACTTCATTGAACAGCTTCCCCCGTCCTCTGGCTTCACGGCCATCCTGGTAGTCGTTGACCATCTTTCTAAGCAATGTGTCTTTATTCCTACGCACGATACCATTGATGCACCTGGTCTTGCCAAGCTGTTCCTCCTCCATGTATTCTCGAAACACGGCGTACCCTCTCACATCACTTCGGATCGAGGATCCGAGTTCGTATCCCATTTCTTCCGCTCCCTAGGTAAGGCTCTTGACATCCGCCTTCACTTCACTTTGGGTTATCACCCAGAAGGGGATGGTCAGACCGAGCAGATGAACCAGACGTTAGAACAGTATCTTCGGGTGTATTGCAACTACCAGCAGGATAATTGGGCTGAGTTATTGACCCTGGCTGAGTTTGCGTACAACAATGCCCCCAATGCTACTACTGGCGTCTCCCCATTCTTTGCCAACAAGGGATACCATCCAACGCTCTCCGTCCATCCGGAATGAGATTTGACTTCAGTACGCGCCCAAGAGTACTCGGTTGATCTCGATTCTTTACATCAGTTCCTACATGAGGAAATGTCCTCAGCGCTGTAGGAGAAATAACGGCCACACTATGGAAACCCATTATGGAAATATGCCAGATAAATCACAAAACCTCATACGACAAGTAGATATGAGAACATAGAAGGACCTGAATTTTAACGAATTTTACGAATTTTTACGAATTATTATGACTATACACGATAAATCGAAAGAAAGAAAAATAACAAAAATACTTCAAGCTTACCATCAACGAGACGGAATTCTCGGGGGAATTTATAGCAAATATTAAACCAAGAATTAGGACAATCGACCAAGATTTGACTATAAAAATAATCAGAGAACCTCCACGGAAACTACTTTCCCACGTCCGCACACGTAGCAAGGATGGAAGTACCACGGAACAAAGATTCCTCAGGAACTAATGCAAAAGTCAAAGTCGTGTTTATAATAGGAAATGTAGATGTCCCCCAAACGGAACCAATGAGAGTAATTACAGGGGAAACTACCCATAAACGACGGAGATATGACTAAAACTCCTGCAAAACGAGGACAATGTCTAAAAAGCAAGCGCGAAGATTAACTAGTAACGACCGAGACAAGCTTGATAGCCCATTAGAAAGGAAGGGATCTACTCTTAATCCTCCCAAATTTCCATAATAAAAGGATCATGCGTTAATGAGAAATCCAATAACGGGAATAGCGACATCAAAAGTCCGAGCTCAGGGACAAGACGATGATTGCGTAGGATCCATAATTAAAACATACAACGAAATTTACACGGAAATTATAAAAAATAGGAAACTATAGTTATGCAAATTCTCAGCCCAAACGGTCCAGCCGTTGTGAAGTTATACCCATGACGGGAATATAGGAATCCGCATCATGTGTAATGACACGTGAGGGTGGCGATGCGCAGGGAACCGGCCATCGGAACCGAGATCCGCACTTCGGCAGATCGCGAAGACCAATTTCCGTCCAAATAAGGAAGAGCCCGGTCAAAACAAAGCACGGAAAGTGCAAAACAACCTTAGAACATGAGGGAAAAATCTGAAATAAATCACAGAAGCCCATATGAAAGAAATAAACACCCACGCATATCATAAATCCCGAACAACTAAACAAAAACGGCTCCTGCATACGAACAACTATGGGAACGACGCATGTGATTACCGAATGTGCGCGCGAAACTTTGCTAACTCAACGAATACAGGGAAATAGGACACAACCTTAGTACCATTGGAAAGATGGGAATAAATGAAAATTTATGATACCAAGAACGTGAGAAAACATCCAGAAATGAATGAGATACAAGGACATGAAGTTAGAAACCTGAAAACACGCGGGAAGACAGCTTCAAGAGGTCTAGAGCCCTAAATAAAATACATAAAAATATGATATCTTCGAGGACGACCTACTATAACAACGAACAATACATATGGAGGATTAGGATGTGATAATACAAAGGGGAATCAGGGAATATGAACGAAATTCACGAAAACTACTAAACTACGACGGACCATGGCGGGAATTTTAGGGAACGATGTTCTAATGAAGTAGAGAGCTATAACACATTCGTTTGAGTAATTCTTGATTACTAGCAACTTTTTCTTTCAGTTTTAAACCTGAATAATTCACTCATTTATCATTTCAGTCTCATTTTAACTAAATGTCACTAAATAAAATTGGAATAAATCAGCTGAAGGTCTCAGCACAGTCGCACGCATAGTAATGCGAGGTTTGAATTCAGTATGACCGAGTCATAGCGAACTTAATGGGAAATATGGGGAATTTGAAATAGGGAACTGCGGCAAATGCGGCGCAGACAAATTCTAATTAACCATTAAAATAGCTTAGGCGAGGAAGGACAATAAGGATTCCAGGTGCAGTCTGACCGCAGTAGAGCCGCAGTTCAGCGCAGCAAAGCGCAGTGGAACTATAGCGTGAAAATTTCACTTTTTATTCAGTTTGAGAAAAATACACTGTAAATAAATCCTGTAAATAGAAGGTAGAGCGTGAAAAAGGAAGGCGACCCAAGGAGTATAAAAGGGAGACCCTTTCTGTGACTTTTCGCCCCCCCAGAGAAGTAAGAAAATAGAGTATTATTTTTCTCAAGCATTTCTGGTTGTCACTCCAGTGCGAAAAAGTGATATACAGTTAAGATTGCCACTGTAGTAAAAGGCAGCAATTAAGGAGAGAAATATTAAGTAGATATTTCAACAGGAGAGCTGGTTAACACTCCAGATTTCAAAGTGTAAACACAAAACAGTTATTTTGCTACTGTTAAAACAAGCGATAAAATAAAGACAAAAATAAAACGAACTCAAGGGACACTCCAGACACCATCCAAATTCATTAACTGAATAGAATCTTTGAAACTTCACCAAGTAGAAGATTAAATTCAAGTTTAAATCCAAATTAAACAACGCTACACAGAATTACACCTAGACAAATTAATAAATTTCAATAAAGAAACAGCTCCGCAGGGCTCGGTTTATCTGTAAGTCAATTCCCAGGAACTTTAAAACTAACCCATAAAAATAGAATTAGCCAAAACACTCGGATTGGTACTTTATTTACAATAAATAACACTAGTACACTTCCCCATCCTAACTAAAGAACCAGGGAACAGCTTGGTGGTGGTCTCGTTTGAACCTCCCAACTGACCTTCCTTCGTTCTCTCCTTCAACGTGTCACTAGGCACAGCGCTCTTGGCAGAAGTCGCTGAGGCCGAAGCCCTCCGTTACGGAGACACTCCTTCGTCTCGACCCTGGTCTCTGACAGAGACAGCCACAGCCATCTGGGTGTCCCCATGGGGGATCCCAAGGGCATCCAGTGCAGGTGCACGTGCTGGGCACAGTGGGGAGCTGTCTGGGGAGTCTGGGTCGGGTGGGTCAATAGTACATTGATGCAAAGGAAAGTGGTCCGTGTAAATAGAAGGAATAAACAGGAGGGGAATGATGGGAAGAATGAAATAAAGAAAAGGGAAAAGAGAGAGAAGAAAGAAAGAAAGAGGAGGGAAGGAGGGAGGGAAAGGATGGGGAGTGGGGTAGCGGGTGAGGTGTGGCTGGGTGGACCTGGGTGGGCCCAGGTCAGGCAGGTGTGCCCTGACAACAATGGTCCCTGGCCACTCAGACTGAAGTGGGAATTGTGAGTTGTTATTAAAAGGGAAACTATGCTACTTACCTGAAGTGGGAATCGTGAGAAGAAGGTTACTTCTTCGGTTCCCACCCCAGGTACCTTTATGTACATGTGGCTTGGGTCACATGAGGTTTGCCACATCACCCCACATACAGCTGCAGTCATCTGGGTGTCCCTGTGGGGGATCCCGAGGGTGTGTGCTGCATGCACGCATGCTGGGTTGCACCATGAGGCCATCCAGGTTGTCCAGGGCTGGGTGTGTCATGTGCGCATTGTGGGTGGGTCAATAATACATAGATATGGGGAAAGGTTGTCCATGTAGATAAAGATAGAAGAAAGAACAAAAGGACAAAAGGAAGAACAAGAAATGAGGAACCATGATGAAGGGTGAGGAATAGAGGTGAGCAGGATACTGGGTGAGGGTGGGTGGAGCCGGGTCGGGCAGGTGTGCCCTGACATCACCCCCTCCTTAAGCCGCTTCACCTCAAAGCGGCCAGGGGTTTCGTTCTCTCCCTTCCTGGGGCATGGGGGTGTGTTTGGTGGAACTCCTCGATCCGGTCAGGGGCATGGATTAGTTGGTCTCGAGGGAGCCATTCATTCTCTGAGTTCGGCCAGCCTGCAAACTTTACTAAATACCAGAGCTTCCGGCGTAACCACTTAGAGTCCAGTATTTTCTCCACTTCATATTCCTCCTCTCCATCTACGAGTTCTGGGCCTGGGTGGGTGTCGGGGGGTCGCTCTGCAATCTCGTCCAGGCAGTAGGGTCTTACATTTGTCAGGGATATGACTGGGTGTACTCCCTTCTGCCATGCAGTGAGCTGGAGCTTGACAGCAGCCAGGGAGACAATTTTGACGACCTTGAAGGGGCCTAGCCACTTATGGTCTAGCTTCTTGGTTGGGCGGTCAGTCATATAGTTTTGGGCACTGAGCCAGACTCGGTCACCCTCCTGGTACTTGGGGGCTGTCTCTTGGCCCCGGTCATAGTAGCAGGCCATCTCGTCCACTGCATGCTCCAGAGCTGCCTTCGCCTCTTCCTGCATCTTCATCATCCTGGATGAGAAAGTGTCGGCAGCTTCTACCTTGGATGTATGTGTGGGTTCCATCCCCATCCTGGGATGCTGCCTGGTGTCAAGCTCGAAGGGGGTTCAACAGGTGGACAAGTGAATGTGGTTGTTGTAGGCAAACTCTGCCAGTGGGAGCCAGTCCACCCAGTTGTCCTGGTGGTGGTTGACAAACACCCAGAGATAGGCTTCGATTTCCTGGTTGACCCACTCTGTCTGTCCGTCAGTCTGGGGGTGTGTCAGGGCACACCCGCCCGACCTGCCTCCACCCGGGCCTACCTCACCCGGTACCCCTTCTCTCACCCTGCACCCCTCCCTCATATCCCTTCCCCCTCTATCCCTCTTTCACTTCTATTTCTATTTCTATTTCACACGGACGACCTTTCCCTTATATCTATGTATTATTGACCCACCCGCAACACACACACGACATGCCTAGCCCTGGACGACCCCGGACGGCTCTAGGGCGCAACCCAGTGCGCGCGCGTGCAGCACACACCCTCGGGATCCCCCACAGGGACACCCAGGTGACCGCGGCTGTATGTGGGGTGATGTGGCAGACCTCATGTGACCCAAGCCGCATGTATATAAACACACCTGGGGTGGGAACCGAAGAAGTAACCTTCTTCTCAACATTCCCACTTCAGTCTAAGTGGCCAGGGACCGCTGTCCCACATTGGGCCTGCCAGTCTGCACGCCCGATCTATCCCCTGTGAGGTCCTTAGCACCGGACGCTACGCCTGAACCGCCTCGACCCCGGACATGTCCCTGACAGCAGAAGAAGGTTTCAACTACACTTCCTCTACCTCCTCCCCTGCCATGGTGTCAGAAGAACAATATGACGACCTGTTGGCCTGGTTTGAAGAACTACAGGCCATTGTCGAAAGTCACGCCCTGAACCGGGCCGCACCTGCACCCGCCCCCATACCCACTCCTGCCCCCCCCCGCCTGCGCCAACACCCACACCCAGACCCAAGGGCCCCAAGGTCGCCCCTCCTACCCCCTTCTTGGGAGCCAGTGAGGATCTAGACCGCTTCAAAGCTGAATGTGGTATCTACTTCCACATCCGCACAGCCGAGTTCCCCAGCGCCCTCTTGCAGATCCTCTTCATGCTCTCCTACATGAAGGGAGGGACCGCAGGAGCGTGGGCCACACAACGCACCATCACGTTGCTGACGGCCGGCTCGCCTGCACTCACCATGGACGAGTTCAACACAGAACTCGACGCCATGTTCCAGGATCCGAACTGGGAAGCCACAGCCTGGCAGAAACTGGCAAACATCCAACAAGGGAGTGACTCCGTGGATAAGGTCATCCAGGAGTTTGAAATACTGGGACCCACCTCGCAGTTGGGTGACGTTGGGCTAGTCGACCGCTTCGAGCAAGCAATCAACGCCCAGCTCCATGAGAGCATTTACCGCCTCCGCCCCATGCCCACCACCTGGGCTGAATGGAAACGCGAGGCCACCCTCCTCGATAACCAATGGTGACGTTTCCAGGCAACGCAGCCTCGCACGCCCCCGTCCAGACCCCCACGCCTGCTGGGACGACCCCTACCAACTACCGCCCCCTCTCATGCATGCCCCACGCCCGCATCCCCGCGACCCACACCTGTACCTGTACCTCTGACCCCTACAGCCTGCCCTGTGAGTGGAGCAGGCCCGCAGCCAATGGACCTTGATCACTCAAGAATCGACCAGAGGAGGAACGGGCTGTGTTACAACTGTAACGCCCCAGGGCACATTGCCTGGGAGTGCCAGCACCCCAAGGTCCATCGAGTACAACGCCTCCACCCTGAAGACCTCCGGGCACTGATGGAAGGACTGAGGAGCCAGTTGACTGGAGAGTCAGAGACGGAGCAGAGAGGGCCAGAGGAGAGTCCCCAAGAGGATTTTCAGGAAGGCGACCGGTGAGGGATGCATCCCAGCCGCCCGTAGCAGACAACTCATGTAGATACCACAGCACGTGTAAGCCAACACCAATGCAGAAGTTCCACCGAGTTATCGCAAAGAAGAAGGGGGAAGACGCATCCTCAGCCCATGAAAGCAAGAGAGACTCGAGGGTAGCACCTGAAGTAGCAGTATCCCCACCCGCTATCTATGTCCTCTCGAAGCAATCCCCCAGGTCACTCAACCTTACTGTGAAGCTGACTACCCTGACCTCCCTCGCCTCTGTGTCCGTGTTCGCCCTCTTAGACTCCGGGGCCACCGGGAACTTCGTGAGCCCCGAGTTCATTTGGAAGCACAAGCTCGAGATGACCCCGCTCCCACAGCCCATCCCTGTCTGTAACGTCGACGGGACCCCAAATGAGAATGGAGCCATAACTGAGGAGCTAGAAGCCCTCCTAACATTCAGGAGGCACACAGAGCAGGCCCATTTCGCTGTTGCGAACCTAGGACGACAATCCCTCATCATAGGGCACTCATGGCTACTCCACCACAACCCGGAAGTGGACTGGGCGCGACAGAGGGTTGTCATGTCCCGCTGCCCGTTGTCCTGCCAGTCACCACGGGTGCCGGACGACCAGGACCCTCTGATAGAACCTGGGGATGGGATCTATGCTGCAATCATCCCCTCAGGGTGGGGCCATGACTTAAGGGTGACTACAACACCCTCCCAGCGAATGGCCCAAGAGGCCCATGAGCCGGATGCAGAGCCTGCATCGTTCGAGGAGTTAGTGCCAGGTCACTACCAAGACTTCCGGGACGTGTTTTCGAAAGAGGCTTTCGACCGACTACCCCCCCGGAAGCCTTGGGACCATGCCATAGACCTGGTGCCGGATGCCAAACTGCCCAGAGGAAAAACTTTCCCCCTCTCATGCCCTGAGCAGAAAGAACTAGATGAGTTCTTATGCGAAAACCTACAGAACGGGTGCATACGGCCGTCCAAGTCTCCAATGGGAGCCCCAGTCTTCTTTGTCAAAAAGAAGGATGGGTCGCTGCGGCTGGCCCAAGACTACCGAAAACTGAATGAAATCACGGTAAAGAACTCATACCCCCTCCCACTCATCTCAGACGTTCTCACCCGCTTCCGCAAGGCCAAGTACTTTTCGGCCCTAGACCTTCACTGGGGGTTCAACAACGTCCGGATCAAGGATGGGGACGAGTGGAAGGCAGCATTCGCAACCAACTGGGGGCTATTCAAGCCCATGGTGATGTTCTTTGGCTTGTGCAACTCCCCCGCAACCTTCCAGACGATGATGAACGACATCCTCCAGGACTTCATCAACCGGGAGGTTGTCATCTGTTATATGGATGACATACTCATCTTCACTTCCACCCTAGAGGAACACCGGAAGGTCGTCCAAGAGGTCCTGGAGACGTTGCAGATGCGGAAGCTCTTCCTGAAGCCGGAGAAGTGCAAGTTCAAGCGGACCCGGATCGAGTACCTCGGTCTCGTCATTTCTGAGGGCAGCGTTGCAATGGACCCGGTGAAGGTCTGTGGAGTTCTCGACTGGCCGACCCCAACCAAGGTGAAGGAGGTACAATCCTTTCTAGGGTTCGTGAACTTCTACCATCGATTCATCAGAGATTTCTCCGAAAAGGCGCGACCCCTCCACGCGTTGACCTGGAAGACCAAGACCTGGAGTTGGGGGCTGGACAAAGACAAGGCCTTCCATGCCCTTAAAGAAGCTGTCACCTCTGCCCCCGTCCTCTCCTTCCCCACAGATTCAGGCCATCTCAGGCTTGAATGTGACGCCTCCAACTTCGCGACCAGCACGGTCCTCTCCCAGCTCCAGTCAGATGGAGAGTTCCACCCGGTAGCCTTTATGTCCAAAAGCTTTACGGACGTAGAGCAGAACTACAAGGTGTACAACAAGGAAATGCTTGCGATCGTCCAGGCCCTTGAAGAATGGCGGCACTTCCTAGAGGGTGCTGAGGAGAAGGTCGAGGTTTACACTGACCACCGCAACCTGGGGTACTTCTGCACAGCCCAGAGACTTAACCGATGTCAAGCACGCTGGTCCCTCTTCCTCTCCCGCTTCTACTCCACCCTCGTCCATCGCCCAGGGAAGCTTATGGGGAAACCGGACACACTCTCCTGCCATCCTGACCACCCGAAGGGAAGAGATGACAACGAGGGGCTGACACTCCTCCAACCAGCCTGGTTCAAGGCCCGTGCAATGGAGGCAGTCTCAGTAGAGGGCAAGGAGGCGGATATTCTGAAAAGGATAGGAGAAACGAAGGGTCATGACGAGCGGGTGGTGAAGGCCATGAGGGAACTAGGGGAGGGGACGTTGAGGTCGGATGAATGGGAGAGACAAGGAGAATTAGTCCTCTACCAGTGAAGGGTGTACGTTCCGAAAGACCCGCAACTCTGCCATGATCTGGTATGGGACGCGCAGGCGACGGGGCACCCAGGATGATGGAAAACCCTGGAACTCGTCTCCTGTGACTACTGGTGGCCTCAGATGGCAGAGTATGTTGGGCGGTACGTACGTGGTTGCGACACCTGTAACCTGTCAGGGACTTGTCTGGGGTCGAGGGGGTCCGGGTGTAGCGTCTGGGACCAAGAGCCTGGTGGGGGCGGATCGGGTGTGCGTACTGACAGGCCCGATGCGGGACAGTGGTCCCTGGCCACTTAGACTGAAGTGGAAAGTTGAGAAGAAGGCTACTGTCAGGGCACACCCGCCTGACCTGCCTCCACCCGGGCCCACCTCACCCAGTTCCCCTTCTCCCACCCTGCACCCCTCCTTCATACCCCTTCCCCTCTATCCCTCTCCCACTTCCCCTTCTATTTCCATTTCTATTTCTATTTCTATTTCTACTTCACACGGACGACCTTTCCCTTATATCCATGTATTATTGACCCGCCCGTGACGCACACACAACGTGCCTAGCCCCGGACGACCCCGGACGGCTCTAGGGTGCAACCTAGTGCGCGCGCGTGCAGCATACACCCTCGGGATCCCCCACAGGGACACCTGGGTGACTGCGGCTGTATGCGGGGTGACGTGGCGGACCTCATGTGACCCAAGCCGCATGTATATAAACACACCTGGGGTGGGAACCAAAGAAGTAACCTTCTTCTCAACATTCCCACTTCAGGTAAGTAGCATAGTTTCCCTTTTAATAATAACTCAACATTCCCACTTCAGTCTAAGTGGCCAGGGATCGCCGTCCCACATCGGGGCTGCCAGTACGCACGCCCGATCCACCCCCCGTGAGGTCCTCAGCACCGGACGCTACGCCCGGACCGCCTTGACCGCGGACGCGACCCTGACAGCTACTTCTTCGGTTCCCACTTCAGGTTCGTTTATATACATGCGGCTTGGATCACATGATGGGTGCCACGTCACCCTTGCACACAGCCGTAACCACCCGGGTGTCTCCGTGGGAGATCCCAAGGGTATCCGGTGCAGGCGCGCATGCTGGGCACAGCGGGAAGTCGCCCAAGGTGCCCGGGCCGGGTACATGGTGGGCGCACTGCAGATGGGTCAATTGTACATTGATACAGAGAAAGTCGTCCATGTAGAATAAAGGGAGAATAAAGAAGAAGTAAGATAAGGAGAAACTGAGGAGGGGAGGATGAGGGGGAAGAAGGAAAAGGGGGAGGAGGTAAGGAAGGGTGGACCGGCGGGGTACCGGGTCAGGTTGGGCCGGGTGGAGCCGGGTCAGGCAGGTGTGCCTGTCAGGGACGCGTCCGGGGTAGAGGGGGTCCGGATGTATCGCCCGGCAGAAGGGCCCTCGCGGGGTGCAAACCAGGCATGCGTGCTGGCGGGTCCGGGGAGGGACGGCAGTCCCTGGCCACTTAGACTGAAGTGGAGAATGTGTTATTGTTATTAAAAGGGAAAACTATACTACTTACCTGAAGTGGAGAATGTGAGAAGAAGGTTACTTCTTCGGTTCCCACTTCAGGTACATTTATGTACATGCGGCTTGAGTCACATGACGAGTGCCACATCACCCTCGGAGGCAGCCGCAGGCATCTGGGTATCCCCATGGGGATCCCGAGAGCGTCCGCTGCATGCGCGCATGCTGGGCACAGCGGGGAGCTGTCCGGGGTGTGTGGGCCGGACGGGTCAATAGTACATTGATACAAAGGAGGGTGGTCCGTGTAGATAGAAGGAAATAAACAAGAAAAGGAAGATGAGAGGAATGAGATAAAGAAAGGGGAAGAAAGAGAGAAAGGAAAGAGGAGGAGAGACAGAGGAAGGAAGAGGGAGAGGGTTGGACAGCGGGGAGCAGGTGTGGTGTGGCTGGGTGGGTCCGGGTGGACCCGGGTCAGGCGGGTGTGCCCTGACAGTGCCCTGACAACCATGTCAAATCCTTCCCCACATGGAAAGTTGGAAAACTCACCCCAAACAAAGTCCCCACCCATTGCTGGCAGGTGATCTCAGTGGACATGGTGGGAGAGCTCCCAGACTCGAAAGGCTACAATGCCATCCTGGTCGTAGTGGACCGCCTGTCAAAACGTATCCACACGGTCCCCACTGTGACATCCGTAGACTCGGCTGGGATCGCCTGGCTCTTCTTGGAGCACGTTTGGAGACATCATGGGTGTCAGGGCACACCCGCCTGACCCGGGCCCACCCGGGCCCACCCGGCCACACCACACCCGCTCCCCGCTGTCTATCCCCCTCCCCCCTCCTTCCTCCCTCTCCTCCCCTTTCTTTTCCCTCTTCTTTCCCCTTTCTTTATTTCACTCTTCTCATCTTCCTCTTCCTGTTTATTTCTTTCTATCTACATGGACCACCTTCCTTTGTATCAATGTACTATTGACCCGTCCGGCCCACCTGGATGGCTTCCCGCTGTGCCCAGCACGCGCGCATGTAGCAGACGCTCTTGGGATCCCCCACGGGGACACCCGGATGCCTGCGGCTGCCTCCGAGGATGACGTGGCACCTGTCATGTGACTCAAGCCGCATGTACATAAATGTACCTGAAGTGGGAACCGAAGAAGTAACCTTCTTCTCACATTCTCCACTTCAGGTAAGTAGTATAGTTTTCCCCTTTAATAATAATAACACATTCTCCACTTCAGTCTGAGTGGCCAGGGACCACTGTCCCGGATCGGGCCCGCCAGTACGCACGCCTGCTCCACACCCCGCAACGGCCTCAGTGCCGGATATTACCCCCGGGCCCTCTCGACCCCGGACGCGTCCCTGACAATGGGCACCCTGAAGAGATCCTCAGCGACAGGGGAAGCGCCTTCATCTCGCGCTTCTCGAAAGAACTTGCAGACCTCCTGGGAGTCAAGCTGACCCCTTCCACACCCTACCACCCCCAGACGGATGGACAAACAGAGCGGGTCAACCAAGAGATCGAAGCCTACCTCCGGGTATTCGTCAACCACCGCCAAGACGACTGGGCGGATTGGCTCCTGCTAGCAGGGTTCGCTTACAACAATTGAGTCCACTCCTCCACCCGCTGGACCCCCTTCGAACTCGACACTGGACAGCACCCCAGGATGGGGACAGAGCCCACACGCACGTCCGAGGTGGAAGCCGCTGACGCCTTCTCATCTAGGATGATGAAGATGCAAGAGGAGGCGAAAGCAGCACTGGAACATGCAGCAGACGAGATGGCCCGCTACTACGACCGGGGTCGCGAACCAGCCCCTAAGTACCAAGAGGGTGACCGGGTCTGGCTCAATGCCCAGAACTACACGACAGACCGCCCAACCAAGAAGCTGGACCATAAATGGCTAGGCCCCTTCAAGATCGTCGAAGTTGTCTCCCCGGCTGCTGTCAAGCTCCAGCTCACCGCCTGACAGAAGGGGATACACCCAGTCATGTCCATGACGAACGTAAGGCCCCACCGCCCAGACGAAATTTCAGAACGACCCCCTGACCCCCCGCCCAGGCCCAGAACTCGTAGACGGAGAGGAGGAATATGAGGTGGAGAAAATATTAAACTCTAGGTGGTTACGCCGGAAACTCTGGTATTTGGTAAAGTTCTCTGGCTGGCCAAACTCCGAAAACGAGTGGCTCCCCCGAGACCAGCTGACACATGCTCCCGACCGAATCGAAGAGTTCCATCAGGCACACCCCCAAGCCCCAGGGAGAGAGAGGGAAAACCCCTTGGCCGCTTCGAGGCGAAGCAGCTTAAGGAGGGGGTGATGTCAGGGCACACCGACCCGACCCGCCTCCACCCGGGCCTACCTCACCCAGTACCCCTTCTCTCACCCTGCACCCCTCCCTCATATCCCTTCCCCCTCTATCCCTCTTTCACTTCTATTTCTATTCCTATTTCTATTTCTATTTCACACGGACGACCTTTCCCTTATATCTATGTATTATTGACCCACCCATGACGCGCACACGACATGCCTAGCCCTGGACAACCCCGGACGGCTCTAGGGCGCAACCCAGTGCACACGCTGTAGGAGAAATAACGGCCACACTATGGAAACCCATTATGAAAATATGCCAGATAAATCACAAAACCTCATACGACAAGTAGATATGAGAACATAGAAGGACCTGAATTTTAACGAATTTTACGAATTTTTACGAATTATTACGACTATACACGATAAATCGAAAGAAAGAAAAATAACAAAAATACTTCAAGCTTACCATCAACGAGACGGAATTCTCGGGGGAATTTATAGCAAATATTAAACCAAGAATTAGGACAATCGACCAAGATTTGACTATAAAAATAATCAGAGAACCTCCACGGAAACTACTTTCCCACGTCCGCACACATAGCAAGGATGGAAGTACCACGGAACAAAGATTCCTCAGGAACTAATGCAAAAGTCAAAGTCGTGTTTATAATAGGAAATGTAGATGTCACCCAAACGGAACCAATGAGAGTAATTATAGGGGAAACTACCCATAAACGACGGAGATATGACTAAAACTCCTGCAAAACGAGGACAATGTCTAAAAAGCAAGCGCGAAGATTAACTAGTAACGACCGAGACAAGCTTGATAGCCCATTAGAAAGGAAAGGATCTACTCTTAATCCTCCCAAATTTCCATAATAAAAGGATCATGCGTTAATGAGAAATCCAATAACGGGAATAGCAACATCAAAAGTCCGAGCTCAGGGACAAGACGATGATTGCGTAGGATCCATAATTAAAACATACAACGAAATTTACACGGAAATTATGAAAAATAGGAAACTATAGTTATGCAAATTCTCAGCCCAAACGGTCCAGCCGTTGTGAAGTTATACCCATGACGGGAATATAGGAATCCGCATCATGTGTAATGACACGTGAGGGTGGCGATGCGCAGGGAACCGGCCGTCGGAACCGAGATCCGCACTTCGGCAGATCGCGAAGACCAATTTCCGTCCAAATAAGGAAGAGCCCGGTCAAAACAAAGCACGAAAAGTGCAAAACAACCTTAGATCATGAGGGAAAAATCTGAAATAAATCACAGAAGCCCATATGAAAGAAATAAACACCCGCGCATATCATAAATCCCAAACAACTAAACGAAAACGGCTCCCGCATACGAACAACTATGGGAACGACGCACGTGATTACCGAATGTGCACGCGAAACTTTGCTAACTCAACGAATACAGGGAAATAGGACACAACCTTAGTACCATTGGAAAGGTGGGAATAAATGGAAATTTATGATACCAAGAACGTGAGAAAACATCCAGAAATGAATGAGATACAAGGACATGAAGTTAGAAACCTGAAAACACGCGGGAAGACAGCTTCAAGAGGTCTAGAGCCCTAAATAAAATACATAAAAATATGATATCTTCGAGGACGACCTACTATAACAACGAACAATACATATGGAGGATTAGGATGTGATAATACAAAGGGGAATCAGGGAATATGAACGAAATTCACGAAA
Organism: Cantharellus anzutake; assembly: GCF_015039405.1. NCBI lineage: Eukaryota > Fungi > Basidiomycota > Agaricomycetes > Cantharellales > Hydnaceae > Cantharellus > Cantharellus anzutake. Next base: position 487,035 of record NW_024066993.1, on the reverse strand, counting down.
ACTACTAAACTACAACGGACCATGGCGGGAATTTTAGGGAACAATGTTCTAATGAAGTAGAGAGCTATAACACATTCGTTTGAGTAATTCTTGATTACTAGCAACTTTTTCTTTCAGTTTTAAACCTGAATAATTCACTCATTTATCATTTCAGTCTCATTTTAACTAAAATGTCACTAAATAAAATTGGAATAAATCAGCTGAAGGTCTCAGCACAGTCGCACGCATAGTAATGCGAGGTTTGAATTCAGTATGACCGAGTCATAGCGAACTTAATGGGAAATATGGGGAATTTGAAATAGGGAACTGCGGCAAATGCGGCGCAGACAAATTCTAATTAACCATTAAAATAGCTTAGGCGAGGAAGGACAATAAGGATTCCAGGTGCAGTCTGACCGCAGTAGACCGCAGTTCAGCGCAGCAAAGCACAGCAGAACTATAGCGTGAAAATTTCACTTTTTATTCAGTTGGAGAAAAATACACTGTAAATAAATCCTGTAAATAGAAGGTAGAGCGTGAAAAAGGAAGGCGACCCAAGGAGTATAAAAGGGAGACCCTTTCTGCGACCTTTCGCCCCCCTCAGAGAAGTAAGAAAATAGAGTATTATTTTTCTCAAGCATTTCTGGTTGTCACTCCAGTGCGAAAAAGTGATATACAGTTAAGATTGCCACTGTAGTAAAAGGCAGCAATTAAGGAGAGAAATATTAAGTAGATATTTCAACAGGAGAGCTGGTTAACACTCCAGATTTCAAAGTGTAAACACAAAACAGTTATTTTGCTACTGTTAAAACAAGCGATAAAATAAAGACAAAAATAAAACAAACTCAAGGGACACTCCAGACACCATCCAAATTCATTAACTGAATAGAATCTTTGAAACTTCACCAAGTAGAAGATTAAATTCAAGTTTAAATCCAAATTAAACAACGCTACACAGAATTACACCTAGACAAATTAATAAATTTCAATAAAGAAACAGCTCCGCAGGGCTCGGTTTATCTGTAAGTCAATTCCCAGGAACTTTAAAACTAACCCATAAAAATAGAATTAGCCAAAACACTCGGATTGGTACTATATTTACAATAAACAACACTAGTACACTTCCCCATCCTAACTAAAGAACCAGGGAACAGCTTGGTGGTGGTCTCGTTTGAACCTCCCAACTGACCTTCCTTCGTTCTCTCCTTCAACGTGTGCAGCACACACCCTCAGGATCCCCCATGGGGACACCCAGGTGACTGTGGCTGTATGTGGGGTGACATGGCGGACCTCATGTGACCCAAGCCGCATGTATATAAACACACCTGGGGTGGGAACCAAAGAAGTAACCTTCTTCTCAACATTCCCACTTCAGTCTAAGTGGCCAGGGACCACTGTCCCACATCTGGCCTGCCAGTACGCATGCCCGATCTACCCCCCATGAGGTCCTTAGCACCGGACGCTATGCCCGGACCGCCTCAACCCTGGATGTGTCCCTGACAGGGTGGTGGGCGTTGAGGGGGTTAGCTTGACCCCCAGGAGATCTGCGAGTTCTTTCAAGAAGCATGAGACAAAGGCACTCCCTCTGTTGCTGGGGATTTCCTCTAGGAGCCTGTGGTGCTTCCAGACATGCTCCAGGAAGAGCCAGGCGATACCAGCCGAGTCCATGGACATCACAGTGGGGATCATGTGGATACGTTTGGACAGATAGTCCACTACAACTAGGATGGCATTATAACCTTTCGACTCTGGGAGCTCTCCCACCATGTCTACTGAGATCACCTGCCAGCAATGGGTAGGGACTGTCAGGGACCAGTCCGGGGTCGAGAGCGTCCACCCAGCACTGAGGGCCTGGTGGGGTATGAAGCAGGCATGTACAGCAATGGGTCCGGCGCAGGCAGATGTCCCTGAAGTGGGAATGGTGAGAAGAAGACTGCTTCTCTGGTTCCCACCTCAGGTATGTTTATATACATGGCGCTTGGGTCACATGGGAGTTGCCACGTCGTCCTCACACACAGCCCCAGCCACCTGGGTATCCCTGTGGGGGATCCCGAAGGGATCCACTGCAGGCACATGTGCTGGGTGCACCTGGGGGTTGTCCGGAGCATCTGGGGCTGGGTGTGTCATGCGTGGGTTATGGGCAGGTCAATAGTACATTGATCAAAGGAAAGTCATCTGTGTAAATAGAAATAGAAAGAATAGAGAATGATACAGAGGGAGAATAGAAAGAGGGGAAAGTAGAGGGAGGAGGAAATAGGAAGGGGGAGAAGGGGGTAGCAGGTGGAGTGGAGCCGGGTGGATGTCAGGGACCAACCCGGGGTCGAGAGTGTCCAGGTATATCGCCCAGGGCTGAGGGCCCGGTAGGGTGTAGCATGGGTGTGCGTAACAACGGGCCCGAAGCAGGCAAGGGTCCCTGGCCACTTAGGCTAAAGTGGGAAGTGTGAGAAGAAGGTTACTTCTCAGTTCCCACTTAGGCTGTGTTTATGTACATGCAGTTGGAGGTCACATGGGGAGCGCCACATCATCTACATGCACAGCCGTGTCTGCCCAGGTATCTCTGTCAGAGGTCTCAGGAGCGTCCGGTGTGTAGGGCGTCACCCAGTGTGTCCGGGTCCGGGCATGTTGCGCAGCCTGGTTAATGGTACATCGAGCAAGGAAGTCGTCCATGTAGTAGAAAAGGAAAGAAGGGGAAAGAAAGGAAAGAAGAAGGAAGAAGAAGAGAAAGGAAGAAGGAGAGAAGGGAGGAGGGAGGATGGGGGCACCGGGTGAGGGTAGTGGGATTGGGTGGGGTCGGACCGGGTGGAGTGGGGTCAGGTGGTGTCAGGGATGCGTCCGGGGTAGAGGAGGCCCGGGTGAGACGCCCGACACTAGAAGCCTCGCGGGGTGTGGAGCGGGCGTGTGTACTGGCGGGCCCGGCTCAGGAGGCAGTCCCTGGCCACTTAGACTGAAGTGGAAAAGGGTGTTATTATTATTAAAAGGGGATACTATGTTACTTACCTGAAGTGGAAAAGGGTGAGAAGAAGGCTACTTCTTCGGTTCCCACTTCAGGTATGTTTATATACATGCGGCTTAGGTCACATGACAGGTGCCACGTCATCCTCGCATACAGCCGTAGTCACCCGGGTGTCCCCGTGGGGGATCCCGAGGGCGTCCACTGTGGGCGCGCGAGCTGGACATAGCGGGGGTCACCCAAGGCGCCCGGGCTGGGCGTGTCGTGAGCACGCTGCAGGTGGGTCAATGGTACATTGATACAAGGAAAGGTCGTCCATGTAGAATAAAGAGAAAATAAAGAGAAGGTGAGACAAGTAAAGAGAGAGTGGAATGGAGGAAGAAAGAAAGAAGAAGGGGGGAAGGAGGTAGGGGAGGACTGGGTGGCGGGGTACCGGGTGAAGTGGGGCCGGGTGGGGCCGGGTCAGGCGGGTGTGCCCTGACAGGTGGGTGTGCCCTGACAGGAACTTTATTTGGGGTGAGCTTCCCAACCTTCTGTGTGGGGAAGGATTTGACATGGTTACAGGTGTCGCATCCACGTACATATCGCCCGACATACTCTGCCATCCGAGGCCACCAGTAGTCATGGGAGACAAGTTCCAGGGTTTTCCATCGCCCTGGATGTCCCATCACCTGTGCATCATGGTGTAGCCATACCAGATTGTGGTGGAGTTGTGGGTCTTTTGGAATGTACACCCTGCCTCAGTAGAGGACCAACTCTCCCTGTCTCTCCCACTTGTCTGTCAGGGCACACCCACCCCACCCGGCTCCACCCGGCTCCACCCGGTTCCACTCCACCCACTACCCCCTTCTCCCCCTTCCCATTTCCTCCTCCTTCTACTTCCCCCCTCTTTCCATCCTTCCTCTGTATCATTCTTTATTCTTTCTATTTCTATTTACATGGACAACTTTCCTTGATCGATGTACCATTGACCTGCCCACAGCCCATGCGCAACACACCCAGCCCCGGATACTCCGGACGACCCCTGGGTGTACCCAGCACGCGCACCTGCAGTGGATCTCTTCGGGATGGGATACCCGGATGGCTGGGGCTGTGCGTGAGGATGACGTGGCAATCCTCATGTGACCCAAGCACCATGTATATAAACATACCTGGGGTGGGAACCAGAGAAGCAGTCTTCTTCTTCTCACTATTCCCACTTCAGGTAAGTAGCTTAGTTTCCCTTCTAATGATAATTAACACTATTCCCACTTCAGGGACATCTGCCTGCACCGGACCCGCTGCCGCACATGCACATGCTTGCTTCATACCTACCAGGCCCTCAGCGCCAGGCGATATACCCGGACGCTCTCAACCCCGGACCGGTCCCTGACATTGTCCGACCTCAGCATCCCTTCACCACTGGCTCGTCATGATCCTTCGCTCCTCGTATCCCCTCCAGAATATCCACCTCCTCACCTTCCACTGAGACTGCTTCTGTCACATGGGCCTCAAACCAGGCCAGTTGGAGGAGTGTCAGCCCCTCATTGTCGTCCCTTCCCTTCAGGTGGTCAGCATGGCGGGAGAGTGCATATGGTTTCCCCATGAGCTTCCCTGGGTGGTGGACAAGGGTGAAATGGAAGTGGGAGAGGAAAAGGGACCGTCGGGCCTGACATCGATTCAGCCTCTGGGCCATCTGGAAGTAGCCCAGGTTACGGTGGTCAGTGTAGATCTTGACTTTCTCCTCAGCACCTTCCATGAAGTGCCACCATTCCTCGAGGGCTCGGACAATTGCAAGCATCTCCTTATTGTACACTTCATAGTTGCGCTCTACATCCGTGAAACTTTTGGACATGAATGCTACTGGGTGGAATTCTCCATCTGGTTGGAGTTGGGAGAGGACTGCGCTGGTTGCAAAGTTGGATGCATCGCACTCGAGCCTGAAGCGGCCATGGTCAGTGGGGAAAGAGAGGACAGGGGGTGTGGTGACAGCTTCCTTGAGGGCACGGAAGGCATCGTCTTTACTCAGGCCCCAGTCCCAGGCCTGGGTCTTCTGGGTCAGCCTGTGAAGGGGGTGTGCCTTCTCAGAGAAGTCTCTGATGAACTGGTGATAGAAATTTACGAATCCTAGGAAGGATTGTACCTCCTTCACCTTGGTTGGGGGTGGCCAGTCAAGGACTCCCTGGATCTTTACCGGGTCCATCATGATGTTACCCTCCGAGATAACGAGACCGAGGTACTCGATCTGGGTTCGCTTGAACTTACACTTTTCTGGCTTAAGGAAGAGCCTCCTTCTCCTCAGCATCTCTAGACTTCTCGGACGACCCTCCGATGTTCCTCCAGGGTGGCCATGAAGATCAGGATATCGTCCATGTAACAGATGACAACCTCCCGGTCGATGAAATCCCTCAGGATGTTGTTCATCATGGTCTGGAAGGTTGCTGGGGAGTTGCACAGGCTGAAGAACATCACCATGGGCTCAAACAGCCCTCAGTTGGTCGTGAACGCTGCCTTCCACTCATCTCCATCCTTGATCCGGATGTTGTTGAACCCCCAGTGTAGGTCCAAGGCTGAGAAGTACTTGGCATTGCGGAGGCAGGTGAGGACGTCCGAGATGAGGGGGAGCGGGTACAAGTTCTTCACTGTGATCTCGTTCAGCTTCCTGTAGTCCTGGACCAGGTGCAGTGACCCATCCTTCTTCTTGATGAAGAAGACTGGCACTCCCATGGGGGATTTGGATGGCCATATGTGTTAGAGACTGGAAGCGAGACGAAGGAGTTGTCTCCATGGTGGAGGGCTTCGGCCTCAGCGACTCAGACCAGGAGTGCTGTGCCTAGTTACACATCCATGCCCTAATTTACTTACTGGCAGCGAGAACTAAAAAGGGGGATCAACTCTAGTCGATTTTATCACTAGGGTGTAACCTATGTACAAGTTAAGTATATACAGTTCTCCAAAAAACCGTTTCAATGTTTGGCACTTTTCACTTGATGGGCTTATAACATTATGGAAACACATTTTAAAATTCTTATAAAATCAAGGGATATTACCTAATATCTTATCTACAGATCTGCAAATTATCTAAGCAATATGTCCATTTTTGGTAAAGTTATTTAATTTACAAGGCACCCATGTCATCGAAACGGTTTTTTGGAGTGCACCTGGCACAACCTAAAAAACAAAATATCACATGTCAAGTCATGTGACATTGTTTACTGTACACACTAGTAAACAGACTGACATCGCTGGAGCATAAATACCAAAGGATTTTGCATTATAATGCCTCCAAATCTAAAATGCGAGCCTTATCTGCTTCACAAACTGCACAAGTCCTTTCCCTCATTGATTCTGGTCACAGTGCTCGCCAGATTGCATCTACTACTGGCCATGGAGCTTCCACTATCACTCGGCTCTGGTCTCAACACCGTCCTGATGTCCCTAAGCCCAGTGGTGGGCATCCACGCAAGCTGTCAGGGACTGACATTCGCCATGCCCAACGCCTCATTAACTCTGGCAAGGCTGACAACTCTTCCCAAGTCACCCAAATGCTCTGAAAAATTACCAACAAGAGCCTCTCACCTGAGACTGTCCACCTGCACTTGAAGGAAGCTGGTTGGAAAGCAGTGGTGAAGAAGAAGCGGCCTATGCTGAGCAGGAAGCATAGAAAAAACAGAATGGACTTTGCAATCAGCCACAAGGAGTGGACTCTGGAGGACTGGAAGAGAGTGGTGTGGTCAGATGAGACCAAGGTTAATCGCCTGGGCTCAGATGGGAGGAAATGGGTGTGGAAGAGGGTGGGTGAGCCTCTCAGTGACAGGCTGGTGCAAGGGACCAAAAAGTTTGGTGGTGGATCAGTCATGGTGTGGGGATGTATGATGTGGGATGGGGTTGGGATGGCATGCAAGATTGATGGGAGGATGGATGGGGAGCTTTACTGCCAAATCCTGGATGATGAACTCCAACAAACCCTATCATATTATGGCAAGAACCCTGCCCATGTCCTCTTCCAACAGGACAATGATCCCAAACATACCAGCAAAAGGGCCCATAACTGGTTCAACAATCATGGTATTAGGGTCATGGAGTGGCCCTCCCAGTCCCCAGACCTCAATCCAATCGAACACTTATGGAATCATGTGAAAAGGAAGCTTGGGGAGTATGAAGAACCTCCAAATAGTGTTCATGAGCTGTGGGATCGGTTTCAAGAGGAATGGGACAAGATAGAGCCAAGGATTTGTCAGAATTTGATTGAAAGTATGCCTAGGAGAATTGAGGCAGTGATTAAGGCAAAGGGTGGCTATACCAAATATTAATAAATGCTATTTTCTTCTCCCAAAAATCAACTCCAAAAAACCGTTTCGATGACATGGGCACCTTTTAAATCGAATAACTTTACCAAAAATAAATATATTGCTTAGATAATTTGTATATCTGTAGATGAGATAGCAAGTAATATTCCATGATTTTATGGGAATTTTAGAACATGTTTCCATAATACTATAAGCCCATCAAGTGAAAAGTGCCAAACATCGAAACGGTTTTTTGGAGAACTGTATAGTTACAGCGAGGGCGGGCCTGTGAATGGCGGGACCGAGCAGAGCAGAGCTAACAGAGTTAAATGTTAGCCAACTGAATATTACCGACAAGTCGGGTTATGGGGTAAGTGGAGTAGCACGCTATAACCCAGAAATGGAAAGGAGGGATAGGCCCGAAGGTAAACTTGCAGGGCAAGCAAGTGAATTGCCCAGCAGGGGTGGGAGTGTGCTAGCGGACATTGGAGCTGTCCGGAGTCCTTTGGGGGTCCGTACTTAGGGAGGCATAGGTAATATATAGAAAAGAGGGGGTGGTGACCATTGAGGGAGTCGGAGGCGATTGCGGAATATGGGGGCTCCGAGGTTAGTGAAGAAGGAGCAGAGGTAATCCAGAAGGATTGGAGGTAGTGGAGGAAGATGGCCATAGATGGATATGACAGTATGTGCCCATTCTGTAAGTTCTTGCGTAGGAACTCATCCAGCTCTTTCTGTTCTGGGTGCAAGAGTGGGAAGGTTTTTCCCCTGGGCAGTTTGGCATCCGGTACCAGGTCTATAGCATGGTCCCAGGGCTTCCAGGGGGGCAACTGGTCAAAGGCTTCTTTGGAGAACACATCCCGGAAGTCCTGGTAGTGCTCTGGTACTAGCATCTCAAACAATGCAGGCTCAGCCTCCGGGTCACAGGCCTCCTGGGCCATCTGCTGCGAGGGGGTTGTGGTGGCTCTCAGGTCATGGCCCCAGCTTGGGGGAATGATCGCAGCGTAGATCCCATCCCCAGGCTCCAGTGCAGGGTCCTGGTCATCCTGTACTCATGGCTGTCTGCAGGAGGATGGGCAGTGGGACATGACGACCTTCTGTCATGCCCAGTCCACCTCTGGGTTGTGGTGCAGCAGCCATGAGTGTCCTATGATGAGGGACTGTCACCCGAGATTTGCAACTGCGAAGCGTGCCCACTCTGTGTGTTGCCTGAAGGTCAAGAGGGCTTCTAGCTCCTCAGTTATAGCTCCATTCTCATTCGGGGTTCCATCGACATTACAGACGGGAATGGGATGGGGGAGGGGGTGTCACAGCCATGCATTCCGGCCCATTAGCTGGCCGTCCCGATGCTGCCCGAGCCCATTCCCGCTATGCAAGCGTTGAAGGAGGGAAAAGCTGGTAGTACCCTGACACTGCTATATCATGGCCTACAGACGTTACCTAGCGCCTGACACACAGTACCCCAGTCCCCCAAAGCTCGATGAACCTCCCCTATCATCGTTGTATTTTTTTGATAATTTTTCAGACCAGGTTACAGCCCACCCGGACATGTTACCAGGCCACCTTCACAGTATTTTCACCATAACTCCCCCAGTTCTTCTCCGATCCGGATGCACTTGGTATCGCTGGAAAGCTACCATCACGACGAGTAGAACGAGTCCAGGATCGGGAGATTTGGTGCAGCCGTTGTGGAGATCGTCGGAGTTTATCGATTGTGTGGCCGTTCCTATATATTTTTATGTTTTCTGTTGTTTCCTTTGTTCTATGTTGTTCTGTCCGTTTCGATCCATCCCTAACACCGTCGGATTGCTCGGACATTAGCTCAGTATAACTTGGGTTTATATACAAGATGTATCTAGTATGGCACAGAGAGTCTCCCCTCTGCTCCACTAAGTACTAGGTCCGTGTGCCTGGGGTGGTGTCTGAGTGCTTGTAGTCTTGGGGACAGTGCTTTGCAGGCAGTACTGCTAGCTTGTCTTCCAGGGAGGTCCACCTAGTGTGTTGAGATTTTTAGGCTGAGTTAGTCGGGACCGGGGTCACAGTGAGTCCGAAACCCTAGGTGCCCTTCCACCCCCCCCCTTTCTTCTTTCCCTTGGGTGAGGGAGCAGCTGGAAGAGTGGCAACGTGACCCTTGACTGTGGTCTTGCCCTTCCTTTCCCACTTGCAGCATGAGCATGAGCCCCAACCTCAGCCCTATCCTCCCTGAGGACTCCCTGCTCACTCCCCTGCTGTGTGATGCAGGCACACTGTCAGGGTACACCCACCTGACCTGGGTCCACCCAGACCCACCTCGCCACACCTCGCCTGCTGCCCCACTGCCCATCCCTCTCCTTCCTCCTCCCTCTACACATGCCCGGTTCACACCCTGCAAGGGCCCCTCTGCTGGGCTGTCACGGCCTGCAAAGTCCCCGCCCTTTTACCACTTCTATCATCTGCACCCCCATTCTTGCACCCATTATTTGCACCTGTTAATTGCACTGTTGTCCATCACTTAGTGGCACCGATAGTGGTTCCCATCTATGGCCCCGTAGCGGTGCCTCCTTCTTTCTCCCACCACCACTTGAGTTCCTCAGTCATTCAGCCGACACCGTTTTATTCTTATTCATTCGCTTAACTTATTAGCGGTTGATATTGTCGCCACTGATCCGCTCCTTATTGACATTTGGTTTATTCCTTTATTGACATTTGATTTATTCGTATATTGACATTTTGATCTGCCACTATATTGGCGCCTAGATTGTCGGCCTATTCATTCTGCCTCCCAACTTCGCTGTCCTCTGTTCCATTCATTTCTTCTGTTCCATTTCCCTGGTCCTCATCGCTCTTTTAGTTTTGTCATACTTACCATTCTGCTCCCATCCCACACCGGACCGACCAGCCCCTTCTCTGTTCTCCTTTCATACTTATACTTGTAGTTTACTGTCAATGTACCTCAGTTCAAATATCGACTAGAATTCCCCCCAAAGTACTCTTGTCCTAAGTTCGCCTCTCAACTTCATCTCCACCTGAGCCAACCTTGCTGCAAGGTCCCTCCCACTAACTTGAAATATGGGACAGCCTAGAACGCATGGCACAATGCTCTAGCCAAGTCGTTGAAGCCGAAGTCCCAACCCCCACGATGCCTTGCAACAGAGTAGCACATTAGCTAAGTGTCCACTCACACCACCGGACTCCACTCACGCCACCATACTCCGCTCCACTTCCTGTGAATACCTCGAATACTGTTTCTGACAGTATATTCGAACTCACTGCACGTTCCAAATGGCTTCTAGACACTACATAACTCGTTCGCAGACCCGCGAACCATCCACCTCCACACAGCAACACCAATCTGGTCTCAGGATTCCTGATGACTATGACCTCGACATCGACACACCCTTTGCTAGCTTCACAGCTGACCATGGAGGCCAATGATCATCGATGCCTGTTGTAACAAGGTCCCGATCTGAGGCTGAAGTGGAAGGCAATGTCAATGCCACTGCAGTTCCCGACCCTTCCGCACCTCATCCTCCACCATCTTTGACAAGGCCACCGCTGCCAGACCCAGTTGTTCCACCTCCTGATGGTCCTGTTGGTAACGACCCTGATGATCCTGCTAACATGCAAGATGAGGCAAGCATCCTGATTCAGTTAACTCGAGCCATTGCGGCTCTTGCCCAGTCCAATGTCCCTTGTCAGCCGCCACCTCCACCACCTGCCTCGATCAACAATTATCACACGAAGGTGCACGAGCCTGACCAGTTTGATGGGTTGGACCAAAAGAAACTCCATACATTCCTAGTTCAGTGTCAACTAAATTTCCGGGATCGTCCCCAGGCATTTAGCTCCAACTGTAAGAAGGTTATCTACGCTCAGTTGTTCCTAATGGGCTCTGTGCTCAACTGGTTCGAACCCAATCTCTTATGTGTGCCTGGTGGCTGAGCACCTCCCTGGGAGGACGACTGGGAACGTTTCATTGAGGAACTCCACACGAACTTCGGTTCACACAACCCCACCCGCAATGCAGAGCACCAACTCAAAACCTTGGTTATGAAGGACAACCAAAGGATTAGCAAGTATATCGTTGAGTTCAACCGTTACGCTTCACAGTTACGCAGATACAGTGAAGGCGTGCTTCAGTCTCTTTTTTATGATGGGTTGCCTGATCATCTTAAGGATGAGATCTATCGATCTGGTAGGCCTGATTCGTTGTGGGATCTTCGTGATCTTGTGCAAGAGCTTGACACCTGTTACTGGGAACGCCGCCTCTCCCTCTGCTCCATCATCCTCTACAACAAGAACTCTTCGACCTCGTCATCTCTTCCTTCCTCCACTGTCACCTCTGGTAGCAAAGTGCCTAAGGACAAGCCATCCGGCATTAAGCCTACTCCCTTCACCTCCGACCTTTCAACAAAACTCGGTAAAGATGGTAAACTCACTCCTGAGGAGCATCAATGCCGAGTCGACAACAAACTCTGCCTCTTCTGTGGTAAGCCTGGCCACATGGCAAGGGACTGCCAAAAATCATCTTCCAACATGACCAAGGCCCATCAGGTGATTGCCAAGGTGCCCAATGCCGAACTCAATGTCTCTGACAAGGCAAAAAACTAATCGTCGATCTTTCGAGTCCAGCACTCTCGAATGGTCATAACAATTGTGAAAGTGCGCTTCGAGTGGTTCACCTTAACACATCTGCTCTTTCTTCTAACTGTCTTTCTGTTCCTATTTCTATTATGGTCGATTTCCATCTTCAAAGGGGAATGCCCCTGGCTCTCCACTTGTTTCGCCTTCAAAGGGGTATGCCCCTGGCTCTCAACTGTTTCCAAATCCAAGGGGGAATGTCCCCGGCTCAAAAATATTTCCTCCTTCCCCTGTTCCTCTTTCTTCTTCTGTTTCTTCGTCATCGGATTCCACCTATGTCGCTGCCGCTCTGCCTGGAGGGACTTAGTAGACTCCGGCTCATCCGATTGTTTTGTAGATAGTAGTTTTGTCAATCAGAACCGTCTCGAAACTTATTCTGTTGACCCGCTTCAACTCCGCTTGTTTGATGGTACTACTAATAACCTTATTACCCAGGCCATCAACCTTCCGCTCCGCTTTCCATCCGGTGTCATCATTCTGTCAACTTTCTACATCACTCCGCTAGATGGCACGTGTGTTCTGGTACTTGGGCATAACTGGCTCACCCGCAACAATCTGTCGATTGACTGGGTATCGAGTAGTATAACCTTCCAAGCCCCGACACAATCCCACCTAGAACCTATAAGCGCTTCCGCTGAACCTCTGGATCCTGATCCATCAGTAAGCATTCCATCTGTTGATGCACCGCAACCATCCATTAGCCATGTGCCGCCTATCGAGCTTGTCAGCACCAAAGTTTTCACCAAGGCCTGTCGACTTGAGGGCTTGGTAGCGTTTGCCGTGAGCACTTCTGTTCTGTTCAGTGAGCTGCGTGCTGCAGCTACTAATCCATCTGTTCCTTCCAAGCCCATCAACCTCTCAGCCGTACCAACGGTGTACCATGAGTTTGCGGATGTCTTCAGCAAGAAGAAAGCCAATATGCTTGTGCTGCACTGCGAGTTCGTGTCATATCCATCCACAGCCATCGTCCTCCCCTACCTCCGATCCTCCCAGACTACCTCTGCTCCTTCTTCACTAACCTCAGAGCCCCCATATTCCGCATTCACCTCTGACTCCCTCGATGGTCACCACCCCCTCTTTTCAATATATTACCTATGCCTCCCTAAGTACGGAGTCCCAAAGGCCTCCAGACAGCTCTGATGTCCGCTGGTGCACTCCTGCCCCCGCTGGGCAATTCACTTGCTTGCCCTGCAAGTCTACCTTCGGGCCTATCCCTCCTTTCCGTTTCTGGGTTATAGCCCACCACTCCGCTAAACCCATAACCCAACTCGTCGGTAATATTCAATCGGCTGATGTTTAACTCCGTTAGCTCCGCTCTGCTCAGTCCTGCCATTCACAGGCCCGCCCTCGCTGTAACTATATATACTTAACTTGTACATAGGTTACACCCTAGTGATAAAATCGACTAGAGTTGATCCCCCTTTTTAGTTCTCGTTGCCAGTAAGTAAATTAGGGCACGGATGTGTAACTTGGCACAGTGCTCCTGGTCTGAGTTGCTGAGGCCGAAGCCCTCCACCACAGAGACAACTCCTTCATCTCGCTCCGGTCTCTAACAGTTTGACCTAAAGATCGAGCTAGAGGAAGGTATGCATCCACCACTGGGTACTTTGTACTCTCTCTCTCCTTCTGAACTTGAGGCCCTACACACTTTCCTCAATGAGCACTTGGCATCAGGATTCATCCACCCATCATCCTCTGCCCACGCCGCCCCCATGCTCTTTGTCTGCATGAAGGATGGTTCCCTCTGTCTTTGCATTGACTTTAGAGGCCTCAACAAGATCACAAAGAAAGACTGCTATCCACTCCCATGAATTTCTGACCTCCTAGATGCCCCAAGCCATGCCCAAGTCTACACAAAGCTCAATCTCCGGCACACCTACCACTTGGTGCGCATCACCGCTGGGGACGAGTGGAAGACCTCTTTCCACACATGCTACAGCTCCTATGAGTGGCTTGTAATGCCCTTTGGTCTGTCAAATGCCCCTGCAGTGTTTCAGCGGTTCGTGAATTCTGTCTTCACTGATCTCCTCAATGTGTGTGTGGTAGTCTACCTTGACGACATTCTCATCTACTCCGCCAACATGGCCTCACATCAGGAACATGTTCGCGAGGTCCTGCATAGGCTCTGCATTAACAGCTTATTTTCCAATCTGCAGAAGTGTGAGTTCCATACTGATACGATGGAGTACCTCAGGTACATTCTCTCTCCGAATGGATTGTCCATGTCCTCAGAGAAAATCAAAGCCATCCAGGACTGGCCCAAGCTGCATAAAGCAAAGGATATCCAATCCTTTCTGGGATTCACTAACTTCTATTGCCACTTCATTCACGAGTATTCTGACATTGTGATCCCTCTCACCCACCTCACTCATAAGGGAGTACTGTCAGGGATCAGCAATGACCCTGGACCCTATGCCGGCTGCACATATGCACATGGGAAGTATGCCGGTAATTCCCATCTACTCCGCTTACCTAAGCCCCGGTGACCCGGATCATCTCCGGCATTGTTCTGGAACATTCTATGATCATGTGATTCTATCGGCAATCTGTTTGGTTTCCTTATTGCCGGACTCTACATGTATATAGCTGACCCTAAGATGGGGACATCCCTTTCCCCTGGCTTTAATCACAACTAGGTTATCGGAGCATCCTGTGCGAGCATGTGCATCCCCTGACAAGTACCCTGGGCATTCTCTGATGACTGTCGCTCCACCTTCCAATGCCTCAAGGACACTTTCACCTCCGCTCCTATATTGACACATTGGGTTCCCAATGCGCTGCTAATCATTGAAACTGACGCTTCAGACTATGCGATATCAGGTATTATTTCTATTTGTTGTACTGATGAAGAGATACGTCCTGTCGCTTTCCACTCACAGATGTTGACAGCGCCAGAACTACGACACACACAACAAGGAGCTCCTAGCCATTTACGAAGCCTTCCATTCCTGGCATCACTATCTTGAAGGTTCTGCCAACCCCATCGACGTCATCACGGATCACAAGAATCTGGAATACTTCTCCACCACGAAACTCCTCACTCACCAGCAAGCCTGCTGGTCTGAGTTCCTTTCCCAATTCAACATGATTGTCCATTTTCATCCTGGTAGACTCGGTGCCAAGCCTGATGCATTGACTAGACGCTGGGATGTCTATCCCAAAGAGGGGGATAGGGACTACGCCTGCATCAATCTGCAAAACTTCTGCCTGGTCTTCACCCAGGAACAGCTTGCATCGTCCCTTCAAGCCACTTGCCTTGCCACCCCTGTTCTCTGTGCAGGCACACTGGTCAACATCGAGGCCATCCATCAGGACATCATCGCTGCCCTTCTGTCAGGGGATGACTCCCAGGTCCCCATGACCCTCCCCTATGGTCCACAGCCTGTGGTGTAACCAGCCCTGTCCAGGGCACAACTACTGTGGGTAAGAAGATGAATAGATAGGAAGGCAAGTAAGATACAACTTGCCTACTGTGGGTAAGAAGATGAGAAGGAAGCTAACTTCTCATCTTCCCACAGTGGCCACCATATCAGGAAAACTTCCGGGGATACCCGGAAGTCACATGAAGGAGTAGGAACCGGGCCTGGAGCATGCGGCGTGTGGAGCGTGCACGCATGCAGGAAGCGCAGCAGGTGGAAGCGGGTCCGGACGTGGGTCCGGGTCCGGGCTAGTCAGGGTGTGTGCCCTGACACCTTCCTGCCGATCCCGCCATTGCCCAACACCTCACTTCCCCGATTCCCACAGATTCACGCTGGTCACTAGATAATAATGGTTTGCTTAGGTTAGACAACTGCATCTATGTGCTGGACACTAACAATCTCCATCTGCAGATTCTGAGGTATAAGCACAATCACCCCCTGTCTGGACACTTTGGGAAAAGGCACACCCTTGACCTGATCCATCGAGAGTACACTTGGCCAGGCATCTGCACGTTTGTCAAAGATGACATCTCTTCCTGTACCACCTGCACCCGTGCAAAGGTTCCACACCACAAGCCCTATGGGCTATTAAAACAACTCCCCATCCCTGAACACCCTTGGAACTCCATCTCCATGGACTTCATCAAACAACTTCCATCTTCCACTGGTTTCACTGCCATACTAGTAGTCGTGGATCACCTCTCCAAACAACGGATCTTTATCCCGACCCACGATACTATCACGGCACCCAAACTAGCTAAGTTGTTCCTCCTTCACGTTTTCTCTAAACATGGGGTCCCAGTGCACGTTACTTCTGATAGAGGGTCCGAGTTCATCTCTCACTTCTTTCATTCTTTGGGTAAGGCCCTTGACATGTGACTCCACTTCACCTCTGGCTATCACCCCGAAGGCGATGGTCAGATGGAACACATGAATCAGACATTGGAGCAGTACTTACGTGTTTATTGTAACTATCAACAGGACAACTGGTCTGAGTTGCTCCCTCTCGCCGAGTTTGCCTACAATAACACGCTGAGTGCTACTACCGGCATCTCACCGTTCTTCGCCAACAAGGGTTATCACCCAACCATCTCTGTCCACCCCGAATGAGACCTCTCCTCTGCCTGTGCCCAGGAGTACTCCGTGGATCTTGATTCCCTGCACCAGTTCCTTCATGAGGAAATGCATCAGGCTCAAGAATGTTACCAAGGTCCCACCGATGCTCGCTGAATGACCACCCTGCTATTCAAAGTCGGTAGTTCAGTTTATGTCAAAGCTAAGTACTGTCAGGGCACTGAGCTGCTCTGAATCCAAATCGAGGATCTCAGAGGTGTCAACAGAGTTGTCACTAGAAGGATGGAGGTCCACTTCAATGGGAGACCCTGAGGATGCGGTCTGTGCTGAGGACTCCAGCTGAGCAGCAAGGGGGAAGTGAAAGAAGAAAACTACCTTCCTCACTCGCTACTCAGAGAATGATAAGGTCAGCACACCCGGCTATGCAGGGCCGCTTCACAGAAAGAAATGCA
Source organism: Cantharellus anzutake (assembly GCF_015039405.1). Lineage (NCBI taxonomy): Eukaryota > Fungi > Basidiomycota > Agaricomycetes > Cantharellales > Hydnaceae > Cantharellus > Cantharellus anzutake. The sequence goes on along the minus strand of NW_024066993.1, from coordinate 470,276 downwards.
GTACTAGTCCAGGGGTGTGATTAGGCTATGCTGGTCTGGGGATGGTGATCAGGATAGGTCAGGTGCTCTATAGTGTCATCAGTGGTGAGTAAGTAGCTGTACTCTGACAAGTACTTTCGCTCTACTCGACCTTCGAAAAAGCTTTCGGAAAAGAACCTTGGGCCTTTCAAGATCATCATGCAACCTGGTACACACTCCTGCACCCTCCAACTTCCTGATACCCTGAAATCTGTCCACCCCATCTTCCATGTCTCTCAGCTCGAACCATCTGTCCCCAACACCATCCCCAACCATGTACAAACTCCGCTGCCGCCGATCGAGGTTGATGGAGAACCCAAGTATGAGATCTCTGAGATTCTAGACTCCAAGGTCGACTGGCGCTGCCGCAACTGTAAGCTGCTCTATCTGGTACATTGGCTACATCAGCAAACTTGGTAGGGAGCTCTGTGAGCAAATTGAGTCTTTTTGCTGTGCACCCTCTACACATTGGGTGGAGAAAATTAAATGTTTGAATGATTTTGTTCTCCTAAGGATGCAGAAGTGCAAAGATAATATGTATATACATTTTTGGAAATGCATATTAAATGGCCAGCATCATTACTTAAAAAGCTCTATGAGCTCTATGAGCTCACTGAGCTCATAGAGCTCATAGAGCTTTTTGTTTTTAAATAATGGATGGTCTTCATATCTCCATGAAATATGCTTAGTTATTTTGGCACCAGTAGTGCAAAGATAATATGGATATATGTGTGTGTAAAATGGCCATTGTCATTGCTCTGAAAGCTCATATACCTTTTGTGTTTACTAAAATCAGCACCTTATTTGTTTATTGCTATTTACAAAATATGAGGAAAACTCTGAAATTCAAAAATTTGCACTTTATCTTTCATCTCATTTCTTGCTCAAAACTCAACCAATTTTGATGATTCTATGTGAATTGGAAAGCACCAAAGTGTGGCAATGTGTCACGACCCAACATATCCATCACTTCCCTCTATGTGCCCTAGTGCCACTTGGTCCATCCCTCCCGCTATCATCATCATCCGTCCACCCATCCGTCCACCCGTCACCCTCATCCGCACTTCCTCCCTCGCGCACGTACCCTCCAACCTAGGTTGCCCGCTTCATTGTTGTCCGCTCGCCAGCCGGATGGCTTGCTAGAGGGCCGGATGGTTCTTTCTCTTTTGTCTGCTTGCGGACTATTGTTCTTCCTTTTGTTTCTTGCTTTCCTTTTGTTGACCAAGTTTGCCGATATTAACTATTTGTTTCTTTCTTCATTCATTAATATCGCGCTTGATCCGCCACTCCTTCCGGGCCGGTCTCATTTAGTTACTTGTGTTTATAACGCATGTAGGTTACACCGGATGTACCTCAGTTCGTATATCGACTTGGATTCCCCCTCTAACTCTTATCCTCATCGTAAGGCTTCTGTCTGAAATTGGGACACCAACGTAAGAACGAAGCGCAGCGCTCCACCTGAGTCGCTGAAGCTAAAAGTCCCGCCCCTCCGACCTTATGAGCCCGGACGACTTCGTGCGCCTCGCGGGTCACCCGGATACGCTTCTGGCACGTTCCTGACACAATGTAACCATGCATGTTATGTAGGGTATAACTCTAATATATTGAAAAGAGGGGGTGGTGACCATTGAGGGAAGCGGAGGTGATTGCGGAATGCAGGAGCTCCAAGGTTAGTGAAGAAGGAGCGGAGGTAGTCTGGAGAGATCAGAGGTAGTGGAAGTCGATGGCTGTGGATGGATATGACAATGCCTCAGAGTTGGTTACTGATTTTCACTCATGCTACCCAGGCAAGCCGGACCCTGATCACACTTAGTTCGTGAAGTGGACAAGGAATTAATACAAAAAAAAATAGGAAGAAGGGTTTAGATTACAACGAGGGCGAGCCAACAGTGATGTCCATGGCCTCGTTCCCAGCACTGTTATCGCCACCGTTATCGGCTGCTACTCCCTCTGACTCCTCCTCTGTCCTCTGTTCATCCTTGCCCTCGTCCTCTTCACTCGAATTCTCCCCACTATCCACCTCACTCTCGACCACACCCTTCCTCTTCATGTTGCCATGCAGCTCCTCACCAACCTGTCCCACGATCCTTTCCAGGATATCACCAACTCACTTGATCATGACCCTGACAGCCCTGACATCCTTCCTCAGCCCCCCAAGCCCTTGTATGGAGTCTGACAACCCAACCTGGCAGCACTTAGGCACCGTTTCTGTGCCATGCTCGACCAGGTCACACCTCTGCCTCACCCGGGAGCATTCCTGGCAGGCCTTACCAGGACCACACATGCAGTGGACCTTACGTCTGACACACCTTGAACAAGAGGTCCGCTCTTGGCTGGGGACCTCGACCTCAACGACTTGGCGCTAACGAAAGAAACCATCAGTATTGTTCAAGTAAAGATGAGTTTTCAAGAAAAATGGGCCTACTTACCTTGTTAGGCACTGAGCCCTTGCCTGATTCCTCTGCATGCCTCTTCTCTCATCGAGCCTGCACCAACTCTTTCTGGGCTCTGGCCCATTGCTCTCATTTCTCCCACTCAACCCTCCTCTTTTCTTGTTCTTCCACCTCACACACCTTATGCTCCTCCTCCTCCCTCACCCATCACTCCTCTTCCTCCTTCTGGGCCTGCAATCGATGCAGGCATCGTTCATGAGCTTTGGCCATCGCCAGCTCCTCAGAGTCCAACATATGCTCTTCTATTGCCATGTCCACCCAGTGTCAGGGCACACCCGCCCGACCTGCCGCCACCCGGGCCCACCTCACCTGGTACCCCTTCTCTCACCCTGCACCCTTCCTTCATATCGCTTCCCCCTCTATCCCTCTTCCACTTCTATTTCTATTTCTATTCCTATTTCTATTTCACACAGACGACCTTTCCCTTATATCTATGTATTATTGACCCACCTGCGATGCGCACATGACATGCCTAGCCCCAGACGACCCTGGACGGCTCCAGGGTGCAACCTAGTGCGTGCGCGTGCAGCATACACCCTCGGGATCCCCCACAGGGACACCCAGGTGACCACGGCTGTATGCAGGGTGACATGGCGAACCTCATGTGACCCAAGCCGCATGTATATAAACACACCTGGGGTGGGAACCGAAGAAGTAACCTTCTTCTCAAACATTCCCACTTCAGTCTAAGTGGCCAGGGATCGCTGTCCCACATCAGGCCTGCCAGTATGCACGCCCAATCTACCCCCCGTGAGGTCCTTAGCACTGGACGCTACACCCGGACTGCCTCGACCCCGGACACATCCCTGACACCCAGAGAGACAAGTTGAGAGTGCTAGTAGTGCCTGCCAAAGACATTGTGGGAAGTATTGAGAAGCAAGAATGAGAGTGATGAATGAAAATTTTGATTCTAGCCAGCGGAAACAAAATCCCCAGAAGTTGCCGGGAAACTCTCACACCATGGAACTTAGGCCTTCAGGGGTTCAGGCCTAAGAGGGGGATACTGTCATGGCCCCGCAAAGTCCCCACCCTTTTACCACTTCTATCATCTGCACCCCCATTCTTGCGCCCATTATTTGCACCCATTAATTGCACCGTTGTCCATCACTTAGCAGCACTGATAGTGGTTCCTGTCTATGGCCCCGTAGTGGCACCTCCTTCTTTCTCCCACCATCACTTGAGTTCCTCAGCCATTCAGCCGACACTGTTTTATTCTTATTCATTCACTTAACTTACTAGCGGTCGATATTGTCGCCACTGATCCACTCCTTATTGACATTTGGTTTATTCCTTTATTGACATTTGATTTATTTGTATATTGACATTTTGATCTGCCACTATATTGGCGCCTAGATTGTCGGCCTATTCATTCTGCCTCCCAACTTCGCCGTCCTCTGTTCCATTCATTTCTTCTGTCCCATTTCCCTGGTCCTCATCGCTCTTTTAGTTTTGTCATACTTACCATTCTGCTCCCATCCCGTGCCGGACTGACCGGCCCCTTCTCTGTTCTCCTTTCATACTTATACTTGTAGTTTACTGTCGATGTACCTCAGTTCGAATATCGACTAGAATTCCCCCCAAAGTACTCTCATCCTAAGTTTGCCTCTCAACTTCATCTCCACCTGAGCCAACCTTGCCACAAGGTCCCTCCTGCTAACTTGAAATATGGGACAGCCTAGAACGCATGGTGCAATGCTCTAGCCAAGTTGTTGAAGCCAAAGTCCCAACCCCCATGACGCCTTGCAACAGAGTAGCACATTAGTTAAGTGTCCACTCACACCGCCATACTCCACTCCACTTCCTGCGAATACCTCGAATACCGTTTCTGACATGGGCGCTACATCCGGACCCCCTCTACCCCAGACACGTCCCTGACATGCGCATAACAACAGGCCCGAAGCAGACAAATGTCCCTGGCCACTTAGGCTAAAGTGGGAAGTGTGTTATTATTATTAACAGGGGGAATGCAAGCTACTTGCCTAAAGTGTGTCAGGAACATGTCAGACGCATATCCGGGTGACCCACAAGGTGCGCGAGGTCATCTGGACTTGTAAGGTCGGAGGGGCGGGACTTTAGCTTCAGCGACTTGGGTGGAGCGCTGCACTTCGTTCTTACGTTGGTGTCCCAATTTCAGACAGGAGCCTTACGATGAGGGGAGGAGTCTAGAGGGGGAATCCAAGTCGATATACGAACTGAGGTACATCCAGTGTAACCTACATGCATTATAAACACAAGTAACTAAATGAGACCGGCCTGGAAGGAGTGGTGGATCAAGCGCGATATTAATGAATGAAGAAAGGAACAAATAGTTAATATCGGCAAACTTGGTCAACAAAAGGCAAGCAAGGAACAAAAGGAAGAACAATAGTCCGCAAGCAGACAAAAGAGAAAGAACCATCTGGCCATCTAGCAAGCCGTCTGGCTGGCGAGTGGACAACAATGAAGCGGGCAACCTAGGTTGGAAGGTACACGTGCAAGGGAGGAAGTGCAGATGAGGGTGATGGGTGGACGGGTGGGTGGACGGATGATGATGATAGTGGGAGGGACGGGCCAAGTGGCAACAGGACGCGTTGACGGAAGTGATGGATATGTCGGGTCGTGACAGTATCCCCTTCTTAGGGCCGACGCCCCTGGAGGCCCAATTGGTGCACATGGGAATCGTTTGGCCAATTCCGAATTTTGAATCTGCGTGTGAAATCAAAACATCCTTTGATCAAGTCCAGTAATTACCCAACAAACCTACTCAATACCCTGCCCTCATGTCCAAGAATCTCGAACTGCACAACATCACGTCCTGGGAGGAGGAAGACATCCAGGAGGCGACGGACGACGAGCCTGCCATGATGCAGGCGAAGCTGAATGAGCGGGTGAGGCGCAAGGCAGTCAAAAAAGTGGCCGAGGCAGCTAGGTGGGCGGCTGAAGAGAAGAAAAGGCGTGAGGAAGAGGAGGCCAGGGAGCGGGAGGCAGAGGCAAAGCGCCAGCAGGTGTGGGTGGCTGGGTCGTCCAAAGGCAAGGTGAGTAGCCAGTATCTTTAAAACTTACTGCCACGTGATCCCTGAGGCTAACACATGCAATTTTTTTCGTTTTTGTTTTGTTTTTTAGCGCAAGGCCTCTGTCGACCCACCACAGGCCCCAAGGGAAAAGCCCCCTTGTGGTCATTGCATCAAGTCCCAGCTGGTCTGTGAGCGGGGCAGGTACCAGGCATGCATGAACTGCATGCGTGCCAGGGCCAAATGCGACCTGGTCACGATTCGAGTGGGGACCACGATGCCCTCACAGCCGAAGAAACCGCAGGTGATCTCACCTAAGGCGCCAGCACAAGCGTCCGAGGATGAGGGAGAGGATACAGAGGATGAGGAGGATGATTGGGACGAGGATGGGGGTGATGTGGAGAAGTGGGGTGAGGCGATCGTTGACGCCCTCAAGGAGCTGACTGACGCTGTGAGGCAGTTGCCCAGCAAGGTCGCCAAGATTACGTGGGAGGAGAGATCGAGGAAGAAGAAGGAGAAGTCGGAGGGTGGGGGAGCAGGTGACCTGCCCACGTATACTTCCCATGGTGTGGGCGCGTTGCCCTGAAGTTCTCTTTTTTTTTTCATTTTTGTATATACCTTCATTATGCCATACCCTAGTCAAAACATGGCCAGTTGACGCGTGAGCACTCTAAGAAAAGTGAGGGCCCGGCTTGTCAGGATAAAGCACATGGAAGTCAGAAACCAAGTCAGAGGCATGGCCAAGCTCTGTGGCCGGCAACCAAGAAGTCTCCTCATCCGTCCCATCATACCTGAGCCAACATACCAGGTACAGTAACTTACAGTTACGACGCCTACGATCCAACTTTGAATCTAGTATTTCAGCAATCTCATACTCAGGTTCACCGTCGATCTCAACAGGCAGAGGCGGAGGTTGTACGCGGTTGGGAATGGTGTTGGGGACGGCCGGTTCGAGTTGGGACACATGAAAGAACAGGTGCACGGCTCTCATAGTCTCAGGAAGGCGGATGGTGCGGGAGTGGGTTCCTGGCACAGCAATGATCTCAAAGGGCCCGAGGTTCTTTTCTGAGAGTTTCTTTGAGGATCGGGTGGATCTAAAATACTTAGCCTTAACAAAGACCAATGTACCAACCTTGAAGTCGGGTGCAGGTGAGCGTCTAGCATCCGCAGGGCCCTGATATCATCATTGCGCTGAAGGAGAGAACGAAGGAAGGTCAGTTGGGAGGTTCAAACGAGACCACCACCAAGCTGTTCCCTGGTTCTTTAGTTAGGATGGGGAAGTGTACTAGTGTTATTTATTGTAAATAAAGTACCAATCCGAGTGTTTTGGCTAATTCTATTTTTATGGGTTAGTTTTAAAGTTCCTGGGAATTGACTTACAGATAAACCGAGCCCTGCGGAGCTGTTTCTTTATTGAAATTTATTAATTTGTCTAGGTGTAATTCTGTGTAGCGTTGTTTAATTTGGATTTAAACTTGAATTTAATCTTCTACTTGGTGAAGTTTCAAAGATTCTATTCAGTTAATGAATTTGGATGGTGTCTGGAGTGTCCCTTGAGTTCGTTTTATTTTTGTCTTTATTTTATCGCTTGTTTTAACAGTAGCAAAATAACTGTTTTGTGTTTACACTTTGAAATCTGGAGTGTTAACCAGCTCTCCTGTTGAAATATCTACTTAATATTTCTCTCCTTAATTGCTGCCTTTTACTACAGTGGCAATCTTAACTGTATATCACTTTTTCGCACTGGAGTGACAACCAGAAATGCTTGAGAAAAATAATACTCTATTTTCTTACTTCTCTGGGGGGGCGAAAAGTCACAGAAAGGGTCTCCCTTTTATACTCCTTGGGTCGCCTTCCTTTTTCACGCTCTACCTTCTATTTACAGGATTTATTTACAGTGTATTTTTCTCAAACTGAATAAAAAGTGAAATTTTCACGCTATAGTTCCACTGCGCTTTGCTGCGCTGAACTGCGGCTCTACTGCGGTCAGACTGCACCTGGAATCCTTATTGTCCTTCCTCGCCTAAGCTATTTTAATGGTTAATTAGAATTTGTCTGCGCCGCATTTGCCGCAGTTCCCTATTTCAAATTCCCCATATTTCCCATTAAGTTCGCTATGACTCGGTCATACTGAATTCAAACCTCGCATTACTATGCGTGCGACTGTGCTGAGACCTTCAGCTGATTTATTCCAATTTTATTTAGTGACATTTAGTTAAAATGAGACTGAAATGATAAATGAGTGAATTATTCAGGTTTAAAACTGAAAGAAAAAGTTGCTAGTAATCAAGAATTACTCAAACGAATGTGTTATAGCTCTCTACTTCATTAGAACATCGTTCCCTAAAATTCCCGCCATGGTCCGTCGTAGTTTAGTAGTTTTCGTGAATTTCGTTCATATTCCCTGATTCCCCTTTGTATTATCACATCCTAATCCTCCATATGTATTGTTCGTTGTTATAGTAGGTCGTCCTCGAAGATATCATATTTTTATGTATTTTATTTAGGGCTCCAGACCTCTTGAAGCTGTCTTCCCGCGTGTTTTCAGGTTTCTAACTTCATGTCCTTGTATCTCATTCATTTCTGGATGTTTTCTCACGTTCTTGGTATCATAAATTTTCATTTATTCCCATCTTTCCAATGGTACTAAGGTTGTGTCCTATTTCCCTGTATTCGTTGAGTTAGCAAAGTTTCGCGCGCACATTCGGTAATCACATGCGTCGTTCCCATAGTTGTTCGTATGCAGGAGCCGTTTTTGTTTAGTTGTTCGGGATTTATGATATGCGTGGGTGTTTATTTCTTTCATATGGGCTTCTGTGATTTATTTCAGATTTTTCCCTCATGTTCTAAGGTTGTTTTGCACTTTCCGTGCTTTGTTTTGACCGGGCTCTTCCTTATTTGGACGGAAATTGGTCTTCGCGATCTGCCGAAGTGCGGATCTCGGTTCCGATGGCCGGTTCCCTGCGCATCGCCACCCTCACGTGTCATTACACATGATGCGGATTCCTATATTCCCGTCATGGGTATAACTTCACAACGGCTGGACCGTTTGGGCTGAGAATTTGCATAACTATAGTTTCCTATTTTTTATAATTTCCGTGTAAATTTCGTTGTATGTTTTAATTATGGATCCTACGCAATCATCGTCTTGTCCCTGAGCTCGGACTTTTGATGTCGCTATTCCCGTTATTGGATTTCTCATTAACGCATGATCCTTTTATTATGGAAATTTGGGAGGATTAAGAGTAGATCCCTTCCTTTCTAATGGGCTATCAAGCTTGTCTCGGTCGTTACTAGTTAATCTTCGCGCTTGCTTTTTAGACATTGTCCTCGTTTTGCAGGAGTTTTAGTCATATCTCCGTCGTTTATGGGTAGTTTCCCCTGTAATTACTCTCATTGGTTCCGTTTGGGGGACATCTACATTTCCTATTATAAACACGACTTTGACTTTTGCATTAGTTCCTGAGGAATCTTTGTTCCGTGGTACTTCCATCCTTGCTACGTGTGCGGACGTGGGAAAGTAGTTTCCGTGGAGGTTCTCTGATTATTTTTATAGTCAAATCTTGGTCGATTGTCCTAATTCTTGGTTTAATATTTGCTATAAATTCCCCCGAGAATTCCATCTCGTTGATGGTAAGCTTGAAGTATTTTTGTTATTTTTCTTTCTTTCGATTTATCGTGTATAGTCATAATAATTCGTAAAAATTCGTAAAATTCGTTAAAATTCAGGTCCTTCTATGTTCTCATATCTACTTGTCGTATGAGGTTTTGTGATTTATCTGGCATATTTCCATAATGGGTTTCCATAGTGTGGCCGTTATTTCTCCTACAACGTCCGTGCCCTAACTTACTGACTGGCAATTAGAACCTAGGGGGGTAACTCTAGTTGATTTTTCTACTGGGGTGTAACCTATGTACAAGTGGGATATATATATGGTTACAGCGGAGACGGTTCCGCAATTGGCGGAGCCGAACGGAGCAGAGCTAACGGGGTTTAAACATTAGCCGACTGAATATTACTGACGAGTCGGTTCACGGGGTTAGCGGAAAGGCAGGCGATAACCCAGAAACAGAAAGGAGGGATAGGCCCGAAGGTGGGCTCTGCAGGGCAGGCGAGTGTATTGCCCAGCGGAGGCGGGGGTGCGCTAGCGGACGTCAGAGCTGTCCGGAAGTCTTCGGGGCTCCGTACTTAGGGAGGCGTAGGTAATAAATTGAAATGAGGGGGTGGTGACCATCGAGGGGCGCCGAGGGGATTGCGGAATACAGGGGCTCCAAGGTTAGTGAGGGAGGAGCGGAGTTGGAATGGAGGGATCGGAGGGACCGGAAGTCGATGGCCGGGGATGGATATGACAGTCTCCGAGGATGACATGGCATCTGTCATGTGACTCAAGCCGCATGTACATAAATGTACCTGAAGTGGGAACCGAAGAAGTAACCTTCTTCTCACCTTTTCCACTTCAGTCTGAGTGGCCAGGGACAGCTGTCCCATATCGGGCCTGCCAGCATGCATGCCCAATCTACCCCCCACAAGGTCTTCAGTGCCAGGCACTATACCCGGGCCCCCTCGACCCCGGATGCGTCCCTGACAATTGTCCTGCATCGGGCCCATCCATATGCACACCTGCTCCACACCCCACAATGGCCTCAGTGCCGGGTGTTACACCTGGGCCCCTTTGACCCCGGACACATCCCTGATAAGCACCCTCTCCCAAGTCCTCTTCATGCTTTCTGTCAGGGACACGTCTGGGGTAGAGGGGGCCTGGATGTAGTGCCTGGCAGAAGGACCCTCTCAGGGTGCAAAGTGGGTGTGCATGCTGGCAGGCCCAATGCGGGACTGCAGTCCCTTGCCACTTAGACTGAAGTGGAAAATGTGAATTGTTATTAAAGGGGAGAACTACACTACTTACCTGAAGTGGAAAATGTGAGAAGAAGGTTACTTCTTCAGTTCCCACTTCAGGTACATTTATGTACATGCGGCTTGGGTCACATGATGGGTGCCATGTCATCCTTGGAGAGAGCCACAGCCATCTGGGTGTCCCACAGGGATCCCGAGAGTGTCTGCTGCAGGCACGCATGCTGGGCATAGTGGGAAGCTGTCCAGGGTGTCTGGGCTGGACAGGTTAACAGTACAATGACACAAGGGAAAGTGGTCTGTGTAAACAGAAGGAATAAACAGAAAGGGAGAATGAAATAAAGGAGAAGGAAGAAAGAGAGAGAAGGGAAGAAAGGGAAGAAAGAGAAGAAGGAGAAGAGTGTCAGGGCACACCCGCCTGACCTGGCCCCACCCGGCCCCACTTCACCCAGTACCCTGCCACCCAGTCCTCTCCTACCTCCTTCCCCCTTCTTCTTTCTTTCTCTCCCCATTTCACTTTCTCTTTATTTTCTCTTTATTCTACACAGACAACCTTTCTCTGTATCAATGTACCATTGACCCACCTGCAGCGTGCTTATGACATGCCTGGCCTGGGCACTTTGGGTGACTCCCTGCTATGTCCAAGTCGTGTGTTCACAGTGGACGCCCTCAGGATCCCCCACAGGGACACCTGGGTGACTATGGCTGTATGCAAGGGTGATGTGGCACCCATCATGTGATCCAAACCACATGTATATAAACATACCTGAAGTGGGAACTGAAGAAGTAGCCTTCTTCTCACCCTTTTCCACTTCAGGTAAGTAGCATAGCATTCCCCTTTAATAATAATAACACCCTTTTCCACTTCAGTCTAAGTGGCCAGGGACTGCCTCCTGAGCCGGGCCCGCCAGTATGCATGCCTGCTCCACACCACATGAGGCTTCCAGTGTCAGGCATCTCACCCGGGCCTCCTCTACCAGACGTGTCCCTGACAAAGAGGGAGGAAGGAGGAAGGAGAAGGATGGGTAACGGGGGAGCAGGTGAGGTGGGCCCAGGTGGGCCCGGGTGGACCCAGGTCAGGCAGGTGTGCCCTGACACTTTCCTACATGAAGGGAGGGACTGCAGGAGCATGGGCGATGCAATGCACCATGGCACTACTGAGGATGGGCTCCCCTACACCCACCATGGACGAGTTCAACGCAGAACTTGATGCCATGTTCCAAGACCCAAACCGGGCAGCTACAGCCTGGCAGAGGCTGGCTACCGTCCAACAGGGAAGTGACCCTGTGGACAAGCTCATCCAGGAGTTTGAGATACTAGGGCCCACCTTGCAGCTAGGTGTCATATCCGTACAATCCTGACCTCCGCTCCAGGCTCCCGGAACTCCGAAACCGACTCCAGAGCCCTACTTCCCTTCCGTCACCTTCTCCTTGCCGACTCCCAAGAGGTTATCCCACCTCCGGCTCCAACACCACCTTCGGTCCGACTCCGGAACATTCCGGTTCCGACCCCAACCTCGACACCTTCCAGACAAGTACACAACACCTATGCTCCCGACTCCGGACCTCTGCTCCGGAATCCTGTTTGCGTCTCCGTCTCCGGAACCTCCGGTCTTAGCTCCAACCTCGGACTTTGACCCCACCTCCGCTTATACCCATTGTATTGGTTAGCTCATTCCATTTAATTACCTTTGCCAATATTCCGGAGTTTAACCTCCGAGTTCGGACTTTCCGGACTTACTCCGGACCTTGCAACTATTGCATTGTCCATTTCAATTTCACTATTCTCCCTCATTCCTATTTGGGCTGCTGCTTCCTTCTATTCAGTCAGCTAGCCATTCCCGACTCCCATCCTCCTTCCTTCCTCCTTGGGCCTTGGCCCTTCATTCCTCCTTTGGGAAACACCTTGAGTCAAACACTTGACCCTCGGTGTTGTCCCTCTTTCCATCTCCCTTTGTCTCCTTTTGTCCTACCCTTGTTCCTTTTGATTCTGGACCCCTCCTTATATACAATGTACCTAGTAACTTGTAACCTCAGTCTGAAATCGACCTGAATTCCCCCCAAGAGACTTTCCCTCTGCTAGATCCGAAATTAGGGACCCCTAGGACAACCAGCAATGGCACAGCGCTCCGCTTGAGTCGCTGAGGCCAAGGTCCTTCCATGCTAAGTCTCCGATTCCACTCTGGAGTCGTCCGAATCCGCCCAGTTCTAACACTAGGCGATGTAGGGATAGTTGACCGCTTCGAGCGGGCAATCAACTCCCAGCTCCACAAGAGCATCTACCAGCTCTGCCCTATGCCCACCACCTGGGCTGAATGGAATTGTGAAGCCACGCTCCTTGACAGCCAGTGGCAGCGCTTCCAGAAGACACAGCCATGCACGCCCTCACCCAGGCCCCCTCCACCAGTCCCACCCACAACTCCCATAACCTGCCCCAGACGAGAGACAAACCCGCACCCCGAGACCTGCCAGACTTGATGCCTGCACCCAGAAGACCTTCAAACGCTGATGAAGGGGCTGAAGGGCCAAGTGACGAAAGGATCAGAAGCAAGAGGGAAAGGGCTAGGCCCGGACCAAAGAGGGCACCTGGAGACCCAGCCTGTGGGGAGTGCATGCCAGCCACCCACAAGGGATAGCTCATGCAGATGCCACGATGTGCATGAGTTGCCACCAGCACTGAAGCTCCATCGAGTCATTGCAAAGAAAAGGAGAAAAGGAGCACCCCAGGCCCGCAAGGATGAGGAAACCACAGAGGCAACCCCAGAGGTAGCAGTGTCCCCACCCACTATCTATGTCCTCTCCAAACGGTCCCCAAGATCCCTCAACCTTGCTGTGAGGCTGACCTCCCTGACCTCCCCAGTAACTTGCAAAAAGTGTAATGGCAGTTCATGAACCGTCATGGAAGTCATGACATTTCATGAATGGTCACCAAACTTCATGAAGCAGCATGAAGTGTCATACACAGTCATGCCAGTTCATGACAAACCATCATGGAATTTCATGAGATGTCATGAACCTGCATGGGGGGTCATGATTGCTCATGACTTAAGTGGTTCCAGGCAGGTTTTGAGTGGTTACATGCCTGTCTATGAAGTGTCATGAAGTGTCATAAAGGATCATGGACCCTCATGGACCTTCATGAATCACTATGAGTCTTCCCAAGAATCATTGTGGTTGATCATAAATTAGGATTGTTGGTACAACAATGACAGTTGGGGGCATAATGGTTAATTACATGTTACCCTTAAGTTGAAAGTGATATGAAAGCATCACACAAGAGGGGGTTGCTCTAGTTCATTTCAGACTAAGGTCCCTGAAAGCATTTACAAGGTATAAATAAGGGAGAGAAATCATGGGAAGGGCCAGTCAGTCCAGTGCAGAAATGAGTGGGGATTATCAAAGACAAGAACCCAGGTGAAGAATGAATAAGTAAAATATTGACACTTGATCTGCTACTATATTGGCACCCAGGTTGTCAGTTGCCTCCCTACTTTGCCTCTTTGTTTAATTGTTCATTCCACTCTCATTCATTCTCTCTGTCTCCCTGGTTCTCATCCCTCATTTAATTTGTCATGTTCACCACTCTGCCTCCCATTCAGGTGCCAGACTGACCAGCCCCTCTTCTGTTCCCCCTTTCGTATTTATGCATTGTAGATAGTATACTACTTATGTACCCCAGTTTGAATGTCAACTAGAATACCTCCCAAGTCCTCTTGTCCATAGTTGTCAGGGACAGCTCCAAAAGTGGCAAAGTCCCAGCACAGGGGACTCGATGGGACAAGTAGTGGCTATGCATAGCAGTGGTCCTGTCATGGGGTGAGCATCCCTGACCACTTAGTCTGAAGTGAGAAGAAGGCTGCTTCTTCTGTTCCCACCCCAGGTGCTGTTATATACATGTGGCTGAGGTCACATGGAAGGAGCCATGTCATCTCTGCACACAGCTGCACCCCTCTGGGTGTCTCTGTGGGAGGTCCTGGGGGTGGCCACTGTGTGGGTGGGAACGTGTGCAGTGGGTGCAGTGATAGGGGCAGTGGCATTAGGGTGTAGTGGTACAGGAGGGGTGTGCAGCGTTCCCAGGTATGTGGGCACACTGGTGGTACATAGAGAAAGAGGAAGTCAACCATAGAACAGAAATAGAGAGAAAGAGGAAAAAGGAAAGGTGAGGGGGAAGGTGAGATAGGAGGAGCAAGAAGCAATGGCAGGGGAAGTGGAGTAGGGTGGCACAGTGTGGCGTGGGGTCAGGCAGGGTATGCCCTGACAATAGTTCACCTCTGACTTCATCTTCAAGGCTTGAGCCTACATTGCCACCAGGTTCCCTCCACTACATCTGAATACAGGATAGCCTAGAGCATGTGGCACAACGCTCCCACTGAGTTGTTGAAACCAACATCCCAACCCCCTGACACCTTGCAATGGAGTAACCTATCAGCTAAGTGATCACTCACACTGCCATACTCTGCTCCACTTCCCATGAATACCCTCAAGCACTGTTCCTGACACCAAGCAGCAAAGGTGGCTGGAGGAAAAGTGGAGTTCAGTGCAGTGCTGACACAAGTCCATTAATTGGAGGTTGATCAGTCAATGCTGTCACAAATAAGGTCTGTCACATGACAGTTCATAAGTGCTTGTGACATCTCATGCATTGACTCATCAAAATGTTCATGGAGCATTATGAATGTCCATGATGCATCATAGCATTTTACATGATGGGGAAAGGTCAAAATAAACATATGACACTCCATGACACTCCATGAACCTTCATGACCTGTCATGAAAGGTCATAAGGGTTCATGAACATCATGACCACTCATGAACCTCCATGAGGCATCATGTCATATTGTGTCACCAGCAGTCATGAACCTTGTCAGCACATGACGGTTCATGACAATTTGTCATGAACTGTCATGAAATCCAAAATTTTAAATGTAAAAAATGTCTGATTCAATTCAATTGTCATGACATGTCATGAGGGGTCATGAAATTTCATGACATGTCATGACTCCTCATGATTTCATGACGCAGGATTACACTTTTGGAGAGTCCCTCGACCTCCCTTGCCTCTGTGTCCATATCAGCACTCCTAGACTCAGGAGCCACCAGGAACTTCATGAGCCCTGAGTTTGTCCGGAGGCGCAAGCTCAAGACCACCCTGCTCCCCCAACCCATCCCCATCCGTAATGTCGATGGAACCCCAAATGAGAACAGGGCCATAACTGAGGAATTAGAGGCCCTCCTGATGTTCAGACACCATACAGAGCAGGCCTGCTTCGCAGTCGCAAACCTTGGGCAACAGTCCCTCTTCATAGGGCACTTGTGGCTGCTGCACCACAACCCGGAAGTGGACTGGGTACAGCAAAAGGTTGTCATGTCCCGCTGCCCGTCCTCCTGCTGGTGTCAGGGCATACCCGCCCAACCCGGCTCCACCCGCCCTCACCCAGTACCCTGCTCACGTCCATCCCTCACCCTTCACCACTGTTTCTCATTTCTTGTTCTTCCTTTTGTCCTTTTGTTCTTTCTTCTATCTTTATCTACATGGACGACCTTTCCCCATATCTATGTATTACTGACCCACCCACAAGGCGCACATGACACACCCAGCCCCAGACGACCCGGATGGCCTCACAGTACAACCCAGCATGCATGCATGCAGCACACACCCTCAGGATCCCCCACGGGGACACCCAGATGACTGCAGCTGTATGCGGGGTGATGTGGCAAACCTCATGTGACCCAAGCCGCCTGTACATAAAGGTACCTGGGGTGGGAACTGAAGAAGTAACCTTCTTCTCACAGTTCCCACTTCAGGTAAGTAGGATAGCTTCCCTTTTTAATAACAACTCACAGTTCCCACTTCAGTCTGAGTGGCCAGGGATCGTTGTCCCAGATTGGGCCTGTCACTATGCATGCCCACTCTACACCTCGCGACGGCCTCAGTGCTGGGCATTACACCCAGGCCTCCTCGACCCTGGATGCATCCCTGACAGCTGGCCACCATGAGCACAAGGTGACCAAGACCCCATGCTAGAGCCTGGAGATGGGATCTATGCTGTGATCATCCCTCCAGAGTGGGGACATGAGCTAAGAGCAACTACTACACCCTCCCAGCAGATGGCCCAAGAAGCCCACGACCCGGAGGCGGAACCCACATTGTTTGAGGCATTGGTGCCAGAGCAGTACCAGGATTTCCGGGATGTGTTCTCGAAAGAGGCCTTTGATCAACTGCCTCCCCAGAAATCCTGGGACCATGCCATTGACCCAGTGCTGGACGCCAAGCTCCCCAGAGGGAAGACCTTCCTGCTCTCACGGCTGGAGCAGAAGGAGCAGGACGAGTTTCTGTGAGAGATCCTGCAGAACAGACGCATCTGACCATCCAAGTCCCTGATGGAGGCCCCAGTCTTCTTTGTCAAGAAGAAGGACAGGTCACTATGCCTAGTTCAGGGCTACCGGAAACTGAACAAGATCACAGTAAAGAACTCGTACCCACTCCTGCTCATCTCTGATGTCCTCACCCACCTCTGCAATGCCAAGTACTTCTCAGCGCTAGACCTGTGCTGGGGGTTCAACAATGTCCGAATCAAGGATGGTGACGAGTGGAAGGCTGCATTTGCAACCAACTGGGGGCTGTTCGAGCCCATGGTGATGTTCTTCAGGCTATGCAACTCGCCCGTGACCTTCCAAACCATGATGTCAGGGATGCATCCGGGGTAGAGGAGGCCCGGGTGAGACGCCCGACACTGGAAGCCTTGCGGGGTGTAGAGCAGGCATGCATACTGGTGGCCCCAGCTCAGGAGGCAATCCCTGGCCACTTAGACTGAAGTGGAACAGGGTGTTATTATTATTAAAGGGGAATGCTATGCTACTTACCTGAAGTGGAAAAGGGTGAGAAGAAGGCTACTTCTTCGGTTCCCACTTCAGGTATGTTTATATACATGCGGCTTGGGTCACATGATGGGTGCCATGTCACCCTTGCATACAGCCATAGTCACCCAGGTGTCCCCATGGGGGATCCTGAGGGCATCTGCTGTGAATGTGTGAGTTGGACATAGTGGGGAGTCGCCTGAGGTGCCCAGGCTGGGCATGTCATAAGCATGCTGCAGGTGGGTCAATGGTACATTGATACAGAGAAAGGCTGTCCGTGTAGAATAAAGAGAAAATAAAGAGAAAGCGAAATAAATGAAGAGAAAGTGAAATGGGGAGAGAAAGAGAGAAGAGGGGGAAGGAGGTAGGAGAGGGCTGGGTGGCTGGGTACCGGGTGAAGTGGGGCCAGGTGGGGCCGGGTCAGGCAGGTGTGCCCTGACACATGATGAACAACATCCTCCGGGATTTCATCAACTGAGAGGTTGTCATCTGTTACATGGATGACATCCTCATTTTCACTACTACCCTAGAGGAGCACCAGAGGGTCGTCTGAGAAGTCCTGGAGACGCTGCGAAGGAGGAAGCTCTTCCTGAAGCCGGAGAAGTGCAAGTTTGAGCGGACACAGATCAAGTACCTTGGACTTGTCATCTCTGAGGGAAGTGTCGCGATGGACCCCGTGAAGGTCCGAGGAGTCCTTGACTGGCCCACCCCAACCAAGGTAAAGGAAATACAGTCCTTCCTAGGGTTTGTGAATTTCTACCACTGGTTCATCAGAGACTTCTCTGAGAAGGCCCACCTGCTTCATTCACTGACCTGGAAAACCAAGGTCTGGAACTGGAGTCCGGACAAAGACCATGCCTTCCACACCCTTAAGGAGGCTGTCACCACTGCCCCTGTCCTCTCCTTCCCCACCGATTCCGGCCACTTCAGGCTTGAGTGCAACACCTCCAACTGTGCAACTGGTGCAGTCCTCTCCCAGCTCCAGTCGGACGAAGAGTTCCACCTGGTGGTGTTCATGTCCAAAAGCTTTATGGACGTGGAACACAACTACAAGGTATATGACAAGGAGATGCTCGCAATCGTCTGAGCCCTCAAAGAGTGGTGGCACTTCCTGGAGGGTGCCAAGGAGAGGGTCAAGGTTTACACAGATCACCGCAACCTGGGGTACTTCTGCATGGCCCAGAGGCTGAACCGGTGCCAAGCATGGTGGACCCTCTTCCTCTCCCACTTCTACTTCACCCTCGTCCACCGTCCAGGGAAACTCATGGGGAAACCAGATGCGCTCTCATGACGCACTGACCACCCGAAGGGGAGGGACGACAATGAGGGGCTGACACTCCTCCAACCCACCTGGTTTGAAGCCCAGGCGATGGAAGCGATCTCAGTAGAGGGCGAGGAGGTGGGGATCCTAGAGAGGATACATGGAGCAAAGGATCACGACAAGAGAGTAGTAAAAGCCATGCAGGAACTGGGAGAAGGGACGCTGAGGTTGGATGAATGGGAGAAGCAAGGAGAGTTAATCCTGTACCGAGGAAAGGTGTATGTACTGAAGGACCTGCAACTCCGCCATGACCTGGTACGGCTGCACCATGATGCACGCATGGGCAATGGGGCATCTGGGGCGATGGAAAACCCTAGAACTCGTCTCCTGTGACTACTGGTGGCCCCGGATGGCAGAGTACATCAGGCGGCACGTACATGGGTGCGATACTGTCATGACCTGGCATATCCGTCACTTCCATCAACACATCCTAGTGCCACTTGGCCTGTCCCACCTGCTATCATCATCCATCCATCCATCCGTCCACCCATCACCCTCATCCGCACTTTCTCCCCACATGTGTACCTTCCAACCAAGGTTGCCTGTTTGAGTGGTTCATGGTTGTCTGCCTGCCAGCCAGACAGCTTGCTAGACAGCTGGATGGCCTTTTTCTCTTTTGTTTGCCTGTGGGCTATTGTTTCCCCTTTTGTCACTCTTTGTCTCCTCATTTCCTTTTGTTGGCAAGGTTTGCTGACATTAACTATTTGTCCATTTCTTCATTCATTAATATCGCGCTTGATCCACCACTCCTTCTGGGCCAGCCCATTTAGTTACTTGTGCTTATAATGTGTGTAGGTCACACCGGATGTACCTCACTTCATATATCGACTTGGATTTCCCCTCTAGTCTCTTCTCCTCATCATAAGGCTTCTGTCTGAAATTGGGACACCAACATAAGAACGAAGTGCAGCGCTCTGCCCAAGTCGCTGAAGCTGAAGTCCCACCCCTCCGACCTTATGAGCCCAGACGACTTCGCGTGCCTTGTGGATCATCCAGATACACGTCCCTGACAGTATATACGAACTCAAATCGCTCTTACGTTCTTTCCTTGCTCTGTCATTGTTTCACTAAAATATGTCTAGAGCTTATCAGACCCGTTCACAGATGCGCACTGAGCCTGGTTCTTCTAGGCTTCCAGGTCTTGGGATGCTTGAAGAACTTTTGCACAGACATGATCTAGACCCTTCTGAATGACCACCATTCCAAAGCTTTACGGCAACCGTGACGACCCTACCTCCTCCACTCCAGCACCCTCCCATTGTTTTCGTCATTCCATTTTCCAAGACCATGACGAGGCAGCCGCTGTTGAGAGAGACGTCAATCTGGACAGCCAAGCTGATGACCATGATTTCGAAGCTTCTTGTAACCCTACTCCATGTCCTGATCCCACCAATCCTCTGGACCCACCAGACACCCCACCCAACCATGGTAACGGTGGTGGTGACGGTGATGGTGGTGGTGTGTCAGGGACGGTGCAGGAGAGGTAGGGGTGGCAGCATAATGCCTGGTGCTGGCAGCTTGGGCAGTAGTGGGGTAGCGGGGCAGTATAGGGGACAGCCCTCCCCCGGACTCATGTCCCTCTATGGCTTGTTAGGCTGAAGCAGAAAGTGTATTGTTATTAGGATGAAGGGCTAAACTAAGTTAGGGTACTTGCCTGAAGCAGAAAGTGAGAAGAAGGTTACTTCTTCAGTTCTGCTTCGGCTCGGTTTATATACAGGTGGGAATCGGTCATGTGAGGGTGCCACGTCACTCCCAGATGGAGCCAGGATATCACGGGTGGCTCCATGGGTGATCCCAAGTGTCGGAGAGAAGAGAAATACAAGTAGAGGTGCACAGCGCATCCGGCGGCATGGTACCCCTGCAGGGTACCTGGCATCGGACGTGTCCGGGCTACAGGTATGAAGGGGAAGGTCATCCATGTGGAGAAAGAAGGAAAGGAAAGGGAGATGGAAAGCAAGGAAGACAGACAGGAGAGGGAGAAGGAGGCAGCATGGCATGGCACAGGGCGGTGTGCCCTGACATCACCCCCCCCTTAGGCCACTTCACCTCAAAGTGGCCAGAGGGTTATCTCGCTCTCTGCCTGGGGTGCCTGGGTGGGCTCTGTGGAACTCCTTGATCCAGTCGTGGGCGTTGGCCAGGTTGTCGTGGGGGAGCCATTCGTTCTCGGAATTTGGCCATCCTGTAAACTTCACCAGGTACCAGAGCTTCCTGCAGTGCCAGTGGGAATCGAGGATCTTCTCGACTTCGTACTCTTCTCCTCCATCTACAATTTCGGGGCCTGGGCAGGGGTTGGCGGGTCGTTTGGGGATTTCATCTGGGCAATAGGGTCAAACATTTGTTACTGATACCACTGGGTGGACTCCCTTTTGTCGTGCCGTGAGCTGGAGTTTGATGGTGGCAGGGGATATGACTTTAAGGATTTTGAAGGGGCCTGTCCATTTGTGGTCTAGTTTCTTGGTTGAGCGGTCCGTGGTATAGTTCTGGGTGCTGAGCCAGACTTGATCACCCTCCTTATACTTGGGCACTACTTCTCGATTTCAGTCATAGTACTGGGCCATCTCCTCCACTGCATGCTCTAGTGCTGCCTTCGCCTCTTCCTGCATTTTCATCATTCTCGAGGCAAATGTGTCTGCAGCCTCAACCTCTGACGCACACATGGGTTCCGTCCCCATCCTGGGGTGCTGCCCTGTGTCGAGCTCGAAGGGGGTGCGGCGGGTCGATGTGTGGATGCGGTTGTTATGGGAGAATTCTGCTAGTGGGAGCCAGTCTGCCCAATCGTCTTGGCAGTGGTTGACGAACACTCGGAGATGAGCTTCTATCTCTTGGTTCACCCACTCTGTCTGTCCATCCATCTGTGGGTGGTAAGGCATCGAGGGGGTCAGCTTGACCGCTAGCAGGGCCGCTAGCTCTTTGGAAAATTGGGAGACAAAGGCGCTTCCCCTGGCACTGAGGATCTCCTCAGGGAGTCCATGATGCTTCCAGATGTGTTCCAAGAAGAGTCTGGTGATCCCTGCTGAGTCTACCATTGTGACTGTAGGGATTGCGTGGATGCGTTTGGAGAGGCAGTCCACCATGACTAGGATGGCGTTGTAGCCTTTTGACTTGGGGAGCTCTCCAATCATATCTACAGAGATTACCTGCCAGCAGCATGCGGGGACCTTGTTTGGCATGAGCTTCCCTACCTTCCATGAGGGGAACGATTTGATGTGGTTGCAGGCGTCGCACCCCGCTACATAGTGGCCTACATACTCTGCCATCCAGGGCCACCAGTAGTCGTGGGAGATGAGCTCCAGGGTTTTCCATCGCCCCAGGTGTCCCACCACCCACGCATCGTGGTGTAGGCGCACCAGGTCATGGCGGAGTTGCGGGTCCTTTGGGACATACACCTTCCCCCAGTAGAGGATCAGTTCTCCATCTTTACCCCATTCATCTGTCCTGAGTGTTCCATCCCCTAGTTCCCTTAGCGCTTTCACCACCTTCTCCTCGCAGTCTTTTGCTGCACAAATTCTTTCCAGGATGGTTGCTTCTTCTCCCTCCACCATGACAGCTTCAGTTGTGCAGGCCTCAAACCACTCTGGCTGAAGGAGGGTCAGGCTTTCATTGTCGTCCTTCCCCTTCAGGTGGTCGATGCGGTGTGAGAGGGCATCCGGTTTCCCCATGAGTGTCAGGGATGCGTCCGGGGTGGAGGGGGCCCAGATGTAATGCCTGGCAGAGGGACCCTCTCAGGGAGCGAAGTGGGCATGCATGCTGGTGGGCCCGATCTGGGGCTGTAGTCCCAGGCCACTTAGACTGAAGTGGAAAATGTGAGAAGAAGGTTACTTCTTCAGTTCCCACTTCAGGTGCGTTTATGTACATGCAGCTTGGGTCACATGACAGGTGCCACGTCACCCTCGGAGAGAGCCACAGCCATCCAGGCGTCCCCACGGGGGATCCCGAGGGCGTCTGCTGCAGGCACACATGCTAGGTGTAGCGGGAAGTCGTCCAGGGTGTCTGAGCTGGACAGGTTAACAGTACAATGATACAAAGGAAAGTGGTCCATGTAAGTAGAAAGAATAAACAGAGAGGGAGAATGAAACAAAGGAGAAAGAGGAAAGAGAGAAGAGGGAAGAAAGAGAAGGGGGAGAAGAGGGAGGAAGGAGGAGGGAGAAGGATGGGTAACGGGGGAGCAGGTGAGGTGGGCCCGGGTGGAGCCGGGTCAGGTGGGTGTGCCCTGACAATGAGCTTCCCTGGTCAGTGGATGAGGGTGAAGTAGAAGCAGGACAGGAGCAGCGACCACCGCACCTGATGGTGATTCAGCTGCTGTGTGGTGCGGAAATAGCCTAAGTTGCAGTGGTCCATGTAGATATCCACCTTTTCCTCCACCCCTTCTACAAAATGGCACCACTCTTCTAGCACCCATACTATCGCAAGTGTTAGAACTGGGCAGATTTGGACGACTCCGGAGTGGAATCGGAGACTTAGCATGGAAGGACCTCGGCCTCAGCGACTCAGGTGGAGCGCTGTGCCATTGCTGGTTGTCCTGGGGGTCCCTAATTTCGGATCTAGCAGAGGGAAAGTCTCTTGGGGGCATTCAAGTCGATTTCGGACTGAGGTTACAAGTTACTAGGTACATTTGTATATAAGGAGGGGTCTGGAATCAAAAGGAACAAGGGTAGGACAAAAGGAGACAAAGGGAGATGGAAAGAGGAACAACACCGAGGGTCAAGTGTTTGACTCAATGGTGTTTCCCAAAGGAGGAATGAAGGGCCAAGGCCCAAGAAGGAAGGAAGGAGGATGGGAGTCGGGAATGGCTAGCTGACTGAATAGAAGGAAGCAGCAGCCCAAATAGGAATGAGGGAGAATAGCGGAATTGAAATGGACAATGCAATAGTTGCAAGGTCCGGAGTAAGTCCGGAAAGTTCGAACTCGGAGGTTAAACTCCGGAATATTGGCAAAGGTAATTAAATGGAATGAGCTAACCAATACAATGGGTATAAGCAGAGGTGGGGTCAAAGTCCGGGGTTGGAGCTAAGACCGGAGGTTCCGGAGACGGAGACGCAAACAGGATTCCGGAGTGGAGGTCCGGAGTCGGGAATATAGGTGTTGCATGCTTGCCTGGAAGGTGTCGAGGATGAGGGGAACCGGAATGTTCCAGAGTCGGACTGAAGGTGGTGTTGGAGCTGGAGGTGGGATAACCTCTTGGAAGTCGGCAAGGAGGAGGTGGCAGAAGGGAAGCAGGACTCTGGAAGTCAGGTTCGGAGTTCCGGGAGCCCGGAATGGAGTTCGGGATTGTATGGATATGACAGCAAGCATCTCCTTGTCGTAGATTTCGTAGCTGCGCTCTACCTCGGTGAAACTCTTGGACATGAAGCCAATGGGGTGGTATTTGCCATCGGTTTGGAGTTGGGACAAGACTGTGCCGGTGGCAAAGTTGGAGGCATCGCACTCAAGTTTGTAGTGGCCGGAGTCAGCAGGGAATGTGAGGATGTGATGGCTTCCTTGAGGGCGTGGAAGGCACATTCTTCGCTCTCTCCCCACACCCAGGCCTTTCCTTTGTGGGTCAGCACATGGAGTGGGCATGCCATCTTGGAGAAGTCCTTGATGAAGCAGCGATAGAAGTTCACGAAACCTAGGAAGGATTGTACCTCCTTCACCCTCGTCGGGGTCGGCCAGTCGAGGACTCCCTGAACCTTCACTGGGTCCATGGCGACACTTCCTTCGGAGATGACAAGTCCAAGGTATTTGATGTGGTGCCACTTGAACCCGCATTTCCCCGGCTTGAGGAAGAGCTTCCTCCACTGCAGCATTTCCAGCACTTCCCACACCACCTTCCAGTGCTCCTCCAGGGTGGACATGAAGATTAGAATGTCGTCCATGTAGCAGATAACAACCTCCCAGTCGATGAAGTCCCAGAGGATGTTGTTCATCATAGTCTGGAAGGTTCCTGGGGAGTTGCACAGCCTGAAGAACATTACCATGGGTTCGAACAGGCCCTGGTTGGTCGCGAACACCGCCTTCCACTCATCTCTGTCCTTGATCCGCACGTTGTTGAACCCCCAGCGCAGATCTAGCGCTGAGAAATACTTTGCATTTTGAAGGCACACAAGGATGTTGGAGATGAGTGGGAGGGGGTACGAGTTCTTGACTGTTATCTCGTTGAGTTTTTGATAGTCTTGGACCAGGTGCAGGGACCCATCCTTCTTTTTGACGAAGAATACCAGGGCACCCATCGGCAACTTTGATGGGCGTATGCATCCATTCCACAGGTTCTCACGTAGGAACTTGTCTAGTTCCTTTTGCTCTGGCCGGGACAGTGGGAAAGTCTTCCCTCTGGGGAGCTTAGCATCGGGGGTCAGGTCAATGGTGTGGTCCCAGGGCTCTCGGGGGGGCAGCACATCAAAGGCCTTTTTCGAGAATACATCCCGGAAGTCCCTGTAGTGCTCTGGTACCAGCTCCTCCAACATTGATGGCTTCGCTCCCATGTCCTGGGCTTCCTCCGCTAGGCGCTGGGACGGTGTGGTCATTTCCCTTAAGTTGTGCCCCCACTCTGGCGGGATTATGGTGGCGTAAATCCCATCCCCTGGCTCCACTTCGAGGGCTTCTTCGGTGGTGCCTGCAGTGACCAGCAGGAGGAGGGGCACTGGGACATGACAACTTTCTGCTGTACCCAGTCGACTTCCGGGTTATGGTGTAACAACCATGAGTGCCTGATGATGAGGGACTGCTGCCCCAGGTTTGCCATGGCGAAGCAGGCCCACTCCATATGTTGGCCAAACGTCAGCAGGGCTTCCAGCTCTTCAGTGATGGCTCCATTCTCGTTGGTGTTCCATCTACGTTTCGCACTGGGACAGGTTGGGGGAGTGGGGTCGTCTCGAGCCCATGTTTTCGGACAAAGTCTGGGCTTACGAAGTTCCCAGTTGCACTGGAGTCTAACAGCGCAGACACCGTGACCGCGGTGAGGGATGGTAGTGTGGTCACCTTCACCTTCATGTTGAGGGAACGGGGGGACTGTTTGGTGAGCATGTAGATGGCAGGCGGGGAGACAGCTACCTGTGGTGGTAGGCCAGCGGTTCTGGCGCATTCTCTGGCTGAGGATGCGGTTTTCCTCTGTTTTTTTTGCAATTACCCAGTGGAATTTGGACAGCGGTGCGGACTCACGCATCTCTCTGTATTTACACTGGGTACTATTGCTTGGGGCATGTCAGGGCACACCTGCCTGACCCGGCCCCAGCTGACCCAGTCCCCCACTACCCACTCCTTCCCTACTTCCTCCTCCCTTTTCTCTTCCTCTCTCTCTTTCTCCTTTCTCTTTCTTTCTTTCCTTACTTATTACATGGATGACTTCCCTCCTATCAGTGTACCATTGGCCCAGCTGCAGTACGACATGCCCGGACCTGCCAGGTGGCCTCCTGCACATCGGATGCTCCTGGGATCTCTTGCGGAGATACCTGGACGGACATGGCTGTGTGCGTAGATGACGTGGCCTTAACTACATGTATATAAACACAGCCTAAGTGGGAACTGAGAAGCAACCTTCTTCTCACACTTCCCACTTTAGCCTAAGTGGCCAGGGACCCTTGTCTGCTTTGGGCCCGTTGTTATGCACGCCCGCATCACACCCTACTGGGCCCTCAGCCCTGGGCGATATACCTGGATGCTCTCGACCCCAGGTCGGTCCCTGACAGGGCGGCCAGGATGCATCCTTCACCAGTTGCCTTCCTGAAAACCCTCCATGGGGTCTGCTTCCTCTGTCTCCTCATCCCTCTCGGGTTTCCCCACCAGTTGGCTCCTCAGCCCCTCTGCAAGTGCTCGAAGGTCCTCCAGGTGCATGTGGCGTATTCAGCGGACCTTTGGGAGGGGGCAGTCTCATGCGAAGTGCCTGGGGGCATTGCAGTTGTGGCACAGCCCTCGTTGTTGGTCTGCCCTCAAGCAGTTGAGCTCCATTGGCTGAAGGGGTGGGGCTGGGGGGCACGGGGTCGCAGTCATGGTGGTGGCAGTCACAAACCGTGGGGGCGGTCCAGGTGGTGGGTGCGCAAAGGGCTGGGGGGTTGGCGGCAGCGGTCTTGTGGAGGGAGTGGGTGGCTTAAACAGGGGGAGTCAGGGCTGCATCGCCTGGAAGCGCTGCCATTGGTTGTCAAGGAGGGTAGCTTCTCGCTTCCATTCTGCCCCGGTTCTGGGCATGGGGCGCAGGTGGTAGATGCTTTTGTGGAGGTGTGTGTTGATCGCTTGCTCGAAGCGGTCCACCAGCCTCACGTCACCTAGCCGCGAGGCAGGACTGTGGATCTCGAACTCCTGGATGGCCTTATCCATGGAGTCAGTACCTTGCCGCAGGGTGGCAAGCTTCTGTTGGGCAGTGGCTTCGCAGTTTGGGTCTTGGAACATGGTGTCAAGTTCTGCCATAAAGTTGTCCATGGTGATCGCAGGGGATCCCGCCATTGTAGGCAGGATAATCGCCCACGCACAGACTCGGCTCGGATACCCGATTCTACGATTAGGAAACGACTTTCATTCACGCGACGACTCGGTACAAATTTGATATCTAAAAATAGTCCTAATTCGTACAATTCTGACGATACCAAGAACGTCCCAATCGGTGGAGATTTGATGGAGTTCCATGTTGGAGAAGTTAGGCACAGCAGGTCACGAGCATGTGCGGGCGTGGGAATCTCAAGCGGCAACCCAGAATTCCAGCCTCACTCGTTCCCACGGCGTCTAATAAATTGGTAAAAATGCTTATCGGCTGCGTGAGAGGTATCTCCGGCTACATTTCCAATTTCGGCTCATAATTCCGTAAATCCGTTGAGATATCGCTTATTTTCTTTTATTTTCATATTTTGCCATCATTTCAGTTATTGATTGATATTCTTTTATTGTTACTGTTACCCTTTTTTATTATTTCGCCTAATAAGGTATGCAGGTGCCATATGGTACCAATATTTTCCATCAATTATTCTAAAAATAATTGTTCCTTATATCCTGTACATACCGGATCTTGGAATAGAAGTTCTCCCCTCCCCCAAAATTCTCTAAGGTGCTAGGATGTGCTAGAGTTGGAGTGAGTGTGTGGAATTCCAACAGTAGGAATAAGGGCAACTGTCTAGCCCACAATGAGTGGGTAGTAGATTAGTTGAGCTCGGACCTTGCGGAATCCCGGAGAACTCACCACGGAGTTAAGGATCGAGATAAGCAGAGTATAGTCAAGAAAGTAGGAGTTTAGGGAGTTTGGCCCCACGAGCTTAGTGGGCATAGAGAGCCACGAGCCCTCTTGCACCATCAGCAGCGCTGTTAGAGACCAGATCGAGATGAAGGATTTGTCTCCGTGGTGGAGGGCTTCAGCCTCAGCGACTCAGGCCAGGAGTGCTGTGCCAAGTTACACGTCTGTGCCCTAATTTACTTACTGGCAACGAGAACTAAAGGGGGATCAACTCTAGTCGATTTTATCACTGAGGTGTAACCTATGTACAAGTTAAGTATATATATAGTTACAGCGAGGGTGGGCCTGTGAATGGCGGGGCCGAGCAGAGTGGAGCTAATGGAGTTAAACATTAGCCGATTGAATATTACCAACAAGTCAGGTTATGGGGTTAGTGGAATGGCAGGCAATAACCCAGAAACAGAAAGGAGGGATAGGCCTGAAGGTGGATGGCAAGCAAGTGAATTGCCCAGCGGGGGCAGGAGTGCGCTAGTGGATGTTGGAGCTGTCCAGAAGCCTTTGGGGCTCTGTACTTGGGGAGGCATAGGTAATATATTGAAAAGAGGGGGTGGTGACCATCGAGGGAGGTGGAGGTGATTGCGGAATACGGGGGCTCCGAGGTTAGTGAGGAAGGTGTGGAGGTAATCCGGAAGGACCGGAGGTAGTGGAAGACGATGGCCATGGATGGATATGACACCTCTCATGCAGCCAAAGCTAGAGCAGCCCAGGCTGAGGATGTCGTGGATTCTGTGGTGGATTCGGACAAGGAAAAAAACTAGATAGTGACCCTCCAGGCCCCATATGACTGGTTGGTCACACTGACCCTCCTCGTATGTCTAGAGTCCTGCACTTGAATGCGTCTGGACTATCCGCTCTTCATTCTCTTTCCGTTCCGATCTCTTTTTCTCCTTGTTCTGATGATGGTCGATTTCCAACTTCAAGGGAGTGTGCTCCCAGCTCTGATCTGTTTTCTGCTTCAAGGGAGAATGCTCCTGGCTCTGCTCTACTTTCTTCTTCCAGGGGGTCTGAACCCCGTAAAAATATGTCTTTTCCTTCTTCACTTCTGTCTGGACACTTTTCTGCTCTTATTGACTCAGGATCTTCTGACACCTTTGTAGATACATACATCCTTCGTCAATAAACACCACATCTCCACATACCCTGTCGCGCCTCTGCAACTCCGACTATTTGACGGTACCATGAACTCCATGATTACCCAAGCTGTCAATCTGCCCATCTGATTCACCACTGGTGAGGTTACTCCGACAACATGTCATGTCACATCATTGGATGGCTCTTGCGCTATCGTCCTAGGACACGACTGGCTCACCCAACACAATCCGCTGATTGACTGGGTCTCGAGCAGTATAACTTTCCGGACATCTGTGCAATCCAGTCCAACCACCCTGAGCTCTCCTCCCATAGTTGTGGACCCAGTCCCAACGCAAGGGAATCCGACCTCCGACCCACAGTGTGCATCCATCCGTCAGGCAATTACCATCAAGATCATCAGTCCGGCTGTGTTCACCCGGACCGCCCGACTCAATGGATCCATCACCTTCTGCCTGGAAAATCTGTCTGCATTAGCAGAGTTGCGCTCGACATCCATCTCGTCTGACCTTTTCGACCTCTCAACTGTTCCTAAGGCTTATCACGAGTTTGCAGATGTCTTCAGTAAGAGTAATGCCAATACTCTCGTGCTGCACCGCGAATATGACCTGAAGATCGAGTTGGAGGAAGGCTCCCATCCTCCCCTTGGCACCCTGTATTCCCTGTCCCAGTCTGAGCTTGAGGCTCTCCGTACATTCCTTGACAAGCATTTGGCATCCAGTTTCATCCGTCCTTCATCTTCAACCCATGCCGCACCAGTGCTCTTCATCTGCAAGAAAGACAGTTCTCTATGTCTTTGTGTGGACTTCAGGGGCCTCAACAAGATCACAAAGAAAGATAGGTATCTGCTGCCGTGTATCTCTGATCTCCTAGACGTTCCTAGCCATGCAAAGATCTACATGTCAGGGACTCGTCTGGGGTCGAGGGGGCCCGGGTGTAGCGTCCGGGGCTGAGAGCCTGGTGGGGGGGCGGATCGGGCATGCGTACTGACAGGCCCGATGCAGGACAGTGGTCCCTGGCCACTTAGACTGAAGTGGAAAGTTGAGAAGAAGGCTACTTCTTCGGTTCCCACTTCAGGTTCGTTTATATACATGCGGCTTAGATCACATGACGGGTGCCACGTCACCCTCGCACACAGCCGTAACCACCCGGGTATCTCCGTGGGAGATCCTGAGGGCATCCGGTGCAGGCGCATGTACTGGGCACAGTGGGGAGTCGCCCGAGGTGCCTGGGCTGGGTACATGGTGGGCGCGCTGCAGATGGGTCAATGGTACATTGATACAAAGAAAGTCGTCCATGTAGAATAAAGAGAGAATAAAGAAGAAGTAAGATAGGGAGAAAGTGAGGAGGGAAGAATGAGGAGGGAGGAAGGGAAAGGGGGAGGAGGTAAGGAAGGGTGGACAGCGGGGTACCGGGTCAGGTTGGGCTGGGTGGAGCCGGGTCAGGCAGGTGTGCCCTGACATCACCCCCCTTAAGCCGCTTCGCCTCGAAGCGGCCAGGTGGTTCTCCCTTTCTCTCCCTGGGGCTTGGGGGTGCGTCCTGTGGAATTCTTCAATCCAGTTGGGGGCATGGGCTAGGTGGTCCTGCTGGAGCCATTGGTTTTCAGAGTTTGGCCAGCCAGTGAACTTTACCAGATACCAGAGTTTCCAGCGTAGCCACTTAGAGTTCAATATCTTCTCGACCTCATACTCTTCTTCTCCTTCTACTAGTTCCGGGCCTGGGCATGGGTCAGTGGGTCTTTCTGTGATGCCGTCCAGGAGGTGTGGCCTGACGTTCGTCATGGACACGACTGGGTGGATTCCCTTCTGTTGGGTGGTGAGCTGGAGCTTAACAGTGGCTGGGGAGATGACTTGAGTGATCCTAAAGGGGCCAAGCCACTTGTGGTCCAGTTTTTTAGTCGGATGGTCGGTCGTGTAGTTGTGGGCATTGAGCCAGACTTGGTCACCCTCTTGATACTTAGGGGCTGGGTCACGGTCCCAGTCGTAATATTGTGCCATCTCATCCGCTGCATGCTCTAGGGCTGCCTTTGCCTCCTCTTGCATTTTCATCATCCTTGATGAGAATGCATCGGCGGCTTCCACCTCAGATGTGCACATGGGTTCTGTCCCCATCCTAGGATGTTGGCCAGTGTCGAGTTCAAAGGGGGTTCAGTGAGTGGAGGAGTGAACGCAGTTGTTGTAGGAAAATTCTGCTAGTGGGAGCCAGTCCGCCCAGTCATCTTGGCGGTGGTTGATGAACACCCGGAGGTAGGCCTCGATCTCTTGGTTGACCCGTTCCGTCTGTCCATCCGTCTGGGGGTGGTAGGGCATTGAAGGGGTCAGCTTGATGCCTAGGAGGTCTGCAAGCTCCTTCGAGAAGTGGGAGACAAAGGCGCTCCCCCTATCACTGAGGATTTCCTCAGGGAGCCCATGGTGTCTCCAGACATGCTCCAAGAAGAGTCGTGCGATACCCTCTGAATCCACAGTCATCATGGTGGGGACTGCATGGATGCATTTGGACAGCCGGTCCACTACGACCAGGATGGCATTGTATCCCCTGGACTCTGGGAGTTCCCCTATCATGTCCACTGAGATGACCTGCCAACGATGGGTGGGGACCTTATTCGGGGTAAGCTTCCCGACCTTTCATGAGGGGAAGGACTTGATGCGATTGCAGGTGTCGCATCTGCATACATATCGCCCAACATACTCAGCCATCTGGGGCCACCAGTAGTCACAGGAGACAGGTTCCAGGGTTTTCCATCGCCCTGGGTGCCCCGTCACCCATGAGTCGTGGTGTAGCCATACCAGATCATGGCGGAGTTGGGGGTCTTTTGGGACATACACCCTTCCCCGGTACAGGATCAGGTCACCCTGCTTCTCCCATTCATCCGACCTTAACATCCCTTCTCCCAGCTCTCGCATGGCCTTCACTACCTTCTTGTCATGGTCCTTTGCCTCACGTATCCTTCCCAGAATACCCGCCTCTTCACCTTCCACCGAAACTGCCTCTGTCGTGCAGGCTTCGAACCACATCAGCAAACCTGGATGCGGAGGCCTGAGAGCTCATAGAGCTCATAGAGCTCTCAGAGCTCTCAGAGCTTCAGTACTTTGAAATTGCAGGTCCCCTTCTCTGAGAGCTCCAAAAAGTAGTCAAAGCTCTGAAAAGTAGTCAAAGCTCTGAGAGCTCATAGAGCTATATTTGCACACAGGGGACTATTATCTATATGAGCTCCCTGAGTGTTTAATTTACCCGATATCAAAATTAAAATTTAAAAGCATTGACTATGGCATCATGTGACTAGCCATAGCCAACTCCCTACCATACAAGGGACTGAACAAGGGCCTCGACGATGGATGTCAGTCAAGGGGGAGTTCTGCTACCACAGCAAACACCCGGCACGGGCCTAAACCTTCACGCGGTGCCCCTGTTTAAAACTAATTAGGCCTCTAACATCTGAAGGGAGGATGACGTGGCCACCGTGGTAATGCCAATCAACCACAACCCCGTAAGCCCAGAGCCACACTGGCTGGAGAGATGCAAGAGCGCGGGTGCATGTCCCGCCGTCAAGCCAACCCTTCCTTTTTCTTCTCACCACTACCTTTTTGGGATGACGAGCGCGATAGTGGCAACACCAATGGTGACCTCCGTAAGCCCAGACGGGACTGGCCAGAGGACTGTGGGTTCAAGTCCCACCGTCACCCCAACCCTTCCTTCTTTTTCTCTTCTCCACTACCTTTTGGGATGGTGAGGTGCAATAGTGGTAGCGCCAATGGTAGCCTCCATAAGTCCATGGGCAGGCCAGAGGAGTGCAGGTTCAAGTCCTGCCATCACCCCAACACCCTTCCGATTCATCTTTCTCTCCACTACCTCTTCGTGACGAGGCGTGATAGTGGTAGCGCCAACGATAGCCCCATATGCCGACAAAAAGTTGACTGCAAGGAATGCAGGTTCAAGTCCTGCCGTCACCCCAACACTTTCATTTCTCTCCACTACCCCTTCTACCAAAGGCCTATCTGCCACATGCCTTTATTCAACAAGCATGAGCAAGATGCCACCAACACCCATCGCCTTTCGCTGCCACTGGAACATTCACCAGCCTACCATGACATGAACCCGTGAAAGCACCCCCCAACTCACCCACCCGCAAGAACCGCGCACTCAAACATTGACTTAACCATAGGCACACAGCAGCAAAACATGCGACCCCAACACTGGGGGTCGCATGTCCTTTTCTCTATCCAACCTCTTTCCACCTCCATTCTCCCTCACCCGTTGTTCAACCTCAGTGCAGGGGTCGCATGCCCCTTTATGTGTTATTGCTTCATCTCACTTTATTCTCCTTCACACCATTGATTACTCGATGTCTCATACTTCCTAGGTCAAACAAATTCCTTTCTTCACATCCTTATGTTCTCCAAACTTTTTTCACCCGAGTCACTATAGTACGGCATATGCCGATAGGCACGGTTACGTACTCTAAAATGAATCCATCCATCCATCCATCCATCCAAGGGACTGAACAAACTCAGCTTCACTTTCAGCACCAATGCGGCACCAGACACCAAGGGTATGTAGCCCAATCAATATATAGACCAAATTTAGGGATATAAATGCAGTTAATCTGAAATTACTTAGGGAAAATGCGGGAAAATGAGTGGGGGGGAAATGGGGGGGAAATGGGGGGGAATTGGGAGGGGGAATGAGGGAAAAATTAAAGGGGGAAATGGGGGGAAAATGAGGGGGAAATGGGGAAATTTGGAGGGGGGATGAGGGGGGAAATGAGGGGGAAAATGAGGGGGAAAATGAGGGGGAAAATGAGGGGAAAATGGAGGGGGGGATGAGGGGGGAAATGAGGGGGAAAATGAGGGGAAAATGGAGGGGGGGAATGGGGTGACATTTGGAGGGGGAAATGAGGAGGGAATTGGGGGGAATGAGGGAGGAAATGAGGGAGGAAATTGAGGGGGGAAGTGGGGGGAAAATGGAGGGGGGGAATGGGGTGAAATTTGGAGGGGGGAATGAGGGGGGAATGAGGGGGGAATGAGGGGGGAATGAGGGGAAATTTGGAGGGGGGAATGGGGGAGAAATGGGGGGGAAATTGAGGTGGGAATTGGGGGGGGAATGAGGGGAAAATTGAAGGGGGGGATGGGGGGGAAATTGAGGGGGGGGATGAAGGGGAAAATGGGAGGAAAATGAGGGGGAACTGGGGGGTTTCTAAAAACTTGAAAAAAAGTCAGGGAAAATTAAGGAAAATTCAGAAAATGGGGGACTTTCTAAAAAAGGAGAATGTCCAAAAAATCAGGGGGAAAATCAGAAATTTTGGGATAAGTTAGGGAGAGATGTTTCAGGAAATTAGGAATAATTGGAAAAAAAATTAATTCACTTTTTTGATAATTCAATGTGCATTGGAAAGTGCCAAAGTGGGGCAATGTAGCAATGTATGTTTCAGTGTTAGAAAAGTCTCCCACCATGTTTTGGTGAGTGTCAGGGCACAGCCCCTCACTATTCCACAATCCCACATGCATGCAGACCCATGGGAAAGTTCTGGGTAAGTTACTCACCCAGAAACCATCACAGCCACAACTGTGGGAACTTTCTGGGTGAGCAGCTTGTTCCCACAGGGGGATGCCATTTATGGGGAGTCAACAAAGAGCTGAAAACTGTATAGTTCCTGGCTCCCATTTGTAGAGGAGGTTGAGAAGGTTTAGCCCCCTCAGTGAGTTTGAGGATCTCGGACTGGGACTAGATACCCCAGCAACTAGGAGGATCCCCCTGGGCCCATCACAGAACAAGGGCTGGGCCCTGACAGTGAGCCAAATAACCATGGCTTTTTGACCATGGGAAATTTGGTGTCAAAGGCTTGGATGATATCTGAAGAATACATCAGCTTTTTGTTTGCTTTATTTTCAATTTACTTCATTTGGAACACTTTGTTAAAACTGATTTATACCCTACATAACATGCATGGTTACATTGCCACACTTTGGTGCTTTCCAATTCACATAGAATCATCAAAATTGGTTGAGTTTTGAGCGAGAAATGAGATGAAAGATAAAGTGCAAATTTTTGAATTTCAGAGTTTTCCTCAAATTTTGTAAATAGCAATAAAAAATAAGGTGCTGATTTTAGTAAACACAAAAGGTATATGAGCTCTATGAGCCCAGTGAGTTCATAGAGTTCATAGAGCTCATAGAGCTTTCAGAGCAATGACAATGGCCATTTTACACACATATATATCCATATTATCTTTGCACTACTGGTGCCAAAATAACTAAGCAGATTTCATGGAGATATGAAGACCATCCATGATTTAAAAACAAAAAGCTCTATGAGCTCTATGAGCTCATAGAGTGTTTCAAGTAATGATGCTGGCCATGGAATATGCATTTCCAAAAATGTATATACATATTATCTTTGCACTTCTGCATCCTTAGGAGAATAAAATCATTCAAACATTTAATTTTCTCCACCCAATGTGTAGAGGGTGCACAGCAAAAAGACTCAATTTGCTCACAGAGCTCTGAGAGCTCTGAGAGCTCCAAGAGCTCCCTACCAAGTTTGCTGATGCAGGCAGGTTGGAGAAGAGTTAGCCCCTCGTTGTCGTCTCTCCCCTTCAGGTGGTCAGCACGATGGGAGAGTGCATCCGGCTTCCCCATGAGCTTCCCAGGACGGTGGGAGAGGGTGAAGTGGAAGTGGGAGAGGAAGAGGGTCCATCTAGCTTGGCATCGATTCAGCCTCTGGGCCGTCCGGAAATAGCTCAGGTTGCGGTGATCGGTGTAGATCTCAACCTTCTCTTCAGCGCCCTCTAGGAAGTGCCGCCACTCTTCGAGGGCTTGGACAATCGCCAGCATTTCCTTGTTGTACACTTCGTAGTTGCGTTCTACATCTGTGAAACTTTTGGACATGAACGCTACCGGGTGGAACTCCCCATCTGACTGGAGTTGGGAGAGGACTGCACCGGTTGCGAAGTTCGAAGCGTCGCATTTGAGCTTGAAGCGGCCGGAGTCTGAAGGGAAGGAGAGGACGGGTGCAGTGGTGACGGCTTCTTTAAGGGCTAGGAAGGCACCGTCCTCATCCGGGCCCCAATTCCAGGCTTGAGTTTTCCGGGTCAGCTTATGGAGGGGGTGTGCTTTCTCTGAGAAGTCCTTGATGAACCGGTGATAGAAGTTCACGAACCCTAGGAAGGACTGCACCTCCTTCACTTTGGTCAGGACCGGCCAGTCAAGGACTCCATGGACTTTCATGGGATCCATCACCACGTTGCCCTCAGAGATGACAAGGCCCAAGTACTCGATCCGTGTCCACTCAAATTTACATTTCTCGGGCTTCAGGAAGGGCTTCCTCCTTTGCAGCGTCTCCAGGACCTCCCGCACTACCCTCCGGTGTTCTTCTAGGGTCGCAGTGAAGATGAGGATGTCATCCATGTAGCAAATGATGACTTCCCAGTCATGAAATCCCGAAGGATGTTGTTCATCATGGTCTGGAAGGTCGCGGGGGAGTTGCACAGGCTGAAAAACATCACCATGGGTTCGAATAACCCCTGGTTGGTCGTGAACGCTGCCTTCCACTTGTCCCCATCTTTGATCCGGACGTTGTTGAACCCCCAACGTAGGTCTAGGGCCGAAAAGTACTTGGCATTGCGAAGGCGGGCGAGAACGTCTGAGATGAGGGGGAGCAGATACGAGTTCTTGACTGTGATCTCGTTCAGTTTCTGATAGTCTTGGACTAAGCGCAACAACCCGTCCTTCTTCTTGACAAAGAAGACTGGCGCCCCCATCGGGGATTTGGATGGGCGTATACACCCATTCTGCAGGTTCTCCCGTAAGAACTCGTCCAGTTCTTTCTGCTCGGGTCACAAGAGAGGGAAGGTCTTTCCTCTGGGTAGCTTCGTGTCTGGCACCAGGTCTATGGCGTGGTCCCAGGGCTTTCGGGGGGGTAGCTGATCAAAGGCTTCCTTAGAGAACACGTCCTGGAAGTCCTGGTAGTGCTCTGGTACCAATGTCTCGAACAGCATGGGCTCTGCCCCTGGGTCGTGGGCCTCCTGGGCCATCTGCTGAGATGGCGTTGTGGTCGCTCTCAGGTCGTGTCCCCACCCTGGGGGGATGATCGCAGCATAGATCCCATCCCCGGGCTCTACCGTGAGGTCTTGGTCATCTCCCACTCGTGGCCCCCTGCAGGAGGATGGGCAGCGGGACATGTGTCAGGGCACACCCGCTTGACCCGCCTCCACCCGGGCCCACCTCACCCAGTTCCCCTTCTCCCACCCTGCACCCCTCCTTAATACCCCTTCCCCCTCTATCCCTCTCCCACTTCCACTTCTATTTCCATTTCTATTTCTACTTCACACGGACGACCTTTCCCTTATATCCATGTATTATTGACCTGCCCACGACGCGCACACGACATGCCTAGCCCCGGACAACCCCGGATGGCTCTAGGGCGCAACCTAGTGTGCGCACGTGCAGCATACACCCTCGGGATCCCCCACAGGGACACCCGGGTGACTGTGGCTGTATGCGGGGTGACGTGGCAGACCTCATGTGACCCAAGCCGCATGTATATAAACACACCTGGGGTGGGAACCGAAGAAGTAACCTTCTTCTCAACATTCCCACTTCAGGTAAGTAGCATAGTTCCCCTTTTAATAATAACTCAACATTCCCACTTCAGTCTAAGTGGCCAGGGATTGCCGTCCCACATCGGGGCTGCCAGTACGCACGCCCGATCCACCCCCTGTGAGGTCCTCAGCACCGGACGCTACGCCCGGACCGCCTCGACCCCGGATGCGACCCTGACAACATGACGACCTTCTGTCGTGCCCAGTCCACCTCTGGGTTGTGATGCAACAACCACGAGTGCCCTATGATGAGGGATTGGCGTCCCAGGTTCGCAACTGCAAAGCGGGCCCGTTCTGTATGTTGTCCGAACGTCAGGAGGGCCTCCAGTTCTTTGGTTATGGCCCCATTCTCGTTCGGGGTGCCATCGACGTTGTGGACAGGTGTGGGCTGTGGGAGCGGGGTGGTCTCGAGCCTGTGCTTCCAGACGAACTCAGGGCTCACGAAGTTCCCAGTGGCCCCTGAATCCAGGAGGGCTGACACTGATATGGGGGTGAGAGAGTGTCAGGGCATACACCCTGACCTAGCCCATACCCGCATCCACACCCACACTCGCACCCGCACCCGCAACTGCACCTGGCTGCTGCACTTCCCATGTGCGCCCTGTGCCGGATGCTCAGTGCGGCCGGATGGCCCGGACCTCGGGTCTCGGGTCTCATGTGACTTCCGGATATCTCCGGAAGTTTTCGATGTATTGTGGCCACTGTGGGAAGATGAGAAGTTAACTTCCTTCTCATCTCTGACCCACAGTAGTAGGATTGTGCCCTGGATTGGGCTAGCTAGACTTGAGGCTGTGGGCCATAGGGGAGGGTCATGGGGACCCGGGAGTTGTCCCCTGACAGAGAGGTCAGGGCGGTCAACATCACCGTGAGGTTGAGTGATCTGGGGGATTGTTTGGAAAGGACGTAAATGGCGGGTGGAGACACTGCTACTTCAGGTGTTAGCTCTGGGTGTCTCTCACTTCTGTGGGTAGAGGATGCACTTTTCCTCTTTTTCTTTGCGATAACTCAATGGAATTTCTGCAGTGGCATTGACTCACGCACATTGCGGTATTTACACAGGTTATCTTCTACAGGCGGCTGGGGCACATCCCTCACTGGTCGCCTTCCTGAAAATCCTCTTCCTGGGGGTCTGGCCCCGTCTCTCCCTCTTCTGCCTCTGGTCCCTCACCCAACTGCCTCTTCAGCCCTTCCATCAAAGCTCGTAGGTCCTTCGGATGCAGGCGTCGGACTCGGTGGACCTTGGGGTGCAGGCACTCTCGTGCAACATGGCCCGGGGCGTTGCAATTGTAACACAACCCCTTCCGTCTTTGGTCAGTCCTTGATCGGTCGAGGTCCATTGGTTGTGGACCTGTTCCCGACGTGGGACAGGTTGCGGGGGTTGCGGGTGCGGGTGCGGGCACAGGTCATGAGGTGGTGGGTGTGGGCCGTGCGTAGGGGGGGGTGGTGGCTGGAGGGGGCCTGGTTGGTAGGAGTGGGGGTCTAGGTGGGGGTGCTCATGGCTGGGTGGCTTGGAAACGTCGCCACTGGTTGTTGAGGAGGGTGGCCTCACGTTTCCATTCAGCCCAGGTGGTGGGCATAGGGCGGAGACAGTAAATGCTCTTGCGGAGCCGGGCATTGATCGCTTGCTTGAAGCGGTCAACCAGCCCTACATCACCCAGTCTTGAGGCAGGCCCTAATATCTCGAACTCCTGGATGACCTTGTCCACGGAGTCGCTTCCCTGTCGGATGGCTGCCAGCTTCTGCCAGGCGGTGGCTTCCCGATTTGGGTCCTGGAACATGGCATCGAGTTCCATGTTGAACTCGTCCATGGTGAGTGCTGGGGACCCTGCCGTCAGCAGCGAGATCGTGCGTTGCATTGCCCATGCTCCTGCCGGTCCTCCCTTCATGTAGGACAACACAAAGAGAATCCGGGAGAGGGCGGTGGGGAACTCGGACACGCGGATGTGGAAGTAGATTCCACATTCGGCTTTGAAACGGTCCAGATCCTTGCTGGCTCCTGAGAAGGGCATGGGGGGGGTGACCTTAGGTGGCTTGGGTCTGGGGGCGGGTGTGGGAGCGGGTGCAGGGGTGGGTGTGGGTGCAGACACAGGAGCAGGTGGGGGATGGTTAAGGACTTGGTTCTCCATGATAGCCTGCAGTTCCTGGAACCGGGCTAGGAGGTCATCGTACTGTTCTTCTGTCACCATGGCAGGGGAGGCAGGGGAGGCAGGGGAGATGAGGTTGAAGCCTTCTTTTGCTGTCAGGGACTTGTCCGGGGTCGAAGGGGCCTGGGTGTAGTGTCCGGGGCTGAGAGCCTGGCAGGGGGTGGATCGGGCATGCGTACTGACAGGCCCGATGCGGGACAGTGGTCCCTGGCCACTTAGACTGAAAGGGAAAGTTGAGAAGAAGGCTACTTCTCCAGTTCCCACTTCGGTTTGTTTATATACATGCGGCTTAGATCACATGACGGGTGCCACGTCACCCTTGCACATAGCCGTAACCACCCGGGTATCTCCGTGGGAGATCCCAAGGGCATCTGGTGCAGGCGCGTGTACTGGGCACAGCGGGGAGTCGCCCAAGGTGCCCAGGCTGGGTACATGGTGGGCATGCTGCAGATGGGTCAATGGTACATTGATACAAAGAAAGTTGTCCATGTAGAATAAAGAGAGAATAAAGAAGAAGTAAGATAGGGAGAAAGTGAGGAGGGAAGAATGAGGAGGGAGGAAGGGAAAGGGGGAGGAGGTAAGGAAGGGTGGACAGTGGGGTACCAGGTCAGGTTGGGCTGGGTGGAGCTGGGTCAGGCAGGTGTGCCCTGACACTACACCAAGCTCGACCTCCACCATGTGTACCACTTGGTGCAGATAGCAGCAGGCGATGAGTGGAAGACTTTGTTCCGCACATGCTATGGATCCTACGAGTGGCTTGTCATGCCATTCGGTCTGACCAACGCACCCACAGCCTTCCAGCAGTTCGTCAATACCATCTTTGCTGATCTGCTTGACACTCGCTGTTATGGGAATGGACCTAGAATCTTATGGTCCATGACTATAGACAATCAAACCTTAGCCCCTCCAACTTTATTTCTTTGTCAAACCCCATGCCAAGCTTTCCCACTGGGTTTTGGTGCTGGCTGGGGGATTTGTTGAGTTTCAAGGGACTTCCTTTGACCATTGTGATTTTGATATTAGATAGTTAGAAGTCATATGATGTATAAGGCAGATGCCGGAATTGTTCTCTTTATCAAATACATAACCCCCAAAACCTTGTACCACGATTGTAACTGCTACCATTGTGCCACCACTGTGAACCTTCCCTGTAACATCTGACTTGACCCATATCGATGTCTACATCGATATTCATACAATCCGTGAGAAAACCTCAACGGCCCGGTGAGTGCTCAGACACTGGACCTCACTCTTCCTGCTCCCACCCCCCACTGGGTGGTTGAGCTTCCGTTCCTACCCTTCCTGTAGTACCCTACTGGGTCCTACAACCCTTCCTCCCTTGGGAGGGAGAAGTGACTCAGGCAGCCCCAGGATGCCTGGCCATGTACCCATGTGTGAGGTCTTTGGGTAGCTCAGCACACAAAGCCGTAAGTGATACAAGTATGTGTATTTTACAGTGGTGTGTAAGCAGTTACCCGGAGGTTCCCGCTTACCCACGTGACTATATGTATCTAATTTACATATGACTCGGGGTTTGGGGCTATTGCCCTGACATTCTCCCCCCTTGCATTGCATTTGCGACACATACAAGGTTGATAGTGAAATAAAACAAATTTTTAATAATTGATTTACATTGAGTTTGGAATTGTCAATGAGTGTTTTTTGTTGTCGCCACTTTAAAGTGGGCGATTTTATACATGTCGGTGAAGGAGAGAGGGAGGGTTTAAGAAATAAATGAGTGTGGGCCGTTACTTTGAAGTGAACGGCGATACATGGGTATCGCAGGGAGAAAAATAGTGAAGTTTGTTGAAAGTGAATTTCGACCCAAAGGTTGTATGTCTTTGGTGTTCCTCACTTGTTCCATGAGGGTTCGTGTGTAAGTGGTGTTTACACACGAGCGGTGGTGGATGTGGAGATTTCTGCAATTGTTACTTGCAGTTCCTCGCATACAGTATTGTGTGCGGGGCCTTGAGTTGGGGGAAGGTGTTTTCACGGGCGCCTCGATGGCGTATTACCGTGTCACTTTCCCTTTTCTCAAGGGTGGAGTCATTGCCCTGGAGGAGGGTTTTCCTCCAGGTTGTTCATCTGGACATCTGATTGCTGCATCGGATGCGATGACATAGCCTGGGCTACATTGTCAGGCTGTGGGCTCGTGTCACGACCCGACATATCCGTCACTTCCTTCTATGCGCCCTAGTGCCACTTGGTCCGTCCCTCCCGCTATCATCATCATCCGTCCACCCATCCGTCCACCCGTCACCCTCATCCGCACTTCCTCCCTCGCACGCGTACCTACCAACCTAGGTTGCCCGCTTCATTGTTGTCCGCCCCCAGCCAGATGGCTTGCTAGACGGCTGGATGGCCTTTTCTCTTTTGTCCGCTTACGGACTATTGTTCCTCCTATTGTTCCTTGCTTGCCTTTTGTTGACCAAGTTTGCCAATATTGATTATTTGTTCCTTTCTTCATTCATTAATATCGTGCTTGATCCGCCACTCCTTCCGGGCCGGTCTCATTTAGTTGCTTGTGTTTATAACACGTGTAGGTTACACCAGATGTACCTTAGTTCGTATATCGACTTGGATTCCCCCTCTAAACTCTTATCCTCATCGTAAGGCTTCTGTCTGAAATTGGGACACCAACGTAAGAACGAAGCGCAGCGCTCCACCTGAGTCGCTGAAGCTAAAGTCCCGCCCCTCCGACCTTACGAGCCCAGACGACCTTGCGCGCCTCACGGGTCACCCAGATACGCTTCTGGCACGTTCCTGACAGCTCGACGAAGTGGGTGCTCCCTGGGTGGGAGCGTGTTGTTGTGTTCCTGAGCTACTTGGCTCAGGTGTGGAGTACAGTAGGTCTACCGTTCTTCCCATGGGGAAGGGTGGTCGTTGGGCTGGTTGTCCAGTGCGGAGACTTGCGTCTCTTTCCCGGTATTTGGAAGCTTTCGCTTCCCGTTCTGCAGTTCTTGCGGCACATTCCTCAGGAGTCCTGAGTGGTTTGAACTGGGACTTTAGATAGGCGGCTTTGCCTAGACTTTCCCAGGAGATTTTTCCCTTATTCTCCAGGGAATTATACTCCTCCACGAGTCTTGCAATACTCGGGAGTCCCAAGAAGTATTTCTCGGTTTCCTTCGCTTTATCGTG
Source organism: Cantharellus anzutake (assembly GCF_015039405.1). NCBI lineage: Eukaryota > Fungi > Basidiomycota > Agaricomycetes > Cantharellales > Hydnaceae > Cantharellus > Cantharellus anzutake. Next base: position 427,625 of record NW_024066993.1, on the reverse strand, counting down.
AAGGGTTCTGTGTACCTTGCCGCTTTTGAAGGCAGCTTCGGCCTGTTCGTGCCAGTGTATGAATTCTTTCCCACTCACGCTTGTCCACCAAGCGTATGTGGCGTCGTGCACCGCTTCTGACCCCGCTATTCTCCTCATGGGGAAGTTGGGGTCGAATGTTACGTCGACTGGAGCTTCGACTTTGCTGAACTCGTTGAGTTTGGCGGTCTCGTATAGCATGTGGACACTTCCCTGCAGGGTAGCTTGCCCATAGGGTGCTGAGGTACTCAGCGGCCCACCGCCTCTGGCAGTGGTCCCCATTTTAGGGTCTGCTATTGGTTGCCTACCGCTCTCCCTCTTCCCCTCGACATGGATTTGCCCTTCTGAGGGCGGGCCCTTATGGAACCCAGACAGGGTCGCCTGCCCATGGGGTGGCGGGATAGTCAGTGCCCTGGCACCATATCCCCTCCCCCTGACCTGGGAGGCCCCCGTCATAATGGGTTTGGCAGCGAGGTCTGCCAGTGCACGTGCCTCTCTGAGCTCGCGTTTCAGTAATTCGATCTCCCTTTTTTGGAGATCGACCTCTCTCTCTGTGTCTTTCAGAGAGTCGAAGATGCCCTTGGCGTCTCTTCGTGCTCTGTTGTATTCGTGCCTCCAGTGGGCGCAATGGTCGCAGGTGTCTTCTGATGCCCTCAAGTTATCAGACCGTGCCCATTTGGACGGTCTGGATGAGGAGCTGCTGTCGCTCCCTCATCTCCCTCCTATGAGGGACTTCATTTCTTTCAGCTCCTCGTGGAGCTGACCTGTCTGAGCAGCTACCGCTGACACGATGGCTGATTCCCAGCCTGCATTTGGCTGGGGTGTTGTTGGACCTGGGCCGAATTGGCTGATCCAGGGGTTAATCTGGCCAGGGAAGTTCCCTGGGGAGTATGCCTGGGGCTGCAGCAGCAAATGCTGCCCCTGGAATGGCGCTTGTTGCGCCATCGGTGCAGTTTGCACTGCGTATGGTTGGAAGCCCCTCTGAGGAGGCTGAGGGTATGGAGTGCCTGTTAGCAACGTGGTGTAGGAGAAATAATATTCAAAGAATAAAACAATGATCTATCAGAATAGTCAACAAACAGGTGACAAGTTCAGACGTTTAACAGATCTCATGATCTTTATGAGACTGGACAGACATTAGAAGATCATGATAAATTATCTACACCCATGTAGCATGAGATTTAATCTACTACAATCATGCCTAGAACCTGGCATAGGTGTAATATTCAAAGAATATATCCCTACAACAAGAAAATAGCACATAGACGGCAGAATAAGAAGGAACATTGGGAAAGAAATGTAAATATCTCGGGAACCAGTAAGCCTTTGACTGTAATCTTTTTACCATCTGAAAGGACTGTTTCTTAACTTTATCCACGGTTTTGTTTCATTCTAAAAGCTTCAAAACCGACGGAGATATTGCTCAAACGGCGAAACACCTTATAATTCATATATATTTATTTGCTAATTCTTACAAAAAGTAATGTGACTCAAGGGAAATATATTGGCGCCCGGAAGTCTGGCGGACCGAATACCATATGATAGAGTATTCCCCGCCGCGGGCGGACAGTTTTTGATCGCATCAGAAGAGGAGAAAATGCTAAAAAACCGGATCTTGTATATTTTCCCATGATTCATCAAAACTTTTTGATTTTAAGCTCAAATAAATCGGAACAAAGGAATGATTGATGATCTGGATCTCGGATCATAAGCATGAAGTGATTCAGAAGTCCGCGGATCAGTTAATTAATTGGGAAGGCTCTAGAACATTAGTAATGATGCAGCTTCACAAAAAGGGGTCAATTAGAGAACAGTCTAGAAAGTTCCTTTATAGCCGAGTCATTTCTAAAGATAACCGTTCGTAATTAAGGCGGTGTAGAGCATAGCTTCAGCGCTACAAGATCCCGCTAAGATCGGCCCAAAAGACAAAGAAATGAATTACTTATTGCTGAGTCATGTCCTAAGTCCATTATTAAGCTTACACAGCCCAAGCCCCTATATCATTCTAGAACTATCTATAATACAAATGTAGCACATGTAACTAGTGCAAGGCGTGGGAGTAGAGAGGCCTCTGAAAAGCATAAAAGGCCGCCGCTTCTGCCCCCTCTCAAACCTCAGGTAGAAATAAAAGTTTAATTCTCCTCACCAGTGGTTGGTTTGTTTGCTCCAAAAGATAAAAGCAAATATTAGTTGTTAGCTAATATAAAACTAATACGTCACTCTAAGCGTGAGTTAGGGTCAGTTAGACACAGCTGAACAAAAGTGTCATAGTGAGAATTAGTGAGAATTTGGTGGAGGGACTTCTTAATTGAATAATCTCTCAGCAATACTTGGTTATCACACCACAGGAGAAAAGTGAGCGATCCTGAACCTGCTAGATGACTAGCACGCACTCTAAGCGATAGAAAGAGCAGTTTGGTCACTCCTGTATTGAGTAACATTTATTGCGGAATTATTTTATTAGTAGTTTTCCTTCAGTAAATTATCAGGAAAATCACGTCCTACTGAAAAGTGGTATATCCAGGTGTAATATTGACTAGAAATCATAGTAAAGTCAATATAGAATTTTATCCATAGACAATCTATACGTCAGGTGAGATCGTTGGGGGGTGTTTATTGTTGTTTAGACAGTGAACAATTATATATTTGGCAACCAAAACACGGTCAGTACGCAAATCAGCACAAACTCTAATATCGTTATTGGACGTAGGAAACTGGTTACATAAGGCGATCCAGCTCCGCTCCTTCAGCGGATGGTTGTTGGTTCGTGGCACTCATTTGTGCTGCATGCGCCGTGTAGTCCATGGCACTTATCTGCGTGTCAGAGTACACCCACTTCCAGCCACTTCCAGCCACTTCCAGCCTACTTACCATCATGATCTGATTCCATGATCTATGATCACCCAGATTCCATGATCCATGATCCCTGTACAGCCTTATGATCTGATCCCACTCCAAGATCCATGTTCCATGATCCATGATCCAACACAGCCAGACAAACCTGGATCATTGATTGTTGGTATGTACAGTGCCTCGTAGATTAGCTGTGTGTGTAGGCTACAGTATATTACACCCTGAGTAGCGAGCAGGAAGACCAGCTTTCTTCTCTCATTTCCCCTCGCTGCTCAGGTATGTTGTACATAGTAACATAGTGGCTGGAATACGACTCATTTCCCCTTGCTGCTCAGCTGGAGCCTGTGTCACCTAGCACACCTCGCGGTTCTCCTATTGAGACCGACCCAGACCTTCCTAGTCTTACCTCCACTTCCACTGGATCTCTTAACCTTAGCTCCGAGCAGCTCGGTATCCTGACAGGTTGTCATATTTCGATGTCCGGCGGCTTGTTTGGATTGAACCGAGGGTTGCCTCCCCCAGAGAACGACATTTCATTGTTATGTTTCTCGTGGTGGTGGGAGGGGTTTTCGTTCTTGCATGCATGGGATTCGCCGCAGTTGTGTGTTCTTTTGCATGTGAGCCTGTGGTTCATGTGGTCTAGGCGAGTTACTCGCCTAGCCCATGTGATCTCTAGTACATGGTGTGGCTGTCCAGGCGAGTTACTCGCCCAGAACTTTCCCACGCTCTTGGCTGTGGGCCATCGTCCCTTGGCTTTACTTCCTCCGCCTCCGTTTTTGGGGGCATAGTGATGCTGAGAGTTCCCTGTCTTCTTTGATAGGGAGTTTTTCTGGTTCCCTTACATTTTGTAAGGTGAGGTACTCGTCCAGGTGGACAAGGTCATTGCAATTTCCTAGGGGTTCCCATGTGGTGTCCCCTAGTTCCCATTTGACCTTAAACCAGAGTTCATTGTGAACCCACGCATGGTTTAGGATTTTGCGAACTACTGCTTCGCGATTGGGGTCTTCCCCAAAATCATAGAATATGTTTACTTCCCTATTTGGGAAGATTTCCTGGTCATTCAGTGTAATTCACGCCAAAGTTTTGACGTGAATTTCAAGTCTCGATCTGATATGATCGAGTGTGGTAGACTGTGGAGTCTTACAACTTCACAAAGAAATACGAATGCTAGTTCTAGTGCATTCGTTGTTGTCTTTATTGGAATTAGGTGGATGTTGGACGTCAACCTACAAATGATTACCCAGAGGTAATCATATCCCAAGCTTGTTGGGAATGGACCTGTGAAGTCCATGGCTATTGACGACCATGGTGTCTCTGGGGTCGGGAGTGGGTGAAGCATTCCGGGATTTCTCCTGGTGCTTTTCTTTGTCGTTTGACAAGTTCCGCAAGACCTACAGAACTTGTGGGTATCCTTCCTCATCGACTTCCACCAGAAGTGTCGACAGAGGGTTTCCACTGTTTTCTTGGATCCTAGGTGTCCAAGTGTTTCGTGGATGTTCTCGAGGATTATTCCTCGAATGGACTTCCTTTCGTAGTTCCCTTTTGGGACTACTATTTGGGTCGTTCCTCCTTCTCCAAGTCGGGTTATCAGCCCATCTTTTACAGAGAAGTTTTTGAAATTTCCCGGGTTCTCTAGGATTTCCTGGTGGATCTGGCTTTTCGAGTATCCAGATTTTATTGCCTCAATGAGGTCTTTCTCTTCGAATTGTTTTCGAAGGTTCTCTTCTGGAATTATGATTTCTTCCAGATTTTGGGCGCTCCCCCTAGAGCTTCCTCTAGGGTATTTCTCGCGCGTATCGCTGCGAGTCTCTTTCTCTCTGAGTTTTTACTCAGGGTACTGCTTAGTAGCAGTTCTTTGTATTCCTCGATTCTGTTGGGGATAATGTCTTCTGCATTTTTGTCCAGGTGGATGTCCGCTGACACATAGTCATCGAAGTGCAGATCCTCGTCCATTGATGAATCGTAGTATCGTGAGAGTGCATCTGCCACTTTGTTCTTGTGGCCTTCCATGTATTTTATTTCGCAATTGAAGCTTGCGAAAAAGGCTTGCCATCTCAGGTGTCTACCTGAGTTGTGGTTTTTCGCTTTGAAATATTCCAAAGCTTTGTGGTCCGTGATTACTGTGAATTCACGGCCTCCCATGAGGTCGTCTTGCCATCTCATGAGTGCTTCGAGGACACCCAGTGCCTCGAGCTCGTAGGCAAAGTACCTACATTGTGTGTTGGTGAACTTTTTGGACATGAATGCGGCCAGGCGGCAAGTCTGCCACCTTTTGCCTTGTCCAATTAATGCACCCATGCCCACTGGGCATGCATCTGTTATGACCCAGATGTGGAGTTTGGTCCTCTCTTCTCCTGAGAGGCTTTCCGGTGGGTTCCACTGGACAGGCTTCAGGATCGGAGCCCTGCATGCTAGACGTTTGATTTCGTCAAAGCATTTCTGGTGGAGTGGTGTCCACCTGAATGTCTGCTTGTTTGAGCAGATTGTTTGCAGTGGTCCTGTGTAACCGCTGACGTTTGGCATGAATATCGATAGATATTCTACCATTCCCAGGAATCTTAGGACTCCTGTGTGGTCTACTGGCTCTCGCCAGTTGCGGATTTTTTTCCATTTTATCCGCTTGAGCGTGGATGCCCTGTTCATCCACACGGCTTCCTAGAACGTCTAAGATTGGGGCAAATGGCTGGAATTTTTTCCGGCTTATGTAGAATTTCGCCCCTTTTAGGTGAGTGAACAACCACAATAGTGCTTTATTGTGGTTTTCCACTGAGCTTGTGCTGGTGAATATATCATTGAACCAGACGTGTAGGCGTCTGCCTACTTCTCCTCATAGTTCCCAGGTCAGTGCGTGCTGGAAGGTGCAGGGAGCGTTGCAGTCTCCTTGCTGCATCGTGTTCGAGTTGTACATCCCATGGGGCATAGAGAATGTCGTCCTATGGACGTCGTCTGGGTCCACGCGTATTTGTTTGTACGCGTCCGACATATCAATCTTGGATCGGTATGTTGCTCTGGTGACTGATTCTTGGATCAGTCACATGTCTGGCATTGGTGTGACGTCAAGGATCGTGTTTGAGTTACGATTCCTCGCATCTATTACCGTGCGCAAAGATCCATCTGCTTTGCGGATGCACAGTAGCAGGCATGCTTGCTCGCTGTTCGCGGGATACCACCATCCTGCTTTTACATAGTGATCTATTTTGGTCGCTAGTGCTTCCTGCAGTGCTGCAGGACATCTTGGGGTGTTTTCCCAAAATTTCTTGTTCGGATCCTTCAACGGGATTCGATGGTTCACCTCCCTCAAGGGAGGCATTTCTAATGGCGCTGGCACCATTACGGTTTTGAATTTTTCTCTCCACCACTCCCTGAGTGTTTCGAACTCGGGGTTGTTCATGGAGAGACCTTCCAGGTGTGGTACGTCTGGAAGTTCTAGTCCTTCCGGACTAGGATTGGGCCAACCTTCAGGGTATTTTCTTTTGATTACCCTGAGGTGTGTTTCAATCCTGCCTCCCTGTCAGGGGGGCTTCTTTTTTGGTTGTTCTCGAGCTCTTGCTCGAGTTTTCCATCCGTGTGATCTCGTCACACGGTCTTCGCTTATTCCAAGGGTGTCTATGTTGCCCTTGTTCACCGTTCTCACTTTGTGGGACCGGAAGTCTAAGCTTACCTGGTTTTTGTTTAACCAGGGGGTGCCGAAGATGGCGTCGTATCTGTCGATGTTGATTACATCGAAGTAGTGTTTTTCTACCTGGCCATTGATCTCAACGTCCACGTTTGTTCCAAACAGGATCTGTGATCTTGTTCCTTTCGTCCCCATTTGAAGGACGACTGGGTTCTCCAATTGGAGAATTGGGATGTGGACCGTGCAGACAAAGTCCGGTGATAAAGCATCCGTTTCGGCTCCACTATCGAATAGCGCATAGGCTTTTATGCCTGCTATTTTTATGTGAGCCGTTAGCGTTCTCTTCGTTGAGAGCGGTCTGTTTGCAGGGTATTTTCCTGCATCTTTTGAGATGCGGAATTTCGCATCAAACAAGGGGGACTGGGTTTCGATGGACTTTTGGTCCTTCTTCCCTTTGTCCTTGTTTTCCTTGGGTACTTTGGTGTATTTCCCCAAGGCATCTTTTCTTGGTGCTTCCACCAAGGCTTTGGCGACTTTTTCGTCTGCCGTGTTTTCTAGCTGGCATGCTACAGCCAGTTTGATTTTGTAATTTATGTCATCGTGGTTGACGACTGACATTGGGCCCATCCTTATGGTCCCAACATTGACTTCCTCACCCTCTGAGTCGGGTGAGTATTGAGGTCCTTTGTATGGGTCCTCTACTTTGAAGCTTGATGCTTCGGAGTTACCAGGGTTGTTCTCTGGTTTCTCATCTGATGAGCTTTTCGACTCTTCATCCGTTGAGGTCGTGATCTCCATGGCAGCTATGTGCCTTGGTTTTTCATCACTTGTTACATTGTGTCTTGGGCAATCTTTCATTTGCCCTATTTTGCCGCATTTGCCGCAAATTGGAATTGACTTTTGGTCAGTTTTCCTCGAGTTTTTTGAGGATGTATCCTCTTTCCATCTGGGTTTCAGCTCTTCAGCCTTCTTTCCTGATGGGAGGGCTCTACTGCGGCTTGTGGTTGCCTGTCAGGGATCGACCCCTGACCCCGCTGTCAGGGCACCCAACCACACCCCAGAACCACCTTCCCAGACCTCCCCATCCCTACATACCTCTCACAACTTCAGCCCGCATGTGAGCCCGCGGGAAAAATCACGTGGGTTAAGGCGAGCAACTCGCCTTAACCCATGTGACACCTTTTCCGAGTCGCGGGAACATGCTCGGCTTCTACCCGGAGTCACGTTATGAACTGTACAGTACACTTCCTTTTTATAGTAGCCAAGCGGGGAATAGGGAAACTTACCCTTCTTCTCAACTCAATCCCCACTTAGGCAAGTTGTAGTTACCCTCTGTAATACATGACAACTCAATCCCCGCTTAGTCCCTTCAGTGAGTCTGAGGAGCTGAGGACAGGGTCTAGCGCCCAACCACCCGGGACACCACACACACCTAGGACTGAGGTCAGGCTGTCCCTGATCGAGGACCGAGCCCTGACATTGCCGTGGTAGTTGTTTGGGTATAGTAACCTGATTTGTAGGCTGAAGACATCTCAGCCCATTGATTATCTCGTCTACACGAGATATTGCTTTTAACATCTCCTCGTTTGAGGAGAAGTCTGCTCTGATTCTATCATGAGCAATCATTTCCCTCTTCCATTCGAGGGGAATGTAGTTTAGGAACCTGGCATTGAAGGACACCTGGTCTGGCGGCGTCACCATCTGGGACGCTGCTTTGGACAGTTCTAGGTAGAACTGTTTTAGGCCTTTTTCCGCTTCGTATTTGACATTGCGGTACTTCTTTGTCATGTTCAGCACAGCAGAGGCTTTAATGAAAGTTCTCATCAATATGTTGAGAACTTCGAGGAACATGCCCTCGTCTCCTCTGAGGAGAGTTTCGTCTCGGAGTCTAATTCCGAGGTCGAACGCGGACCCCCCTAATCCACAAATTAAGCAGTCCAGGTGGACTTCGTCGAATTGGGGACCTTTGCATCCTCATGAGGCGAGGAATCCCTGTTACAGGAATGGAGTCTCTCGTGACCGTGTCGACTGAACGTCCACCATGGTGGGTCCTCCTTCTCCATATCCTCCCTTCTCTTTGTTACCTTCTCCCTGCTACCCCCCTTTCTTACACATTCACTCCGTGCTAAGCTTTCCCTTATTGGGTTTTGGTGCTGGCCGGAATATTTATTCTATTTCGCGAGATTTCTTGCGATCATTTCTTATTCAATAGTTAGCGTCACGTTTATGTACGGCAAGAGCCGAAAAGACGGAACCTAACGAATAACACACCATCCTCTTCTGTGCAACAACTGTAAACCTCCTTGTGCCAACACTGTATCATCTGTGTAAGATTGTGTATGTCTCAGTCACTGTCTATATGGGTCATCCCTGCCGAGGTTGACGACTCTAGCCACGGATCAGTGAGTTTGCGTGTGACTCAACTCAGGTATGCACGATCACCTTTTGTTACGACTCACGTTGTTCACCCAGGTACTGGGTTCACGTCTGTCTCACCTTACAGTGAGCATCTGGTTAATTCTACGGATGGATGGATATTCGATACAAGCCCGTTCCCTTCATCACCGGCACACTCTCGCGAGCGCCAAGTAGCTGTCGAACCCACCACGTGTCGTTCAACCTACGATCGACTAACCCCTCCATCACCGGTACGCTCTTACAAGCGCCAAGTACCCATTGACACATATACAGACCGTCTGCCAGTTGAACGGTCTCATACCTTGTTGCCAGTACGCCCGTCTGGGCACCAAGTACCTGTCAACCCAGCCTCTGGCAGCTCCCCCAAGGAGCTAGAATTTCACTCGTTGCCGGTACACCCAATTGGGTGCCAAGTACCTGTCAACCAATTCTCAGGAAGCTCCCTCAAGGAGTCGTTATCTCACTCGCTACTGGTGCGCTCTCTCGAGCGCCAAGTACCCGCTAGCCCCATGTCCTCGACTAGTCCCGCTCTGGACATTCTCTCAACCTGTGATCCTATACACCCACACATGGTACGCTCACGTAACGAGCGCCAAGTATCCGTTGTAACAGACTCCCATTCACTGCGAGGCCTCAGCTTTCTGTCAAAAGCTCCACAGCCATCGGACAATTCTAATTACACGACTAAACCGCCCTACATACATGAGGTGGACGATTCTAAGTCGTCTATAAGGACGGAAAGAAATGGATTGCCCTTAACCCATTTCTTTAACAATCCCAGTAGTTCTGTGAACCACTGCCAGAACGATTCCATGTCGTTCTCCCCTGACCATTTCTTGTCAGGGAATGCCGGCCCATTCTTTAGGGCTTCAGGCTTCACTCCTTCTGGGTAGGGAGTGAGTATTCTCACTTCGGCCATTCTTATGACCTTTTCGTACCATTTCTCCTGGTACTCTTCTTGCTCCCCTGCCTTCGCAGGGTCGCTATCCAATGGAGATCTCTCCTTTGGGGGGGTTTTTGCTGGGGGAAATCTTCCTCGCAGCATTTCTTTGGTTTCAGGTGAATTCACCTGAAGTTGTATTTGTATTCTCTCCTTGTTTTGAGAGGGTGTGATTGAGTTACCTCTCTGTTTGAGAGGTCCATCATAAGTGGATGTTTGGCCGAACCTTTGGTACGTGCCAATTCTCCTCCTAATCTCTGAACAATGCCTTCTTTCGGCATCGTCTTCTCCTATCCTTGGGAGAAGGATCTCCTTAGCGTCTCTGTCAAGTCACTGATGATATTCCAGTGTGCTTTCACTGGTGGTTCTTTTCGTGAATTTTTCACGAGTTCTATTTATGTCCTGGACCATGGTCCAGGGGTGTTTATTTGTTTCCTCACTCTTCTGTGAGAAATTTATTTCCTTCAGCAAGTTTGTTTGTTCGCTGATTTTTTCAGTCAACACATCGATTGCATTGGCCATTCTTTCTAGAGTTATCTCTAGACAAGCTGTACTATTATGGTTCGTTTCCTCGATCTTTTTTTGGATCGAGTTTATCGCATTTATTATGTGTGATTTGGTTGGGCGAGCAGAGACTCTCCCCAGTTGACATTTCCGCTTCTGGGGGTTCCAGAATGGGTTCTTGGAGTGAACACTCCACGCTTGCTTTGTTTAGGCGAGGCCGTTGCGGAGGGTGCTTCCCTTTCATAGAGGGGTCTGTTCGCTGGTTTTTCCTTACTTTTGCGTAAGGCTTCCTCAGCGAACTCCCTCATTTCAGTTCGCCTCCTCTTCATTATCTCGGAGACCTCCTCCGAGGTTGGCGACCTTGCCTTGTCTGGCATGGTGTGTGGGAGTGTAAACAGCGGAAGTTCTTTTGGAGCTTCCGCGCTCTGGGAGATCCTGCTCTCAGGGCATATCTTCACGCCTTCTCGGGCTTTTAGCCTGAGAAGAAGTTGGTCTTCACTTTCTGTCCTCCATTCAGATGGAACCTGGAACAAGTCCAGTAGTTTTTCGGATAGCCGACACGGGGGCTCTTCCCTTTGTTTCCCTTTGTCTGCCTTTGGGGCTTGACTTGGGGACGTGAGGGGGGACTCCAGGGGATAGTGGGGCCCTGGAGTTTCCTGTGACTCTATCTGATCAGCTTTTTGGGCTGATCGTTTGGTGCTTACGCATTTTTCACGCAAGTCGATCACCTCATGAGGAGGTGAGGGATCTTCCCCAGCTTGGGTTAGATCAGTATTTCGTGGAGTTCTGGGGGTATTTGGCCCCACACTTACTCCACATAAGTTTCTAAAACCTTCAGGGACCAGCCCTGAGGTGGTTGCTAATGCCGGATCATGTTGATCCTCGTCATCGTCTGACAACGGCTTTTGGTTTGAATCTCCCATGATGGGAGATTGCGGTTTCTTAATAAACCGCTCGTTTCTTTTTAGTGTCGCTGCAGATGCGACTTTGCCCTTGCGGGTGTGTTTAGGCACCATAGGTGCTTCCGAGTCAGATGTTAAGATTATGTAGTTGTTGTGGGTTGTGTTGTAAAACACACCTCATACACTTAAAAAAGTGTGAGGTCTTTGGGTAGCTCAGCACACAAAACCGTAAGTGATACAAGTATGTGTATTTTACGGTGGTGTGTAAGCAGTTACCCGGAGGTTCCCGCTTACCCACGTGACTATATGTATCTAATTTACATATGACTCGGGGTTCGGGGCTATTGCCCTGACACCAGGACAACCAGCAATGGCACAGCGCTCCACATGAGTCACTGAGGCTGAGGTCCTTCCATGCTAAGTCTCTGATTCCACTCCGGAGTCATCTGAATCTGCCTGATCTAACAGGGCAGGACTCTGCCAGGAGTCTGCCGGGCCCTGAGAATGGATCTGTGCGTTCTGCATTTCCTCACAGAGGAACTGGTGGAGTTGAGGTCAACCAAGTACTCTTGTGCTTGTACTGAGGGTAGATCTCGCTCCAGGTGGACAACAATGTTCAGATGGTTGCCCTTATTGGCGAAGAATGGGGAGATGCCTGTGGTGGCATTTGGAGTGTTGTTGTATGTGAACTCTGTGAGAGGCAGAAATTCAGACCAATTGTCCTGCTCATAATTACTATAAATCAGTGTCAGGGCCCGGCCTCGGACTCGGAGGCTCCCTGACCTCAACCCCCATCTGACCTGTCCTCACACTATGTGGGGCATGAGATGTATAGTAAAAGGAAAGATAATATATACACTTGCCTATGTGGGGCATGAGATGAGAAGAAGGGTAAAGGTCTCATCTCCCTGCATGGTTGCTATATAAAGGAATGGGTCACATGCCCACAACTATACAGCTCCTAGAGTTGTGTAGTGTGACCCAGAGGGAACATCCAGGTGGCAGTGCCCAGTAAGTGTGGGAACATTCTGGGCGAGTTGCTCGCCCATGTTAAAATGCGGGGATTCGGACGACTCCGGAATGGAATCGGAGACTTATCATGGAAGGACCTTGGCCTCAGCAACTCAGGCGGAGCGCTGTGCCATTGCTGGTTGTCCTAGGGGTCCCTAATTTCGGATCTAGCAGAGGGAAAGTCTCTTGGGGGAATTCATGTCGATTTCGGACTGAGGATACAAGTTACTAGGTACATTGTATATAAGGAGGGGTCCGGAATCAAAAGGAACAAGGGTAGGACAAAAGGAGACAAAGGGAGATGGAAAGAGGAACAACACCGAGGGTCAAGTGTTTGACTCAATGGTGTTTCCCAAAGGAGGAATGAAGGGCCAAGGCCCAAGAAGGAAGGAAGGAGGATGGGAGTCGGGAATGGCTAGCTGACTGAATAGAAAGGAAGCAGCAGCCCAAATAGGAATGAGGGAGAATAGTGGAATTGAAATGGACAATGCAATAGTTGCAAGGTCCGGAGTAAGTCCGGAAAGTCCGAACTCGGAGGTTAAACTCCGGAATATTGGCAAACATAATTAAATGGAATGAGCTAACCAATACAATGGGTATAAGCGGAGGTGGGGTCAAAGTCCGAGGTCGGAGCTAAGACCAGAGGTTCTGGAGACGAGACGTGAACGGGATACCGGAGCGGAGGTCCGGAGTCGGGAGCATAGGTTTTGCGTACTCGTCTGGAAGGTGTCAAGGTTGGGGTTGGACCCGGAATGTTCCGGAGTCGGACCGAAGGTGGTGTCCGAGCCGGAGGTGGGATAACCTCTTGGGAGTCGGCAAGGAGAAAGTGATGGAAGGGAAGTAGGGCTCCGGAAGTCGGAGTTCGGAGTTCCAGGAGCCCGGAGCGGAGGTTGGGATTGTATGGATATGACAGCCCAGAACTGTGGCTGTGACCCATGGGACCATTCTGGGCGAGCTGCTCGCTCAGAAAGTTCCCACGCTATCCCGTGCGCGTGCGTGTACACAACACACAAAGGCAACAACAAGGCAACAGTCAAAGAATAAAAGGGGGTAAAGTAGGTGGGGAGTCTGGGGCACCCTAAGGCAGGGTGCTGAACCCTGACAATCAGCAGGTACTGCTCAAGTGTCTGGTTCATCCACTTGGTTTGTCTGTCTCCTTCTGGATGACAGCTGGAAGTGAAGTGGAGGTGGATGTCAAGAGCCTTACCAAGGGAACAGAAAAAATGGGAGACAAACTCCAGGCCCCTGTCGGAGGTGAGAGGGAACTCCATGTTTGGAAAACACATGGAGGAGAAAGAGCTTGGCCAGCTCCAGCGAGGTGATGGTATCATGGGTAGGAATGAAGATGCACTGTTTGGACAGGCAGTCCATGATGACCAAGATGGAGGTGAAGCTGGAGGAGGAGGGAAGTTGCTCTATGAAATCCATAGATATGGAGTTCCATGGGTGATCAGGGATTGGGAGTTGTTGGAGCAAGCCATAAGGCTTGTGGCAAGGGACCTTGGTGCAGGCACAGGAGGTGCAGGAGGACACATAGTCCTTGACAAATCTGTGGATACCTGGCCAGGTATATTCATGATGGACCAGATCTAGTGTCTGGAGAGGGTGTGATCATGCTTGTCTCTTAGGAAGTGGAGATGAAGGTCATTAGAGTCCGGGACATAGATGTGGTTGTCTAGCCTTAACAGGCCTTTGGTATTGATGGACCAGTGGGAATTGGGTGGGATCAGAGAGGAGCAGTGAGAAGAGATGGTGGGATCAGAAGGGAGAGAGGGTAGAATGTCTCAATGGAGGGCTTCTGTTGATGAGTATGGCTGCCTGGATGACCATGGCAGCTAGATACGTGGCTTGTAAGGATGCAGTGAGCTGTTCCAAGGTGAAGACTGGGTGGAAGTTCTGTGGGTTGACACTGTAACAGGGATTTTCTGGTGCACCATAAACAAGCCAAATCCTGCGATTCTACCACACTTAACAAGCTCTCCACAACCAAGACACATAGCCCATGCTCTCACCCACCTCACATACACACTCCTTATCTGTTCCTTATTTTCTGATTCCATTCCAGTGTCTAGTGCTTGATGTTTCCCTTTCTTATTGTGATGTGATGTTCTTTCCTTATTTGTCTTTCTGTGATACCGTGACCAGCTGTACAGTTTAGCTAGACAGTTCTGAACACAGACATCCACAAACCCATGCACATGTCCACTACAACCCTCCCCCTCTCTTCTGTCTTGAGTCTAGTGGCGATAGACCCATTACAATGCAAGCATAGTCCATATCCCCTTCTTTGGGATAGACATCCCAGCATCTAGTCAACACATCCAGTTTAACTGCGAGTCTTCCAGGGCAGGATTGGACAATCATATGGAAAAGAGGAACTCTGACCAGCAGGCTTGGTGCTGAGTCAGGAGTTTGGTGGTGGCAAAATACTCAAGGTTTTTGTGATCAGTGACGATGTTGATTGAGGTTCTGGAACCTTCAAGGTAATGACACCAATAATGGAACGCATTGTGGATAGCTAGCAGTTCCTTATTGTGGGTGTCATAATTCAGCTCCGGTGCTGAAAGGGTTCTTGAGTGGAAAGCGACAGGGCAAGTCTCTCCATCATCACAACAGATGGAAAGTATTCTGGAGATTGTGTAGTCAGAAGTGTCAGTTTCCACAATGAGTGGGGCATTGGGTACCCAATGTGTCAAAATGGGGGTGGAAGTGAAGGCCTCTTTCAAGAAGTTGAAAGCAGAGCAACAGTTGTTGGAGAAAACCCAAGGGGCCCCTTTATGCATGAGATGCATCAAGGGAACCACAATGTCAGAGTATTGGTGGATGAAATGCCAGTAGAAGTTAGTGAAACCAAGGAAGGACTGAACATCCTTTACTTTACAGGGCTTGGGCCAATCTTGGATGGCTTTAACCTTCTGGATGGACATAGAGTCCGGAGGGAGAAAGGCAAGGTATTCCATAGTATCCATATGGAACTCGCATTTCTTTGGATTGGCATGGAGGCTGTGTTTGTGGAGTCTCCTAAGTACTTCTCGGACATGCTCCTGGTGTGAAGCCACGCCTTCTGAGTAGGTAAGAATGTCATCTAGGTAGACTACCACAGCAATGTCCAGAAGGTAAGTGAAGATCATGTTCACACATTGCTGGAAAGCCACAGGGGCATTCGTGAGGTTGAATGGCATAACTAGCTACATGTAAGAACTGGAGTGCATGCAGAAGGAAGTCTTCCATTTGTTGCCCTCAGCAATATGGACCAGATGGTATGCATGACAGAGTTTGAGTCTGGTATAGACAGTGGCATGGCTGGGCACATTGAGGAGGTCTGAGATGCAGGGAAGCAGATAGCAATCTTTCTTGGTGATCTTGTTCAGCCACCTGAAGTCCACACAAAGATGGAAGGATCCATCCTTTTTGCAGACAAAGAGGACTGGTGCTGCATGAGCAGAAGTAGCAGAGTGGATAGAACTGGAGGCTAGGTGTTCATCTAAGAATGCCCAGAGGGCCTCAAGTTCTGAAGAGTAGAGAGGGAATACATAGTTCCCAGTGGGGGTGAAGTGCCTTCCTTGAGGTTGATCTTCAGGTCATACACATGGTGGGGTGCATGTCAGAGATCGGATGTGGGACAAAGGAGAAGTCCCCATGGCAGAGGGCTTTGGCCTCAGCAACTTAGACCAGGAGCGCTGTGCCTAGTTACATGTCTGTGCCCTAATTTACTAACTGGCAATGAGAACTTAGAAGGGGGAAACTCTAGTCGATTTTATCACTAGGGTGTAACCTATCTACAAGTTATGTATATATAGTTACATAGAGGGCAGGCCCATGAATGGCGGGGCTGACTGGAGCAGAGCTAACGGAGTTACATGTTAGCTGACAAGTCAGGTTACGGGTTTAGCAGAGTGGTGGGCTATAACCCAGAAACGGAAAGGAGGGATAGGCCCAAAGGTAGACTTGCAGGGCAAGCAAGTGAATTGCCCAGCAGGGGCAGGAGTGTGCCAGCAGACGTCAGAGCTGTCTGGAGGCCTTCAGGGCTCCATACTTAGGGAGGTGTAGATAATATATTGAAAAGAGGGGGTGGTGACCATCAAGGGAGTCAGAGGTGAATGCAGAATATGGGGGCTCCAAGGTTAGTGAAGAAGGAGCAGAGGTAGTCCAGGAGGATCGGAGGTAGTGGAGGACGATGGCCATGGATGGATGTGACAGTATCCCCTTCTTAGGCCTGAACCCTTGAAGGCCCAGAATTAGTAAGGTGAGGGGAGCTGTACTTACAGAAAAATGAAAACGAGAATGAGGAGTTGAGAGAGAGGAGAGATGGGGGAGGAGTCAAGGTTCCTAAGGAGCTTTGGGGCCAGGCTTGTCTGGGTACTGAGAGTGGAAAGCTTCGATGAGGTCGGAGGCATGATCGAGTTTGCTGGCAAGGAGCCATTGTGTCTCCTTGTCGGTCCCTTCATAGCCAAGCCACTTGACCAGGTAGAGCAACTTATTGCATCTACATTGGTCAATCTTGGAGTTGAGGATCTCCTCGATCTCGAACTCCATTTCGCCTTCAATTTCTATTGGAGGTGGAGGTGGCTGGTGGCGGTTCAGAATGACATTCAGGATGGAGGGTTCGATCTGTGAGACATGGAATACTGGGTGAATGGCTTGCATGTTTTCTGGCAGGCAGAGAGTGAGGGAGTGGGTTCCAATGTGGGCGATGATCTCGAAGGGGCCAAGGTTTTTCTCAGAGAGCTTCTTGGAGGGTCGGGTGGAGTGGAAGTACTTGGCCTTTACATAGACCAAAGTTCCTACCTCGAAAGCTGGGGCAGGACTCCGATGGGAGTCTGCTGGGCCCTGGCAACAGATCTGAGCAAGGTGCATTTCCTCGCAAAGGAAGTGATGGAGGGAGTCGAGATCTACCGAGTACTCTTGGGCATGTACTGAAGTTAGGTCTCGCTCCGGGTGAACAGTGATGTTCGGATGGTAGCCCTTATTGGCAAAGAACGGAGAGATGCCTGTGGTGGCATTCAGAGCATTATTGTATGCAAACTCCACGAGAGGTAGGAGTTCGGACCAATTATCCTGCTGGTAGTTACTATAGATGTGCAGGTACTGCTCAAGTGTCTGGTTCATCCATTTGGTCTGTCCATCTCCTTCCAGGTGATAACCGGAGGTGAAGTGGAGGTGGATGTTGAGAGCTTTACCAAGTGAATGGAAAAAATGAGAAACAAACTCCGGACCCCTGTCAGAGGTGATGTGGGAAGGAACTCCATGCTTGGAGAACACATGGAGGAGGAATAGCTTGGCCAGTTCCGGAGAGGTGATGGTATCATGAGTAGGAATGAAGATGCACTGTTTGGACAGGCAGTCCATGATGACCAAGATGGAAGTGAATCCGGAAGAGGAGGGTAGCTGTTTGATGAAGTCCATTGAGATGGAATTTCAAGGACGTTCGGGGATGGGGAGTTGTTTGAGTAAGCCATAAGGCTTGTGACGGGGAACTTTGGCACAGGCACAAGAAGTACAGGAGGACACGTAGCTCTTGACAAAGTTACGGATGCCCGGCCAGGTATCATCATGATGGACTATGTCCAGAGTCCGGTTTTGACCGAAGTGTCTGGAGAGCTGGTGGTTGTGTTTGTCTCGCAAAACGCGGAGACAAAGATCATTAGAATCCAGAATGTAGATGCGGTTGTCCAGCCTTAACAGGCCTTCAGCATCAACGGACCAGCGGGAATTGGGGAGGTTGGGGGAAGCGAGATGAGAAGAGATTGTGGTATTGGAGGAGAGAGAGGCTAGAATGTCTTGATGGAGAGCCTCTGTGTCGATGAGTACGGCTGCCCAGATTACTGTGGCAGCTAGGAACATGGCTCATAAGGATGCAGTGAGCTGCTCCAAAGTGAAGACTGGTCAGAAGTTCTGCGGATTGATGCAAGCATAGTCCATATCCCCTTCTTTGGGATAGATGTCCCAGCATCTAGTCAACACATCTGGTTTTACTCCAAGTCTTCCGGGATGGAATCGGACAGTCATGTGGAACTGGGAGAGGAACTCTGACCAGCGGGCTTGCCACTGGGTCAAGAGTTTGGTGGTAGAGAAATACTTGAGGTTCTTGTGGTCAGTGACAATGTCGATTGGGGTTCCTGAACCTTCAAGGTAGTGATGCCACAATCGGAATGCATCGTGAATGGCAAGCAGTTCCTTATCATGGGTGTCGTAATTGAGCTCCAGCACCGAGAGTGTTCTAGAGCGGAAAGTGACAGGGCGAATCTCTCCATCATCGCAACGGATGGACAGGATTTCGGAGATCGTGTAATTGGAGGTGTCGGTTTCTACAATGAGGGGGGCATCAGGTACCCAATGCGTCAGGATGGGAAGCGGACATGAAGGCTTCTTTCAGGGTGTTGAAAGCAGAACAACAGTCATCGGAGAATAACCAGGGGGCTCCTTTACATGTGAGGTGCATCAAAGGGACCACAATGTCAGAGTATTGGTGGATGAAATGCCGATAGAAGTTAGCAAAGCCAAGGAAGGACTGGACATCCTTGACTTTACGGGGCTTGGGCCAATCTTGGATGGCTTTAACCTTCTTGATGGACATGGTGAGTCCGGAGGGCGAAAG
The DNA here is from genome assembly GCF_015039405.1 of Cantharellus anzutake. Classification (NCBI taxonomy): domain Eukaryota; kingdom Fungi; phylum Basidiomycota; class Agaricomycetes; order Cantharellales; family Hydnaceae; genus Cantharellus; species Cantharellus anzutake. The sequence continues at coordinate 408,765 of NW_024066993.1, read as the reverse complement.
GCAGTATCCAAGATATTCCATAGTGTCCATATGAAATTCGCATTTCTTCGGATTGGCATATAGGCCATGTTTGCGGAGTCTCCTAAGAACTTCTCGGACATGCTCCTGATGTGAAGCCATGTCTTCCGAGTAGGTAAGGATGTCATCTAGGTAGACTACCACAGAAATGTCCAAGAGGTCAGCAAAGATTGTGTTGACGAATCGCTGGAAGGCCGCAGGTGCATTTGTAAGACCGAATGGCATGACGAGCCACTCGTAGGAACCATAGCGCATGCAGAAGGAAGTCTTCCACTTGTCATCTGCCGCAATGCGAACCAGGTGGTAAGCATGCTGGAGGTCAAGTCGGGTATAGACAGTGGCACGGCTAGGTGCACCAAGGAGGTCTGAGATGCGGGGAAGTGGATAGTGATCTTTCTTGGTGATCTTGTTCAGCCCTCAGAAGTCAACGCAAAGACGGAGGGATCCATCCTTTTTGCAGACGAAGAGTACCAGTGCCGCATGAGCGGAAGTAGCAGGACGAATGAACCCGGAGGCTAGGTGTGTCAGAGACCAGATCAAGACGAAGGAATGTCTCCATGGTGGAGGGCTTCGGCCTCAGCGACTTATGCCAGGAGCGCTGTGCCAAGTTACACGTCCGTGCCCTAATTTAACTTACTGGCAACAAGAACTAAAGGGGGTCAACTCTAGTCGATTTTATTACTGGGGTGTAACCTATGTACAAGTTTAGTATATATAGTTACAACGTGGCAGGCCTGTAAATGGTGGGGCCGAGCAGAGCAGGGCTAACGGAGTTAAACATTAGCTGATTGAATATTACCGACAAGTCGGGTTATGGGGTTAGCGGAATGGCAGGCGATAACCCAGAAACGGAAAGGAGGGATAGGCCTGAAGGTGGGCTTGTAGGGCAAGTGAGTGAATTGCCCAGCAGAGGCGGGAGTGCGCTAGTGGATGTTGGAGCTGTCTGGAAACCTTCAGGGCTCCGTACTTAGGGAGGTGTAGGTAATATATTGAAAAGAGGGGGTGGTGACCATTGAGGGAAGTGGAGGTGATTGCGGAATATGGGAGCTCCGAGGTTAGTGAAGAAGGAGTGGAGGTAGTCTGGAGAGTTTGGAGGTAGTGGAAGTCGATGGCCGTGGATGGATATGACAAGGTGTTCATCTAAGAATGCCTGGAGAGCCTCGAGTTCTGAAGTAGAGAGGGAATACATAGTTCCCAAGGGTGGTGAAGTGCCTTCCTCAAGGTCGATCTTCAGGTCATGCTCACGGTGTGGTGCTAGCATCAAGGCTTTGCTCTTACTAAACACATCTGCGAACTCGTGGTACTCCTTCGGAATGGCCAAAAGGTCAACGGAATTGGTGTGGGATGAGGCAGCCCTCAAGTGGCTGTCCTCGGAAGGGATGGTTAGGCTGAAGGATACCGATCCTTCAAGTCAACAAGCCTTTGCGAATGCAGAACAGCTGATGAACTCGATAGATGGTATCGGAGGAATGGGAGCCTGGGGCTGAGGTGCTAGTGGAACATCAGATGGTTGGATGTCGGATGACAGCAGTGGTGCTGGAGACGATGGGGGAGAGCTCGGAGTAACTGTCTTGGTAGGTTCGGAAGTTTGGAACATAATACTGCTTGAGACCCAGTCAATCAACGGATTGTAGCGGGTAAGCCAGTTGTGTCCTAGGACTAGAGAACAAGATCCATCCAGCAATCCAGCAATGTGACAAAGAAAGTCATGGGGGTGATGTTTCCGGAAGCAAAGTGGAGGGGGATATCAATGGCATGGGTTATGATTGAGTTAGTGCTACCATCAAAAAGGCATAGTTGTAGAGGTTTAATCTGATATGTCTTCAGGGCCAGCTTCTTCATGAATGTGTCATTGATGAAGCAGTCCGAAGACCCAGAGTCTATGACTGCAGGAACGTTCTCATAGGTGTGGAAGAGTTTATTTTTTGTCCTTACATCGGACTGAGAAGAAGAAACAGGAGAAGAGAGAGAAGAGAAGAGAAGAGAGGTGGAACGATCTACAGAAGTAGTCAGAGGTGGGGGAGGAGGAGAGAGTGGTACATCAGCAACACTATCTACAATGGGTAGAACATCAACCGAAGGGTCAACATTAAAAGGAGGAAATAGACCATCAGAAAGAGAAAAAGAAATGGGAATGTGGAGGGAGGACAAGTCGGAAATGGAAGATGCGTTTAGGTGCACTTCTTTGAGCGGATGGAGGGAAGAATCGCAACCCCCGGTCCATGCAGAGTCCATGGGGGTGTGGACTAATTTTTTGCCTCTGCAGAAGCAGATCCTTGCTCCTCGGTCTGGGCCGTATGGGCCTTAGATGCATGAGAAGAAGACTTAGGGCAGTCCTTGACCATGTGGCCAGACTGACCACAGAACTGTCAGGGCACACCCCACCTGACCCAGCGCCACACCCAGCGCCACCCTGCCCTACTCCGCTCCCCCCACTACCACTCCTCGTTCCTCCTCTCCCTTTTTCTTCTTTGTCTCTATTTCTATTCCACAGTTGACTTCCCTTTTCTCTATGTATCATCACACACCTAATACCGCTCCCCTGATCACTGCACCCGCCACATGCATCCCTGCCTACAGAGCGGCACACTTTCAGGATCTCCTGTGGAGACACCCAGAGAGGCCTGGCTGTGTGTGGAGATGACGTGGCTCCCCCCACGTGACCCTGACCACATGTATATAATAGCACCTGGGGTGGGAACAGAAGAAGCAGCCTTCTTCTCAACTTCCCACTTCAGACTAAGTGGTCAGGGATGCTCCCCCATGACAGGATCGCTGCTACGCACAGCCAACATCTGTCCCATCGGGTCCCTCGCACCGGGACTTCGCCGCTTTCGGAGCTGTCCCTGACAAGAACATGCAAAGTTTCTCGTCGAGACAACGCTTATGCTCTTGTGGCGTGAGCTTGCCATTGTCTCTGAGTTTTGACGAAAGGTCCGGCTTAGCAGAGCTGGCCTTGGACTTCTTGTTGTCCTTCGGAGGCCTGCTACCGGAAGCGGAGTTGAACGAGGAGGAAGGAACGGGGTTGGAGCAAGAAGCGGTAGTGGTCTTGTCGAAGACATTGGAGGAGGAGGGTTTTGCATGACGAGTTACTTCAGTTTTATGCTCCCAATAGCATGCATCAATGGTCTGTGAAAGGGTGCGAAGTTCCAAAAGGGTAGAAGGTTTCCTGTCAGGGGATGACTCCTGGGTCCCCATGACCCTCCCCTATGGTCCACAGCCTACTGGTGTAACCAGCCCTATCCAGGGCACAACCTACTGTGGGTAAGAAGATGATATAAAACAAGGGGCAAGTATGTACACTTGCCTACTGTGGGTAAGAAGATGAGAAGGAAGCTAACTTCTCATCTTCCCACAGTGGCCACCATATCAGGAAAACTTCCGGGGATACCCGGAAGTCACATGAAGGGGTAGGAACCGGGCCCGGAGCATGTGGCGCACAGAGCATGTGTGCGTGTGGGAAGTGCAGCAGGTGGAAGTGGGTCCGGATGCAGGTCCGGGTCCGGGCTAGTCAGGGTGTGTGCCCTGACATTTCCCTACCCTGGCAATGTCATCCTTAATATGTTCCGGCAATCCGTTGTAGAAAAAATGATGGAGTGCGGCTTCTCCATAACCATGAAGTTGAGAAGCGTGTCAATTGAACTCGATGACATACTTATTGATGTGGTGCCCATCCTTCATATCCAGGTTCATAAGTTGGACTTCAGCATCACCCACAGGATCGTGGGGACTGAAGTTAGTCTGAAGTTCGTTGACGAACTCCTGGTAGTTATTCATCCATTGAGGACGAAGTAGAGAATTTTGATCGAAGAGCAGGTCCAGTTCAAACCAATCAAGAGCCATCCCTTTGAGGTAGGACTGCGTGAAGATGACCTTGGCACGGTCACTAGCAAAAGCAAGGGGGCAGTCCTGGAAGTTCAGTTCCCACTGGACCAGAAATACTCGGAGTTCATGGGGATCTTTTCTGTTGAACTGTTTGGGCTCATGGACCTTGGCCTGGAGAGCAGAGGATGGTGGAGGATGGTGGAGGAGGTGGATGTCCAGTGTGATGAGCCAAACTGGCAATGGCTTGGGCTAGCTGTGTAATAGCTACGTTGGGGATGGGCTCGGCATTGTCAGTGGCTGGGACAGTGGGGATGGGAGGATCAGCAGGAGGAGGGTTGACGAAATCGGGGACCTCAGAACCGAGTCCAAAGAAGTGAACTGGATCTATGGGCTGTTCCATGGTGTCTCCAAAGTCGGAATCTGCAACTGGTGATCGATTTCTAATGGGACGCATGATTGGAGTCGATGGGAGAGGAGTTTCTAAATTAGAGAAGCTGCGAAACTCAACTGGGTTTCTTGCCAGACGACTAGGACCAGGCTGAGAGGGTTCAGGGGACAGTGAGGCAGAGTTAGGAACCAATGTGTGTAGTTGCGAACAAGTGCAAGGGGCTTTGGGTGCCATACAAGACATGTACTGTCAGGGAGTGATAAAATACTGTTAGAGACCGGAGCGAGACAAAGGAGTTGTCTCCATGGCGGAGGGCTTCGGCCTCAGCAACTCAGACCAGGAGTGCTGTGCCAAGTTACATGTCTGTGCCCTAATTTACTTACTGGCAACAAGAACTAAAAAGGGGGATCAACTCTAGTTGATTTTATCACTAGGGTGTAACCTATGTACAAGTTAAGTATATATAGTTACAGCGAGGGCAGGCCCATGAATGGCAGGACCAAGTGGAGCAGAGCTAACGGAGTTAAACATCAGCCGATTGAATATTACCAACGAGTCGGGTTACAGGTTTAGTGGAGTGGCAGGCTATAACCCAGAAATGGAAAGGAGGGATAGGCCTGAAGGTAGACTTGCAGGGCAAGCAAGTGAATTGCCCAGCGGGGGCGGGAGTGCACCAGCAGACGTCGGAGCTGTCCAGAGGCCTTTGGGGCTCCATACTTAGGGAGGCATAGGGAATATATTGAAAAGAGGGGGTGGTGACCATCGAGGGAGTCAAGGTGAATGCAGAATACAGGGGCTCCGAGGTTAGTGAAGAAGGAGTGGAGGTAGTCTGGGAGGATCGGAGGTAGTGGAGGATGATGGCCATGGATGGATATGACACAAGTGAATTGCCCAGCAGAGGTGGGAGTGCGCTAGTGGATGTCGGAGCTGTCTGGAGGCCTTCGGGAATCCATACTTAGGGAGGCATAGGTAATATATTGGATTGAGGGGGTGGTGAACATCGAGGGAGTCAGAGGTGATTGTGGAATATGGAGGCTCCAAGGTTAGTGACGAAGGAGCAGAGGTAATCTGGAAGGGTTGGAGGTAGTGGAGGACGATGGCCATGGATGGATATGACACCTTTCTATTGTTTCACCTCATCTGAGACATCTTATTGTCCTCAAATAGAACTTGACTGTGTGATAATTTCCGCAGTTTTCAATTCAAATTTGACTTGTCAACAATTAAGTTTGCTCTTCTGCAGCTAAACTGAATTCAGGCTGTGCAGAACTGTGCATATGACTGCACTGAGACTTTCAGCTGATCATTCTATTCTTATTTTGTGACATTTAGTAAAAATGTGATATAAAATCAAAATGAATGGAACAGTTCAAGTTTAGAACAAAAGAGTTCATGTAAAAGCTAAACATTGAACAAAAGAATGTCTTAGAGTTCTCTGCTTCGTTGGTATATTTTTCCTGATTTTTCTTGGCATGGTCCATCATGGATTTGTGTTTTCACAGTTTTTTATCCATTTCCCTGTATTGCCATTCAATTTCTTGCATTCTAATCGCTCATGGATAATATTTGTTGTTATTCTAAGTTGTCCACATTGATAACATATTTTTCGGAATTTATTTGGAGATTTTGAGCTTCTAGAGATGACTTGCCACTCATTTTCCGGGTTATTAGTGTCATTTCCCTATATCTTGCTCATTTCTGAATGGAGTCTCACGTTCTTTTCACCAATAATTTTAATTTATTTCAACCTTTCCATTGATACTAAGGTTGTTTATCAGTTCTCATTATTCACCAAGATAGCATAACTTCACACATTCCATTGGTAATCACGTGTTTGGTTCTCTAGTATCCATGTGCAGGCAGTGCTGAGGAGTTGTTCTTTCCAGTTTCAATGCATGCATGGGTGTTCTTAACTTTAATTGGGTCTCACATGATTTAATATAGAATTTTCCAGTGTGTTCTAAGGTGTTTTCACTTTATTGTGCTTTGCTTCCATTTTTGGGTGGAAATCAGTTTTCACGATCTCCCAAGGGCATGGATCTCGGTTCCATTGGCCAGTTTACTTGTACTGCCACATCTCACATGTTCTTCAACATAGTGCAGAATGCTGCAGTAGGTTAGAAAAACATGACTACCCTTATTAATAATGGCTGGGCCAATTGGCCTGAAACTTTGCAGATCACTAGATCCTATTTTTATATATTTTCCATGTCAATTTCATTACATGTGTTTTCAATATGGATGTTGCGTGAATGTCAACTTGCCCTGCACTTTGACTTTAAGGCTATTTAACTGTTTGGTGAATAACTCGATAATGTGGGAATGTTTTTCTGTGAAATTTTGCTTCCGTTAAGAACCGATCTCCCCCTGTCCAATGGAAGCTTAAACTCGTCTCAGTCGTTACTGGTTGTTTTTTGAGCTTGTTTTGAATGTTGTCCACATCTTCAATGAATATCAGCTTTTTCTCTGTCATCTATCCATATATTTCTCTGGTTTTTCCTTTATTGAGTTTATTTCTAAGTCATCTATACTCCTTATTATAAACCCAACACCGGTTTTTGCATTAGTTTCCTCAAAACCTTTGTTTCATGGTACATTTCCTAGGTTTTGGCCTTGCTTGAGTGTGTGGGCATGGGAAAGTGGTTTCTGTGATGGCGCAGAGGCCGAATACCGCCAGGGGACGACTCCCGGGTCCCCATGACCCTCCCCTATGGTCCACAGCCCTATGTGTAAACAGCCTATCCTGAGGCACAACCTACTGTGGGTAAGGAGATGAGAAGGAAGCTAACTTCTCATCTTCCCACAGTGGCCACAATATCAGGAAAACTTCCAGAGATATCCGGAAGTGACATGGGAACAGGATCCAGGGACTGGAGCATGCGGCACCGGAAGTGCATGTGGGAAGTGCAGTGGGTCCGGATCCGGGTCCAGGTCCAGGCTAGGTCAGGGTATGTGCTCTGACAAATACTTGGTCAAATCTTATCCAAATGACTTCGTTCTTGCTTTATAATTTGTTTTAAATTCCCTCAAGCTGTCAGGGCTCGGTCCTTGCTCAAGGACAGCCCAGCCTCAGGGCTGGGTGTGTGCAATGTTCTGGGTGCCTGGGTGCTAGACCCTGTCCTCAGCTCCTCAAACTCACTGAAGGGACTAAGTGGGGATTGAGGGGTAAGTTTCCCTATTCCCTGCTTGGCTGCTATAAAAGGGAAATGTACTGTACAGTTCATAATGTGACTATGGGTAGCAGCTGAGCATGTTCCCATGACTCGGAAAAGGCATCACATGGGTTCACATGTGGGCTGTAGTTGTGAGAGATATGTAAAGATGGGAAGATGAGGGAAGTGGGGGAAGTCAGGAAAGGTGGTTCCGGGGTTGTATGGTCAGGTGCGGTTGCAAGCATTCCATCCTATTAACAGCAAGCTCTAGGTGTTTTTGTTGATTTTCTATGTTTGTATTTGTCATGTAAGGTTGTAAAAATTTGTAAAAATTCAAGATCTTCTATCTTTCATCATTGCTTGTCATATGGTGTTTCTGTATTTTCCCATAATGTGGTTTCATAGAGTGACTGTTATTTCTCCTACAGCAGAGATGAGTCTAAATGTCATATCCATACATACCTGATCCCGAACCGACTCCCAGACCCTCATCCTCATCTCCTCCGGAGTCCTACCCTACCGCCGTCCGTTCCAATATTCACCTTTGGACCCAACACCACTCCTCCTCTTACTCCTCAGGTCACCTCCACCCTTCCATCCTTCTCCTACCCTACTTCTGTCACTCTCCTACCCTATCTCCATCCACTCTGATACTCGCCTTTGGACCGAACATCACTCCTCTCGCCACCCTCCTCTTCTTACTCCTCACGACACCTCCACCCTTCTGTCACTCTCCTACCCTACCTCCATCTGTTCCAATACTTACCTTCAGACCTGACACCATTCCTTCCCCACTCCTCTCATCACTCCCCTTCCTCTGACCCTCTTCTGCCAAACCTCCGCCAAGTTATGACCTTCTGCCACTGTCCTGTACCCTGTACTCAGACACCGCTCATACCTTTGCTCTGAGATTCTGTCATAGTTCCGACCTCGGACTTTGACTCCACCTCGGCTTAAGTCCATTGCATTGGTGACCTCATACTATGTAAACACCATTGCCAACATTCCTTGGACTATCAACCCTGCCTCCGTAACCTCCGTAAGCTCTGCAACCTCCGAGCTCCATGGATCATACTTGGTACTTTCACCGATTGTAATGTATCTTTCGCACTTTCCCCTCATCCTTATTTGGACTGCTGCTTCTCTCCATTCTAGCCAGTTAGTCATCATCCCCACTTCACCTCATCTTCCTGCCCCTCTGGGCTTCGCTCTCCCTATCTCCTTTCAGATGTACCACCAGTTCTAACCTATGACCTTTCAGTGCTGCTCCACTTCTGTCATCCCTTTGTTCCTGTCCAGATGCCTTTGTTCCGTTTCGGACCCCCTTTGATTTCCATGTGCTCTCATCTCCCTATTACATATATACAGGCACTTGTACATACTCGTTTTGGACCTTCAGTCTAAAATCGACCTGAAATGCCCCCTAGAGACTTCCTGCTCACTGCCTCTGAAATTAAGGACCAAATGGACAAACAGCAATGGCACAGCGCTCCGCATGAGTCGCTGAGGCCAAGGTCCCTCCTTGCTAAGTCTTTGGTTCCCCTCCAGAATCATCTGCCCTTGCCCAGTTCTAACACTAAAAGGCTGATGGTCATAGTGTGTGTCAATTAGAGCTAGGGTGGATAGCAATGGAAGGTCCAGGATATGATAGTAAGGGATGAACCTTAGTTACCTCACAATTCTAATGATAGTGATACTTGTGTTCATTTATTTATTTGTTTGTGCTGAGAATTGTAAACTAGGGAGGCAAGGATAAAACACTGAAATATCAAGGTGGTGGTACTGGAGTGGCATCAGAGTTAATGTCAGAGGAGGTACATAGTAGTCTGAAGTTGGGGGTAGTATCTGACATGTTACAGGAATGGGTTCCAGGGAACCCAACCTGAGCCGTTCTGCTCATGGACAGAGGTGACTGCATAGCCGTTGAAGGGAGAGCAGGAGGAGATCTGAGGCCGGGTGTGCTAATGGTAACTTGACGCTCCGAGGAGCATACTGGCAGTGGGTGTGGTGACATGCTAGCGGTAACTTGGCACTCTGAGGAGCGTACCGGCAGTGGGTATAATGGGGGCTCCTTGAGGGAGCCACCTAACAGTTGGCTAGTGGCAACTTGGCGCTCTGAGGAGTGTACCAGCAGTGGGTATAATGGGGGCTCCTTGAGGGAGCCATCTAACAGTTGGCTAGCAGTGACTTGGCGCTCATGTGAGCATACCAGTAGCGTGGGTAGTTGGCACTCCTTGAGGGAGTAGCCCAGTGGTTGTCTATCGGTTACTTGGCACTCAAGGGAGCGTACCAGTAGCAGGATTTGTTGGGACAGGCAGGTTGGTTGACCAGTGCATGGTAGTGAGTGACCATGGGAATTTGGGCCCATGGGTACGTAGCCAGGCATCCTGGGACTGCCTGAGTCACTTCTCCCTCCCAAGAAGGGAGGAAGGGTCATAGGACCCAGTAGGGTACTACAGGAAGGATAGGAATGGGGGCTCGGCCACCGAGTGGGGGGGTGGGAGCAGGAAGAGTGAGGTCCAGTGTCTGAGCACTCACTGGGCCATTGAGGTTTTCTCACAGATTGTAAGAGTATCAATGTAGACATCGATATGGACCAAGTCAGATGTTACAGAGAAGGCTTACAGTGGTGGCACAATGGTGTGGCAGTTACAATCATGGTACAAGGTTTTGTGGGTTATGTATTAGATAAGGAAAGACATTTTTCGGCATCTGCCTTACACATCATATGACTTCTAACTATCTAATATAAAAGTCACAATGGTCAAGGGAAGTCCCTTGAAACTCAACAAATTCCCCAGCCAGCACCAAAACCCAGTGGGAAAGCTTGGCATGGGCTTTGACAATGAAATAAAGGTGCAGGGATCAAAGGTTTGATTGTTCATAGTCACGGACCATAAGATTCTAGGTCCATTCCTATAACATGACAGCTGTAGCAAGTGGCATGTCCCTTGCTTTTGTTATCAACTAGGTTACTGGACATAGTATTGTATCAATTCCTGTAATAATTGTGATCGAGTTCATGACTGCCTGCTTGCTCATAGCGCTAGGAATCCATGAATGCTTGTAACACTTGATTGAACAATGGAAATCCCCCCTCTGCTCTGACCATCTGCACATCATATTCAACTGATAACCCTACATCAGTGTGGCAGCATTGAGTGTCAAATTCTTGTAACAGAGCAAAATAACAAGCACACAGAAGCTGTTACATAAATGGCCTTTGGAGTTCATGTGTTACAAAAATGGGGCCTGAGGCACCCATTTTTGTCCATTCTAGGTGCAGGACAAGGGGGAAGTGTTATGATGGAACACATGACAGGTGTGCCCAAACCTTAACCCTGGAAGTGGGAGTGGAGTGAGAGGATGTTGTAGGGCACAGCAAGTACTACACAAACAAGGCCAGAATCGCGTTTTTCAAGGCTCCAATGAGCACCCTCAAGCCTCCGACACAGTCCCAACACCCACGACACACTTTCACATTTTTTCCATTTTTTCCATCCTTTTTTGCTCATGACTTCTGTTGCCACTCCCCCAAATTTCACGGTTATCTACCATTTTCCCCATATCTCCACCAAATTCCCACTGATTCACATGATTTTGAGCTCGATGGACAGCGACAGATCAGGAGAAAGAGTAATGGTATGGGAGTTCGGATGACGGATATGCAGTGGAAAAGTGAGATTGATGGTTGATATTGACTTCATGGGTTTAGTTATTAGTTTCATTGTCACCTTATGGTCTACCTTTTTGCCTTATTGTTCTTTAGCCGAGCTGCTAACATTCTTCCTGTTTCCATTGCCACCATCTATCGCTTATTTTCCTTGTTTTTTTTTTGTTCTGATTCATCTTTTTTTCTATACATACACCCAGTTTACCTTGTACTTACAGTTGTTGGACCCCCCTTCTGTGCTACAAAGAATGTGGTGTTGAGCAATCCATCCATATGCTGAGGAAGTTCAGTGTGACTCCCTGATGACTGTCCAAGAAGGACCAGGGGTGAGTACTTTTTTATTGATTGTTGTCTAGCACCCAGACCACAGCACAGTATTGGCACTGTCACCATTTCCCTCCTTCCAACCCAACTCAGACTCTACCCCCAGGGCCCTACTCTCTTGCCTGGGCAGCCATTCTTCCTGGTTACAACATGTGGAGGGGCCTTGGCCTTAGCGACTCAGAAGGGAGCCCTGTGCCTACATTCACTTCATGCTGGCATTTGGCCCTTAATTTCAGAATGGGTACATGCAAACTTTGGGGGGGATCCTGGGTGGTCGATTTTTCACTGAAGTGCCATCAACTATGGTACATGATTATATACAGAATGTATAACAAATAGGAGGACAAATGGAGGACAAAGGGAAACCCAAGGTGGGTGTTACCCACAAGCTGGACCAAAGCATTCGTGAGAGAATCACCTTATTGAGACTTGTGGAGTGGGTACACAAAGGGTAGCATTAGCGACAGCTACTAGAATGGTGGAAAACCCTTTGCAGGTGTGGCAGAGGTCCTTGGAGGTCCATAGTAATATTGTGTGGGTAGAAATATTAATATTATTGTAAGATGAGGGGAGGGGGTACCAGAGAGGGTACCGGAGATAGGAGGCAGAGGTGTACCAGAGACAAACTGGAGGTGGACTGGAAGTGAACCGGAACGGTGGCAGAGGAGGTTGGAGGTCAAGTGGAGTTGACATGGATATGACAGGAAGAGAGGGAAAGTGGTTCATAATGTTTTACAGATGTTAGCACAGGTGGTTTGACATTTGTTGTAACAAGCAGGTGTTTTGGTTGGTAATTGATTGGCTAACATTCAATATTATCATGAGCATCCATGGGTGTCCATGAGCACCCATGAGCACCCATGAGCACCCATGAGAGTCCAGGAATGCCCATGGGTATCCATGGATGCCAAGGAAACCTGTGACTACCCATGAGAATCCAGACCTCTGAAACATAAGATTGCATGAACATCCATGGGTGTCCCTGAACATCCACAGAAGCCCATGACCACCCATGGGAGGCTGTAAAAGTCATGCAATTTGTCAGAAAATCCATGAAAATCCACGAAATTTCAAAAAATCCCATGGAGCATCTATGACTTTTCACAAGTTACTGAGCTTTTGGACTAGTGGACCTCCCCCTGCTTTCCTGTTTTGTCAGGAGTACGCTGGAGCATTGTGAGGTCCTTAGGGCTCACTCAGGTCACCAGGCTGAAGTGTTATGGAAATGGGAAATTTCCCAATTTAGACTCTTATGGGCCCTGCAAACACCCAAATCACATGATATGTAAATAAATAGAGTTTATCCAACTATTACCATCTGAAAACCTGTTTGTTAAACTATCTGTTAAACTTCATGTTACAACATCTATAACAACATCTGTAACTTCTTATGAACCCTCTTCCCCAACCTTTCCCCTTTCCTGTGCCTTGAATGGATGAAAATGGGCACCTCCAGCCCCATTTTTGTAACATGAAGTGTCACAATGGTGTAGTATTATGGTGATGATAAGCAATAGTTAAAACTATTGCTTAGTCACATGACTCTATATACATCATTGTTACATGTGACTAAGGGGCACAGGGCTTGTGCCCTAACAAGCACCCCCCTTGTCATATCCATCCCTGGCCATCGACTTCCGATCCCTCCGATTCCTCTGGTCTACTTCCGCTCCTTCCTCACTAACCTTGGAGCTCCCGTATTCCGCAACCCCCTCAGAACCCCTTGATGGTCACCACCCCCTCCTTTATTACCTATGCCTCCCTAAGTACGGAGCCCCAAAGGCTTCTGGACAGCTCCGACGTCCGCTAGCGCACTCCTGCCTCTGCTGGACAATACACTTGCTTGCCCTGCAAAGCCCACCTTCGGGCCTATCCCTCCTTTCCATTTCTGGGTTATCGCCTGCCTTTCCGCTAACCCCATAACCCAACTCGTCGGTAATATTCAATTGGCTAATGTCTAAACCCCGTTGGCTCCGCTCCGCTCGGCTCCGCCATTTGTGGACCCGCCCTCGCTGTAACTATATATACTTAACTTGTACATAGGTTACACTCCAGTAATAAAATCGACTAGAGTTTACCCTCTTCAGTTCTGGTGGCCAGTTAGTAAGTTAGGGCACGGACATGTTTACTAGGCACAGCGCTCCTGGCATAAGTCACTGAGGCCGAAGCCCTCCGTCATGGAGACACTCCCTCGTCTTGACCAGGTCTCTGACACCCCTCATGTTTGCCCCCACTTGTTCCACCATCCCGAGCCTCTTCAATATTGTCTGTCAGGCAATCACAAATCCCAATACTCTTGCACATTTTATAAGGGAGGATGACTTGCTACTTGGTTGACATCTACATTGTCAAGTTCTGATAATTACATTGGAGTGGGTATAGATACTGCTGGCTGGAAATCATCTGGAAACAGTGATGTAGCATGTAAGCATCCATTCCTTGAGCTGCTGCCTGAGTTCATCAATGGATCAAATGTGGGGAGGACAGGACTATGGATGGAAGTGTGTCCCCCAGCAACTGACTGAGTGGCCATGGGTGTTCTAGGAAAATCCTACTCCTAACAATTAAAAGGGGATATTGAGGTGAACAACAGCAACATACAGGCAGTGAGTCTAATGTGCTATCATTTTCCTCATGAACAACATCCAGTGTGAAATCTTTGCATCTAATGTTCCACCCTGAGGATTAGCATGTGAAAACCCACAAGGCAGATTACTCACTGAACATCCATGCATAGTAGGTCCTTACTAGCTTTAGGTCCATTTGAACTCCAATCTGGGGATAGATGACACTTGTTGAACAGATGTGTCAAAGAAGACCATTGGAGCATCTGAATGCAATGGAGTACTCCAGCCTCTTTGGTCATGGTATCTTTCATGTTGAAGCCCCCCTGCAGTGTGATGACAGAAGTTATGCTGAGAAGGAGCATGGAAAAACAGCCAAAGTAAAGTTGGGTACTGTGGATGGTGAATCGTGCAGAGAGCACCTGATTTGAACCATGGACTATGCCTTGGAGTGGTTGCCAAGAAAGACCATTGATGGGGTCCTGATTCTCATATTTTGTATGCCAATGTTGGTCAAGCATTGCCACATAAGTTGCAGTGAACAGACCAAGCTGATTACCAAGTGCAGATATTTCGCCACCAGCAGCAGCAACTCCATTATAAATTAAGTCCCCTACCCAGTCATTTGAATTGCAATATTGCCTTGAAGCAGATATTTGGGTATTCAACAATAGGTATATTAGGCCATCCCAAGTTTTTTCAATGATGTGTGTTGGTTCTTGAGCCCGAATGTATCCTGGTGAGGGATCATGTGTTTCTGCCACAGCAGGGACAAATGCCTCCAACTTATTATCTAAAGTCACAACAGCAGTGCCATTGAGGATGTGGAGTGCACATGCCACAGGCCAAAGATACAGTGTGAAATTCAGAGTCTCCAGCTTCTTTGTTGCATTGATGTAGTGGTCAAGTTCACTTGGAGCTGGTTTAGGAAGTGAGTAATGAGTGCATTCTAGTCCTGGATTGGACTCACAAACACTATCATTTTGAATATATGTCCACATTTGCACAGGCATGGTGAGATTATAAGAACCTATCAATGGCACTCCTCTCTCCACAAGTGCATATGGACTTGATGATATGTGAACCATAGAAAGCACCCCAGTGTGATCAAGTTCCAGAGGCTCAAGCAATACAAGTAGATCTTCAACTAAGTCTATTTCAAGGACCATCCTGGCCAGTGGCAGCATTGATACTTACAAGGGATTTCTGGGGGTGATGACTCATTCTGTTTCTGTGATATGGGAGAAACTAAATGATCACAAGTGACCCCAACTGGCCAAGCATAGGTTGTGACCAAACCCGGATATGGGTAAACATGAGTAGTTAAATTCAGGAAAAAATGATAATTTGTTGTATAATTGTTCTGAGTGCCTTGTAAGCCAATTTCAGATAGAGACCATAATTTTACTTCACAAGAAAAGAGTATCCAGTATATGGGTTTTCTGTTGGCTGAGGTATTGTTTTGCATGATGCAGTGTACTTTGTTGCATATGGGTCAATGAAGGTTCCCCTTTGAGATTCTGGAGCACTGAGTTTGCTAAAGAGGATACTGAATGAAACATGAGTGAAAAGGCTTTGTGAAAAGATAAAGTCCTTACCTTTGTTTCCAGCCAAGAGGATTTGGGTCAAATAAGGCATTAATTAGCACATATGGTGCAGCTGAAAGGACATCTGCTATGTCATCACTGAACCAGTGTGAAGAGAATGAGATGTTGTTCCAGAGACCTGGGATTTTATCAGCCATAAGTTGTTGTCTGGGGATTGAAACATTAAATGCGTCAGTTGTTACAATGGCTGGTATTGTGATGTGTGTGACCATGACCCCAGACAGGAAAACAAATATCCAGATCAGGTGGAGTTGATTGAAAACTGACATTGAGACCTTTGAGAGGGAGAAGAAACAAAAACCAAGCCCTTGACGCCAGGCTCCTAGTCTGTAATGTAGTGCTCCTAAGGACATCCCTGAAATTAAGGTGATTAGGTGATCGGTTCAATGCAAGCAAAGTGTGAGAAAGGAATGTACTTTTCTGTAGTGATCCATTGCAGGCAAGTGATGAGATGGATAGGGTGACTAATCCCAACACTATAACTGAGAAACCCTGCTCAGAGATCAGCAAGATCTGGTTCATTAGGCCCAGGTGGTTGATGTTAAAGTACAGATGATCCAAAACATGGGTTCTGGACAATATCACCAGGGCTACATGAAAGATTATTAGTGCAGACATGCCTCCTGCACCCATCACCCACAGATCCATCAGGTGAGTAGAGTGAAGCACCTCAGGAGTCCCCAACTTGGATA
Organism: Cantharellus anzutake; assembly: GCF_015039405.1. NCBI lineage: Eukaryota > Fungi > Basidiomycota > Agaricomycetes > Cantharellales > Hydnaceae > Cantharellus > Cantharellus anzutake. The sequence goes on along the minus strand of NW_024066993.1, from coordinate 392,522 downwards.
GGTGCTGTTGGGTCCAAACTCTGTCAAGTGGCTCACACACAGTATGTGATTCCAATGGTTGCTGTGCAAGAGCTATTCAGGGCTGATTGTAGCATCAGGCTGAAAATTTTTCTTACCAACATGGATTGAGATTGGAAGGAAAGACTTCCTCCTGAATATCTGCCAATGAGTGGTCAAGTTACAATGTTTCACACGCAGGACTCCAGCACTCACTGAGCAATAGCATTACATATTTGTCTGTAGTCCAACATATTGGAGCAGTGATGCAACATGACACCAGAATTGGACTCAGAACCAGCAAGCAGGGTGATCATGTCAAAGAGGCCACCATCATGGACAATCTGCTCCAAGTGTGGCTTATCCACTGCCCCCACCACAATGAATGCATCCCAAACAATGAAGAAGGAGATAACAATGGCACATGCAGAGAACACATTGACAATGATTAGGGGAACATAGGAGACCTGGGCAATGGCTTGAATAGAATGATAAACTCCAGTGGTATTGGTGTAAACAGGCATCCAATTGCCTTTCTCCAACAGGTAAGTCTGATTGAAGTACTGTTGGTATTGCCAACTCATTCGGACAAGACCCAATGAAAGGGCAGCATATGAGCCAAGTTGTTCTTCTAGTCCCAGAAAATCCAAAGATGGGGATGTGGAGTTCAGTGAGGTGGAAGTGAGAGCTGAAAGGGTGGTTTGTGTGAAAGGTGGCATTGCTGTCAGTACAGTGTAGACCTCTCCATTTGTCGTATCATGTAGCTCAAGAGTTTGAGCTGGGGTTTCCAAGAGTAATTCATCAACATTGATCAACATCAGTAAGAAGCCAAAAGATTTTTCCACCATGTTGGTTGGATCCAACTTCTGCTCAAAGGGAATCTCAGGGTGCTTTGGCTGGGAGTTGTATCCATGTATGTCAGAAATCCCAAGCAGTTTCTGATCAGATCCTGATACATGTGCAGTTAGATTTTGTGTATACATTGCACATCCAATTGGCCATATATTGAATGTAATGTTGACAGACTCCAAGGCAACCTTTTTCCTGGCTTGAAAGAACTAGTTAACATGGAATTAGTCATAGTATTGGAAGACATACTTGAATGAGCAGTTGACACAGATGTATAAACTTGGACCTCTTTTGTGAGATGAATGGGAGAGCCTTGCCTGTCATCACCTAAAGTGTAGTTTCTTGTAGTAACAAGTGCCATTGCTAAACTGCCAGTTTCCATAATGTTATCCGTATGTGGGGAAAGAATGAATAATGTATCATTGACTTGAAGAGTCAAGCATGTATGTTTGACATGAAATCAGCACATGTAATGGAGAATTGTTTGTGTATTACATACACCAGAATGGTGGTGGTGAAGCTGGACTAGGCTTCTCACCACCAAGCACAAAACTTCCTGAGTTGTGATTCATTATAGTTACCATGAATGGTGGATAGTTCCCATAGATTAGTGGGGTTCCAGGAATGGGGGTGAACTTGGGGTTGAGCTGGAAGAGTATGAATGCACCATTTGGATCATGTTTTCTAGGCCCTGCAAATCAATGTTTGTAAATCAAATGTAGTGCCAATGAGTGTGATGCACCTCTGTAGTAATCAAAATCAAAGGCATCACCAGGAGTGCGAGGAATGATTCCACATTTGGCACTCAATTTCAGAGCTGTGGGATCCTCAAACTCTACACCTTCCAAATTTTGATCCATTGTACCAAAAAGGATTCTGATATAAACCTCAACAGATGCTGACCCCAGAAATAGCAAGGATGAGCATACGTATTGTTCACTCCAGTGGGTCCACCAGCAATAGCATAGCTCCTCTGCTGGTATAGATAGTCAGCTGCACTGTATGCTCTAATTTCTAACACGGTTGGAACTGCCTGATCACTTAGGGTGATGTTACCTGGCATAGTGTTTATGGTGAGTTGTATCTGTTGTTGTGTGTCCACCACATCCACTGAGAACAAGGAAGGTGTCACAATGTGTAACACAAAGATAGAGCTGTAAAAAATGAGTGCAGGGAATAACTGATAACAGACAGGGAAGGCATAGTTCTTGCTGTACCAGACAGCACGAACCGATGACCCAAGGCCTCGCCAGGCTTCAACACTGTCATGAAGCACAACAACTGCTTGACCTACATCATATCCTTGTTTGCATAATGGCCTGCACATCACAACATCTGAAACTCACATCGTCGTATTGTGGAATTGACTGCTATTGTTTGGATCCCATATGAAAGCAGTGCAAGGAGCACCACAATGATAGCCTGTGGGACAAGTGACAAGATCTGTGTTGCAAACCTGATCTGTGCAATGTCAAATTTTTGTTGTTCCAGAAAGGATGAACCCATCAAGAAGTCAAGGACCCCAAGAAAGGCCAATAAGCCACTGGATGCAAAAGTGCATGCCATGACATGAAGTTGTAGAGACTTAGGAATGAGCATTTTTGGTGATATGCATTGTGGAGACATGTCTTATAAGGGTCCCAATCCTGTGTGGGAGGAGCACCATCACAATGATGACAGTCCATCTGCTGATGGTGAGGTGATAGTAACATACAATAGGTATTCATGAGGTGGCTTAATTATATGGTTGTTCACATCAATTGCCGCTGATGAATAGTTGCTTCAGTCTCAGAACCCTAGAATGTATCCTGTTGGCCAGAGTGATCAGTCAATAGTGGATCTGAGAATGCAGGCCATACATCAGCTGGATCATTTGAAGACCCCCAATCATCATGCTAATTGGTATGGCATCCTGAATCAAGAATTACACCTTGAATCCAGCTGTTCTGGATGATGTTATCCTACACAAGGTGTATTTTGGTGTGAAGCCAGGCTACAGCCTCTTTTGGATCATATGGCATGGGCTGGTGATGAAAGAGATTTTTCTTGATGTCAGAGTTTCCCTCCTGGCTGCACCATGGTAATAGCATAGCCCCTTGCTGATTTAGCATCCATCTTGATCCAGAGCTGACTTGATCATCCCAATTGATCCTGATGTTGCCAATTTGTAAGGGTGTGAGTGTGAGCCTTGGATGGATGGATGGATTCATTTTAGAGTACGTAACCATGCCTATCGGCATATGCTGTACTATAGTGACTCAGGTGAAAAAAGTTTGGAGAACATAAGGATGTGAAGAAAGGAATTTGTTTGACCTAGGAAGTATGAGACATCGAGTAATCAATGGTGTGAAGGAGAATAAAGTGAGATGAAGCAATAACACATAAAGGGGCATGCGACCCCTGCACTGAGATTGAACAATGGGTGAGGGAGAATGGAGGTGGAAAGAGGTTGGATAGAGAAAAGGACACGCAACCCCCAGTGTTGGGGTTGCATGTTTTGCTGCTGTGTGCCTATGGTTAAGTCAATGTTTGAGTGTGCAGTTCTTGCGGGTGGGTGAGTTGGAGGGTGCTTTCACGGGTTTATGTCACGGTAGGCTGGTGAATGTTCCAGTGGCAGTGAAAGGCGATGGGTGTTGGTGGCATCTTGCTCATGCTTGTTGAATAAAGGCATGTGGCAGATAGGCCTTTGGTAGAAGGGGTAGTGGAGAGAAATGAAAGTGTTGGGGTGACGGCAGGACTTGAACCTGCATTCCTTGCAGTCAACTTTTTGTCAGCATATGGGGCTATCATTGGCGCTACCACTATCGCACCTCGTCACAAAGAGGTAGTGGAGGGAAAGATGAATCGGAAGGGTGTTGGGGTGATGGCAGGACTTGAACCTGCACTCCTCTGGCCTGCCCATGGACTTATGGAGGCTACCATTGGCGCTACCACTATTGCACCTCACCATCCCAAAAGGTAGTGGAGAAGAGAAAAAGAAGGAAGGGTTGGGGTGACGGTGGGACTTGAACCCACAGTCCTCTGGCCAGTCCCGTCTGGGCTTATGGAGGTCACCATTGGCATTGCCACTATCGCACTCATCATCCCAAAAAGGTAGTGGTGAGAAGAAAAAGGAAGGGTTGGCTTGACAGCGGGACATGCACCTGCGCTCTTGCATCTCTCCAGCCAGTGCGGCTCTGGGCTTATGGGGTTGCAGTTGATTGGCATTACCATGGTGGCCACATCATCCTCCCTTCAGATGTTAGAGGCCTAATTAGTTTTAAACAGGGGCACTGCATGAAGGTTTAGGCCCGTGCCGGGTGTTCACTGTGGTAGCAGAACTCCCCCTTGACTGACATCCATCGTCGAGGCCCAAGTGTGAGCCTTCACAGTATGTATATGTAGAGATAGTAGTCACATGAGAGAATGATGTTGATCATTATTCTACTGCACCAAAATAACACTATTTGTGACACTTACAGCCTGAGTGACCCTACAGACCTTACACTTTTTAAGTGCATCCTAGTGAGACCAGTGTTATAGAAATGGGAAATTCCCATTTTAGACTCTTATGGGCTCTGTGCACAGCCATATCACATGATTTGTAAAATAATTAGTTCTAACCAATCAATAAACTACTGTCAGGGGACAAACCCTGGGTCCCCATGACCCCTCTCTATGGCCCACAGCCTAACCTGTAAACACAGCCCATCTCAGGGCATAACTCTACTGTGGGTAAGAAAGTGGTATAAACAAGAAGCAAGTATCTACACTTGCCTACTGTGGGTAAGAAAGTGAGAAGAAGGTTAACATCTCACTTTCTCACAGTGGCCCCAATATGGCGAAAACTTCCAGGGATACCTGGTGTTAGAACTTGCAGATTCGGACGACTCCGGAGTGGAATCGGAGACTTAGCATGGAAGGACCTCGGCCTCAGCGACTCAGGTGGAGCGCTGTGCCATTGCTGGTTGTCCTGGGGGTCCCTAATTTCGGATCTAGCAGAGGGAAAGTCTCTTGGGGGAATTCAAGTCGATTTCGGACTGAGGTTACAAGTTACTAGGTACATTGTATATAAGGAGGGGTCCGGAATCAAAAGGAACAAGGGTAAGATGAAAGGAGACAAAGGGAGATGGAAAGAGGAACAACACCGAGGGTCAAGTGTTTGACTCAATGGTGTTTCCCAAAGGAGGAATGAAGGGCCAAGGCCCAAGGAGGAAGGAAGGAGGATGGGAGTCGGGAATGGCTAGCTGACTGAATAGAAGGAAGCAGCAGCCCAAATAGGAATGAGGGAGAATAGCGGAATTGAAATGGACAATGCAATAGTTGCAAGGTCCGGAGTAAGTCCGGAAAGTCCGAACTCGGAGGTTAAACTCCGGAATATTGGCAAACATAATTAAATGGAATGAGCTAACCAATACAATGGGTATAAGCGGAGGTGGGGTCAAAGTCCGAGGTCGGAGCTAAGACCGGAGGTTCCGGAGATGGAGACGCAAACAGGATTCCAGAGTGGAGGTCCGGAGTCGGGAACATAGGTGTTGCATGCTTGTCTGGAAGGTGTTGAGGATGAGGTTGGACCTGGAATGTTCTGGAGTCGGACCAAAGGTGGTGTTGGAGCCGGAGGTGGGATAACCTCTTGGAAGTCGGCAAAGAGGAGGTGGCAGAAGGGAAGCAGGACTCTGGAAGTCAGGTTCGGAGTTCCGGGAGCCCGGAGCGGAGGTCAGGATTGTATGGATATGACACCTGGAAGTCACATGAGGGCAGGATCATGTGGCACATGGAGTGTGCGGCACAGGAAGTGCACATGGGAAGTGTAGTGGGTCCGGATGTGGGTCCGGATCCAGGCTAGTCAGGGTGTGTGCCCTGACAACTACCAAAAATCCCATTGCAACACTACCTGTTTGTAAGGAGTGGTAACCCCATCCCTTATTTCCCTTTCTGTCATGAACGTCTTTCCTTAAAGGATAGGTCAATTGCTATCCAGGCAATGCTGTCAGGTGGAGCTTGATGTTTCGGGTTGCCTGCCAGTGGGTTGGAGACAGACCGGAGGTGGGGCAGAGCTCCAAGGGTGATGGGGTGTTGAAGGGACTCGGCTTCAGTGACTCAGAACGGAGCGCTACACCCAGTACATTCTTGTTGTCCCCATTTGTCAGGGGAGCTGGTGACAGAGGAACCAAGGCCACCAGCAGAAGGGGGCCAGAGGCCCCCCCCCTCACTACTTTAATGGAGGAGGCGTTAGCGAGGGTCAATCATTCATCACGCAATTCATTGGGGGGAGCAGGGTAGAGCAGGGTGGCACAGGATGCGGCACAGGGTCAGGCAGGGTATGTGTTACAGGAATGGGTTCCGGGGAACCCAACCTGAACTGTTCAGCTCACTAATGGAGGTGGCTGCGTAGCCATCGGAGGGAGAGCAGAATGGGATGAGTGTCTGGAAGTACAACCTGTGGGTTGGCCAACGGTGACTTGGCGCTCCTGGGAGCATGCCGGTAGCGGGTGTGCTGGGAGTGGTCAGCTAGCGGTGACTTGGCACTCAATGGAGCATACCGGTAGTGTGGGATACTGGGACTCCCAAAGGGAGTCACCCAGTTGGTGGCTATCGGTGACTTGGCACTCATGGGAGTGTACCAGTAGTGGGAGTTGTTGGGGAAAGTGGGCTGGTGGACCAGTGCACGGTAGTGGGTGACCGTGGGAAGTGGGACCTGTGGGTGTGGGGCCAGGCATCCTGGAGCTGCCTGGACCATATCCCTCTCCTAAGGAGGTGGGATAGGTTACAGTTCCTGATAGGGAACTTCTGGTTTGATGGGAGTGACCGCTCAACCACCTGGTGGACTGGTGGGAGTGGGCAGCAGGAGGTTGGGCATGGGAATGCCCTCCTCATTGCGGTTTTGTCATGGAGAGGATGAATAGGGAGGTGGACATGGTTCCAGGGTTACAGGTTGAGTTTACAGTGGTGGCACAATGGTGAGGATGTTACAATCGCAGTACAAGGTTTGTGGGTTATGTATTTGATAATGAAAAACATCTCGGCATTTGCCATACATGCCATATGACTTGTATCTATCTAATACAAAGGTTTAATGGCCAAGGGAAGTCCCTTGGAGATCAACAAATCCCCCAGCCAGCACCAAAACCCAGTGGGAAAGCTTGGCATGGGGTTTGACAATGAAATAAAGGTGGAGGGACCGAAGGTTTGAATGTTCAGTCATGGACCATAAGATTCTAAGTCCATTCCTATAACAGTATGCCCTGACATCACCACCTTCTGTCACCTCCAGCCATCCCAGATTGCCTCCACTCCTTCGTCCCCAACCTCAGAGCCCCCAGATCCTGCAGTATCCTCTGACTCCCCCAATGGTCACCACCCACCCATTTCAATATATTACCTACACCTCCCTAAGTATGGAACCCTGATGTTAGAACTGGGCAAGGGCAGACGATTCCAGAGGGGAACTGGAGACTTATGTTAGAACTGGGCGAGGGTGGACGATTCCAGAGGGGAACCAGAGAATTAGCAAGGAGGGACCTTGGCCTCAGCGACTCAAGTGGAGCACCGTGCCATTGCTGTTTGTCCATTTGGTCCTTAATTTCAGAGGCAGTGAGCAGGAAGTCTCTAGGGGGCATTTCAGGTCGATTTCAGACTGAAGGTCCAAAACGAGTATGTACAAGTGCCTATATACTGTATAATAGGGAGACGAGAGCACAAGGAAATCAAAGGGGGTCCGAAACGGAACAAAGGTGTCTGGATGGGAACAAAGGGATGACAGAAGCGGAGCAGCACCGAAAGGTCATAGGTTAGAACTGGTGGTACATCCGAAAGGAGATAGGGAGGGCGAAGCCCAGAGGGGCAGGAAGATGAGGTGAAGTGGGGATGATGACTAACTGGCTGGAATGGAGAGTGTTAGAACTGGGTGAGGGCGGACGATTCCAGAGGGGAACCGGAGACTTAGCAAGGAGGGACCTTGGCCTCAGCGACTCAAGCAGAGCGCTGTGCCATTGCTGTTTGTCCATTTGGTCCTTAATTTCATAGGAGGCGAGCAGGAAGTCTCTAGGGGGCATTTCAGGTCGATTTTAGACTAAAGGCCTAAAACGAGTATGTACAAGCACCGATATATATAATGGAGAGGGTGAAAGCACAAGGAAACAAAGGGGGTCTGAATCAGAATGAAGGTGTCTGAACAGGAACAAAGGGATGACAGAAGTGGAGTGGTACCGAAGGTCATAGGGCAGAACCTGTGGTACATCCGAAAGGAGGTAAGGAGGGCGAAGCCCAGAGGGGCAGGAGGATGAGGGGAAGTGGGGATGATGACTAACTGGCTAGAATGGGAAGAAGCAGCAGTCCAAATAGGGATGAGGGGAAAATGTGAAAGATACATTACAAGCGGCGAAAGTGCCAAAGGTGATCCGTGGAGCTCGGGGGTTATGGAGCTTACAGAGCTTATGGAGGCAGGGTTGAAAGTCCGAGGAATATTGGCAATGGTGTTTACGTAGTATGAGGTCACCAATGCAATGGACTAAAGCCGAGGTGGAGTCAAAGTCCAAGGTAGGAACTATGACAGAGTCTCAGAGTAAAGGTACGAGCGGTGTCCGAGTATGAGGTACGGAACAGCGGTGGAAGGTTGTAACTTGGTGGAAGGTCAGCGGAAGAGGGCCAGAGGGAAGAGAGAGGAGAGAGGAAAGGGGAGAGGAGTGGAGGAGAGGAAAGGTGTCAGGTCCGAAGGTGAGTGTCGGAGTGGATGGGAGAAGGGTAGGAGAGTGATGGAAGGGTGGAGGTGTTGTGAGGAGGAAGAGGAGGAGTGGGAGGAGGAGTAGGAGGGGGGTGGTGAGAGGAGTGGTGTTCGGTCTGAGGTGAGTATCGGAGTGGATGGAGATAGGGCAGGGGAAGGATGGAGAAGTGGAGGTGGCAAGAGGGGTGAGAGGAGGTGTGGTGTCAGGTGTGGTGTCAGGACCGAAGGTGAATATCGGAACAGACAGCAGTAGGGTAAGACTCCGGAGGTGGTGAAGATGGAGGTCTGGGAGTCGGGTCGGGATTGGGTATGCATGGATATGACAGAGAGAAGCAGCAGTCCAAATAAGGATGAGGGGAAAGTGCAAAAGATACATTACAATTGGCGAAAGTACCGAGTATGATCTGTGGAGCTTGGAGGTTGCAGAGCTTATGGAGGTTACAGAGGCAGGGTTGAAAGTCCGAGGAATGTTAGCAATGGTGCTTATGTAGTATGAGGTCACCAATGCAATGGACTTAAGCCGAGGTGGAGTCAAAGTCTGAGGTTGGAACTATGATGGAATCTCGGAGCGAAGGTACAAGCGGTGTCCGAGTACAGGGTACAGGACAGCAGTGGAAGGTCATAACTTGGTGGAGGTTTGGCAGAAGAGGGTCGGAGGAAGGGGAGTGATGAGAGGAGTGGGGAAGGAATGGTGTCAGGTCCAAAGGTAAGTATCGGAACAGACAGAGGTAGGGTAGGAGAGTGACAGAAGGGTGGAGGTGTCATGATGTCAGGGCAATAGCCCCGAACCCCAAGTCATATGTAAATTAGATACATATAGTCACGTGGGTAAGCGGGAACCTCCAGGTAACTGCTTACACACCACCGTAAAATACACATACTTGTATCACTTACGGCTTTGTGTGCTGAGCTACCCAAAGACCTCACACTTTTTTAAGTGCAAGAGGTGTGTTTTACAACACAACCCACAACAACTACATAATCTTAACATCTGACTCAGAAGCGCCTATGGCGCCTAAACATGCCCGCAAGGGCAAAGTCGCATCTGCAGCGACACTAAAAAGAAACGAGTGGTTTATTAAGAAACCGCAATCTCCCATCATGGGAGATTCAAACCAAAAGCTGTCGTCAGATGACGACAAGGATCAACATGATCTGGCATTAGCAACCACCTCAGGGCTGGTCCCTGAAGGTTTTAGAAACTTACGTGGAGTAAGTGCGGGGCCAAATACCCCCAGAACTCCATGACATACCGATCTAACCCAAGCTGGGGAAGATCCCTCACCTCCTCACAAGGTGATTGACTTGCACGAAAAATGCGTAAGCGCTGAACGATCAGCCCAAAAAGCTGATCAGATAGAGTCGCAGGAAACTCCAGGGCCCCACTATCCCCTGGAGTCCCCCCTCACGTCCCCAAGTCAAGCCCCAAAGGCAGACAAAGGGAAACAAAGGGAAGAGCCCCCGTGTCGGCTATCCGAAAAACTACTGGACTTGTTCCAGGTTCCGTCTGAATGGAGGATGGAAAGTGAAGACCAACTTCTTCTCAGGCTAAAAGCCCGAGAAGGCGCAAAGATATGCCCTGAGAGCAGGATCTCCCAGAGTGCGGAAGCTCCAAAAGAACTTCTGCTGTTTACACTCCCACACACCATGCCAGACAAGGCAAGGTCGCCAACCTCGGAGGAGGTCTCCGAGATAATGAAGAGGAGGCGAACTGAAATGAGGGAGTTCGCTGAGGAAGCCTTACGCAAAAGTAAGGAAAAACCAGCGAACAGACCCCTCTATGAAAGGGAAGCACCCTCCGCAACGGCCTTGCCTAAACAAAGCGAGCGTGGAGTGTTCACTCCAAGAACCCATTCTGGAACCCCCAGAAGCGGAAATGTCAACTGGGGAGAGTCTCTGCTTGCCCAACCAAACTTCCTCCTGGAAAACCAGGAATCGCACATAATAAACGCGATAAACTCGATCCAAAAAAAGATCGAGGAAACGAACCATAATAGTATGGCTCGTCTAGAGATAACTCTAGAAAGAATGGCCAATGCAATCGATGCATTGACTGAAAAAATCAGCGAACAAACAAACTTGCTGAAGGAAATAAATTTCTCACAGAAGAGTGAGGAAACAAATAAACACCCCTGGATATAAATAGAACTCGTGAAAAATTCACGAAAAGAACCACCAGTGAAAGCACACTGGAATATCATCAGCGACTCGACAGAGACACTAAGGAGATCCTTCTCCCAAGGATAGGAGAAGACGATGCCGAAAGAAGGCATCATTCAGAGATTAGGAGGAGAATTGGCACGTACCAAAGGTTCGGCCAAACATCCACTTATGATGGACCTCTCGAACAGAGAGGTAACTCAATCACACCCTCTCAAAACAATGAGAGAATACAAATACAACTTCAGGCGAATTCGCCTGAAACCAAAGAAATGCTGCGAGGAAGATTTCCCCCAGCAAAAACCCCCCCAAAGGAGAGATCTCCATTGGATAGCGACCCTGCGAAGGCAGGGGAGCAAGAAGAGTACCTGGAGAAATGGTACGAAAAGGCCATAAGAATGGCCGAAGTGAGAATACTCACTCCCTACCCAGAAGGAGTGAAGCCTGAAGCCCTAAAGAATGGGCTGGCATTCCCTGACAAGAAATGGTCAGGGGAGAACGACATGGAATCGTTCTGGCAGTGGTTCACAGAACTACTGGGATTCCTCGCCTCGCAAGGATGCAAAGGTCCCCAATTCGATGAAGTCCACCTGGACTGCTTGATTTGTGGATTAGGGGGGCCCGCATTCGACCTCGGAATTAGACTCCGAGACGAAACTCTCCTCAGAGGAGACGAGGGCATGTTCCTCGAAGTTCTCAACATATTGATGAGAACTTTCATTAAAGCCTCTGCTGCGCTGAACATGACAAAGAAGTACCGCAATGTCAAATACGAAGTGGAAAAAGGCCTAAAACAGTTCTACCTAGAACTGTCCAAAGCAGCATCCCAGATGGTGATGCCGCCAGACCAGGCGTCCTTCAATGCCAGGTTCCTAAACTACATTCCCCTCGAATGGAAGAGGGAAATGATTGCTCATGATAGAATCAGAGCAGACTTCTCCTCAAACGAGGAGATGTTAAAAGCAATATCTCGTGTAGACGAGATAATCACTGGGCTGAAGATGTCTTCAGCCTACAAATCAGGTTACTATACCCAAACAACTACCATGGCAACCATGAGCCACGGTAGAGCCCTCCCATCAGGAAAGAAGGCTGAAGAGCTGAAACCCAGATGGAAAGAGGATACATCCTCGAAAAACTCGAGGAAAACTGACCAAAAGTCAGTTCCAATTTGCGGCAAATGTGGCAAAATAGGGCAAACGAAAGATTGCCCAAGACACAATGTAACGGGCGATGAAAAACCAAGGCACATAGCTGCCATGGAGATCACGACCTCAACGGATGAAGAGTCGAAAGGCTCATCAGATGAGAAACCAGAGAACAACTGTGGTAACTCCAAAGCATCAAGCTTCGAAGTAGAGGACCCATACGAAGGACCTCAATACTCACCCGACTCAGAGGGTGAGGAAGTCAACGTTGGGACCATAAGGATGGGCCCAATGTCAGTCGTCGACCATGACAACATAAATTACAAAATCAAACTGGCTGTAGCATGCCAGCTAGAAAACACGGCAGACGAAAAAGTCGCCAAAGCCTTGGTGGAAGCACCAAGAAAAGATGCCTTGGGGAAATACACCAAAGTACCCAAGGAAAACAAGGACAAAGGGAAGAAGGACCAAAAGTCCATCGAAACCCAGTCCCCCTTGTTTGATGCGAAATTCCGCATCTCAAAAGATGCAGGAAAATACCCTGCAAACAGACCGCTCTCAACGAAGAGAACGCTAACGGCTCACATAAAAATAGCAGGCATAAAAGCCTATGCGCTATTCGATAGTGGAGCCGAAACGGATGCTTTATCACCGGACTTTGTCTGTGCGGTCCACATCCCAATTCTCCAATTGGAGAACCCAGTCGTCCTTCAAATGGGGACGAAAGGAACAAGATCACAGATCCTGTTTGGAACAAACGTGGACGTTGAGATCAATGGCCAGGTAGAAAAACACTACTTCGATGTAATCAACATTGACAGATACGACGCCATCTTCAGCACCCCCTGGTTAAACAAAAACCAGGTAAGCTTAGACTTCCGGTCCCACAAAGTGAGAACGGTGAACAAGGGCAACATAGACACCCTTGGAATAAGCGAAGACCGTGTGATGAGATCACACGGATGGAAAACTCGAGCAAGAGCTCGAGAACAACCAAAAAAGAAGCCCCCCTGACAGGGAGGCAGGATTGAAACACACCTCAGGGTAATCAAAAGAAAATACCCTGAAGGTTGGCCCAATCCTAGTCCGGAAGGACTAGAACTTCCAGACGTACCACACCTGGAAGGTCTCTCCATGAACAACCCCGAGTTCGAAACACTCAGGGAGTGGTGGAGAGAAAAATTCAAAACCGTAATGGTGCCAGCGCCATTAGAAATGCCTCCCTTGAGGGAGGTGAACCATCGAATCCCGTTGAAGGATCCGAACAAGAAATTTCGGGAAAACACCCCAAGATGTCCTGCAGCACTGCAGGAAGCACTAGCGACCAAAATAGATCACTATGTAAAAGCAGGATGGTGGTATCCCGCGAACAGCGAGCGAGCATGCCTGCTATTGTGCATCCGCAAAGCAGATGGATCTTTGCGCACGGTAATAGATGCGAGGAATCGTAACTCAAACACGATCCTCGACGTCACACCAATGCCAGACATGTGACTGATCCAAGAATCAGTCACCAGAGCAACATACCGATCCAAGATTGATATGTCGGACGCGTACAAACAAATACGCGTGGACCCAGATGACGTCCATAGGACGACATTCTCTATGCCCCACGGGATGTACAACTCAAACACGATGCAGCAAGGAGACTGCAACGCTCCCTGCACCTTCCAGCACGCACTGACCTGGGAACTATGAGGAGAAGTAGGCAGATGCCTACACGTCTGGTTCAACGATATATTCACCAGCACAAGCTCAGTGGAAAACCACAATAAAGCACTATTGTGGTTGTTCACTCACCTAAAAGGGGCGAAATTCTACATAAGCCAGAAAAAATTCCAGCCATTTGCCCCAATCTTAGACGTTCTAGGAAGCCGTGTGGATGAACAGGGCATCCACGCTCAAGCAGATAAAATGGAAAAAAATCCGCAACTGGCGAGAGCCAGTAGACCACACAGGAGTCCTAAGATTCCTGGGAATGGTAGAATATCTATCGATATTCATGCCAAACGTCAGCAGTTACACAGGACCACTGCAAACAATCTGCTCAAACAAGCAGACATTCAGGTGGACACCACTTGTCAGGGACCGACCCGGGGTCGAGAGCGCCCGGGTGTATCGCCCGAGGCTGAGGGTCTGGTAGGTATGACGCGGGCGCGCGTAGCAATGGGCCCAAAGTGGACAAGGGTCCCTGGCCACTAAGACTAAAGTGGGAAATGTGTTATTGTCATTATCAAAGGAAGTGTAAGCTACTTGCCTAAAGTGGGAAATGTGAGAAGAAGGTTGCTTCTCAGTTCCCACTTAGGCTGTGTTTATATACATGTGGTTGAAGGCCACGTGGGAAGCGCCACGTCATCCGAGCACACAGCCACCTCCATCTGGGTACCTCCGTAAGAGGTCCTAGGAGCGTCCGGTGTGTGGGGGGTCATCCAGTGTGTCCGGGTTCGGGCGCGTTGCACTGCAGCCGGGTCAATGGTACATTGATACAAAGGAAGTCGTCCGTGTGATAAGAAAGGAATAAAGAGGAGAGAGAATAGAAAAGAAGGAGAAGAAGAAAGGGGAGGGAGAAAAGGGGAAGAGGGGGGAGGTCGGGAGGAGTGGATGGTGGGGCACCGGGTTAGGTGGGGCCGGGTCAGGTGGGCGTGCCCTGACACCACTTCACCAGAAATGCTTTGACAAGATCAAACGTCTAGCATGCAGGGCTCCGATCCTGAAGCCCGTCCAGTGGAACCCACCGGAAAGCCTCTCAGAAGAAGAGAGGACCAAACTCCACATCTGGGTCATAACAGACGCATGCCCAGCGGGCATGGGTGCATTAATTGGACAAGGCAAAAGGTGGCAGACTTGCCGCCTGGCCGCATTCATGTCCAAAAGGTTCACCAACACACAATGTAGGTACTTCGCCTACAAGCTCGAGGCACTGGGTGTCCTCGAAGCACTCATGAGATGGCAAGACGACCTCATGGGAGGCTGTGAATTCACAGTAATCACGGACCACAAAGCTTTGGAATATTTCAAAGCGAAAAACCACAACTCAGGTAGACACCTGAGATGGCAAGCCTTTTTTTTTGCAAGCTTCAATTGCGAAATAAAATACATGGAAGGCCACAAGAACAAAGTGGCAGATGCACTCTCACGATACTACAATTCATCAATGGACAAGGATCTGCACTTCGACAACTATGTGTCGGCGGACATCCACCTGGACAAAAATGCAGAAGACATTATCCCCAACAGAATCGAGGAATACGAAGAACTGCTACTAAGCAGTACCCTGAGTAAAAACTCAGAGATAAAGAGACTCGCAGCGATACGCGCGAGAAATACCCTAGAGGAAGCTCTAGGGGGGAGCGCCCAAAATCTGGAAGAAATCATAATTCCAGAAGAGAACCTTCGAAAACACTTCGAAGAGAAAGACCTCATTGAGGCAATAAAATCTGGATACTCGAAAAGCCAGATCCACCGGGAAATCCTAGAGAACCCGGGAAATTTCAAAAACTTCTCTGTAAAAGATGGGCTGATAACCCGACTTGGAGAAGGAGGAACGACCCAAATAGTAGTCCCAAAAGGGAACTACGAAAGGAAGTCCATTCGAGGAATAATCCTCGAGAACATCCACGAAACATAGGATCCAAGAAAACAGTGGAAACCCTCCATCGACACTTCTGGTGGAAGTCGATGAGGAAGGATACCCACAAGTTCTGTAGGTCTTGCGGAACTTGTCAAACGACAAAGAAAAGCACCAGGAGAAATCCCGGAATGCTTCACCCACTCCCGACCCCGGAGACACCATGGTCGTCAATAGCCATGGACTTCACAGGTCCATTCCCAACAAGCTTGGGATATGATTACCTCTGGGTAATCATTTGTAGGTTGACGTCCAACATCCACCTAATTCCAATAAAGACAACAACGAATGCACTAGAACTAGCATTCATATTTCTTCGTGAAGTTGTAAGACTCCATGGTCTACCACACTCAATCATATCAGATCGAGACTCGAAATTCACGTCAAAATTTTGGCGTGAATTACACCGAATACTCGGTGTGCAGTTGAAATTCACAACTGCATTCCACCCACAAGGCGACGGCCAAGTGGAAAGAATGATACAAAAAGTAGTACAAATACTATGCACGATGGTTAGACCAGATCAACGCGACTGGGCAGCGAAACTGTCGATGGCAGAATTCGCGATCAATGTGAGCTCGAACACATCGACAGGATTTTCCCCATTCAAATTAATCTACGGCCATATGCCAAAGATGTGCCTAACAGCACCACTCTCGGACTACCCGGGAGTAAATGACTTCGCCCAAAAAGCGAAGGAAAACCTCATGGCAGCACATGACGCAATAATACACAATCACACTGCTCAAACAATCCAGGTGAATAAGAAAAGACGCCCAGACCCACCTTTGAGAAAAGGCGAGCTTGCATACTTATCCACAGATAAGCTGAACCTACCCAAAGGGAGGGCAGGAAAACTAAAACCCTTATACATAGGGCCTTACGAAATTCTGGAAACATTTCCAGAGACGTCAAACTACATCCTCAAGTTGCCACCACAACTTGAACAACGTGGAATCCACCCAAGATTCCACGTATCCCGGCTCATACCTCACGAGCCAAATGACCAGGAAATCTTCCCAAATAGGGAAGTAAACATATTCTACGATTTTGGGGAAGACCCCGATCGCGAAGCAGTAGTTTGCAAAATCCTAAACCACAGGTGGGTTCACAACAAACTCTGGTTTAAGGTCAAATGGGAACTAGGGGACACCACATGGGAACCCCTAGGAAATTCCAACGACCTCGTCCACCTGGACGAGTACCTCACCTTACAAAATGTAAGGGAACCAGAAAAACTCCCTATCAAAGAAGACAGGGAACTCTCGGCATCACTACGCCCCCAAAAACGGAGGCAGAGGAAGTAAAGCCGAGGGACGATGGCCCACAGCCAAGAGCGTGGGAAAGTTCTGGGCGAGTAACTCGCCCAGACAGCCACACCATGTACTAGAGATCACATGGGCTAGGCAAGTAACTCGCCTAGACCACATGAACCACAGGCTCACGTGCAAAAGAACACACAACTGCGGCGAATCCCACACATGCAAGAACGAAAACCCCTCCCACCACCATGAGAAACATAACGACGAAATGTCGTTCTCTGGGGGAGGCAACCCTCAGTTCGATCCAAACAAGCCACTGGACATCGAAATACGACAACCCGGGGAGCAAGGCTCCCCAGAACAACAACAACACCAGGTGCAGATAAGCGCCATGGACTACACGATGCATGCAGCACAAATGAGTGCCGCGAACCAACAACCATCCACGTTGCTAACAGGCACCGCATACCCTCAGCCTCCTCAGAGGGGCTTCCAACCATATGCGGTGCAAACTGCACCGATGGCGCAACAAGCGCCATTCCAGGGGCAGCATTTGCTGCTGCAGCCCCAGGCATACTCCCCAGGGAACTTCCCTGGCCAGATTAACCCCTGGATCGGCCAATTCGGCCCAGGTCCAACAACACCCCAGCCAAATACAGGCTGGGAATCAGCCATCGCGTCAGCGGTAGCTGCTCAGACAGGTCAGCTCTGCGAGGAGCTGAAAGAAATGAAGTCCCTCGTAGGAGGGAGATGAGGGAGCGACAGCGGCTCCTCGTCCAGACCGTCCAAGCGGGCACGGTCTGATAACTCGAGGGCGTCAGAAGACGCCTGCGACCATTGCGCCCACTGGAGGCGCAAATACAACAGAGCACGAAGAGATGCTGAGGGCATCTTTGACTCTCTGAAAGACACAGAGAGAGAAGTCGATCTCCAAAAAAGGGAGATCGAATTACTGAAACGCAAGCTCAGAGAGGCACGCGCACTGGCAGACCTCGCTGCCAAACCCATCATGACGGGGGCCTCCCAGGTCAGGGGGAGGGGATACGGTGCTGGGGCACCGACTATCCTGCCACCCCGTGGGCAGGCGACCCTGTCCGGGTTGCATAAGGGCCCGCCCTCAGAAGGGCAAACCCATGTCGAGGGGAAGAGGGAGAGCAGTAGGCAACTGACGGCAGACCCTAAAACGGGGACCACTGCCAGAGGCAGTGGGCCACTGAGTACCTCAGCACCCTATGGGCAAGCTACCCTGCAGGGAAGTGTCCACATGCCATACGAGACCGCCGAACTCAACGAGTTCAGCAAAGTCGAAGCTCCAGTCGACGTAACATTCGACCCCAACTTCCCCATGAGGAGAATAGTGGGGTCAGAAGCGGTGCACGACGCCACATACACTTGGTGGACAAGCGTGAGTGGGAAAGAATTCGTACACTGGTACGAACAGGCCGAAGCCGCCTTCAAAAGTGGCAAGGTACACAGAACCCTTCGCGATAAAGCAAAGGAAACCGAGAAATACTTCTTGGGACTCCCGAGTATTGCAAGACTCGCAGAGGAGTATAATTCCCCGGAGAATAAAGGAAAAATCTCCTGGGAAAGTCTAGGCAAAGCCACCTATCTAAAGTCGCAGTTCAAACCACTCAGGACTCCTGAGGAACGTGCCGCAAGAACTGCAGAACAGGAAGCGAAAGCTTCCAAATACCGGGAAAGAGATGCAAGTCTCCACGCTGGACAACCAGCCCAACGACCACCCTTCCCCATGGGAAGAATGGTAGACCTACCGTACTCCACACCTGAGCCAAGTAGCTCAGGAACACAACAACCTGCTCCCACCCAGGGAGCACCCACTTCGTCGAGCCCACAGCCCGACAATGTAGCCCAGGCTATGTCATCACATCCGACGCAGCAATCGGATGTCCAGATGAACAACCCGGAGGAAAACCCTCCTCCGGGGCAATGACTCCACCCTTGAGAAAAGGGAAAGTGACACGGTAATATGCCATCGAGGCACCCATGAAAACACCTTCCCCCAACTCGAGGCCCTGCACACAATACTGTATGCGAGGAACCGCAAGTAACAATTGTGGAAATCTCCACTCCGCCAAAAAACCCACATCCACCACCGCTCGTGTGTAAACACCACTTACACATGAACCCTCACGGAACAAGTGAGGAACACCAAAGACATACAATCTTTGGGTCGAAATTCATTTTCGATAAACTCCACTATTTTTCTCCCTGCGATACCCATGTATCGCCGTTCACCTCAAAGTAATGGCCCACACTCATTTATTTCTTAAACCCTCCCTCCCTCCTTCACCGACATGTATAAAATCGCCCACTTTAAAGTGGTGACAACAAAAAACACTCATTGACAATTCCAAACTCAATGTAAATCAATTATTAAAAATTTGTTTTATTTTCACTATCAACCTTGTATGCATCGCAAATGCAACGCAAGGGGGGAAAATGTCAGGGCAATAGCCCTGAACCCCGAGTCATATGTAAATTAGATACATATAGTCACGTGGGTAAGCGGGAACCTCCGGGTAACTGCTTACACACCACCATAAAATACACATACTTGTATCACTTACGGCTTTGTGTGCTGAGCTACCCAAAGACCTCACACATGAGGAGTAAGAAGAGGAGGGTGGCGAGAGGAGTGATGTTCAGTCCGAAGGCGAGTATTGGAGTGGACAGAGATAGGGTAGGAGAAGGACAGAAGGGTGGAGGTGACATGAGGAGTAAGAGGAGGAGTGGTGTCAGGTCCGAAGGTGAATATCTGAATGGACAGCAGTAGGGTAGGACTCTGGAGGAGACGAGGATGTGGGTCCGGGAGTCGGTTTGGGATCGGGTATGTATGGATATGACACCTGAAGGTCTCCAGACAGCTCCAACATCTGCAAGCACACCCCCACCTCTGCTGGGTCATTTAGTTGCCTACCCTGCAAGTCCACCTTCAGACTGATCCCTCCATTCCACTTCTGGGTTATACAGTTGTCCAAAAAACCGTTTTGATGTTTGGCACTTTTCACTTGATGGGCTTACAACATTATGGAAACACATTCTAAAATTCTCATAAATTCATGGGATATTACTTACTATCTCATTTACAGATCTGAAAATTATCTAAGCAATACGTCCATTTTTGGTAAAGTTATTTAATTTACAAGGCACCCATGTCATCAAAATGGTTTTTTGGAGTGCACCTGGCACAACCTAAAAAACAAGATATCACATGTCAAGTCATGTGACATTGTTTACTGTACAAACTAGTAAACAGACTGACGTCGCTGGAGCATAAATACCAAAGGACATTGCATTATAATGCCCCCAAATCTAAAATGTGACCCTTATCTGCTTCACAAACTGCCCAAGTCCTTTCCCTCATTGATTCTGGTCACAGTGCTTGCCAGATTGCATCTACTACTGGCCATGGAGCTTCCACCATCACTCGGCTCTGGTCTCAACACTGTCCTGATGTCCCTAAGCCCAGTGGTGGGTTCCACACAAGCTGTCAGGGACTGACATTCGCCACACCCAATGCCTCATTAACTCTGGCAAGGCTGACAACTCTTCCCAAGTCACCCAAATGCTCCGGAAAATCACCAACAAGAGCCTCTCACCTGAGACTGTCCACCTGCACTTGAAGGAAGCTGGTTGGAAAGCAGTGGTGAAGAAGAAGCAGCCTATGCTCAGCAGGAAGCATAGGAAAAACAGAATGAACTTTGCAATCAACCACAAAGAGTGGACTCTGGAGGACTGGAAGAGAGTGGTGTGGTCAGATGAGACCAAGGTTAATCACCTGGGCTCAGAGGGGAGGAAATGGGTGTGGAAGAGGGTGGGTGAGCCTCTCAGTGACAGGCTGGTGCAAGGGACCAAAAAGTTTGGTGGTGGATCAGTCATGGTGTGGGGATGTATGATGTGGGATGGGGTTGGGATGGCATGCAAGATTGATGGGAGGATGGATGGGGAGCTTTACTGCCAAATCCTGGATGATGAACTCCAACAAACCCTATCATATTATGGCAAGAACCCTGCCCATGTCCTCTTCCAACAGGACAATGATCCCAAACATACCAGCAAAAGGGCCCATAACTGGTTCAACAATCATGGTATTAGGATCATGGAGTGGCCCTCCCAGTCCCCAGACCTCAATCCAACCGAACACTTATGGAATCATGTGAAAGAACCTCCAAATAGTGTTCATGAGCTGTGGGATCAGTTTCAGGAGGAATGGGACAAGATAGAACCAAGGATTTGTCAGAATTTGATTGAAAGTATGCCTAGGAAAATTGAGGCAGTGATTAAGGCAAAGGGTGGCTATACCAAATATTAATAAATGCTATTTTCTTCTCCCAAAAATCAACTCCAAAAAACTGTTTCGATGACATGGGTGCCTTGTAAATTAAATAACTTTACCGGAATTTTAGAATGTGTTTACATAATAGGGGGTTTCATGGTAGGCAAGATTGGTCTAAACAGGTGTTGTCAAAAACCCCGAATGAGGGTAAAGTGCATGAGTCCGAATGCAGGCAGGGCTCAACTAGAGGGGATCCAAGAGCTCCAGTAGTGAACTGAAGCTTCTCCAGGAAGCCCAAGTCTGCTGGGTGGTACAAGAGGCTCTAAGAAGGATGCGGCCTCAGCGACTCAGAGGGAGTGCTGTGCCTCTGTTACGTCTCAGTTAGTCCTTTTATTTCATGTGTCTGAGGTATCTTGTAGGAAGAGGTTGGGATTCACTCATAGAGGGACTTGGGGTAACTTTTAGTCGAGATTAGAACTGAGGTACAAAGGGTTCTAATCTACAGGTATATATAGAGGGAGGAAGAGAAGGACTTTAGTCAAAGTCCGAGTGATACTGACAAACACTGAAAAGTGCCAAATGATACCGAAAGGTCCCAAAAGGTCCTGAACGATATCCTTAACGGGGAACCAAGGTGTCAGGCCAAGGAGGGCAGAGTAGAAGGCCGGAGGGTGAATGGGAACGAGAAATGGGTAAGGGGAAGTTAGCCGACTGAATGGAAAGAAGACAACAGTCATACTACAAATGGAAGGTGACTAATTTATGATGATGTGAGCAGGATCACTGGAGGATGCGGTTAGCTCCGAAGCTGGAGTTACATATCCAAAGGATGTTGGGTGACTCCACTAAATGAAATGGGAGGAGGAATGGTTTAGAGGTATGTCACACGATGCTGGAGATCCGTTGGGAGGTCAGAGCAAATCCGGAGTCTCCGAATGTTCCAACTCGGGGCCAAGCTTCTGGGATGGGAGTGGCCAAGGTCGAGTGTGCTGAGATCCAGGCCAGAGCTGAGACAGTTGGGAAGGAAGGTGACATTGGGAAGTGGGGGGGTATGGTGTAGGGGATGGTGAGGTTGTGAGGAAGGTGTAGTGAGGTGGGAGAGTGCAGGGTCAGGATTCCAGGATATGACAGGTGTCTAGACTGAAATCCTAAACTGACCCAAGATTGATCAAAACTGGTCAATCTTGTCAATCTAGCCATTGGGGCTCACATGCCCCAAATGGTCTAAACTGACCCAAGACTCAACTCAAGACTGGACTGTGGATTTAGATATACCATTTGTAAACTCCGCCAGCACGCTACTGTACAGTTCCATTCTCCATACAGTTATCCTTCCACCACACCCTTTTGTCCACCAGACCCAGTCACAGACATGCCACCAAGGGGCCATGTTGGATGAGTGTGAGGTCTTAGGGTGGCTCAGCACACAAGGCCGTAAGTGATACAAGATAGTGTATTTTACGGTGGTGTGTAAGCGGTTACCCGGAGGTTCCCGCTTGCCCACGTGACTATATGTATCTAATTTACATGTGACTCGGGGTTTGGGGCTATTGCCCTGACAACGAGCCATGACGATACCAGTATGCACTTCATGCCCATATTTTCAGTAGATATCATACCCCTTTCTACCTTGTATTCTTCCTTTGTCTTATCTCCATGCAATGCTTTCATGTTTTACCTTCCATTACTTATGTCTGATGTCTTGTTATTAGTTCGACTACTTATACCGCTGTGCAGTTACACATTATCACCATCCTTTCTGTTATCCAAGTGTCCCAACGGAGTTACATATGTAACAACATGCTGTAAGTGTAAGAATGAGGGAGGACCAAAAGGGCATTGTAAAATTGGGGACTGTTGCAAGACATAATAATCAAATCACAAAAAAGCAAGTGAAACACAAAGGACAACATGAGGTTAGTTGTGGGCACTCACTTGTGTGGCATGGACACACCATGTCAGCGATTAAGCACCTAGCAGGCCTTCAGTCCCTAACCACCTGTGGTGTGGGACTATGGATCCTAACAGGATGATGGGTTAATTCCTGTATTTCATGTTGTTGCTGTTGGTACCGGACATGAAGACATGGTCCAGAGCAGCTGAGATGACTAAGAAATATCACCTGACCTATCAATGGACATAAGGAAATGCGACAGGAATCCAGTTTAGACTTCAGTTTAGACCCCTTCACTGTGAATGCTTTTGATTTGGTCTAAACTGCAACTAAAGTCCACCTCAAAACTTGGACCAATCTTACCCAATCTAGACTCAGTTTAGTCATTCAGTTTTGACCAATCTTGCCTACCATGAAACCCCCTAATGCTATAACCCCATAACCCAAGTTGTCGGTAGTATTCAGTCAGCTAACCCTTGACCCTGTTAGGTCAGTGTCAGGGATGCATCTGGGGTAGAGGGGGTCCAGATGTAGCGCCCAGCAGAGGGGCCCTTGCGGGGTGTGAACCAGGCATGCATACTGATGGGTCTTGTCATATTCATACAATCCCAACCTCCGCTCCAGGCTCCCGGAACTCCGAAACTTACTCCAGAGCCCTACTTCCCTTCCATCACCTTCTCCTTGCCGACTTCCAAGAGGTTATCCCACCTCCGGCTCTGACACCACCTTCGGTCCGACTCTGGAACATTCCGGGTCTGACCTCAACCTTGACACCTCCCAGACGAGCATGCAACACCTATGCTCCTGACTCCGGACCTCCACTCTGGAATCCCATTTGTGTCTCTGTCTCCGGAACCTCCAGTCTTAGCTCCGACCTCGGACTTTGACCCCACCTCCACTTATACCCATTGTATTGGTTAGCTCATTCCATTTAATTGCCTTTGCCAATATTCCGGAGTTTAACTTCCGAGTTCAGACTTTCCGGACTTACCTCGGACCTTGCAACTATTGCATTGTCCTATTCAATTCCGCTATTCTCCCTCATTCCTATTTGGGCTGCTGCTTCCTTTCTATTCAGTCAGCTGGCCATTCCCCACTCCCATCCTCCTTCCTTCCTCCTTGGGCCTTGGCCCTTCACTCCTCCTTTGGGAAACACCATTGAGTCAAACCCTTGACCCTCGGTGTTGTTCCTCCTTTCAGCTCCCTTTGTCTCCTTTTGGAGTACCCTTGCTCCTTTTGATTCCGGACCCCTCCTTATATACAATGTACATAGTAACTTGTAACCTCAGTCTGAAATCGACCTGAAATGCCCCCAAGAGACTTTCCCTCTGCTAGATCCGAAATTAGGGACCCCCAGGATAACCAGCAATGGCACAGCGCTCTGCCTGAATTGCTGAGGCCGAGGTCCTTCCATGCTAAGTCTCCGATTCCACTCTGGAGTCATCCAAATCCACCCATTCTAACAGGTTGTCACGACCCAGCATTCCCCGGGGTCAGACAACCTCCTCCCACGCCTTCTCCCATGCCTGAACACTCCCCACACACTCCACTCACCGCCCATCGCTGTCTAACCACTTCCTGCCACCTCTCCACAACCCCTCTCCTAATTGTCGTTGAACGACCTAGTGGCACAGAGTGCTGTGACCTCTTGTCCCATGTTTCACCACACCTTGTTATCTCATGGCGAAGGTCACGTTTGACCTTCGCTGTCTTAAACACATGCTTCTTGTTTGTTTTCCTTCTTCTTTTCTCTGCCTGCAATCTCCATGAGATCTGGCGACTTATTCCCTATTCAGTTCCCTAGTGCTTATATACAGCTTGTAACTAATGCTTGTACTGTAGTTCGAAATCAACTAAAAATTCACCCCTAAACTTACTTCTGTTCCCTGTAAGACCTCCAACCTTCTGAAGTATTGGGACCACATCGAGAACGAGGTGCAACGCTCCTCCTCAAGTCGTTGAAGCCGAAATCCAGGCTCACTTGCCTAAGTAGCCCCAGCCTCGAGATTGGTGAGGTTATTCCTCGCTGAAGTTCGGTCGTGTGTAGGACGCCTGTATCACTAGCAGGCAACGTTCGGTCGCCTATGGCTACCATCGGTGAAGCTTTGCACGGTTCTGACACAGGTCTGGAAAGGGACAGCAGTCCCTGGCCACTCAGACTGAAGTGGAAAAGGTGAGAAGAAGGTTACTTCTTCGGTTCCCACTTCAGGTACATTTATGTACATGCAGCTTGAGTCACATGATGGGTGCTGTTAGAGATGAGCAGGCGGAATGTCCGGAAGCAGAGAAGGGACTCAGGAATGGAGGGACCTTGGCCTCAGTGACTCGGAACGGAGTGCTGTGCCACTGCTTGATGTCTAAGGGGGTCCTTAATTTCAGGTTAGCAGGGGGAGTCTCTTTGGGGGACAATCCAGTTGTTATTCTTGTCAATTTCAGGCTGGGGGTACAGGAAACTATGTACAGAGTGTATATATAATACAGGAGTGGAGTCAGAGGACCCAAAGGGAACAAAGGGGACTGGAAGGAGGACAAAGGGGGACTGGATGAGGGAACAACCCCAAGGGCCAAGGGTTGGAACTCTATGGTGCTTCCCAAAAGGGCAAGGCCAAGAGGGGAAGGAGTAGAGGGGGTTGTGGGGAATGACAGCTGACTAATATGGAAAGGAAGCAGCTGTCTAAATAAGGAAGAGGCAACAAGAGGATTAAATGACACCATACAGTAGAGACTGCAGGGTCCGGAGTCGGAAGTCAAAGTCCGGAATATTGGCTAGACATAATAAATGAAATGTAATAAGGAATACAAGGAGATAAGACGGAGGAGGAGGTCAAAGTCCGGAGGTGGAGATGTGACCAGAGTTCCGGAGGTGGAAGTGTGATGGGGTTCCGGTACAGGAGTCCAGAGCCGGAGGTGAGGAGCATCGCAAACTCTGGTCTGGAAGGTATGAGGTTGGGGATTGGACCTGGAGTAAACCGGAGTCGGATTGGAGATAGTGTTGGACGTTGTGTTGGAGCCAGAGGTAGAGTGGGCTCTCAACAACCAACAGGGGAGGTGGAGAATGTGGAGTTCTGGAGGAGGAGATGGAAGTTCAGAAACAGGAGTGGAGGTCCGGAGTTGTATGGATATTGTTAGAACTTGCGGATTCGGACGACTCCGGAGTGGAATCGGAGACTTAGCATGGAAGGACCTCGGCCTCAGCGACTCAGGCGGAGCGCTGTGCCATTGCTGGTTGTCCTAGGGGTCCCTAATTTTGGATCTAGCAGAGGGAAAGTCTCTTGGGGGAATTCAAGTCGATTTCGGACTGAGGTTACAAGTTACTATGTACATTGTATATAAGGAGGGGTCCGGAATCAAAAGGAGTGAGGGTAGGACGAAAGGAGACAAAGGGAGATGGAAAGAGGAACAACACTGAGGGTCAAGGGTTTGACTCAATGGTGTTTCTCAAAGGAGGAATGAAGGGCCAAGGCCCAAGGAGGAAGGAAGGAGGTTGGGAGTCGGGAATGGCTAGCTGACTGAATAGAAAGGAAGCAGCAGCCCAAATAGGAATGAGGGAGAATAGCGGAATTGAAATGGACAATGCAATAGTTGCAAGGTCCAGAGTAAGTCCGGAAAGTCCGAACTCGGAGGTTAAACTCCGGAATATTGGCAAAGGTAATTAAATGGAATGAGCTAACCAATACAATGGGTATAAGCGGAGGTGGGGTCAAAGTCCAAGGTCGGAGCTAAGACCGGAGGTTCTGGAGACGGAGATGCAAACAGGATTCCGGAGCGGAGGTCCGGAGTCAGACCGAAGGTGGTGTTGGAGCCGGAGGTGGGATAACCTCTTGGAAGTCGGCAAGGAGGAGGTGGCAGAAGGGAAGCAGGACTCTGGAAGTCAGGTTTGGAGTTCCGGGAGCCCGGAATGGAGGTCGGGATTGTATGGATATGACAGATATGCCAGGTGCCACATCATCCTTGGAGACAGCCGCAGCCATCCAGGTGTCCCCACAGGGGATCCTGAGAGTGTCTGCTGCAGGCGTGCATGCTGGGCACAGTGGGAAGCCATCCAGGGTGTCTGGGCCAGACAGGTCAATAGTACATTGATACAAAGGAAAGTGGCCCATGTAGATAGAAGGAATAAACAGGAAGAGAATGATGGGAAGAATGAAATAAAGAAAAGAGAAGAAAGAGAGAAAGGAAAGAAGGAAAGAGGGAGGAGGGAGGAAGGAGAGGGATGGGCAGTGGGGCAGCAGGTGAGGTGTGGTTGGGTGGGTCCGGGTGGACCCGGGTCAGGTGGGTGTGCCCTGACAGTCAGCTCCATCCAGCCCCTGCCATTTATGGGCCCACCACCTAGACTCCCTCTGTATCTATATATACATAACTTGTAGTTACCATACACCTCAGTGAACAAATTGACTAGAGTTAACCCCCCTCTTCTAGAAGACTCCTCAGTCCATAAATTAGGGCACCAATGTGATACTGGGCACGTGTCAGGGCACACACCCTGACTAGCCCAGACCCGGACCCGCATCCGGACCCGCATGCATGCTCTGCCCCACATGCTCCACGCGCTGCATGCTCCGGGCCCGGTTCCCACTTCTCATGTGACTTCCGGGTATCCCCGGAAGTTTTCGCCATATTGGGCCACTGTGGGAAAGTGAGAAGTTAACCTTCTTCTCGCTTTCTTACCCACAGTAGCATTGTGCCCTGAGATGGGCTGTTACAGGTCAGGCTCTGGGTTATAGAGAGAGGGGTCATGGGGACCCGGGGTCCATCCCCTGACAGCACGGCACTCCTGGTAGAGTCGCTGAGGCCATAGCCCTCCAAACATAGATTCATCCTAAATCCAGTCTCTGACAAGTAGTCCAAATAAGGGTGAGGGAGAAATGCAAAGTATAGACTACAAATGGAGAAAGTGCCAAGGGAGGTCCACAAAACTCAGAGGTGTCATATCCATCCACAGCCATCAACTTCCACTACCTCTGATCTCTCCAGACTACCTCCACTCCTTCTTCACTAACCTCGGAGCTCCCATATTCCACAATCACCTCCACTTCCCTCAATGGTCACCACCCCCTCTTTTCAATATATTACCTATGCCTCCCTAAGTACGGAGCCCTGAAGGCTTCCGGACAGCTCCGACGTCCGCTAGCGCACTCCTGCCTCCACTGGGCAATTCACTCACTTGCCCTGCAAGCCCACCTTTGGGCCTATCCCTCCTTTCCATTTCTGGGTTATCGCCTACCATTCCGCTAACCCCATAACCCAACTTGTCAGTAATATTCAATCGGCTAATGTTTAACTCTGTTAGCTCCACTCCGCTCGGCCCTGCCATTTACAGGCCCGCCCTCGCTGTAACTATATATATACTCAACTTGTACATAGGTTACACTTCAGTAATAAAATCGACTAGAGTTGACCCCCTTTTAGTTCTTGTTGCCAATAAGTAAATTAGGGCACAGATGTGTAACTTGGCACAGCACTCCTGGCTTGAGTTGCTGAGGCCAAAGCCCTCCGCCATGGAGACAATCCCTCATCTCGATCTGGTCTCTGACAGGAGGTAGTGGAGCTTATGGAGGTGGGATTGGAAGTCCAAGGAATATTGGCAATGGCATTTACATGAAATGAGGTCACCAATGCAATGGACTTAAGCCAGAGTGGAGTCAAAGTCCAAGGTCAGGACCAGGATGGGATCTCAGGGTGGAGGTACGATCAGTGTCTGGGTTCAGGGTATGGGATGGGAGTGGGAGGTCATACCTTGGCAGAGATTGGTTGGGAGAGAGTCAGGAGGAGAGGAAGGTGGGGTCAGTGTCAGAGTCCACACGTCTATTCGTGGCGTAAGGATATCCCTGGGAAACTAATCGATATCAAAGCTGGGGAGCTAGCCCAGCTGGCATAGTAGCCTTATATACATGAGTTCTGCTAACTCACGAGAGCGTGGTTACATTGGGAATAGATGGTAACCGATAGAAACACGACATCAGATAGGAAGATAGATGATGTGGGAAATGAGGGAATATTGGGTAAGGGGTGATGTTAGAACGTGCGGATTCGGACGACTCCGGAGTGGAATCGGAGACTTAGCATGGAAGGACCTCAGCCTCAGCGACTCAGGTGGAGTGCTGTGCCATTGCTGGTTGTCCTAGGGGTCCCTAATTTCGGATCTAGCAGAGGGAAAGTCTCTTGGGGGAATTCATGTCGATTTCGGACTGAGGTTACAAGTTACTAGGTACATTGTATATAAGGAGGGGTCCGGAATCAAAAGGAACAAGGGTAGGGCAAAAGGAGACAAAGGGAGATGGAAAGAGGAACAACACCGAGGGTCAAGTGTTTGACTCAATGGTGTTTCCCAAAGGAGGAATGAAGGGCCAAGGCCCAAGGAGGAAGGAAGGAGGATGGGAGTTGGGAATGGCTAGCTGACTGAATAGAAGGAAGCAGCAGCCCAAATAGGAATGAGGGAGAATAGCGGAATTGAAATGGACAATGCAATAGTTGCAAGGTCCGGAGTAAGTCCGGAAAGTCCGAACTCGGAGGTTAAACTCCGGAATATTGGCAAAGGTAATTAAATGGAATGAGCTAACCAATACAATGGGTATAAGCAGAGGTGGGGTCAAAGTCCGAGGTCGGAGCTAAGACCGGAGGTTCCGGAGACGAGACGTGAATGGGATACCGGAGCAGAGGTCCGGAGTCGGGAGCATAGGTTTTGTGTACTCGTCTGGAAGGTGTCGAGGTTGGGGTCGGACCCGGAATGTTCCGGAGTCAGACCGAAGGTGGTGTCTGAGCCGGAGGTGGGATAACCTCTTGGGAGTCGGCAAGGAGAAAGTGATGGAAGGGAAGTAGGGCTCCGGAAGTCGGAGTTCAGAGTTCCAGGAGCCCGGAGCGGAGGTCGGGATTGTATGGATATGACAGGTGACGTGATAGCGAATATAGCACAATGAGTTATATCTGCATTCTAACTACGTAATTATCTCACACAATCTTGGCTAATGATTACATCATTGATATTGCTTAGAGTAAAGGGGGGCTGGATAGCCGGACGTCCCCTGACAGTCAGATCCAAAGGTGGGGATCAGAGTGGATGGGAGTAGGGTAGGACTCTGGAGGTGGTGGAAAGGGGGTCCAGGA
Organism: Cantharellus anzutake; assembly: GCF_015039405.1. Classification (NCBI taxonomy): domain Eukaryota; kingdom Fungi; phylum Basidiomycota; class Agaricomycetes; order Cantharellales; family Hydnaceae; genus Cantharellus; species Cantharellus anzutake. Next base: position 362,481 of record NW_024066993.1, on the reverse strand, counting down.
GTCAAATCAGGATTGGGTATGTATGGATATGACACACTGTATTAGTAATTTTTTATTGTTTTCATTAATTGGTGTGGACCATAAATTTCAATAGTAGCAGCAATACTTTGGTATTAGTCATTTTTTTGGTATGCTTTTCCTATTAGAATGTACAATAAATACATAGATAAATATGAATTGAATTGATATTAGAATCCAGAGATTCCAAACATGTGCAAAGGTTCCAAGGTAAAATTCGAAAAATTCATGGCAACATGGAACAACATGAAGTAAAAACATCCAAAAATAAAACCAAGGTGTTCCATATAAAATAAAATCTGAAAAATGTGGGACAACATCCATCCTCTGTCCTCTTTGTCCTTGTGTTCTTGCTTAGTTTCTCTATTGAGATTCATTAATTGTTCATCTTCTTGTTCTAACACCTCACATGGTGTGGTCATGAAGAGGCTGTCTTTGAAGTCTTGCAGCAATTTGTACATTTGATCAGCCTTGTGCCCTCAATAATGTCACATATACATTGAACAGTGTTAGGCTTCCTTTCAGAGGCATCCTGATGTCTGCCCATAAGTAGTCAATGGTTTGTCCATATGAGGTAGATCCCGACATGGTTGATCCCGAGGTTGTCATCCAGCTTACATAACATACTGTACTAACATGACCAACAACCTGTCACGCGTCATGCTGGCCTCGAGGTCCGGCCCAAATCAAGGTTTTGTCACGTGTCACGCTGGGAAAAAGGTTGAGTTAGTTGTGTCATGCTGTAAACCTGGTTTCGGGGTGGCTGTGCAAACTGTAATTCAAATTTCCCTTTTTCGGAAGTAAATACATTCAAAAAATGACCATTTCCTTGTCCAAATGGCGCACCTGTCTGGCCCGCTTTCTGCGGCCAAAGTCACACTTCTGTGGGCTTGAGGGGGGTATCCTCAGCACAGGTTGATGCAACTTGTAAGGTGCCATTGCAGCCTAATCAGCCAGGATCCAGGCCCAATAGGCCTACTATGGGTAAAAACTACCTGGTGGCTTGGGATATTATTTCTGTATGAAATAGGTTCATTTGTGCAAGAACAAATTTGTTGTGCAAGTGCAAAACCATCCATATGTGATATCCGGGTGCAGGAAATTTTTCAGAAAGGCGCTCTAAGCACATTTTCAAATTCTTTTGCATTTAGTTACTTATTATGGCAATACCCGATAGTATTGCATTCCTTTTATGGTAAGTTCGCCGGTTGGGTGTCACGCATCAACATGAGCTGCCGGTTCAGTACTTTTTGTCACGCTCCGGATGCAACTGGTAGTTGGTCGTGTGAGTACAGTAGCCCGATCCCACAAAATCACATTAACTTTTGTAGCTAAAACTGTGAGCTCCGTAAGCACGAGTTTGCGATGTTCCAATCAATCCACAAGTGGGTATCAAAACTCCTGCCGCATTCCCTGCACAAACGAATGCAAATAAAAAAAACTCCGACGGCCAACAAGTGCTGGTGCAGCTGGGGTGCGACGACGTTTCGAAGATCCCGACAACTTACATAATATAACCCGTCATCATCACCACCAGCCCAATCCTATGACTTCATGCATGCACCTGGAAACCTCCACATGCGCATCCGATAGCTCGCGATGAGTAGGCACATTGGCCAGGAGAAGGAAGACACTGCATGTGATATTACAGAGTAACAGGACACTCAATTGGCAACACTGTCATCAAAGGAGCAACATTCCAATGGGATAGTATCCAGAAGCGTTCGATGCTGGGCCTGCAAGGGCAGCAGAGGAAACCAAACACTTCTTCGATGATGACTGATACCCCACACCCACAAACCCTTCCGAGTCATCTTCCACTCAGACAATATGAGTTCTTGACATTGAATTCCCCCCTTACACGGAGAGGAAACACGTTAGGCAGGTAGTATACAAAATTTGCGAAATGTAAACCATGGAACCAAGAAGAATGAATTTCCTGTATGGAAGTGACCGTCCAGTCAATTAAGCAAATGTTAGAATGGAATGGGAAGGACCTGATTGCAGCGAACTCGTGGCTATCAATGACGAGCAGACCCATCTGGCCGATCCTACACAACGCCCGCCTGCTCCTGGCCACTTCCGTTTGCCCTAGCAGAACCCGAAACCAACCACCCATAAACACCCTCCAACCCTTTCTTCCCACCCTCACCCGTCACCCCACCCATCGTCAGCACCAAATGGGCCCCACATGCAGCTAACACCACCAACGCAGCAAACGCCCCCACACTACTCATCACCCCGCCACCATTCCCGGCTCTAAGCAACGTCTGAGTGATATGAGCGCCTGGGTACGCCGAAGCAGATTGAGCCTTTAATTCATTCTCTTTCTCTAGCGTTTGCGTGGTGTCTATGCAGGAGAACAGACCCCCATTGTAAAGGAAAGCAGCATGTGCTTCTGCGATGACGAGTTCTGTGTGAGGTGGTGAAAAGTGGCGCGCTCGTCAGTATCGTGTTGATGATAGCGGACGATCCGATACACGATGGGGATGGGATGGAAGTGGGTAGGACCAATAAAGTGAAATACGGTGAATTGGTTACCATGTGAAAATAGTAGAAATGAAATGGACAAGTTCCGTTTTGGAAGGGAAAGGAAAGAGATGGGAGAGGGGTGGCTACAGAAGCAAAAAAACAAACAAACAACACACCTTTTAGCTTAGGATCTGTGACAGCCTCATCAAGCCCTTCCTTGAACCAAGCCTTAATCTTTCTAATCTCATGCATCTCCGCAGGCCGATCGCCCGTCCTATAATCCAACGTCCTAAAATTATAAAACGCACTCCCTTCACCATCCTCATACAATCCATACGACTTGATGAGCTTCCTCCTGATCATCTGCCCTCCACTCAAGTCCCCTAAATACCGTACGTACGCATGCGCTGCAAGACAGGATACCTCTTCGCTCGTAGCTTCAGAACGACCCAGATAGGAAAGACGATCGATGTAAGCTTGAACGGGTTTGGGAATGTTGTTGTAGAAGGAGACGTAGAAAGGATCGGTTTGCCATGTCACGGTTCCGAGATGATGACATATGTCGAAGGAGAGAGCTGATGCGCGAGAGAAGACTCGTGGGTGGTAGATATGGTATAGGACCGGATGTTCACGATGTTCGTACAGTCCTCGTTCCAGTTCACTGCCGGTCGGTCAGGTGCGGCGTAGACATCACAGTTGGTTTGCGAGCATATAATTGGCGTCATGGCGTCAAGAAAATAAATAATAGTCAGTACGAATCCAAAACACAGGTGCCCCCTATCTCCTATCCAACCCTCCGATAGAAAATACAATGAGACAGGAGGAGCCACAACTCACTCGTAAATATGCCAAAGCATAAACAAAACCCTCGTATATTCCCGATTGCCAAGTTGACCCTTTGTAAGTAATTGTGCACCTTCGGAATCCTCAACAGCTGTATGAACATCTGCCGTACCCTCCCTCAATAGTTGCGAAATCGGTCTGGTTAGATCCAGATCCGGAGGTAACTTGAAGGAAGGTGGGCTGGAGGGCGACGAGGGAAGCGTGAAGGTTTGTTGTTGGCTCATTGGAGGGAGAACGTTTGGAGTGGTAGTTTCATTGGCCTTTTTCCCGTCTGTTGGACTAGCGGTTTGCTTTTTGGAGGGAGTTTGAGCATGACGGTTATTCTGTGAGCCGGGGAACACATGGCACTCACGGCGGCTACGTGCGACATCGCTGAGCAGTAGATGAAGGCGCGGCTAATAAGACAAACAAGTGGTTCCGCGTGAGCCTAGCTGGGCCTTGGTGCTAGTGGTAGTTGTAACGAGGATGAAGGAAGGAAAGGGGGGAAGGAGGCGAGGAATAACATCCGTTCTTGAATGAATTAAAGTTTCATCATCACGAGAATGTGTGAACATTGTACCAGCCCCCGGATCTTATTGATCCCAGGCATAATTCATTGCTCTTGCCACGATCCCGCGATCCCGCGATGGAGTCATCCATGATCCTTCGACCTCAATTAGGGACAGATACCGACGCTGTCCTTCAACATCCTTTCTTCAGAGGCAGTGGCAGGATTCGAGGTTGCGAAGGTCGTCACTCCCAGCATAAGAAGGGAAATTGACCGTTCCCAAAATGATGATCAATTCATCTCTTAAGACACACACGAACTATGCGTTTTTGTCGCATGCTCGGGAAAAAAAACCGTAACGGAAGGTTACGCGCCGCCAACGCGACGCGCGGGGCCCACCCATAACACCTCAAAGGGTCGCAGTGCAAGCGCCGGACTCAGCCATTAAGCTAACTGGTGTTTTCCTATTTCCTCGCAACCGCGGCCGTTACATGACCCAGAGCCTCGCGCAAATGATTAGATGTACAGGTGACAACACAGTACTCGGGTAATCAGGCCAACATAAAATGGGATCTTCATTTGGGTTGAGCTCAATTTGTGCATCGAAAAGCAAGCATCCAAGGCCAAAGCATGCAGATGCGTCAATGACACGAGAAAGCCTATGGACCCGGTGATTCACTCTGCAATCGATCACAAAGGAGTCGCGTCGCAACCTGGCAGAATCATAATCTGTACGCCAATTGGCCAATTTCTTCCTTTACGCACGGCTTGTTCCCATGTTAACAGCATCTACAACAATCCATTGGCATACTCGAATTCCTTGCTGTTCTCATACTAGCAGACCAGAACGATCAATCAGTATCACAAAATCCAGACATCAAATGATCGGAAATCTCAAAGGGCACGCACCTCCCACATATCAACCGCCACGATACAGCTCTCCCTAACCACCTCCGGAGCCTCAGGTTTATCCCTCCATTCTCTTAATATCCTCAAAGTGCCCTGCCCACTCGATCCTTCCTCTTCAGCAATACCCCCGAGGGCTTCAGCCGCTTCGTGTCTGACCATCGGCGATTCATCGGGCCGTTCGAGAACTTTGACAAGAGCGGGGATCGAATGGGGGTGTGACAACTGACCCATGATGAATGCTATTTCGTGTCTTGACATAGGATAGGAGAGAGAGAGAGAGAAACATTCAAGCGCGTGAGGAAAAGCCAATCTTGTTGCGAAGATGAGAGAAAGTGGCCTTACTTGAATAGAGCGTTGTCATCCAAGAACCCTGCTGACAGAGCATCAATCGCCTCTGGCGTACCGATGTTTCGCAGGGAGAACATAGCTCTGTAACGATCGAATAAAGAGTGGGTAACATCTAGGAGCGTCCTCTTTAGTGAATCGATTTCTGTGGACGTGGAAGGTGTGGTGAAAGGGGGTGCAGGGTCAATGGACGTGAACTTCCTGGTCGACCAATGTGAAAAACCCATTCGAAGAGTATAAGCTCACGAAATCGGATAAAGGAAAAATGACGGCACCTATCGATAGCCCCATTATCCTTCCCCTCTTCGCTCTCATTCCACTCAATCTTCCTCAATGCAATCTGACAAGTCTCCCTAACCACCTTCCCTTTCTCCCCTTTCCCTCCCTCATCGACAAACCGTCTAAGAATCTCCACACTCCCTTTACTGTCCAACGCAGCCAAAGCCTCAGCAGATTCATGCCTGACCATCTCCTCCTGCCCCTCAACATCACTGAGTACTTCTTCTAGGATTGGGATGGCTACCGGTGAGCCGATTTGACCTAGGACATAGGCAAGTTCGTGTCGAAGGAGAGAACGGACCGTCGGCGCGTGGAGCGCCTTTCCGAGGAGCGATATTATCACTTGCTCAGCATTCGGTGGGAGACTTATTATTGGTGTTTGGGTGGATGGCGATTCGGAATTGGACGTGCCGTTGTTGAGGAGCGACGTTGTTGATCTTGGGCTAGTGGATATGGAGTGAGAGTTGGCTGCCGCTATTGCGCGTTGACATAGAGATTTTAGCGTGAAGAGTGTTCGATATGAGGATGAGAGTGAGCATTCCCCGGAAGCATTTATGAGCCTATCCCCTAACACTCGAAGATGCTCCTCTGTTACAACGTTGAATTTTGCTGAATCGGAATCTGTCATGCTGACCTCCGGAAACGTAAATGATCGGATGTAAAGGAATCGATCGGCTTCACTAATTAGTACCGGCTTCTCTTGTACCTTACGTGGAAGTAAGAGACCGATCGATCTCCGCGAACGAGAACTGTCAAAGGATCTATCTAAAGTGCTAACGGGCAATTGAATCAATTTGAATTAAAGCAAAGGTGGTGTAGCGGCTGTGCACATATGGACATGTGATCTCCAAAAATTTCCGTGCCGAGGAAAAATTGAAGTCAGATAGATTTCGCTTCACTAGACTTGCTGGAGACGTTTAACCTTTCGGCTTTCTGAGAACCTCTACGGACTTCCCACCTTGCTCATAATTAATCGACACGCTCCACACCCTTTCCCAGAACCTCCCCCCCTCGTGGCCCTGCTTGTCTACTTAGATGCCTCGCGCAAGACGTCCGAAGCTCGGTAAGGGACTCGCGCCTTCAACCGTTGAAATCTTTTTTTCACTGCACGTCTTTGGCTTAGTGAGTCTCACGAAGACAGAGAAGAAGATAACCAAAGCGCATAAAGAGAATTTCGTTGCTGATGTGAGAACATCTCACTAGTACCGCCGTAACGCTGTACTCTTTTTTTTTCACGTGTTGGCAACGCTGACGGAATGATATATTTATGGGTCGGGTAACAATTTTAGGTTCGAGAACATGTGGCAAAGTGGAAATACGTCTATGTGTTGCGTGTCGGGAACATAAGAAACTCGGCACTAAAAATCGTGAGGGAGAAATGGAAGGGGTACGCCTATGCTTGCCCCATTTTTTGCTGGGTCTGCGTTACCAACTTTCCTGGTGGTTGGAAATCATAGAACTGCAAGATTGTTCTTTGGACGGATCCGTGTCATGGCTGTAGCACTCGGGACGTCGGAAGATAACGAATGTCGCGATGGGATTCATGCTGTATCAAAAGTGAGTATGCCATAGGCACCCTATTTTTACTCTCATCAATAACACCTACGATGACTGATGTTCTTGTGAATCCATTTAGCATCTACAAGGCGGAGACGGCCTTTTCTTCACTGATTACCCACCCGATGAAGTCGAAGCTTGGTTCGACCACTTTGCAAAGCCAGATTTTGCACGGTCAGGGAACACGGCCAAAGATACCATAACACTTCCAGTCGGTAAGCCATATTTATCTATGATACTTGTGCGCACGAAGGGATCAAATGATCTTGCCTACTTCATTTCTCGACGTACCACTTTTTCTTGCCTCCCCAATCAATGTCTCAGGTCCAATCACAATACACGGTGACGATACGGCAACGTTCCCTTCATCTATGGAACCTCAATTTAGAAAACTCGGACTGACGACAGTCATGAAACGTGGGGTACCAAGCTTAGACTACGAGCACGTCATTTGCAAGGTACGCTCTCAGTTAACTCTTGGCAAATGCTGCCTCATCTGATCATTCCCCCTCGATTGCGCCGTATGATTTTTCAGAAGGGAGATGTTCTCACAGCAGAACAGGCACAGCTCCTCAAACTCGTTGGAATTCAGATGGTCGAGTTCAAAGTTATGCCCGTTGGGTGGTGGAGCGAAGAAAAAGGTTATTCCCGGATAGGGAATCATGACGCTTCTGACTCTAGTAGCGGTAACAACGAAGACGACAAGGCGGATTCAGGAGGAAGTGCAAGTGAGGACGAAGAGTAAAAAAAAAAAACCAAATAATTATGTGCCTGATTCCTGTCATATCATTTTTCGTTTGGTTTGCTAGTGTACGTTTTAATTTTCTACCATTGATAATTTGCCTCAGTACTGCTTGATTCTTCCCGCGGAAGGACTTTGCGTGGTCGAGCACTTCTCTCATCTTGAAGTGCATGAGTGCGCAATGAACACCGGGTTAGCTTCAGCTTGTAGTATATATTTTGCGATATACAGTAGACCGAGGAAGGTGATAATCGTACGCCGGAAGCACAAACAATAAAGTGGGAACGAAAAGTACTGCGAAAAAAAGGATAAACGTCCTATTTCATTTTCTGCTCAACAAACAAGACATGACGCTTTACTGCATAACGTTATTATAGTCAGTTCAAAATAGAAAAGGGTGTGGATGGTATGTATAAGAAGTTAACACATACTCATGGGATCGTATTTCTTGATACTGAACGTAGGATATTTCCTATTCTTTTGTGTGGTGTAGGTATACCCCGTACGCGCGGTGGAGACCAGCCGTATTAATACCATCCTTAAATATAGCAGGATTGAGAAACAAGGGGAGAGACAAGGTATCACTTCAGTATTAAAATCTGCATGAAAAGTATTGTGGGAACTTTACCGGGCCTTCGCCTTCGCTGCCATATTATAAGCTAATAATAATGTCACGACCTCAGATGATGTTGGAGAAACGACAACGAACTCGTTCAGCGATAAGTCGAAATACGTACGTCGCCGGTCGTGACGCAAACGATGAGGCAAGGTGGGTCGTAGATTTCAAAGAATTTGTGTTGTCTGAGTCATGTGTTGAGACTGATGAAGTTCCCACGTATGTAGCAGTATGTAGCAGAAAAGCAATGTACGCAGGACTTCAGCCTCCTTCCAATCAGATTGGAGTAGTACGTCTATTCCTGTTAAAGCTGTGCATGCTGGGTACCTCTGCTCAGCATATTATTATTCCGCCCGTTGCTGTTGGAAGGAGCAATATCTTTTCAGTCCCACTGACTCTGCGGGTGATATGGCTGGGAGTACACTTGTCTTCAACATCACACACTAACTGTACTGCTTAAGAGCGGTGTGTTATTTCGATTCAGTCCCATACGACAAATGGATATCGCGCGCGCCGAGTCCGAAGGATTGCCACGGCACACCCATGCCACAGACTGTCCTCATCGACCACAAAATCTCTCATTCTTGCCAAAGCGCTGAGCTAGATACACAAAAAATCGCACAAAAATTTCTGGGATAGCTTGGGAATTGAACAAAACAAGTTCTTGATTATGTGCTTCTACCAACTTGTCATTCCGCATGACTCACTACCCAGAAGGTGAAAACCCTGGCTAGGAACACCCGTCTTCTTGTCGTCTTCCACAAAATATAAGCCATATTGGCGAGGCACAACTATTCTGATATGTGTTCCTTCTCGATCCATATTCCAATGTCCCCTTCCCTTCCTGGCTTGCGTCCAGAACCACTTTTGGACTACTGGCGAGGAAGAGATATTGTGAGGAGTTGCCGCCGCCGCCCTGGAGAATATGTCGAATCTTGCGTTTTTCACTTGGCTAGTGCCTCTGGCTCTTCAAGTCCTAATGAGGCTACCGTGTTTAGACACGTAGGGTCTCCCCTCGGACATTGCAGGTTTCTTCGCTCCCTCCATCGGTGGAATTGTCAGAGCTATTGTGCTAGCTCTTGAGTCGACTACTTGGTTACGAAGAATGTTATATATAGAGAGGCTGAAGGAATTCCTCTTGGGACAATATCCGGATATCGAACATCAGACAGTCTGTTTCCTTTCGAACTGTTGATAGGCATTTAGAACTCGGGATACCGCTCGAGTGGACCGAACCACACAACTGGTAGCCTCAACCTTTTGTTGGCCTCTTTTCACGAGCACGCTGGAAGAGAAGCTGCGCGTCCTCCGTTTTCGAAATGTTTAATGCGACCCCGATATCTTTTTCCCTCTTCTTGAAGGCTCATAACACGATAAGCACCCATTTGAGACTCTCCCGAATTTTCCTCAACGAGTGAGAGCGCCGGTTACAATGCCTCCTAGTCGGCCTCGGAAAACAGTGTTCATTTCGACAGACCGGGAGCCTGCAGGTCTCTTTGAAACACGGAGGCCTCTGCCTAATCTCCGCTGTATTGAGCTAAGTGTTGCAAGAGGTCATATCTCATTGGAATGAATGATACGATCCCCGTGTTGAAATGGGGTGAAATGGGAGGCAATGAGGTTAACTTTCCCGTGAGGAGGTAAGCGTTCCATCTTCTCATCCACGCGGGGGACCTTGACAAACCAAGGGGTACAGAGCTCTGATGCGATTTCCTCGCCTCCAGACAATTATAATACCTTGACCGTGCGAGATTATTCCGAAGCTGTCCAACGTTTCTGAGAGTTGATCCTCACGAAGGAGCTTTCAAACGGTCACGGGTATCCCAAGAAGCCGAGTGTCCTTGTGACGGCGGATAGGAGACAGCTTGCAACGAATATGATGCAGAATGGCTGTAGTCCTTTTTCCCCTCCCCTCAGTCGTATACGGGTTATTGATACGCCTGATATGGATCCGGCGGGAGAATGTGCGTGATTGGATGTGATACGACACTGATGTAAGTGCGCACAAGATCAGAGCTTATGCAAGCGATTTGCTTACACCACGCAGCAAATAAGGAATCTGCAATATGGTTAGGAGTGTCCGTGAAGATCATCAGCATCATACACTCACAATAACCGTGTAACATATCATTTCAACAACGGATCAAGCCCTGACGATCGCCATGACAGTCGTCATCCCCAATCAACGAAAGTTCTCTCATTCCTACTATGCCGCTTGGTTAGGAATAGAGCAGGTCAGATCTTGGAACATTGGGCACAAGGCATTTCATGTGCATCTTTTGGCACCATGGTGGTGTACCTGAATTGGATTTACACCGCGCGTATCGTTGGTGCAGGGTGTCATGGATATATAGTGACAACATTTCCAGGTAAGAATTAACAAGGTAAGAGAGGGTGAGGGCCACCCAGCACAGTTCAGGGGGACGGGTATAGCACCGTCCAAACAACCTTGTCATGCGGTCGGTCAGATTGCCGATGGGGCAAAACCATGTCCCCGACAACGATTATGCGACTAATGCTCCCTTCAATTTCGCACTACGTACAATCGAATTACATACTGCAATAAGTTTGTGTACCTCTTCGGTGGTAGCAGTTTGCCTATTGCAGCAAACCCCGGCCACTTGTTCCTGATTTTAGGCCAAAATGGTGCTTCCGTTCTTGGAGGGATACTATTGATGGAAGAACGTACAGTAAGCAGGGCCCAAAAGGTATCGTAGTAAGCCAAATCGTGGAAGGTATCTCAGTTCGAGTGGTAGAGGACCTTGTGCTTGGGGGCGTCCACAACAGTGCCCGTACGTCCAGTTTAATAATGGACACTCCACCTACCGAACGTTGCCAGGATGGAATATTTGTAGGACCCGCTATGAAGTGGCGGGGAAGTGACTGTGACCTTCAGAGCCGCCGGCCGCCGGCCAGTTGTTTGAATATATTCTACGTAACCCCATGTGGATTTCCGGTTCATCTTGGATAGACTCTCAGATGCATTGCGGTCTGTCCCTGACCGCCAATCAATCGAGACCATTGCCCCGGAATTACGGGTCTGATATCGATAAGTATAGATGGAATGGGTGATTCTTCCAGAAATCTACGCCTCTTGAAGATCCTCCCCTCAAGTCTGAGCACTGTTCCACAAAGTAATATCCCACACGTTATTTCACGATTCAAGCAAGACCATTCTAACCCTCTCCTTAGAAAGGTGTCTTCAAAAGCTAGGACGCTGGAAAACTACGTGAGGATTGCGATACATGCTTTAGCCTTTCATATGGCGAATGACCGACCATCCGGACCCCCCAGAAGCCCAGCCCTAGACTGCTCAGTTAAACTCACCGCCCCATGACGCCTATAGACAATTTATTTGGGGGCTATGTCTCTGGAATGTTCCTTAATGCAACGTAAGAAGCACCGCACGCACAGTCAAATCACCAATAGAGCTTGTCACCATCCCACCGTTGTCACCCAGGCTGCTTGGTGCAACAACGATCCAAGTATCCACATACTTTTCAGCGTACGCTGATGATCCGCCGTTGACAAAGCTTCTAGTAAGTATTGGAGAAACCCTTTCTGGACTCTGATGCTAACGCTTCTCAACGACCTACTATGCTGCCCATCCCACGGCAGGTTGCATTTCTAACGTACATAGTCTTATTATTACCCAAAATTTACGCCAGACTCGCTGACGACTCTATAGTGCATTGCAATTCTTCAACCTGTAAGCCCTGCCCTGATTGGTGTCATTTGGATGCTCGCCTAGTGCAACCATTCCTAGAGGCTGTATGACAGAAACAGTTTGGGTTCTGGTAGTTTCCGAACGCCCAGTTCTCGCCCGTAATCCATGGTATTTCTCTACATCCGATCGGTAAGTTCAGAACTGATCCTGTTCCAAAGGCAGGGCAGCTTTTTTTCGTTCACGACGGTCCGTCCCAAGTTTAGACAACGCTCCAGTTCGAAGTTGATCCCTCTCAAGGTTATCTCATCCTCCTTAGTTCATTTCTTCTTCATCGGGCGAATCAGAAAAAGCATGTGCTGTCTCGACCTCGTTACTTCGTGGATTGATTAATCTTCTGTAGTGACCAGACCCCCTTGGCTGCCCCTGGTAATTGTACGTTTCTGTGTCAAATATGTGCTTTCAGGCATACTTACCAACTCTCTGTAACAGCTAATGACAGCATTAACCACGTTAGGTGCGTTCTTACGGGTTGGGAGCGGCTGTTCTGCGAACTGACATTCTGGCCTAACGTTCAAGGCTGTGGCTTAGGTAAACCAAAATCAATTTGACTTCTCTGGTCGTGAGCGCTGAGGAAACAGCTCGGCGATTAGATGTTGCAGTGTCATCGTAAGTTAGGTATATATCGCTAAGCTATCTAAGATGATGCCCCGATACCTCGTTAGGGCAAGAATCCAAAATGTTGTTCTGGTGCATGGGCGTCGTGATGACATTATTGGATGGTGTACGTCCCAAGTAAGTTGAAATTCAGGTCGATGCAGTTTCGTACTCACTGCTGATGCCATCATGTTAGGCGGTAACTGACATACTGGTGGCAGGGAGTATGGTGGCGCTGCTATGGCGTAGTCGCACTGGGTTTCGACGGCACGTAGGAAATTGTGGACCTGACTTCGTATTTCAGTCTGACTCCAACTTTAGAACGGATCGGGTTCTCACCTTGATGGGAATATACGCCGTGAACACCGGCTTAGTACCATGGTAACTACCACTCCCTCAGTTTCCTCTTCGCACCTGAATTCAATGATCTCCTTTGTTAGCATCATGGCCATCGTAATGGAAATTATCGTGAGCGAGGCTCACGGATGAGACAGTTCCTTGCTAATTGGCCTTCCAGTTTCTGTCTTACACGAGATCGGTCCATTTTATTTACGTCCTCTTCAATACAGTAAGGATACCATGTTCTACTACCGGTTGGAATGCATTGTTTTAGCTGCCGTTGTATAGTCTTTAGGAGGGGTGTACACCTTCACTCTCCTTGCAAAGTTGAGTTGTCAACCTCGGTTGTCGAGCATCTATTCACTTGAACTTTTCAGCTTAAATGCACGAATTCGCATGCGGTCGTGCCTCCGCCCGAAAAAGGGTGAAGCGATCAATAATGAGTCTATCTTCATTCCTCCACAGGTGGGAGTTGCGATGTCCTAAATGTCATTGTTGCTTACCGCATTCAGAGCCTGCGGATCGGACCAAGTCCACCACATTTGAGCGGCGATGCTCCCGGCGTCCAATATACCAATGAGCGTTACGGTGGGCAGCCCAATTCCTGCTGTGTGGTTAAACTTTCTGATGCTGTGTCTCATTAGCAGTGGTTTCAAGTGATGATATACCGATGGGTGATGTTGTTACCGCATAAACCCTGTTTCAAGAACCTGAGGGGAAAGGTATTCTAATCAGCCGGCTATTATCATTATGCCAAAAGAATACCCACGTTTTGCTCAATGTTATATTCATGCATTCATTATGATCATGACTTTCATGCCGCAGAGAGTCGAGCGCAGCTGCACAACTGCTCAATGCATTTTTTGGTGTCAGTTCCAAGTATCATCCGACATATACCAGAAGGCTGTGAAAGGGTGTGACCCGAGCGTGCACGGGGGCGAGGTTCTCGTATATTAATTTGGGGGCTGTACCGTAATATTGGCGTTGGTCTGCCAGTGCACATGCGTAGTGCTTGAGAGTGAACATATACACAACAGGGGAATATATCTACAGGGCAAGCCTATCAAGAGAAATCGTATCGATATTAATATTGATGAGAGCCTTGCGAAGCCACAGAGCGGAAGGGTTTTGTAGGCGACTCTCGAATAGCGCACGGCAATGTGATGCAATCTGATCATCACCTAAAGCCATCACATTGGCAAGAGAACTGGGGAAAGAGAACTGTATGATGGTAGCCGATTCCCTGTGCGAGGAATTGAACAGGGTTGGAATGGCATAGAAATCCTGCAAAAACTAACCGTCTACCTGCCAATTCTAGTGAAACGTTTACCAATTTCAAAGGTACGTTTGATAAGAAGACTTGGGATTGAGCCGTGTCGAGTACAGGCGCGTAAGATACCGGATACTCCAGAAGATAACCGGCGAGTGCGATCGCGTCTGACGTTGACATTGGTGGAAGATCCACGCCAATGATGCAATCACTAGCTGCCATGTCCCGAAAGCGCTCTTCTAGAGAAGATAGTGCGCTCCTGACCCCTCTGGGGCAAGGGATGCGCTTCGGTACGTCAGATGCAGTGATGAAGTGTGTTTCAGTGGGACGACCGTTCCTTAACCCGGCCAGTAAAATGTTGGCGTTCACGAGAAACACTTGCGAAGAAGATGGTTCTTGAAGCACAAAGGTACCTTCAAATCCGCTCGAAATCTACTGAAAGGAAGAGAGGAGGGTCCGCACACAAGGGATACATGTAATGATCAAATCGTACTTTCCGAAGCTGTCCCACCACATCATCAAGAATGAGCCTATCAGCCGAAAGGGAGTCCACTAGGCATGCCTGTCTTTTCCGGGGAGCGAGAAGCATATGAGTGAGGGGATCGAGCCAGACACGAAATCAAGCGCAAGCGACGGTCTTAAGTTTCAACGGGTAAGTACCTTAAACCAATCGCAACGAACTGGAATTCTACCGCCGTTTTGCGAATAGCATCCAAAAAAACACGCCGCACCCGTCCAGAGGCGGCTCCCAAACTGTTTCTGAGCGCTGAAACGATGTGCTCGAATTGGGCTTCACGGCTGTTGGATGAAGACATGATTGATGTCCAATTGGTTCCCACGCTCCGGCGTCAAATGTTGACCGAGGTCAACGTCCATTTGTTCAAAATTCGTACCCGCAGCCTTTCCCGCTCCCGTTGCGCCGTATCGGGCCATAGTTCAAACAAAAAAAGGGAGACTCATCTTTTCTCGATGCCTTCTTGGTGCCACAAGATTCTTCTGCTGTAGTAGGCAGGTGACCAGCCTCTCTTTAACGGGAAGCCGCTTAAGCAAGGTGCATACGGTTCCCAATGCACATTATATCATTTCCGTGTGGTCAAGGAGGATGGTCTCTGCTGGAGCCACTCCAGAAATCGAATCGGGGGAAGCATCGAATCCACCTGTGTATCCGACACCGTTGCTACGGGGCTCTCATGTGTTCTGAAGCTCGTTTTTTAATTCATTGGCGTTGCTATGTATCGCGCTTCTTCGTGGCCATAAAATCCTCTCTCTCCCCAGTTGCCGCTCACTTAATGATATGTTCACAATGTGCTGTAAACCTGCAAGTGTAATTCCCTGGCTTCGGAGTGATCGATCGTCCGTGAATAATGACGGCGGCACTACCCTAGACATCGTGAGCATACGGGTTCCGGTCATGGGACCGCTGCAAACTGTGGGGGGGCACGATTTCTTAGACCTATTGCGGTTTAGGAAAGTGCGCACTCATCTTGAACAGTGGGTATGGTCTTCCCCGGACCCGGGTGCGAAGACGAACGTATTATCAGAAGGCTTACTCAAGTCTTCCTGGATTTGTGTGGAGGATGACTAATAGCCGGTTCCCATTCATTCACGACCCGATAAGCTCCAACTCGGTATATAAGATGACGATTGTGCTCGCCATCGACTCCCCACTAACCTCATCCACTACTACTACCTTTTGTGCTCTGTGTCTGGAACTATGCCTTCCCTCGCGTCCCCAGCAAAGGTCCTAGTAACTGCTGCAAATGGCTTTATTGCGACATGGATCGTCTTCGTCCTCATCAATCGAGGCTACAACGTCATCGGAACGGTGAGGTCAGCGCCGAAGGGGGATTTTCTAAAGAAGAAGTTCGGAGATAAATTTGATTTCGTTATCGTTGAAAATCTTGAAGTGCGTTGGTTCAAGTTCGCTCATTTAGGGCCCAACAAACAGTGAAAAATGATGGTGTTACAGGGGAATGCATTCGACGAAGCCGTCAAGTCCACAAACCCCGATGCCATCATCCACACTGCGACACCCATCAATGTCTCCGGTGATCCTCAATCTATCATTAGGCTGGCTGTAGAGGGGACTCTTGGGATTCTTCAAAGTGCTCGGCAATTTGGGTACGGAGTAACTTGTCTTTAGGGCGCACTTCTAATCAAATGGAGATCAGGCACAACGTCAAGCGAATAGTGATTACATCATCTATAGCATCTATATTGGAATCCAAGGATGTCCCCTCATACACCTTCACGGAGGTAAGCACGACGACCAAAGATTCATGTTAGCGATACTGAGGGTTTTGCTTCAACAGGACGACTGGAACTCGGAGTCCGAGAAAATCGTTGAGCGAGAGGGAACGAATGCACCAGCAGGGCACACGTATCGAGCAAGCAAGACCAAGGCCGAACAAGCTGCCTGGAAGTTCATCGACGAAAATAAGGGCTTGCACTTTGATCTGACTACTATCTTGCCTAGTGTGGTATGCTTTTCGTTTCTATAAATCATCGGCTGGAGTTAACTTGGGGTTTTGCTGCATCAGGTCTTTGGGGTAAGTTGGTGGCGGTGCATATCGACGTTCTCTGGCGTTGATCTACTCCTATATCTATATTCACTTGTAGCCGATCCTACACGAGGTGAGAAAAAACCCTTATGGTGTTTACCCGATGCCTTTTCCTGGTTAATTCGATTCAAAGGTCAAGGACGTATCTGCCTTGAATGCTACTATCGCGCTGTTCCGTTACAGCGTGTTCAAAGGCGCTCCCCTGGGCGCCTTTTCTAACAATTTCGTGGACGTCCGAGATGTCGCTCTTGCGCATGTTTTAGCCCTAGAGGTGCCAGAGGCAGGTGGGGAACGCATTATTACATCCAGCGCGCCTTTCTTCTACCAGCAAGCGAGTAAGTTATTGCTTTCACTTATTGTTGCTCATATGGAAGGTTTGATATTGAAAAAATTCTCTCCACCCACCAGTCGACGCACTGGTTGCGGCCGGATATAACATCCCTCTTCGTGAGCCATGGGAGGACACTTCGGTTCCACATGCGGCTATAGCGAACAACGCGAAGTCGAAGAAAATCTTGGGAATCAATTATCGAGATATCAAAGAGACGTCCGTGGATACCTATGCAGAGTTGCAGGGGCGATTCCCGGAATCATTCCCTTGAGCGATCAGATCATCCTTCTTGGAACCGATGTAACGGAAAAGATTTCAAAAGACCGCGGTGTCATGTACCCCGAACCGCTTGTACCACCCCACATGTAAATCAATAGGTCTATGAGCCACAATTTAGGTCTGAATTTGGATACTTCTCAGTGGAAAAGAGGATTTATTAGTTAGATGGGCACCTTATTCATGTGACTTGTACACCAAAGACTGGAAGGTAAACGGTTTCGAATGAACACAGAGTGCACGATCGAGTAATGCAGAATGCCAGCATGTCGGCGAAAGTATTAAGCACTGACGATCTAAGGTTACAATGATTTTGGCTACTGGTTGTGTCTCGTCCGACCTTTCGCAAGGGAATACTACTCTGCTTCGCTCGCCTCAGAACGAAAACTCCGCGGGGGTTGTTGCTGCAAGCACTCGAAAAAAAAGGTGTGTTCTCACGTGGAGAATAAAATTGAGAGGTGTGTTCGTGAAAGGTGGTTGGGGATAGGGTGGACGTCTTGAGGCCTAAGGTTGAATCATGTCCTCTTCTTCTTTCCTCAGTTGCACTCAGTGCGATTCGCGGTGCACTACCCATCCGTGGGGCGCGCCTCCTCTGCAAGCGCAAATGAGTGTCCAGCGTAAGTTCGGCCTTAGTCTCAACATCTGCCCAGTGCGCCGTTGACATCACGAGTTTAGGGTGGTGGATGAGGATGGGACGCCGAATTCGATGGCAAGTGCATGTCGTCACGAACACGGGCGTGAAGCCTGGATTAGGATCGTGATAGTGGTGGTTGTTGTGTGATAGAGTACCCGTGCCATTGTTGTTGCTGGTGCTTTTGTTATGTTGTGGTGCCCTGGTATGTGGGTGAAAGAAGGAGATGTCAACTTGAGAGCGTGGCGGTAGTGGAGGAGTGCGTAAGCCACTGGCCAATTGGGACCTTGTTGAACCAGAACGGGCGCGGGATTGAGCGTTATTCGGCGTTGGTGTTCTCATTCTCGTTGTTTTCGTCGCGTCTTGTCGTTCTTGTTGGATTTTTAAAGTCGCTAGTGGCCCATAAATGGTAGAGACGGAGGGGGGGGCGGAACGTAGGTGAGCCATTTGAATTGTATGATCGCGATGACCATTATCGAATTGGTCGTGTACGAATCGACGCTACTCCTGCCCGACCGTGCATCGCGAATGCTACCGAGGGGAACTTTGGTGGCTAGCGCTGCCAATATCCCCTCCCCTTTCTAGAGGACCTCTCTCTGCTTATTTTTGTTTCTGTTCCCAAAACCAACATTCTTCTCTCTCCTCGCCGTCCAATCCATCTTCCACATTGCCGGAGGGTATCCCCCCAGAACGTAAAAGTGGGCGCAGGCAAGGGTTGCACGACTATTCGAACAGTGTGCCCCTTTTTAGACGCACACGTTATCAATACCCTTATTGCTACGCCCAACGATAGCTCTGGTCCCATCGCAACGGTCGCCTCCTCTCTATCGATGGTCCACACAGTAGCTGCACATCGTATTGAGTCAGTCGTCCAAAGACGAGACTACCCGCCCTGGCCACAGTCATCCCTGCTCTAGCAGCCGCTCTGCCGACCGGGTATCGAAGTAGGATTTGAATTGTTGGAGAGGGTTAATAAGGGTGGGGGAGGGAATAGTTGGGTTCGTGTTCGTTGATATGACAGTGGAGGTGTTGGCCTCGAGACATCCTGACGAGTATGGGTGGGAAGGAGAGGAGAAGAAGGGATGCAGTCATGATGGGTTCGAGGTTGTTGGATGGACGATTTGAAATGTATCACTTTGGAATTGTAGTTCTTTTGTTCTGGTGACATGCCAAGTAGGGGACGTCAAGACCGTTCATCACGTCCCAATCAAACCATATATGACTCGGAGTGCGTCGTACGGCGTTGTCAGCGTTGGGGTTTAAAGTGGAAAGATTCTAGTGGACGAGCACTGACGAAGAGTATTCCACACTGCGATGATTGAGAGGGCACAGGTCGTGGCGTATCGAGAGGCGGTCCGAGTATGAGCTCAGGAGGAAGTGGGGATGATAAATCGCTGAGCCGCCCGTTCGGAGCGCAAGTACGAGTCAGCGGAGGAGTGGAAAGAGACTATCCGGATACCAGAACGGGAACGGGGAGAGGAGAGCAAACGATTGTTGATCTATGAGCACTTATCTGGTTGGTGCGTGGAGAACTGAGCAGCTATCTAAAAACTTGGCTCTTGACACCAGATCGCAAGATCGAGAGACGATACAGAAATCGGAGGAGAATAAGCTATAAGAGTGTTTCGCGACGACTCAAATTCGTCATGTATCAGTCATTGAGCACCTCCAGAGGAGTGCAAGCTCGAAGCCTCATCAAAGACGCTGGGGGTCCAAAGGGACACTGCCGGATCATCAACTTAATTCGCTAGAATGTGTAGCCATTCCGATACTGAATTTACACACTGGCAGTGGGAGTATTGTGCTGGCACGACCAACAACCGGCTAGGGTTGGAGCGTGACACCGGACATCCAACCGGCAAGCCTGAGTGGTGCGTGACAACCGACCGGCCGAGGCCAGGACTGCGTGACACAAAACACTCTGGGTATGTTTGGGTGACGGATTTTCAGTGGGACTCTGCCTGATGGCCTTGCCGACGTGAATGGTGGCCTTCAGTTGGATTGGATTGGTGCTGAAGAGGCTGATGCGGAATCCATTGGAGAAATCGCTGCGGGGTCTGAAGTGGATAGTGGTGAGTTGGGACGGGGTAGACGCGCTAAACGGGTGAGAAATCTGGAGAAGGAAATGGCGAGGTACCGCTTTTGACAGTGTAGTTGCCAAATTTGGGAGATTTGAATTGAAAATTTGTACAACCATTTATTTTGCTCGAAGTGCGTGACACCTGGACATTGGACCTGCGTTACGCGTTACAAATTTCAAAAAAGTGCCGACCGGGAGGGTTCGGCGTTACGCGTTACAGGTTGTTGGTCATGCCAGTACAGTACAGTTAGGCATTTGCCGAATTCGACGCGATCCTCTCTCAAGAAGTTACTCGGTGGGAATGTAGTTAGGACACTTGTAGACTGATAATATCTAGCCCAGTTACTTTGCTATCAAGTCGAAGCCCAAGCGTGCATTGGGGTTAAAACTTTATATATTGGCCCAGAGTCACGTTTTGGTATCCATTTGAATGTGTGGGTTCGGTTGGCAATTTTTTTGGCATTTCCATACGCATATGCGATGCAGTGGTGACTTTCTTCTATGTATAATTAGGGACATCAAAAAATTTTAAAGCAAGTAATTGACTTCTTTTCTGAGAGAGGCTGACTGTGGTCTCGTTGCATTTTTTCGTAGTAGGCGGTCGGATTTAGACTTTACCTCCGTGTAGCATATGGCCTTTTTATTTATATTGGAAATAGAACGTGACTCCACATTTATAATACAAAAAGTGCTTAGACGTTGTGTGTCGCGCGTCCACGAGCAATGACGATTGAGTACGAGTCTGGTCAAATCCGGAAGTCTGTTGGAAATGGTAATGGTCATTTCAAGCGTATTTTTACAACATTTTTTTGACTTACATAACCAAGTGTCAGGTTGGAGCGATGAAGTTTTCTTGGTCAATTGCCTTTGCACACGGATCCCGCACACCAGCGACAATCGAAGTAAATAGCCATCGTAGATTGTCCGCACGTCATAAAATGCGTACTGATGCCATCTGCAGTTGGGTAACAATATCCACTTTCTCCGTCCGAGGAGTTCCAGTGGCCAAGTTCATCGGGAACTGTGATCACCACACCGCAAAGCGTAACGATCAGTGGTGACCCGAGGCTGACCATGGGGAAGTCAGAGCCCAGGTGATTTGCCTGGCGGCAACCATCTGTTGGGGAAACACATTTGTTAAACCCGAGAAATGTTCATTCCCGGCTCCGGTTTACCATGGTCCGATGGGAGGAAAACCCAATGCAGTGAAGCCTTGCCGGCACCGGTAAAGCTGCCTATGTGCTCTGTCCAAGCGCCTATTCCAAGGTGGAAATCAGCCACTATGGCAATCGGAAGTAGGGTGATGAGAACTAAGGCATTCCAGAATCGCATTGTGAAGGTCGGCCAACTGCTACTTATACAGGTAATGTATGTGGCGTGATAAGTATGTTGGCCAAGAAGTTCGAACCTCGGTCTCGAGTAGAACACCTAGAGGGCTGAGGAGAAAACCGGGGGAACCATTCTTCAACAGGCTTTATACGAGATTCCGGTACTCAATCTTGGAAGAGCGAAAAATAATTATCGAGATATATTGCAAACAGGTATGATTATTGCAGTTAAATAAGAAATGAAGACACATGTGCTCGGTCCTGCGTGTTTGCGACCGTAAGCGACGTACATTTGCCATCATCTAACCGGATACAGTCCGCATGGGAGAGTTCGATCACTCCCCTCTGCGATGCTCCCCATTTTAAATCCCACCCTGATAACTGCTAGACAACTGCTTACCCTGCTACTCTCCGTACTGCTGAGTAGGATTTAGGATGCATCAATGGCCGCTCTGCCAAGGGCCTGCGTCCGGATTCTAACCACATGCACGCTACATTAGGAACGATTTTCCTGCCGGAATTGAGCAATGTTGTATAATGATTGCGCGCCCCGAAATCTAGCAGGAAATTTCGTTAAAAACACCTTATTCCTGGGTACCGATGTACAGGAGCCAAGAATGTATTGGGCCTATTATAAGCACCTCCACATGTGGGGCCACTATGTACATGTCCTAACTGGCAGGTATTTCGGCAATATTAATGATGTGGCAGTGAACAAGAACAGTTCGGAGGATTGTTTTTCACTCTTCAAAGACTGAGAAGATAGCGGAATCTCCTATAAAGCCTCTGAAGGATGCCCCCCCTGTTTCTCCTTAGTCCTCTAGGCGTTTCGCTCGAGATCGAGGTTAGAACTTCTTGATTCATGTGGCTGATATATCTATTCACGCAACAGACATTACCTGTAGCAGTCGGCCGACCTTCACAATGCGATTCTGGAATACCTTGGTTCTAATCACTCTACTTCCGATTGTCATGGCTGAGCTCCACTTTGGACTAGCTGCTTACTCAAGTAAAATAATGGGCCTTGCTGCATCATCCGGCCACGCTTCATTGCATTGGGTTATCCTCCCAGCGCAGAATGGTGAACCGAAGTCAGAAATGAAATCTTCTCCAGTTTAATGAATATTTTTCCTAACAGCTGGTTGCCTGGAGGCAAATGACCAGGTGGGCGGGTTCCCCGTGACGGACATCCCCCTCGGTTCACCCCTGAGCGCTGTAATTTGCAATGTTTCCGTTACGATTTCCTATCGGCTTGACAGGTGGTTCGACGATAATGGAACAAGCGGAGAGTGCCACCCAGTTTATTCAGGACCTTCAGGTGTCTGGTTTGCGCATTTTGCGACATGTGTCACACCTTGGGCGGCGATTTACTTCGAAGTGCGCCGGTGCCCCTCATACGTGTGCGAAGGTTGGGTCTGGGGAGCGACCAACTCTTCAAGTTAAGGGCTATGTCGTGTATGCTCAGTCTCGGATCAGAGAAGTGTATAAATATTGTAAATAATTAGTTGAACTGCTTTCCGAAACCGATAAGCACAGACAGTAATGAGGACATGGTTTTGTTTTTTTTTAGCAGTAGCTTTCGCGATATACTGTACGCGCACTCATCAGGAAACCTCCGAGGTTGATCCTGCCGGTTGAGATCATCTGAATGTCAATCGCTCTGGGATCACGCCAACCAGGTCCCTCGATCTCAATCAACCGGAATCCACGGGATTTTTCAGAAATCTTTGGTTGGTTGGGATGGTTGGTCTGAGTTCACTGGTTAGGCTCGTTTTGCAATCACCTCAACCGGATCCCAGGTTGTGGATTATAGGAACGGTTCATATGGTCCAATCCATTTATGTGATTGGCTTTCTGTCAGACATCTATGCATCATACAAGTCATGCAGCGGAAATTCCCGCTACTCTGTAGCAGGTCTTGTAGAATTTTCGACCTTGATTGAATGCGTTTGATGACAAGGTCCTCTATTATTGCCAATTCGGGATAACCCAGGGTCCTCCCATTATTATCCATTCTCAGTTATACTCTTATCTTCCCCCGGCATTCTTTCTACTTCTCGATCGTTACCCAGCAACTTGCCATCTTGTTCACGCAATGTTCAAAGAAATCCACACACCATCTGTTAAGGATTGCAAAAAGATCAGTGTTGTCGAGGCATTCCAAAGTAAGCACAAGTGCCGATGGTTATCCTTTGTGGCCATCATTCACTTCACTTGAGCACAGAACCTTTGACCTCCATCTTCCTCTGTGCATGCCGAAGTGTGAGGCCCCGGCCCATGTCTATATTCCGCCCACAACATCAGTTGATGTTGTGTTGTGTAATAATTATGTCGCGACGCTAATTTAGCGTCGCGGAAGCTTCTCTATTTATTTGTGCCGAGAATGTATAAGATTGTATATAAACCCTCGGGGTAGCTGTAAAAGGCGGATCAGCCTTTACTTCTACCCCGTTAATATACAGCCAAATCAAGCGTATACTTAGACGGACTTCTGAGGCCTGAGGCGAACGGGGGAACAGAACATTACCGTCCCCAAACTAGTAAGATACCTTTCACTCTTATTCTCTTTCCATTCTCGGCACCGCGTTACCGGCACCGAAACCCCATTTGGCAACGCGCGCATCGTCAGCCCCTGACAACACGCGACTTCGATCAAGTTCTCACACGAACTTGTTGAACGACTCGACACCTCTTCTGGATGTCGTGGAGGTACAACACCAGGAGCACGTCCAACGCTCCTGCCAACACGGTCGGCCCCTCCACTGGCTGTAGGGTGGAAGACGACACCACCTCAAGTGATGGTGGTGATCTGGGCCTGCAAGGGCCCAGGGACGCGTCTCAGACGCGTCCCACCTATATGAGAGACGTTGACGAGGTCACAACGTCTGAAGCCCTCGCAGTGGAGACCCTTGCGGCATTCGTCCCAATGCGCGCGTCGCGTCCTCCATCCCCAACCCACTCCCTCGCATCTGAAACGGCGCGAGTACTAAGAAATCGCGTCGACCAAGTCGACGACGACATCGCTGACTTGAGAGGCGATGTCCATAACATGAATACCCAAATCTCTGAGAATAGCGATAACATCGCTCGTCTAGATCGTAACATCATTAAGGTGGAGGAAAGACTTAATGAGAAACTAAACGAAATTCTCCTCGTGCTCTCTCGACGCGATGAGCCAAAGCCACCCGCAGCAACGGTGGATAACCCACCTGCAAACCCTCCAGTGAACCCAACAATGGGTGGAGACCCTGTCGTCGTCTCTGACCAGACAAAAAAAACCGCTGTTGAGGCGCAGGCGCCCCAAGAGGTCCCTGTAGTCCCCGTTAATCAAACGGGTCAACCAATCACTAAACCCGCTGTGGAGGTGCAAGCACCCCAGGAGGTCCCTGTAGTCCCCGTTAATCCAACGGGTCAACCAATCAGTGGGGTCCCCATACCTGGAGGGATCCCCACTGTCTCTGCCATCATCACAGAGTGTTATGGGAATGGACCTAGAATCTTATGGTCCGTGACTATAGACAATCAAACCTTAGCCCCTTCAACTTTATTTCTTTGTCAAACCCCATGCCAAGCTTTCCCACTGGGTTTTGGTGCTGGCTGGGGGATTTGTTGAGTTTCAAGGGACTTTCTTTGACCATTATGATTTTTATATTAGATAGTTAGAAGTCATATGATGTATAAGGCAGATGCCGGAACTGTTCTCATTATCGAATACATAACCCTAAAACCTTGTACCGCAATTGTAACATCCTCACCATTGTGCCACCACTGTAAACTCAACCTGTAACCCTGGAACCATGTCCACCTCCCTATTCCTCCTCTCCATGACAAAACCGCAACGAGGTGGGCATTCCCACGCCCAACCTCCTGCTGCCCACTCCCACCAGTCCACCGGGTGGTCGAGTGGTTACTCCCATCCAACCAGAAGTTCCCTATCAGGAACTGTAACCTATCCCACCTCCTCAGGAGAAGGATATGGTCCAGGCAGCTCCAGGATGCCTGGCCACGCACCCGCAGGTCCCACTTCCCACGGTCACCCACTACCGTGCACTGGTCCGCCAGCCCGCTTTCCCCAACAACTCCCGCTACCGGTACGCTCCCATGAGCGCCA
This sequence comes from Cantharellus anzutake, assembly GCF_015039405.1. Taxonomy (NCBI): domain Eukaryota; kingdom Fungi; phylum Basidiomycota; class Agaricomycetes; order Cantharellales; family Hydnaceae; genus Cantharellus; species Cantharellus anzutake. The sequence goes on along the minus strand of NW_024066993.1, from coordinate 336,965 downwards.
AGTCACCGATAGCCACCAACTGGGTGACTCCCTTTGGGAGTCCCAGTATCCCTCACTACCGGTACGCTCCATTGAGCGCCAAGTCACTGCTAGCCACACACTCCCAGCACACCCGCTACCGGCATGCTCCCAGGAGCGCCAAGTCCCCGTTAGCAGACAGCCAGGTGGCTCCCTCAAGGAGCCCACATCATACTCGCTACCGGTACGCTCCCAGGAGCGCCAAGTTACCGTTGGCCGACACACAGGTTACACTGCCAGACACTCATCCCATTCCGTTCTCCCTCCGATGGCTACGCAGCCACCTCCATTAGTGAGCCGAACGGCTCAGGTTGGGTTCCCCGGAACCCATTCCTGTAACACAGAGGCGACAAGTTCACGCCTGTCCATCGAGGTACAAGAATCTGATGGACGTTTTGTTCCCATCTTTAGTGGAACTAAGCCACCTACCCTGCCGACGGCGCCAGTAACCACTGACACCAAGGGAAAAGGTAGGGAGATCAACCCAGGACAACTGGCTGGATCGTCGACTGCGGGGGAGAGTGGAACTTCTCCATTCCATCTCAGACCAGGCTTTGTGCCCGTGCCGTTCATTCTGTCGTCCCAACCCACGAACGGTGGGGTGAAAATACCATGCGTTGATGCTACTCAAATGCGTAATTTCCCTCCCGACCACGGGAGAAAGAAAGCAGTGCCGATGAAGGCCACTGTGGAGACGATACAGGAGGAAGATGGTGACGCAGAAGTCACCAGTGTTCCGTACGATTATTACACATGGAAAAAATGCCTGATCTACGTCCAGGATTGTGTAGATGACATTGGCGGACAGCCCACCAAGGTCAGACCTATCTTTGCTAAGCGTAGTCTCAGCGAATCTACTTTCGACTTTAACGCCTGTCTGGATGCAGACGCAGCATTCGTATACAACGTGGGTCGTGGGGCAAACGGTGAAGACCCTGAAAGACTGTCCCACGGCACAGCACTCAGACGGGTGCTGGATAACTACCACCGATTCTCACAACCGCCTGCAGCTCCAGAAGGGAGCAAGAGGCGTGTAGACCAAGTTAGGTCTAACTCGGGAAGAAGGCCCCGCCGTCCAAGTGGGGATGGTGATGATGAGGATGGTGGCAAGGGTGGCTCGTCCTGGCCCAACCCACCATTTCCTGCCCCATTTGGCACCGAAGCAAAACGGGAGCCTTCATCCAACTTTCCAAACCGCTCGTCTGTATGACCCGGTTTGTTTGACTCAACCATGCATTCATACGCAGCACCTGCGGCACGAGTAGTGCCTGATCCATCTGAGTTCATGACTCAGCTTCTTGAGTCTGCATGCCGAAGTGTGGAGGTTCGAATCCTGCAGCCACTGCCTGCAGATGTACGCCCAGAACTGCTCAAAAAGATGCAGGGACTGACTCCGACCATCAAATGGTCTGGAGAGAATAACTCGAAAATATTCCACAACTGGCTGCACTCATGGCTAGCCTATATGTCGTCGTGTGGGTGGAAGGGTGAAGCTTATAACGAGTTCCACGTCCACACTTTGACAACCGCTGTTGAAGGCGAGGTGCAAGACCTCCTGATGCACTATATACGCATTGGAGTGCAGAACGGGGTAACTCCCCCATTCTGGGATCTACTAGAGATCCTTATCTACACCTTCATCAAGAAGTCTGCAGCAGTAGCATCCACGAAAGCGTTCAAAACGCTTTCATACGATTCCACGAAGGGAATCAAACACTTCTATAACCAGCTGTATCGTGCAGCTAAGGAGATGATCACGCCTCCTGACCAGGCAACGTTCAATGAACGTTTCCTGAACGCCATCCCTGGCGAAATGCGTTGGGAGATGGTTATGCACCACGAAATTTCCGTGGACTACACAACAAAAGACGAGTTGTGGACCGCCGTGCTCTGCCTGGACCACACGTACGATTCTATTAAGGTGATCTCTGCATATCGTAATGACTTGCAGGTGCCAACCGCATCGAAATCGATGCAAAAACATAATACCAATGCTGCAGCAGCACCCAAAAAGGCTGCTGACTCCTCGTCCACCAAGAAAGTGTACAAAAACACATTCAGGGGGAACACGTCAACTCTGAAGAGCGGACAACACTCGACCTTCCGTGCGAGCTATTCGCCGGCTCCAAAAACAGAGAAGTCGACGTTGTCTACAGCAGCGAAATCGACGCCATCCTTGGATAAGGATGGGAAACCGCGTTGTTATAAATGCGGGAAAGTAGGGTATCAACGTGATTGCCCAAATCACAATAAGCCCAAACCGCGCATGTACAACATAGCGGTTGAGTCTGACGAGCGGGACCTACAGGACTCGGAGCCTGTAGAAGATCCGGAAGGAGTTGAAGATCCTGCAGAGGTGCAGGACTATATGGCCGACGATGAGGCGTTCAACGATAGACTCGTGGATGACCCGTACGACCCCAACCTCCTCGCTGAGGTGGAGGAGGAGTATGTAGAAGTGGATGCCGACATGTTCGTTGGTGCTATGACGTTGGTGGATCCCACGGACGAAAACTTCTCCATTAAATTAGCATCTGCTCGGCAAGCAGACAAACTGCCATCTGATGAGCAGATAGTAGCTGAGCTTGTCGACGATGCAGTAAAGACCTACAAGAGGGACAGTGTTATACCGGTCCCAAAATCTTCATACAGCAAACCGTCAACACAAAGTGTGATGAGTTCTTCAGTGCCTAACAAGCTTCTGAAAAAAATGCCGCCAATATTCGACGCAAAGTTTAGAATCTCGCAAGAGGCAGGTAAATACCCTGAAAACCGCAGCGCCGACTTAAGGCAGATGCTCACCGGCGAGGTTAACATCGCCGGGGTAAAGGCTTTTGTCCTATTTGATAGTGGCGCTGAAACAGATGCCCTATCTCCAGATTTTGTCCGAGCAGTACATATTCCACTGCTCGAGTTGCCAAACCCCTTGGTTCTCCAGATGGGGACCAAAAACAGTCGTTCGTGCATAATGTACGGCATGAATACTCCCGTAACCATTCACGGGGTTACGTCTACTCACTATTTTGACGTCGTGAACATTGACCGCTACGACGCCATTCTCAGAGCTCCTTGGCTGAGTGCCAATGGAGCGTCCCTCAATTTCGAAACTCACACCGTCCACATAAAGACGGGCAACATCAAAACGTTTGATGTCCTAACGGAACGGGGTAAAACCTCTGTGGGGGCTGCTGCACGCAGTCACCCCAAAATTCCCTGTGCACCGAGATCCGAACTGCCATCTAAACAGACGGCATGATGCAATATGGCAAAGGCTGGAAACCCTTCGCCACGTGTCCTTGCCATCTCCGCTCAAAAAGACGCGGATACCTCCCAGTGGCCCAATCACTGGCCAAGCCCGAGGTCGAAAGACCTCAGGCTTCCCGACTGTTCCCATTTAGAAGGGCTGCCAATGACAGACCCTGAATTCGTGCCACTCAGGAATTGGTGGCGTGAACGTTTCAAGGATGTCATGGCGCCAGCTCCTGAAGTCCTACCTCCGTTCAGGGAGGTTAACCACCGGATCAACTTGATTGATCCGAATAAAAAATATATAGAAAGAAGGGCTATGTGCCCTCAGGCCCTCGAACTGCAGCTTCGAGAAAAGATCGCTCATTATGAGCGAGCCAAGTGGTGGGAACGCAAGGCAGTCGCGACGGTGGCTCCACTTCTTTGTCTTGCAAAGAAGGACGGTTCTTTACGGACTGTAATCGATGCGAGAAATCGCAACGTGAACTCAATTCTCGATGTCACGCCCATGCCTGACATGCGTTTCATCATGGATAGTATGGCTTGGGTAACTTATCGATCAAAGATCGATATGACAGACATGTACGAACAGATTCGTATCGAACTGGACTGCGTACAATACACGGGGATGAGTACCCTGTACGGTACTTTCATATCGAATGTGCTGCAACAAGGGGACTGTAACGGCCCTTCCACGTTCCAGCGTGTTTTGACTTGGATCCTAAGAGACCAAATCGGTCGAGCCGTCCACGTATGGTTCGACGACATCTTCACTGGAACTATGACAGTGAAGCAACACAACGAGAAATTCTTGTGGATATATACTCGTCTAAGGGACGAGAAGCTCTATGTGAGCCCAAGGAAATTTGAGCCATTCGCCCCTGTACTCGACATACTGGGGTGTAAAGTGGACTCAAACGGAATCCACGCAGATTCTGACAAACTAGACAAAATAAGGAACTGGCGAACGCCAGAGAACCACACCGAGGTTCTGCGATTCCTAGGGCTCATTGAGTACCTAGCGAAATTCCTGCCCAATGTCAGTGCATACACTGGACCGTTGCAATCCATATGCACCAGCCATATGCCGTTCCGCTGGAGCACCCTACACGAAAAATGTTTCGCGCAGATCAAAGTAATCGCATGCAAGATGCCGATTCTAAAGCCCATAATCTGGGATATACCGGATTCAGAAGACCAAGACAAGTACCGTGTCTGGGTGATCACCGACGCCTGCCCCACTGGCATCGGGGCCATGCTCGCACAGTGTTACGGGGATGGGGGAAATTCCCCATTCCTCGATCCGTTCTTATAGAGGGATGAGTGAGGTCATATTTGGTCTGTACCATAACAGGATATGTAATCGATGAGTGATCCCAGTCTTGCCTGGGGGTGGACGATCGAATTCCCATCGATCGCGATTGGTGATGTAGTGAGCTATTAAGGGATTGATGGTAGGTAGTCAGAGATGCCAGGACGGACGGGTCAGCCACGGGTACTTGGCGCTCCTCAATGGAGCGTACCATGTGCGAGGTCGCGACTTGTGAGATGGGTGAGAACTTCATATAGTTGCCATCGGGTACTTGGCGTTTGCAGTGCAAATGTACCGGTAGCGGGTTGATGTCATAAGCGTGCAATGAGGACTGACTAGTAGGGCCTTCGGTGACTTGGCGTTCCCAAAGGGAACGTACCGTTGGCGGGGAAACATGATGACTGGCGAAGGAGGGAACAGACGGTGGATGGGCGGCGACTTGGCGTTCGTGTAGCGAACGTGCCGGCATCACGGGAAGATGGGCCTCAAAGTATTCACGATCTCCAAGATCGTGAGGTGACGTCGTATGTTGAGTACTGGGGGGAGAGCGGAGTGATGAAGACCCATAGGGTACAGATTCAGTAGGACAATACACATGTTGAGAGTCTTCGACTCTTGACCTCGAGTTCTCGCGGCAAGGGCCATTAGAGGACTCGATATAACCAGACTTATAAGACATATTGAGAGTTGTACAGTCACACGGGTTCAGTTGAGTCACAGGGAGGGTTGTTACAGAAGACGGTACACGAGACAGTTGTAGAGCAGTTGTTAGTTAGCGGGAACCGCCTTTGGCGGTTTCCGTACAAGACGCATGACTATCTACAAATGGTAAGGTCGCAGGAAATCCCGTGAAACACAAACAACCTCGGCCAGCACCAAAACCCCAATGGGGAAAGCTTTGCACGAGGGGGGGGAAAGGGGTAGAACGGGTAAGGAGGATAGGGTAGCGGGATAGAGGATGGAAAGGAGAAAGAGGGGAGGAGCGATAGAGAGGGGAAGTCTTTGACCATGCGACGGATATGGTTGTTGGAGACTCCATATCCGTAACACACAGGGTGCAGAATGGCAAACCTCTAACCCTGCTGCATTTATGTCGAAGAAATTCACCCCGACTCAATGGGCGTATTTCACCTATGAGCTAGAAGCTCTAGGCGTTCTGGAAGCGCTCACCAAATGGCTCGACGAGCTGACTGGTGGGTGGAAATTCACTGTGGTCACTGACCACAAGGCGCTTACTTACTTCAAAGAGAAGAATCACACTGCACCGCAACACATTCATTGGCAAAATTTCTTTCACGGTTTCAATTGTGACATCGTGTATGTACAGGGCCACACGAACAAAGTGGCTGACGCCCTGTCGCGATACTATGAATCCTCGTCAGACGAGGATGTCCACTACGACGATTACGTATCCGCGGATATACATATTGATAAAGAGGGTGACGACCTGCCCTTGGCGCGTGCTGAGGAAGCACGAGAATTATTACACCTGCACAGGTTAAGACTGCAGTGCATATGCCTGGGTGCGTCCCACTCTATCGGAGACGCTCAGGAGCCACAAGATCTCGAGGCATCCGTGCTCGATCCCCCTGACGATCGTCAAGGGAGGAGGGAGCTTTCCCTCGAAGATGTACTGCCGCCATTGGCAGAACTACGTCCTCATGTGGAGGACAAAGCTTTCATCGCAAGTGTGAAAGATGGCTACTCCAAGCACACTGCTTGGAGAGGGATCCTCGCAAAACCTAGGGATTTCCCTAAGTTCTCGATCGTCGATGGCCTAATTTTCCGTCTGAATGATTCAGGCGAGCCACGACTTGTCCTCCCTGAATCTATTCATAAAGGGGAGAGGATTACGGGCATCGCGATCGAGCACACACACCGAATCCTTGGTCACCTCGGCGCCAAGAAGATGCTCAAGTACATATGCAAACACTACTGGTGGTCTTCGATGTCAAAAGACATCGAGAAATTCTGCATGTCCTGCGGGACGTGCCAGATGACCAAGAAAAGCAAACTCAGATATCCGGGACTGCTTCACCAGCTCCCGGTCCCTGAGAAACCTTGGGAGTCAATCGCCATGGATTTCGTTGGACCATTCCCGACGAGCCTGAGTTATAACTACCTTTGGGTAGTTCTGTGCCGACTAACGTGCCAGGTTCACCTAGTGCCTGTGACGACCCAGGTCAAGACTATTGAGCTGGCGCATCTGTTCCTGCAACATGTCATGCGCTTGCATGGCATGCCAACATCCATCATGTCAGACCACGACATGAAGTTTACGTCTCAATTTTGGACTGAGTTACACTGACTCATGGGTGTTAAACTCAAGTTAACTACTGCGTTCCATCCTCAAGGGGATGGCCAAGCAGAACGAGCGATCCAGATGGTGGTCCAGATCCTTCGGTCATTCGTCCGACCTGATCAGCGAGATTGGGCCGTGCATATACCCATGGTAGAATTCGCATTGAACTCAAGTGCAAATAAATCAACGGGATTCGCCCCGTTTGAGTTGATATACAGATACCTCCCACAGATGACTGTGTCTCTGCCATCATCCAAATTGCCAGGGGTAAAATCCTTTGCCCAGCGGGCCCTGGACAACATCCAGGCCGCTCACGATGCTATTATTAAGAGTCATGTAGAACAGGCTATCCAGGCGAACCGACATCGGCGCCCTGATTCCCCAAAACTGAAGAAAGGGGACTACACATATCTTTCAACGAAAGATCTGAACCTCCCCAAGGGGAGGGCGCATAAGTTGTTGCCAACTTATATTGGCCCCTACGAAATACTGGAGGTATTTGAGGACTCATCAAACTACGTCCTCAGGCTTCCCCCAGTATTGATGCAAAGAAATATCTTTGCGAAGTTCCACGTCTCATGGCTCGCACCTCATGAGCTGAATGATTCTGTGCTGTTCCCTGGGTGTGCCGTAGAAGTATTTTATGACTTTGGCGATGACCCAGAATGGGAATACCAGGTTAAGGAAATCGTCGACCATCGATGGGATGACGATAAGTCTTTATGGTTCCGTGTCCGATGGGGACTTGGTGACCTTACTTGGGAACCCTTGGCCAACGTAAACGATCTAATTGCGTTGGATGACTACCTAACAGTACAAGGGGTAGAGAACGTCGAGGAACTGAACCGTCAACGATGGGATCAGATGCTGGACAATAGATCCAGCAGACCATCATGACCATGGCATGAACGTCGCCTACCGGTCCGATACCAGCGGATATCAATGCCTTATCACGGCCAACTATGGCGTTGAAGCCATGAGTTGCCTAAACTGGCAAGTCCGGGAATATCCGAATAATATCGGATAAATGCGACGAAAGCGGGATCAAATCCTGCTTCCTACCATCAAATTTGAAATCGCTCAAATGAACGTGACTGAATCCCCCCTCGCTGATTCTTCCCTCGACCTTTCCCCCATCAAGGAGGCCCTTGTAGACTCCAGTCCAAACTCCCACCTGTAAGCCCCACCACAGATGCTGCCATGTCATCGATGGACGACAACTCCACAGTCGCTCAGACTGTCACCCCTGAAGTGCCCAGCACGGGCGTTTTATCCCCAAAACAGGACCATTTGGTCCTGCCCACTCACGTAAGTGCGAGTGAGAAGTACCCCCACCTGCCGCGTTCCACGCAGACAGGGCTCGATCAACTCGAAATGATTACAGAAGTCATGTGGGCCCGTATCGAGAAGAAACTCGAGAAACGTAAAGAGACTATGTTCGAAGACGAACGTAGGAATGATGAGCTCGATGAGCTCAGGAATAAGTATGAGATGCTGCAGAACAAGGCCAACGACCTGCATTCTGAAAACGACCATCTTCATCGACGGGTCGAATCCCTCCGAAAGGCCAACGACGAACTCAACGAGGACGTCTTTAGAGTCGCACGCATGGCAAGGGGACGCCCTGCGTCTCCCAAACCCGCCCCGATCCAATCTTCTGCTCCCTCGTCGTCACGGCCCACTGTTCCCCAAACCATCGTTATCCCCAGGGTTGGCCTGGTGGATCCTGCATCGGCCAAGTCTGCACCGTCGAAAAAAAACCACCTCTTCCAAGAGATGGGCTCCCACGTCCGACAATGACGAGATGGAAGGCAAATGGGTCGTCGACCCTGATGCCCCATTTGAAGAATTCGTCGTGAACCGTCCACCCGGCTACCATTACTATGAGTACTACGACGCCAAACTCACTGAAGTGCATGGCGAACCCCTACCCCCACCAACATATTGTTGATCGGTGGCCCTTCCTACCCGCTTCTACGACATCGACCATGTCGATAGAATCGAATTCCCAGACGCAGCTGCACTTGTCCACAACAAAGAACCTAAGTGGTTCGAGTTGGTTCATAACTACATACACACCGAAGAAGGTGTGAGGTTCTATGCCACAATGTACCATCTTGCCTGGTCGTTCAAGACGGGCAAGCCCTCGCAAGAGGATGTCGACACCTGTACCGACTGGTACAGGGTGGCTACAAACAACTGCGCCTCACGAATGCATATGTCGCGTGACGACATTGAGACGGAGGCGAAAAGACTTCCCGACCAGTACCCCCCGGCTCGTATTGCACGGATGTACATCCTCGCGTGTCGATGGATAAAACCAATGACTGACGACGCTCGCGAGCATCGTAAAATTCAACGTCAGGAACGAGCACTCATGTACTCGAACCCTCCCCCAACGTCGTACTCAAACCCACCTATGATGTACGTGAGCCCACACCCTGTGGCGTATTCAAACGCCCCACCTCCGCCGCAATACCCCCCTCCGACGTATGCACACTCGTCAGTGTACGAATCCACCCACGCACCACCAGTGCGAGGGCATGCTCCCTCTTCTCATGGATGCGGCCATCCCGCGCACCATGTCCATTACTCGCACCATCATCAAGACGAGGATTCGTCCATGAACGACGCTGACGTCGAGACTCGTCACTACGACGACAACTATCTGAGCGATGATGTTGCTGTTGACGCAGCTAGGTCCACGACGACTCGTAGGACTACATCGAATCGCCCATCCGGCTCTGGCCCATCCGGGTCCGCACCGCGTAAACAAATGAGGAACTGACCCCCTCATATCCATACCTTCGTCAACAACAATGCCATTGTTGATTACTCACTTTCGTCAACGACAAGGCTGTTGTTGATTAATAACTTCTTACCTTCGTCAACGACAATGCTGTCATTGATTGTATATTCTGTACCCTTCGTCCTTCGTCAACAGCAATGTCGTTGATTATTCATTTTCTTCGTTGGCGACAACTCTGCCATCGACGACCTGCACTGTCAACATCGTCACGGTGGACAATGGTATTTAATAAACTCACAACGACGAGAAAGTCGTTCCATCGTCAACAACACTGTCGTTGAGATCTGGGTGCATATGTTCCAGGAGAAACTCTAAGTGGGCTTCGCCTACAAACTACTATTATAGCCTCCTGCAATGAGTGTGCCCCCGTTTGCATACATCCTTTGTATGTAGAACGTTAAAAATTTATTTCTTTAAAATGCTTGCTTTCCCCTTGTGTATATATGCTAGTACCCTGTCTGCGATCTAGTATTGCAAGGGAGGAGGATGTGAGGCCCCGGCCCATGTCTATATTCCGCCCACAACATCAGTTGATGTTGTGTTGTGTAATAATTATGTTGCAACGCTAATTTAGCGTCGCGGAAGCTTCTCTATTTATTTGTGCTGAGAATGTATAAGATTGTATATAAACCCTCGGGGTAGCTGTAAAAGGCGGATCAGCCTTTACTTCTACCCCATTAATATACAGCCAAATCAAGCATATACTTAGACGGACTTCTGAGGCCTGAGGCGAACGGGGGAACGGAACGTTACCATCCCCAAACTAGTAAGATACCTTTCATGAAGTCAGTCCCACAATCTTCTCCCATCCACATTGGGATCCAGAAGGACATTTCTGTCACACCATTCCCTCCCCCATGACTCAAGAAGATACCTGGTCGACATCAGCACTTTCGATCAACATGGAGCATCTGTCAGGGCAATAGCCCTGAACCCTGAGCCATATGTACAGTAATTACAAGGTACATAATAGTCACGTGAGTAAGCGGTAACTTCCATTAACTGCTTACACACACTGTAAAATACACACCTTTGTATCACTTATGGCTCTGTGTGCTGAGCTACCCCACTGAGACCTCACACTTTTTTAAGTGTATGAGGTGTGTTTTACAACACAACCCACCAAATCTATCAAATCTTAGCAACTTGACTTGGTAGCGCTGTCAGGGCACAGCCCCTGACCCCACACACCCTCAGGTACCCTTCCGCCATTTTCTCCTATTTTTCCCTTCACTGTTCCACAATCCCGCATGCATGCAAACCATGGGAACGTTCTGGGCGAGTTACTCGCCCAGAAACCATCACAGCCACAACCGTGGGAAGATTCTGGGCGAGCAGCTCGCCCAGAATCTTCCCACGGGGGGGTGCCAATTATGGAAAGTCGGCAAAGAGCCAAAAACTGTATAGTTCCCGGCTCCCAGTTGTAGCGGCTTCACAGGAGGTTGAGAAGGTTACCCTTCTTCTCAACTCATTTCCTGTGAAGGCTGGGGCTAGCCCCCTCAGTGAGTTCGAAGACCTCGGACTGGGACTAGATACCCCAGCGACTCGGAGGATCCCCTTGGGCCCATCACGGAACGAGGGCCGGGCCCTGACAAGCGCTGATGGTGCCTAAACATGCCCACAAGGGCAAGGTCGCATCTGCAGCAATGATAAAGAAAAACGAGCAGTTTATAAAGAAACTGCAATCTCCCATCATGGGAGATTCAAATCAACAGCCATCATCAGACGATGATGAGGATCAACACAATCCGTGTTGAAGTTAGCAGTCCAACGCCACAAGCGGTCAGGGGCAGTAATCCACCCGGTACGTCACTGCCAGATTGGAAGAGCTCGGACCGGACAAATTGAGCTTTGGGAGAGGCGTCGGAGCGCTCCTGCAACTTGGTACTGGACCACAAAGCGTCCAGTTACCTTTGTAGTTCATTTCCTTTTGTCTCTCTCACGTATCACTGTTGCCACTCACGCATGTATTTAAGGGTGAAGCCTGCAGATGCGGATACCCAACTAATCAATGGTATCCGACATCTCAGTGGGGCCCATTAACAATCCAGAGAGAGCAACCACCTCAGGGCTGGTCCCTGAAGGTTTTGAAAACTTACGTGGAGTAAGTGCGGGGCCCAATACCCCTAGAACTCCACATCACATTGATCTCACCCAAGCTGGGGAAGATCTCTCACCTCCTCAGGAGGTGATTGACTTGCACGACAAATGTGTAAGCACTGAACAATCAGCCTGAAAAGCTGATTGGATAGAGTTGCAGGAAACTCCAGGGCCCCACTATCCCCTGGAGTCCTCCCCCATGTCCCCAAGTCAAGCCCCAAAGGCAGACAAAGGGAAACAGAGGGAAGAACTGTCAGGGACGCGTCCAGGGTGGAGGGGGCCCAGATGTAACGCCTGGCAGAAGGACCCTCTCAGGGAGCAAAGTGGGCATGCATGCTGACAGGCCCGACGCGGGACTGCAGTCCCTGGCCACTTAGACTGAAGTGGAAAATGTGAGAAGAAGGTTACTTCTTGTCAGGGCACACACCCTGACTAGCCCGGACCCGGACCCGCATCTGGACCCGCTTCCACCTGCCGCACTTCCCACATGTGCGCACGCTCCGCACGCCGCATGCTCCAGGCCCGGTTCCTACCCCTTCATGTGACTTCCGGGTATCCCCGGAAGTTTTGCTGATATTGTGGCCACTGTGGGAAGATGAGAAGTTAGCTTCCTTCTCATCTTCTTACCCACAGTAGGTTGTGCCCTGGATAGGGCTGGTTACACCTCAGGGCTGTGGACCATAGGGGAGGGTCATGGGGACCCGGGAGTCGTCCCCTGACACTTCTTCAGTTCCCACTTCAGGTACATTTATGTACATGCAGCTTGGGTCACATGATGGGTGCCACGTCATCCTTGGAGAGAGCCGCAGCCATCCAGGTGTCCCCACAGGGGATCCTGAGAGCGTCTGCTGCAGGTGCACATGCTGGGCATAGCAGGAAGCCATCTGGGGTGTCTGAGCCGGACGGGTTAACAGTACAATGATACAAAGGAAAGTGGTCCATGTAAATAGAAAGAATAAACAGAAAGGGAGAATGAAACAGAAGAGAAAGAGGAAAGAGAGAAAGAGAAGAAGGAGAAGAGGGAGGAAGGAGGAGGGAGAAGGATGGGTAATGGGGGAGTGGGTGAGGTGGGCCCAGGTGGGCCCAGGTGGAGCTGGGTCAGGCAGGTGTGCCCTGACAAGAACCTCTGCATCGGCTATCTGAAAAACTACTGGACTTGTTCCAGGTTCCATCTGAATGGAGGACGGAAAATGAAGACCAACTTCTTCTCAGGCTAAAAGCCTGGGAAGGTGCAAAGAAATGCCCTGAGAGCAGGATCTCCCAGAGCATGGAAGCTCCAAAAGAATTTCCGCTGTTTACACTACCCCATGCCATGCCAGACAAGGCAAGGTTGCCAACCTCGGAGGAGGTCTCCAAGATCATGAAGAGGAGGCGAACCGGAATGAGGGAGTTCGCTGAGGAAGCCTTACAGAAAAGTAAGGAAAAACCAGCGAACAGACCCCTCTATGAAAGGGAAGGACCCTCCACAATGGCCTTGCCTAAACAAAGTGAGCATGGAGTTTTTACTCCAAGAACCCCTTCTGGAACCCCCAGAAGCGGCAATGTCAACTGGGGAGAGTCACTGCTTGCCCAGCCAAATTTCCTCCTGGAAAACCAGGAATTGCACATAATAAACGTGATAAACTCGATCCAAAAAAAGATCAAGGAAATGAGCCATAATAGCATGGCTTGTCTAGAGATAACTCTAGAAAGAATGGCCAACACAATTGACAGGTTGACTGACAAAATCAGCGAGCAGACAGACTTGCTGAAGGAAATAAACTTCTCACAAAATAGTGAGGAAACAAAAAAATATCCCTGGGCCACGGGCCAGGACAAAACCAGAACTCGTGAAAAATTCATGAAAAGAACAACCAGTGAAAGTACACTGGAGTATCATCAGCAACTCAACAGAGACACTAAGGAGATCCTTCTCCCAAGGATAGGAGAAGACAATGCTGAAAGAAGGCACTGTTCAGAAATCAGGAGGAGAATCGGCACATACCAAAGGTTTGGCCAAACATCCACCTTCGATGAACCTCTCGAACAGAGAGGTAACACAACCACACACTCTCAAAACAATGAGAGAATCCAGATACAACTCCAGGCGAGATCGCCCGAAACTAAAGAAACACTGCAAGGAAAATCCCTCCAGCGAAAACCCCCCCAAAGGAGAGATCTCCATTGGATAGTGACCCCATGAAGGCAGGGGAGCAAGAGGAGTACCTGGAGAAAAGGCCATAAGAATGGCTGAAGTGAGAATACTCACTCCCTACCCAGAGGGAGTGAAGCCTGAAGCTCTAAAGAATGGGCCGGCTTTCCCTGACAAGAAATGGTCAGGGGAGAATGACATGGAGTCATTCTGGCAGTGGTTCACAGAACTACTGGGATTCCTTGCCTCATGAGGATGCAAAGGTTCCCAATTTGACAAAGTTCATCTGTGTCATATCCATACAATCCCAACCTCCACTCCGGGCTCCCGGAACTCCGAACCTGACTTCCAGAGTCCTACTTCCCTTCTGCCACCTCCTCCTTGCTGACTTCCAAGAGGTTATCCCACCTCCGGCTCCAACACCACCTTCAGTCCGACTCCGGAACATTCCGGGTCCGACCTCAACCTCGACACCTCCCAGACAAGCACGCAACACCTATGCCCCTGACTCCGGACCTCCGCTCCGGAATCCCATTTCACGTCTCTGTCTCTGGAACCTCTGGTCTTAGCTCCGACCTCGGACTTTGACCCCACCTCTGCTTATACCCATTGTATTGGTTAGCTCATTTCATTTAATTATGTTTGCCAATATTCCGGAGTTTAACTTCCAAGTTCGGACTTTCTGGACTTACCTCGGACCTTGCAACTATTGCACTGTCCTATTCAATTCCGCTATTCTCCCTCATTCCTATTTGGGCTGCTGCTTCCTTTCTATTCAGTCAGCTGGCCATTCCCCACTCCCATCCTCCTTCCTTCCTCCTTGGGCCTTGGCCCTTCATTCCTCCTTTGGGAAACACCATTGAGTCAAACACTTGACCCTCAGTGTTGTTCCTCTTTCCATCTCCCTTTGTCTCCTTTCATCCTACCCTTGTTCCTTTTGATTCTGGACCCCTCCTTATATACAATGTACCTAGTAACTTGTAACCTCAGTCCAAAATCAACCTGAATTCCCCCCAAGAGACTTTCCCTCTGCTAGATCCGAAATTAGGACCCCTAGGACAACCAGCAATGGCACAGCGCTCCACCTGAGTCGCTGAGGCCGAGGTCCTTCCACACTAAGTCTCCGATTCCACTCCGGAGTTGTCCGAATCCACTAGTTCTAACAATCTGGACTGCTTGATTTGCGGATTAGGGGGACCTGCATTTGACCTTGGAATAGGACTCTGAGACAAAACTCTCCTCAGAGGAGACGAGGGCATGTTCCTCGAAGTTATCAACATACTGATGAGAACTTTCATCAAAGCCTCTGCTGCATTGAATGTGACAAAGAAATACTGCAACGTTAAATATGAAGTGGAAAAAGGCCTAAAACAGTTCTACTTAGAACTGTCTGAAGCAGCGTCCCAGATGGTGATGCTGCCAGACCAGGCATCCTTCAACACCAGGTTTTTAAACAACATTCCCCTCGAATGGAAGAGGGAAATGATTGCTCATGACAGAATCAGAGCAGACTTCTCCTCAAATGAGGAGATGTTAAAAGCAATATCTTGTGTAGACAAGATAATCGATGGGCTGAAGATGTCTTCAGCCTACAAATCGGGATATTATACCCGAACAACCACCACGGCAACCATGGGCTGCAGTAGAGCTCTCCCATCAGGAAAGAAGGCTGAAGAGCCAAAATCCAGATGGAAAGAGGATATATCCTCGAAAAATTCAAGGAAAACTGACCAAAAGTCAGTCCCAATTTGTGGCAAATGTGGCAAAATAGGGCAAACAAAAGATTGCCCAAAACATAATGCAATGAGCGATGAAAAACCAAGGCGCATAGCCACCATGGAGATTGTAAATGCATCAGAAGAAGAGTCAGAAGACTCATCAGATGAAAAACCAGAGAACAACTCTGGTGACTCTGGAGCATCAAGCTTCGAAGTAGAGGACCCATACAAGGGACCTCAATACTCACCCAACTCAGAGGGTGAGGAAGTTAATGTCGGGACCATAAGGATGGGCCCAATGTCAGTCATTGATCATGATGACATAAATTATACAATCAAACTGGCCGTAGCGTGCCAGTTAGAAAACACAGCAGATGAGAAAGTTGCTGAAGCCTTGGTGGAAGCACCAAGAAAAGATGCCTTGGGGAAATACACCAAAGTACCCAAGGAAAACAAGGAGAAAGGGAAGAAGGACCAAAAGTCCAACGAAACCCAAACCCCCTTGTTTGATGCAAAATTCCACATCTCAAAAGACGTGGGAAAATACCCTGCAAACAGACTGCTCTCAACAAAGAGAATGCTGACAGCTCACATAAAAATAGCAGGTGTAAAAGCCTACACGCTATTTAACAGTGGAACTGAAATGGATGCTATATTGCCGGACTTCATCCATGCGGTCCATATCCCAATTCTCCAATTGGAGAACCCAGTCATCCTTCAAGGGATGAAAGGAACAAGATCACAGATCCTGTTCGGAACAAATGTGGAGGTTGAGATCAACAGCCACGTAGAAAAACACTACTTTGATGTAATTAACATTGATAGATATGATGCCATATTCGACACCCCCTGGTTAAACAACAACCAGGTAAGTTTAGACTTCCGGTCCCACAAAGTGAGAACGGTGAACAAGGGTAACATAGACACCCTTGGAACCAGTGAAGACCATGTGATGAGATCACATGGGTGGAAAACTCGAGCAAGGGCTCAAGAACAGCCAAAAAAGAAGCCCCCTGACAGGGAGGCGAGACTAAAACACACCTCAGGGTAATCGAAAGAAAGTACCCTGAAGGTTGGCCCAATCCTAGTCCAGAAGGACTAGAACTTCCAGACGTACCACATCTGGAAGGACTCTCCATGAATTTGAAACACTCAGGGAGTGGTGGAGAGAGAAATTTGAAACCATAATGGCACCAGTGCCATTAGAAATGCCTCCCTTGAGGGAGGTGAACCATCGAATCCTGTTAAAGGATCCAAACAAGAAATTTTGGGAAAACACCCTGAGATGTCCTGCAGCACTGCAGGAAGCACTAGCGACCAAAATAGATCGCTATGTAAAAGCAGGATGGTGGTATCCTGTGAGCAGTGAGCAAGCATGCCTGCTACTATGCATCTGCAAAGCAGATGGATCTTTGTGCATGGTAATTGACACAAGAAATTGTAATTCGAACACGATCCTCAATGTCACACCAATGCCAGACATGCAACTGATCCAAGATCAATATGTCGGATGTGTTGCAGGTGGGATAATCGCCCATGCACAGAGCCGGCTCAGATACCCGCTTCCAACATTCAGAAATCTACTTTCATTCACACGATGACTTGGTACGGATTTGGTACCTAAAAATAGTGCTAATTCGTACGGTTCCGATGATATCAAGAACGTCCCAAACGGTGGATAATTGATGGAGTTCTGCATTGGACAGGTTAGGCACAGCAGGTCACAAGCATGTGCAGGCATGGGAATCTCAAGCGGCAACCCAAAATTCCAGCCTCACTCGTTCCCACGGCGTCTAATAAATCGGTAAAAATGCTCATTGGCCGCATAATAGTTCTATTCAGTCACATTTCCAATTTCAGCTCTTAATTCTGTAAATCCATTGAGAAATCGCTTATTTTCTTATATTTTCATATTTTGCCATCATTGATTGATATTCTTTTATTGCTGCTGTTACCCTTTTTATTATTTGCCTAATAAGGTATCCAGGTGCCATATGGAACCAATATTCGCCATCTATTCTTTCTAAAAATAATTATTAGATATAATCTTGTACATACTGGGTTTTTGAAAAGAAGTTCTCCCCTCCCCCAATTTCTCTAAGGTGCTAGGATGCACTAGAGTGGGTGTGAGTGAGTGGAATTCCAACAGTAGGAATAAGGGCAACAATCTAGCCTGCAACAAGTGGGTAGTGGATTTGTTGAGCCTGGACCTTGCGGAAATCTGTCAGGGCCCGGCCTCGGACTCGGAGGCTCCCTGACCTCAACCCCCATCTAACCTGTCCTCACACTATGCGGGGCATGAGATGTATAGTAAAAGGAAAGATAATATATACACTTGCCTATGCGGGGCATGAGATGAGAAGAAGGGTAAAGGTCTCATCTCCCTGCATGGTTGCTATATAAAGGAATGGGTCACATGCCCACAACTATACAGCTCCTAGAGTTGTGTAGTGTGACCCAGAGGGAACATCCAGGTGGCAGTGCCCAGTAAGCGTGGGAATGTTCTGGGCGAGTTGCTCACCCAGAACTGTGGCTGTGACCCGTGGGAACATTCTGGGCAAGCTGCTCGCTCAGAAAGTTCCCACGCTATCCCGTGCGCGCGCGTGTACACAACACACAAAGGCAACAACAAGGCAACAGTCAAAGAATAAAAGGGGGTAAAGTAGGTGGGGAGTCTGGGGCACCCTAAGGCAGGGTGCTGAACCCTGACAAAATCCCAGAGAACCCACACTGGAGTTAAGGATCAAGAACGTAGCGAGTTTAGTGGAGAAAGTAGAGTTTAGGGAGAGTTGTCCCCCACAAGCTGTGTTGGCATAGAGAGCTGCGAGCCCTCTTTCAGCATATGAACAAATATGTGTGGATCCAGACAATGTTCTCTACGCCCCATGGGATGTACAACTCAAACACGATGCAGCAAGGAGACTGCAATGCTCCCTGTACTTTCCAGCACACATTGACCTGGGAACTACGAGGAGAAGTAGGCATATGCCTACACGTCTGGTTCGATGATATATTCACTAGCACAAGCTCAGTGGAGAACCACAATAAAGCATTATTGTGGTTGTTTACTCACCTCAAGGGGGCAAAGTTTTATATAAGCCAGAAAAAATTCCAGCCATTCACTCCAATCCTAGACGTTCTAGGAAGCTGCATGGACGAACAAGGCATCCACGCTCAAGCAGAAAAATCTGCAACTGGCGAGAGCCAGTAGACCACACAGGAGTCCTAAGATTCCTGAATGGTAGAATATCTATCAATATTCATGCCAAATGTCAGTGGCTACACAGGGCCACTGCAAACAATCTGCTCAAACAAGCAGACATTCAGGTGTACACCACTCCACCAGAAATGCTTTGATGAGATTAAACATCTCACTTGCAGGGCTCTGATTCTGAAGCCTGTCCAGTGGAATCCACCAGAAAACCTCTTGGAAGAAGAGAGGAGTAAACTCCATGTCTGGGTCATAACAGACACATGCCCAGCAGGCATGGGTGCACTAATTGGACAAGGCAAAAAGTGGCAGACCTGCCGCCCAGCTGCATTCATGTCCAAGAAGTTCACCAACACACAACGTAGGTACTTTGCCTACGAACTCGAGGCCCTGGGCATCCTCAAGGCACTCATGAGATGGCAAGATGATCTCATGGGAGGCTGTGAATTCACAGTAATCATGGATCACAAAGCTTTGAAATATTTCAAAGCCAAAAACCACAACTCAGGTAGACACCTGAGATGGCAAGCCTTCTTCGCAAGCTTCAATTGCGAAATAAAATATGTGGAAGGCCACAAAAACAAAGTGGCAGATGCACTTTCATGGTACTACAACTCGTCAACTGACGAGGATCTGCATTTCAATGACTACATGTCAGCGGATATCCATCTGGATAAAAATGCAGAAGACATTATCCCTGACAGAGTTGAGGAATATGAAGAACTGCTGCTAAGCAGTACTCTGAGTAAAAACTTAGAGAAAAAGAGACTTGCAGCAATATGCATGAGAAATGCCCTAGAGGAAGCTCTAGGGGGGAGTGACAACCTAGAGGAAACTCTAGGGGGGAATGCCCAAAACCTGGAAGAAATAATAATTCCAGAAGAGAACCTTCGAAAACAATTTGAAGGAAAAGACCTCATTGAGGCAATAAAATCTGGATACACCCAAAGCCAGATCCACTGGGAAATCCTAGAGAACCCTGGGAATTTCAAAAACTTCTCCATAAAAGATGGGCTAATAACCTGACTTGGAGAAGGAGGGACAACTCAAATAGTAGTCCCAAAAGGGAACTACGAAAGGAAGGACACCCACAAGTTCTGCAGGTCTTGTGGAACCTGTCAGACAACAAAGAAAGCACCAGGAGAAATCCTGGACTGCTTCACCCACTCCCAACCTGTCACGGCTGTGCATTCCGGCCCGCTCCCCACCCGTTGTAGGCGGGCACAGCCAGTACCACGCAAACGAGCCGATTATCGCGATTCTACCACTCTCATCAAGCACCCCACTTCCAAAACACATCTACCACTGTTCCAAATACCCCTTCCACATTTTACATATTTTTTATGATTTTTTCAAACCATTCCTGACCACGACAACCATCAGTTTCCAAATTGGGCGACTGTCACCCGCATATTCCACCGCTGCCTCTGTATCTCCATCAATTCTCCACCGATCCGGACGAATTTGGTATCGTTGGAAAGCCCTTGTTAACACGAGTCGAACGATGTTACTAGCGACGGATTTGGTTCAGCGGTTGAGGCGATCGCCATGGTTCTTTATTTCCTTAACAACATCAATATTTCTTTGATATTACTTTTTTTCTTACTTGTTCCTTGTGGATCTGTTGCCGTCCTAAACCCGTCGGATCATTCGGATTTCCACGCATACCTTTTTCATATTTATAACTGCCTCTTCCCTGTATTTACAAAGAGGACTCCCCCAAAAACAGAGAGGTGCTCCCAACAAGAACATGAAGTTCTAGCAGACGTTACCAGCACCCACAGTGGCGAATACGAAGCCAAAGAGGCTCAAGACATAGTGCAGGGACAGAGTTCCCATCTGTTTGATTTCTAGTGAGATTTACGAGATTATCATTTTTATCACATCGCACCCGGACCATTTCTCCTCCCCCCTTCCTCATAATCCGAACCTCCCCTGAGCATTCCCAACTCTGTGGCCCCCTCTCTTTCTCGTTAGGGTGGTAGATCCCTTGCCCCCTTACACCGTCCCGATGCCGCCCGAGCCCGTTACCGCTATGCGAGCGTGAGCGCGAGCCCCAACCTCAGCCCTATCCTCCCTGAGGACTCCCTGCTCACTTCCCTGCTTGCCCCTAGGCTCCCCTACACTTGGCCGACTCCCCCGCTGCTGCACCAACCTCCCCACCCTGAGTCCGCCTCCGGCACCGTGCCCAGTGCGACTCCTCTACCCTGCCCACTCGGCCCCTACAGGGCCACTATCATCCCTGCACCCGACTCTGGCCCAACTCCGAGTCCAGCACCGCTACGATACCATCGCCGCTATCGCGGCCCTATGCTCTTTCCTTTATTTATCTGTTATTGTTTGTTTTGACCCTCGGTCATTGCCGGCCGCTATGCGGCCAACCCCGCTCCTTATCCTTGTTTGCTTCCGGACCCTTCGGCCTTCGGCCCGGGTCCGCTTCCATTCATTTCTTCCTCCTATATATATCCTGTATACTACATTATAGTACTTTAGCTCTAATATCGATGTGACCACGACCTCTAAGTCCTGACCCCAACAAGGCAACCCCAGTAAGTCTGAAATGAGGGCCAAGAGACAACTAGGGGGCACAGCGCTCCTTTAGAGTCGCTGAGGCCAAATGCCCTACCCTTGGGCCTTGTCTGAGGCATCACGGCCATCGCGGCCTATAGTGGCCCGCAATGGCAACCTTCGGTGCCGACCCCGGACCAGTGTCTAACACAACCCTGGAAACACCGTGGTCGTCAATAGCCATGGACTTCACAGGTCCATTCCCAACAAGCCTGGGATATAATTACCTCTGGGTAGTCATCTGCAGGTTGACGTCCAATGTCCACCTGATTCCAATAAAAACAACAATGAACACGTTGGAACTAGCATTCATATTCCTTTGTGAAGTTGTAAGACTTCATGGTCTACCACACTCAATCATATCAGATCGAGACTCGAAATTCACATCAAAATTTTGGTGCAAATTACACTGAATACTCGGTGTGCAATTGAAATACACAACTGCATTCCACCTGCAAGGCGATGGCCAAGGGGAAAGAATGGTACAAAAAGTAGTACAGATACTACATGCGATGGTCAGACCAGATCAACGCGACTGGGCAGCGAAGCTGTCAATGGCAGAATTTGCAATCAATGCAAGCTCGAACACATTGACAGGATTCACCCTGTTCAAATTAATCTATGGCCACATGCCAAAGATGTGCCTAACAGCACCACCCTCAGACTACCCAGGAGTGAATGACTTTGCCCAAAAGGCGAAGGAAAACCTCATGGCAGCACACGATGCGATAATACACAATCATGCTGCCCAAACAATCCAGGTGAATAAGAAAAGATGCCCAGACCCACCTTTGAGAAAAGGTGAGCTTGCATACTTATCCATGGATAAGTTGAACCTACCCAAAGGGAGGGCAGGTAAACTAAAGCCCCTGTACATAGGGCCTTATGAAATTCTGGAAACATTTCCAGAGATGTCAAACTACGTCCTCAAGTTGCCACCACAACTTGAACAATGTGGAGTCCACCCAAGATTCCACGTATCCTGGCTTGTGCCTCACAAGCCAAATGACCAAGAAATCTTCCCAAATAGGGAAGTAAACATATTTTACGATTTTGGGGAAGACCCCGATCGCAAAGCAGTAGTTTGTGAAATCCTAAACCATGCATGGGTTCATGACAAACTCTGGTTTAAGGTCAAATGGGAGCTAGGGGACACCACATGGGAACCCCTAGGAAATTGCAACACTTGGACAAGTACCTCACACTACAAAATGTGAGGGAACCAGAAAATCTCCCTATCAAAGAAGATAGGGAACTCTCAGCATCACTACACCCCCAAAAACGGAGGCAGAAGAAGTGAAGCTGAAGGGCGATTGCCCACAGCCAAGAGCGTGGGAAGATTCTGGGCGAGCAACTCGCCCGGACAGCCACACCATGTGCTGGACATCACATGGGCTAGGAGTAACTTACCTAGATCACATGAACCACAGGCTCACGTGTAAAACCACACACACTTGCAGCAAATCCCATGCACGCAAAAACCTAAACCCCTCCCACCACCATGAGAAACAAAACAACGAAAATGTCGTTCTCTGGGGGAGGCAACCCTCGATTTGATCTGAACAAACCACTGGACATCGAGATACGACAACCCAGGGAGCAAGGCTCCCCGGAACAACAACAACACCAGGTGCAGATAAGCACCATGGACTATACATACGATGCACACAGTATAAATGAGTGCCGCAAATCAACAACCACATGTGGTGCAAACTGCACCAATGGCACAACAAGCGCCATTCCAGGGGCAGCATTTGCTGCTGCAGCCCCAGGCATACTCCCCAGGGAACTTCCCTGGCCAGATCACCCCCTGGATCGGCCAATTTGGCCCAGGTCCAACAACACCTCAGCCAAATGCAGGCTGGGAATCAGCCATCGCATCAGCAGTAGTGCTCAGACAGGTCAACTCTGTCAGGAGCTGAAAGAGATGAAGTCCCTCATAGGTGTTAGAACGGGGCGGAAACGGACGACTCCGGAGTGGAATCGGAGACTTAGCGTGGAGGGACCTTGGCCTCAGCGACTCAAGCGGAGCGCTGTGCCATTGCTGTTTGTCCATTTGGTCCTTAATTTCACAGTAGGTGAGCAGGAAGTCTCTTGGGGGCATTTCAGGTCGATTTCGGACTGAAACCAGACAAGTATGTACAAGCGCCGATATATATAAAGAAGGGGCAAAAGCACAAGGGGAACAAAGGGTGAAGGGAGCGGAGCGGTACCGAAGGTCACAGGGCAAGACCTGTGATACGTCCGAAAGGAGGTAGAGAGGGCGAGGCCCAGAGGGGCAGGAGGATGAGGGGAAGTGGGGGTGATGACTAACTGGCTAGAATAGAAGGAAGCAGTAGTCCAAATAGGGATGAGGGGGAATTGCGAGAAATACATTACAAAACGGCGAGAGTGCCGGAGGCGGTCCGCGAAGCTCGGGGGTTGCGGAGCTTACGGAGCTTACGGAGGCGGGGTTGGAAGTCCGAGGAATATTGGCAATGGTGTTTACGTAGTATGAGGTCACCAATGCAATGGACTAAGACCGAGGTGGAGTCAAAGTCCGAGGTAGGGACTATGACGGAGGCTCGGAGTAAGGTACGAACGGTGTCCGAGTGTGAAGTACGGAGCAGCGGTGGACGGTCATAACTTGGCGGAAGGGTAACGGAAGGAGGAGAGAGGGGACAGGTAAGGAAGAGGGAGTGGCGGAAAGGAGAGTAGTCAGGTCCGAAGGTGAGTATCGGAACGGACGGGGGAAGCGTAGGGGGATGACGGGAGGGTGGAGGTGTTGTGAGGGGGGAGCGGAGTTGTAGGAAGGGTGGCGAGTGGGGTGATGTTCGGTCCGAGATGAGTATCGGAACGGACGGAGAAAGGGTCGGAGAGGTAAGAGGAGGGGTGTGTTGCCAAGACCGAAGGTGAGTATCGGAACGGCAGCGGTAGGTTATGACTCCGGAGGTGAAGAGGGTGGAGGTCCGGAAGTCAGGTCGGGGTCAGGTATGCATGGATATGACAATAGGAGGGAGACGAGGGAGCAACAGCAGCTCCTCGTCCAGGCCATCCAAACGGGCATGGTCTGATAACTTGAGGGTGTCAGATGATGCCTGTGATAATTGCGCCCATTGGAGGTGCTGTTGGAATTTGTACACATGGTCTTGGGAACCTAAATGCTAAAATATGGACATTCTGGGAGTTGAACCGCAGAACCCTGCATAGGTACCAAGAGTGTGTTACCATTACACTAAATGCCCACATTAGGCGGAGGTGGTTTCTAACAGGTGCAAGTACAATAGAGCACGAAGAGATGCCAAGGGCATCTTCACCTCTCTGAAAGACACAGAGAGAAGTCAATCTCCAAAAGAGGGAGATCGAATTACTAAAACACGAGCTCAAAGAGGCACATGCACTGGCAGACCTCACTGCCAAACCCATCATGATGGGGGCCTCCCAGGTCAGGGGGAGGGGATATGGTGCCAGGGCATCAAATATCCCACCACCCCGTGGGCAGGCAACCCTGTCTGGGTTGCATAAGGGCCCACCCTCAGAAGGGCAAACCCATGTCAAGGGGAAGAGGGAGAGCGGTGGGCAACCAACAGCAGACCCCAAAATGGGGACCACTGCCAGAGGCAGCAGGCTGCTGAGTACCTCAGCACCCTATTGGCAAGCTACCCTGCAGGGAAGTGTCCACATGCTATATGAGACCACTGAACTCAACAAGTTCGGTAAAGTCAAAGCCCCAGTCAACGTAACAATCGACCCCAACTTCCCCATGAGGAGAATAGTGGGGTCAGAAGCGGTGCACAACGCTGCATACGCTTGGTGGACAAGTGTGAGTGGGAAAGAATTCATACACTGGTACGAACAGGCTGAAGCCGCCTTTAAAAGCAGCAAGGTACACAGAGTCCTTCATGAAAAAGCAAAGGAAACTGAGAAATACTTCTTGGGACTCCCAAGTATTGCAAGACTCATGGAGGAGTACAATTCCCCAGAGAATAAGGGAAAAATCTCCTGGGAAAGTCTAGGCAAAGCTGCCTATATCAAGTCCCAGTTCAAACCACTCAGGACCCCTGAGGAATGCGCCACAAGAACTGCAGAGCGGGAAGCGAAAGCTTCCAAATACTGGGAAAGAGATGCAAGTCTCTGTGCTGGACAAACAGGCCAGTGACCACCCTTCCCCATGGGAAGAACGGTAAACTTACCGTACTCTACACCTGAGCCAAGTAGCTCAGGAATGCAACAACCCACTCCCACCCAGGAAGCACCCACTTCGTCAAGCCCACAGTTTGACAATGTAGCTCAGGCTATGCCATCGCATCCGACGCAGCAATCAGATGTCCAGATGAACAACCTGGAGGAAACCCTCCTCCGGGGCAATAACTCTACCCTTGAGGAAAGGGAAAGTGACACAGTAATACACCATTGAGGCGCCCGTTGTAGGAGAAATAATGGTCACCCTATGAAAACTCATTATGGAAATATGCCAGATAAATCACAAAAACCCCATATGACAAGTAGATATGAGAAAATAGAAGAACCTGAATTTTAACAAATTTTAACGAATTATTATGACTACATATGATAAATTGGAAGAAAGAAAATTAGTAAAAATACTTCAAGCTTAGCACCAACAAGACAGAATGCTTGGGGGAGTTTATAGCAAATATTAAACAAGGAACTAGGACAATCAGGCAAGATTTGACTATAAAACCAACCAGAGAACCTCCATGGAAACTACCTTCCCACGCCCGCACATGTAGCTGAGGATGGAAGTACCACGGAACAAGGATTCCTTAGGAACCAATGCAAAATTCAGTTTGTGTTTATAATAGGAAATGTAGATGTCTTCCAAACGGACCCAATGAAAGTAATTACAGGGAAAACT
This sequence comes from Cantharellus anzutake, assembly GCF_015039405.1. NCBI lineage: Eukaryota > Fungi > Basidiomycota > Agaricomycetes > Cantharellales > Hydnaceae > Cantharellus > Cantharellus anzutake. The sequence continues at coordinate 310,695 of NW_024066993.1, read as the reverse complement.
ACCCATAAACGATGGAGATATGACTGAAACTCTCAGAAAATGAGGACAACATTTAAAAGGCAAGTGCAAAGAACAAGCAGTAACGACTGAGACGAGCTTGATAGCCCATTAGAAAGGAAGGGATCTAATCTTAATCCACCCAAATTTTCATAATAAAAGGTTCACGCATCAATGAGATATTCAATAACGGGATGAGCAACATCAAAGTCATGGCTCAGGGAAAAGATGAAGTTCACGTAGGATCCATGTTTAAAACACACAACGAAATTTACATGGAAATAGTTATGCAAAGTTTCAAACGGTCCAGCTGTTGTGAAGTTACACCAACGATGGGAATATAGAAATCCGCATCATGCTTAAAGACATGTGAGGGTGGCGATGCAAAGGGAACCAGCTGTCGGAACTGAGATCTGCACTTCAGCAGATCGTGAAGACCAATTTCTGTCCAAATAAGGAAGACCCCGGTCAAAACAAAGCATGGAAAGTACAAAACAACCTTAGATCATGAGGGAAAAATCTGAAATAAATCATGGAAGCCCATATTAAGGATACAAACACCCACACATACAATAAATTCCGAAAAATTAAACAGAAACAGCGCCCACATACAAACGAGTATGGGAACAACACATGTGAATACTGAATGTGCATGTGAACTTTTGCTAACTCGACGAATACCGAGAAATAGAGTACAACTTTGGTACCATTGGAAAGGTGGGAATAAATGAAAATTTATGATGCCGAGAACGTGAAAAACCATTCAGAAATGAATGAGATACAAGGACATGAAGTTAGAAACCTGAAAACACGTGGGAAGACAGCTTCTAGATGTCCAGAGCCCCAAATAAAATACATAAAAATATGATATCTTCGAGGACGACCTATTATAACAACGAACAATACATATGAAGGACTAGGATGCAATAATACAAAGGGGAATCAGGGGAGATGGACGAAATCCATGAAAACCATTAAACTATGACAGACCATGGCAGGAATTTTAGGGAACGGTATACTAATGAAGCAGAGAGCTATAACACATTCGTTTGAACAATTCTTTACTACCAGCAACTTTTTCTTTCAGTTCTAAACCTGAATAATTCACTCATTTATCATTTCAAGTCTCATTTCAACTAAATGTTACTGGATAAAAATAGAATAAATCAGCTGAAGGTCTCAGTGCAGCCATACGCATAGTAATGTGAAGTTTGAATTCAGAATGACCGAGTCATAGCGAACTTAATGGTAAATAGGAGGAATTTGAAATAGAAAACTGCGACAAATGCAGTGCAGTCAAGTTCTAATTGAACCATTAAAATAGCTTAGGTGAGGAAGGACAATAAGGATTCTAGGCACAGTCTGACCACAGTAGAGCCGCAGTTCAGCACAGCTGAGCACAGTAGAACTATAGCATGAGAAATTCATTTTTATTCAGTTTGAGGAAAATACACTGTAAATAAATCCTGTAAATACAAGGTAGAGTGTGAAAAAGGAAGGCAACCCAAGGAGTATAAAAGGGAGACCCTTTCTGCAACTTTTCGCCCCCCCTCAGAGAAGTAACAAAATAGAGTATTATTTTTCTCAAGCATTTCTGGTTGTCACTCCAGCACAAAAAAGTGATATACAGTTAAGATTGCCACTGTAGTAAAAGGCAGCAATTAGGGAGAGAAATATTAAGTAAATATTTCAACAGGAGAGCTGGTTAACACTCCAGATTTCAAAGTGTAAACACAAAACAGTTATTTTGCTACTGTTAAAACAAGCAATAAAATAAGACAAAAATAAAACAAACTCAAGGGACACTTCAGACACAATCTAAACCCATTAACTGAGTAGAATCTTTGAAAATTCACCAAGTAGAAGATTTAATTCAAGTTAAAATCCAAATTAAACAATCCTACACAGAATTACACCCAGACAAATTGAGAAATTACAATAGAGGAACAGCTCCACAGGGCTTTGTTTATCTGTAAGTCAATTCTCAGAAACTTTTAGACTAACCCATAAAATAGAATTAGCCAAAACACTCGGATCGGTACTATAAATACAACAAATATTACTAGTACACTTCCCCATCCTAACTAAAGAACCAGGGAACAGCTTGGTGGTGGTCTCATTTGAACCTCCCAACTGACCTTCCTTTGTTCTTGTTAGAACTGGGTGAGGGTGGACAATTCTGGAGGGGAACCGGAGACTTAGCAAGGAGGGACCTTGGCCTCAGCAACTCAAGTGGAGCACTGTGCCATTGCTGTTTGTCCATTTGGTCCTTAATTTCATAGGGGGCGAGCAGGAAGTCTCTAGGGGGCATTTCAGGTCGATTTTAGACTAAGGCCTAAAACGAGTATGTACAGGCACTGATATATATATAACAAGAGGGCAAAAGCACAAGGAAACAAAGGGGATCTGAATCGGAACGAAGGCATCCAAACAGGAACAAAGGGAAGACCAAAGCGGAGTGGTACCGAAGGTCATAAGGCAGAACCTGTGGTACGTCTGAAAGGAGGTAAGGAGGGCAAGGCCCAGAGGGGCAGGAGGATGAGGGGAAGTGGGGATGATGACTAACTGGCTAGAATGGGAAGAAGCAGCAGTCCAAATAGGGATGAGGGGAAAACGCGAGAGATACATTACTGTCAGGGACTCGTCCGGGGTCGAGGGGGTCCAGGTATAGCGTCCGGGACCGAGAGCCTGGCGGGGGGCGGATTGGGCATGCGTACTGACAGGCCCGATGCGGGACAGTGGTCCCTGGCCACTTAGACTGAAGTGGAAGGTTGAGAAGAAGGCTACTTCTTCGGTTCCCACTTCAGGTTCGTTTATATACATGCGGCTTGGATCACATGACGGGTGCCACGTCACCCTCGCACACAGCCGTAACCATCCGGGTGTCTCCGTGGGAGATCCCGAGGGTATCCAGTGCAGGCACGCGTGCTGGGCACAGCAGGAGGTCGCCCGAGGTGCCCGGGCCGGGTACATGGTGGGCGCGCTGCAGATGGGTCAATTGTACATTGATACAGAGAAAGTCGTCCATGTAGAATAAAGGGAGAATAAAGAAGAAGTAAGATAAGGAGAAACTGAGGAGGGGAGGATGAGGGGGAAGAAGGGAAAGGGGGAGGAGGTAAGGGAGGGTGGAGCGGCGGGGTACCGGGTCAGGTTGGGCCGGGTGGAGCTGGGTCAGGTGGGTGTGCCCTGACAATTACAAGCGGCAAAAGTGCCAAAGGTGATCCATGGAGCTCGGAGGTTGCGGAGCTTATGGAGGTTGCGGAGGCAGGGTTGAAAGTCCAAGGGATATTGGCAATGGTGTTTACATAGTATGAGGTCACCAATGCAATGGACTAAGGCTGAGGTGGAGTCAAAGTCCAAGGTAGGAGCTATGATGGAGGCTTGGAGCAAAGGTACAAGCGGTGTTCGAGTACGAAGTACGGGACAGTGGTGGAAGGTCATAACTTGGTGGGGGGTCGATGGAAGAGGGCCAGAGGGAAGAGAGAGGAAGGAGGAAGGAGGTAAGGTGTGGAGGAGAGGAAAGGTGTCAGGTCCAAAGGTGAGTATCGGAGCGGACAGGAGGAGAGTAGTGTCAGGGCCCGGCCTCGGACTCGGAGGCTCCCTGACCTCAGCCCCCATCTAACCTGTCCTTGCACTATGCGGGGCATGAGATGTATAGTAAAAGGAAGGATAATATATACACTTGCCTATGCGGGGCATGAGATGAGAAGAAGGGTAAAGGTCTCATCTCCCCGCATGGTTGCTATATAAAGGAATGGGTCACATGCCCACAACTATACAGCTCCTAGAGTTGTGTAGTGTGACCCAGAGGGAACATCCAGGTGGCAGTGCCCAGTAAGCGTGGGAACGTTCTGGGCGAGTTGCTTGCCCAGAACTGTGGCTGTGACCCGTGGGAACATTCTGGGCGAGCTGCTCGCTCAGAAAGTTCCCACGCTATCCCGTGCGCGCGTGTGTACACAACACACAAAGGCAACAACAAGGCAACAGTCAAAGAATAAAAGGGGGTAAAGTAGGTGGGGAGTCCGGGGCACCCTAAGGCAGGGTGCTGAACCCTGACAAGTAGGAGGGTGGCGAGAGGAGTGGTGTTCAGTCCGAGGTGAGTGTCGGAGCGGATGGAGATAGGGCAGGAGAGGGACAGAGGAGTGGAGGTGGCATGGGGGGGTGAGAGGAGGTGTGGTGTCAGGACCGAAGGTGAATATCGGAACGAACAGCGGTAGGGTAGGACTCCGGAGGTGGTGAAGGAAGGAGGTCCGGGAGTCGGGTCGGGATTGGATATGCACAGATATGACAGTTCTCTCCTTCACTGTGAAAACACCTTCCCCCAACTCAAGGCCTCACACACAATATTGTATGCAAGGAACCACAAGTAACAATTGCGGAAATCTCTACTTCATGTCAGGGCCCGGCCTTGGACTCGGAGGCTCCCTGACCTCAACCCCCATCTAACCTGTCCTCACACTATGCGGGGCATGAGATGTATGGTAAAAGGAAGAGAATATGTACACTTGCCTATGTGGGGCATGAGATGAGAAGAAGGGTAAAGGTCTCATCTCCCCGCATGGTTGCTATATAAAGGAATGGGTCACATGCCCACAACTATACAGCTCCTAGAGTTGTGTAGTGTGACCCAGAGGGAACATCCAGGTGGCAGTGCCCAGTAAGCATGGGAATGTTCTGGGCAAGTTGCTTGCCCAAAATTGTGGCTGTGACCTGTGGGAACATTCTGGGTGAGCTGCTCGCTCAGAAAGTTCCCATGCTATCCTGTATGTGCATGTACACAACACACAAAGGCAACAACAAGGCAACAATCAAAGAATAAAGGGAGTAAAGTAGGTGGGGAGTCCAGGGCACCCTAAGGCAGGGTGCTGAACCCTGACACTTCGTCAAGCCCACATCCACCACTGCTCGTGTGTAAACACCATTTACACACAAACCCTCACAGAACAAGTGAGGAGGAACACCAAAGACATATAATCTTTGGGTCGAAATTTACTTTCAAAAAACTCCTTCTCTTCATCACTTTCCCCTATGGCTCCTAGCAGATCAGATCAGATCGGATCCGGATCAGAATCCACGGATTTTTAGAGGTTTGAAATAAAATCCGTATCCGGAATCCGCGGATATGTGGATCAACTGTGGATCAACTGTGGATTGTAGATAAAATGTTCCAAAGTTGCATTTTGTCAGAATTGTCCTTGACGAGAGCTTTCTAACAATCCCAAATTTGTCCATATTGGTGGAGAACTGATGGAAATATGGGGAGAATGGTGGAAAACTTGGAGGTCAAATGCCTAATTTGGGAATAACAGGCCTGGGTGGTCAAATAAGACTTGAAAAAATTGGAAGAAAATATAGAAACATGGGAGGGGTATCTAGAACAGTAGCAACAATAGATCCGTTGATAATCCACCCATCCGCAGATTAGAAACTGCAGATATTATCCTGTCAAAAGCCAAATCTGCATCTGCCGATTTTCAGATAAATCTGCAGATATCCGAGTGTTATCCAATCCACTAGGAGCCCTACTTTCCCCTTTGCGATACCCATGTATCGCTGTTCACTTCAAAGTGATGGCCCCACACCCATTTATTCTCTCAATTTCTCTCACCAACATGTATAAATCGTCCACTTTAAAGTGGCAACAATAAAACACTCATTGATATTCCCAAACTCAATGTAACTCTTTTTTTTAATTCTATTCTCTTCATCATTAACCATGACCATGTATGCATTGCAAATGCAATGCAAGGGGGGAGAATGTCAGGGCAATAGCCCTGAACCCCGAGCCATATGTAATTACACGTTGGAAAATCGCGAGATCGATCAAAAACATGAGACTTGACATTTAAAACACCAAAATTTGACGTTTAAATGTGAAATTTGGCATCTAAACATTGTGATAAATTGTTTATGGCATTTTTTGATATTATTGAATGCATTTTTATACCCCTCAAATGCTCTGAATATGTTTTTAATAACTTAATAAATGTGTCATAAATGCTTCCTACAGCATCAAAATCGTCAAAAATCTGTCTCATATAACACATAAAGTACCACCACATCTGACCAATGTATTCTCATCGGCTGTTGGGTAGTTGTTGTAAAAAAACGCCATGAAACGTTTCCCAGGCATTTAAATGATATACAGTCACGTGAGTAGGCGGTAACTTCTGTTAACTGCTTACACACACCGTAAAATACACACCTTTGTATCACTTATGGCTCTGTGTGCTGAGCTACCCCACTGAGACCTCACAAGGACCCTAAGTTATGAAGCCATTAGCAATAATAGAGGACCCCGTCGTATTTTGCATTCAGTTCGGCACCGAGAAATTTACAAGACCCCCTGCAGAGTAGCGGGAATATAAAGAGGGTGGGAAAAACGCTAAGGAATACCAGGCTGGAAAGTGACAAGGTAATTATATACATTGTGTCACGAGGTGAATACGGATGTAAGAGGGTAAGTCACGGGTCGTTGTTACTCCAACATCCAAGACCCTCTTTTACGACCAGAGCTTCGCCGATGACTCCATGGACACCACTTCCTCCTCTTCGCCCCCTTACTCTGTCTCCAAGCTGGAGGCCAGATTCTACTACGCAGGCTTGCTCTCTAGCCCCGTCTTAGTCTACCGTACGAGCACCACACCCTGGAAACCGCCCACCGGTCCTGAGGCGTACCGCGAGCTAAAGGAGCTCAAGCCAGTCTTCAATCACGGGATTGTACACGTCTGGGGCGACTTGGGCCCAAAGGTCTGCGACTATCTCGATTCCGAGCAGATCACGTGGACGAGCGTCGACGTCGTGCGCTTCGCCAAGGTCGGGGAGACCCCCGGTCCCGTCGTTCTATGGATCGGGGTGGTGCCCCAGTCTCTCTCCGGCGAGGACGCCCACACCGCCGCCGTCGGTTGCCTGCAACTCCTCGAGTCGTCCCAGCTCACCGACGTCGAAGTTGAGTTTAGGGAATCCATTCTCATCAGGTCGGTCGGTCCTAAACTCCTCAAATACGTCTCCTCCACAAACCCAACCACCAGCGTTTGCGGTCTCATCACCCCTGCACTCGGTCTGCCGCTCGCTGCCCGAGCCACCTCGTACGCCGAGGGCACTGGAGCTCTCTACATCTCCCAAGGCCGTGACAGCGAGAAGGTCTACATTCTCACCACCCGCCACGTCGTCTTCCCACCAAATGCAGGGTTTAACGAGCTGTACAACCGCAAGTGGACCAGCCAGCCTCGTCGCGAAGTCATCCTCCCCGGCCCCAAGGCCTTCCAGACGATGCTCAAGTCCACCATGGTCAAGATAGGGGAACACAAGATCATGGTCGACTATTACAACCAGCAGCTTCAGGACTTGCAAGGTGGCGGCGACGAGGAGCAGGAGGAGGAGGTGATTCAGGGCAAGTTGAAGGAAGCGGAAGCGACGATCGAAGCCCTTAACCATTTCCACGACAAGGCCACAAAGTACTGGAGCGAAGAGAGCCTGCGCGTTTTAGGACACGTCGCCTACTCGCCTCCTATTACCGTTGGTGCAGGTGCCAAACGTTACACCGAGGATTGGGCTCTCATCGAGCTTGACTGCAACAAGATCGACTGGGACAACTTTAAAGGCAATGTTGTAGATCTAGGCACGTTTTGATCTATCTCACTAGGGCCGTCTGTCTAACTGCTATACCTAGGCACAGAGATTCCGGTGCACAACTTTACCTCACGGATGTACCCCAACCCCTCGGCCAACACCACCTTCAAATACCCGTCTAACCGCCTCTTGCCGCTTCAGGGCATCATCGGGGAAGACGAGCTGCGCCACCCGCAAATGCTAGACGCAGACAACGAGCCTTGCCTCCTCGTCATCAAGAGCGGTTGCGCCACCGGCGTGACCACTGGCCGTGCTACCGGCATCATGTCCTGTGTGCGCGAGTACTTCGAGAACGGCCCTCACCAGACATCCATGGAGTGGGCAATCCTTCCGTACGACAAGTCCGGCGCATTCTCCGCCCCTGGCGATTCTGGCGCCATCATATTTGATGGCCAGGGACGTATCGGCGGCATTCTCACCGGCGGAACCGGCCTGACAGAGACCACTGACGTCACGTATGCGACGCCCTTCTACTGGCTCTTTGATGAGCGTATCAAGGCGCACTTTCCCAATGCCTACCTCTACCCGGTCAGGGCCTAGGCATCATGACATCAATCCAGAACGACATTGGGGATGCAGGCCAGGCGGTCAAAGGCGGAGATGTCTCGTTCCTTTTTCTTCTTATGCGACTTCTTCTCCCGTCACGCTCCTTTCTCTATGGGTGCCTTGACTGGTGGACCGCTGTTTAGGTTTGCCTCTTCCTCATGCAGGCTTATCGCATTGGCAGTGTCTATGGATCCCCTTACCTACCTGGTTTTGGCACTTTATTCCCCGAAAACCACACTACAATAGGGAAAGGGAGGTGTTAACACAGTGTACGTATAAAACCGACGTTAGGAGGGTGACAGCTCTCGACACGGATGCTGCCGGTCCAGTCGCATCCTTCTTTCCAGCTGGAACATCGAATAACAAGCGAGTCGATAAGTCTTGAAATCTTGATGTCCATCTGAGGACGATCATTGTGGTGAATGACTCGACGGCAAATTGGACAGTGGTGGGGAGCATGGAAGCATCCACAACAGATGAGGTGGAACTCAGAGCAGATCTATAGGAGTTCAATGGACACTCTAAACGTTGGTGACAGATGTTGACCAATGCACGTACGAATACAGGGTCGCAAAGGATTTCTATGCAGGCCCTGCAAACTAGGAATGCTGGAGGAGGCGACACAAATCGATCCTAGTAAGCGGGCCAAGTTATAATCATTTGTCGACACAAATCAGAGGATGAACTGACTTCCGACCAACCCATGGTCTGCACGATGGAAAGGCAGAGGAACGGGCACGAGTTCACCAAGCAACTTATCAATGGGGAATCTTCAGGATGTTCCTTATGCGGTTATGTGACCACAAGATGAAGGGTCCATTTGCCTCATTTCGTAGTACTGGAGATGAGCGAGTCAAGGGCGTCCGTCAGGTTACGAGTATCTCAGGGGAAGCTCGGACTTTTGCGTATCGACGCCACCCGCAGCATCTATAGCCATATAGGTCCAACAGGCCAAGGCTGCAACTGCAACGTTGGTCTGATGGCAATCAAATACCCCTCTCACGGAAGCTACCAATGGCACCAAGAGGGATTGCAAGCGCACAGCATATTCTTAGCTCTGAGAATCCTTGTCTACCCGCAAACGGAATTCTCCGAGAAGCCTCCAAGAAATCTCCGATTTTCCACCAGGGCTCACAATGCAATCTCAAGTTGCGATAAGTTTACCCAAATTCTGAGGCCTGATCTTACCTTTCGTCACGGACATACAATTCGACCATAGGAATCCATAAATCGGAACTAACGAATACAGTCATGTTGCCCCAGAACCTACGAGAAAAACGCTCTTTCAAATGTTCCTCGGCGTGTCTTCCGGCGAAGGCCTCCTCAATACTGAACAGCTGAGTAGGAGAAGTAGTAACAGTCTAGTAACTGACGCGTAGAAACTCCATTGTATGGTTAATGTGGAATTTACCGACGGTGCCTGAGAGCGGGATGAGGGGTGTATGTTGGAATTTGTACGCAAGGAATTGTATGTGGAACGTGTTGGCAATTCTGGCGGTTGGAAGTCAATCCATAGCTTTCTTGTATAACGATCCCTCAGGAGTATTCTCCCTAACACCCTGGTGGGGGAACCAGTGCGTCAGAAAAGACTGAAGGAGCGAAAAGGCGTGTGTGAGACACTCGGGAGCACGATTCACCGCTCAGATTCGTGCTGGGATTCGCTGTTTTTCTCTCCGCGTCCGTCTTGCACCTTTGTGAGTGATACTGTTATGTTGCATTCTTCCCTATGTGCGTCAGAAACATCGTAAGCGTGGTTCCCCAAAGGAGAGTGGCGGCACCGACTCATTCAGTCGGAAGTTGCCAGACAAAGCGGAACTCGGCGCTTAAAATTGAACTTCATGTCAGATTCCAGTTCACATCACTCCTCGGACCTCCAAATAACATGAAGTCGGGGTAGGTAGTGTACTACCCTCTGGATTTGTATTCATGACGCATGGCAGGACCAAGGGACTAACGGAATAACCGCTTGCTCTAGTGACAATAGCTCAGTCTCAAGCAATATGCGCGAGAACTAATATATTACCTAGTGACAATAATAGGAGGGCTAAAGCGGGAGCTCAGTCTCCGTTAATGAAGAACTGAATTACTACGGTTAATACTAACCTAAAGCGGGAGCTATAGTACAGAAGAGTACAGAGTAAGTAATGTAACAACTAACTAAAAACAATGATACTAACCTCAGTCTCCGTTAATGAAGAACTGAGGAGAAAAGGAAAGTAGACCCAAACAATTACCTATATACAATGCAGTCACGGTATCAATACAACGGAAACGAAAAGTAAGATCATGTGAGTTTGGTTAGTGAGTCACGCATCGTTGTAACTCCAACAGACAATAGCTGTAAGGTAATATACAATACTGCGTTTTTGAGGGAATCTGTCAATTTCCAAGTGAATGGGGTATCAATATGTTTGTCAGAAATCAGCTCGAAAATGATCAAATTTTGGGGATTTTTTATTTTCAATACAGTTAGGATTGTATTGCAACATAGCACACTAGCGCTGCACTGCCATTCTGCGTTCCCTGTTGGTGTTCATTGATGAAGACTGCAGCACTGATGAACCACATAAACATACTGCTTGGCTCTGGACCTCCATGCATCAACTCATTACCAAACATACTACTCCAGAGGTGAAGCACCACATCACCCTAATGTCCCAAACCCTCTACCAAATGGCTGCCCAACTCAGTGAGTGCGTGGTTTACTGTGTCATCTCAGCTCATACTCAAGGAATCCCCTTTGAGAAACTGGAAACCGCAGGGGCACTTGAAAATTTAACAACTGGGATCTGGGTGTGAGCAGGATAAATTGTAAGGGATGTGTTACAGGAATGGGTTCTGGGGAACCCAACCTGAGCCATTCGGCTCACTAATGGAGGTGGCTGCGTAGCCATCGGAGGGAGAGTGGAATGGGATGAGTGTCTGGAAGTACAACCTGTGGGTTGGCCAACAGTAACTTGGCGCTCCTGGGAGCGTACCGGTAGCGAGTATGACATGGGCTCCTTGAGGGAGCCACCTGGCTGTCTGCTAACGGGGACTTGGCGCTCCTGGGAGCGTGCCGGTAGCGGGTGTGCTGGGAGTGGTTGGCTAGCGGTGACTTGGTGCTCAATGGAGCATACTGGTAGCATGGGATACTGGGACTCCCAAAGGGAGTCACCCAGTTGGTGGCTATCGGTGACTTGGCACTCATGGGAGCGTACTGGTAGCAGGAGTTGTTGGGGAAAGCGGGCTGGTGGACCAGTGCACGGTAGTGAGTGACCGTGGGAAGTGGGACCCGCAGGTGTGTGGCCAGGCATCCTGGAGCTGCCTGGACCATATCCCTCTCCTAAGGAGGTGGGATAGGCTACAGTTCCTGATAGGGAACTTCTGGTTGGATGGGAGTGACTGCTCAACCACCTGGTGGACTGGTGGGAGCAGGCAGCAGGAGGTTGGGTGTGGGAATGCCCTCCTCGTTGTGGTTTTGTCATGGAGAGGATGAATAGGGAGGTGGACATGGTTCTGAGGTTACAGGTTGAGTTTACAGTGGTGGCACAATGGTGAGGATGTTACAATTGCGGTACAAGGTTTGTGGGTTATGTATTCGATAATGATCAACATCCTCGGCATTTGCCTTTACATGTCATATGACTGGTTTCTATCTAATATCAAAGTCTCAATGGTCAAGGGAAGTCCCTTGAAACTTAACAATTCCCCCAGCCAGCACCAAAACCCAGTGGGAAAGCTTGGCATGGAGTTTGACAGAGAAATATAATGAAGGAGGGCAGAGACAACCTACCTACTTGCAGTCACGGACCATAAGAATCTAGTCCATCTCTATAACAGGATGGGTGGTAGAGTGGTGATGTGTGCTTTGCGCACTTTCTTTATTTGTTCTTTATTCTTTGTATACAATGTAAAATAACTGTATTTACATATGTATGGCTCGGGCTCAGGTAAAGGGTTCTTCACTCTTTACCCTCACCCCGATGTTGAATCATAAGCTCCATACAGCCTAGATCTCGACATTCTGAGGATTGAGTCAACCCAGGCCAGCACCCCAACTGGCCTTACAATAAATCACAGCCATCAGTTGATTTTGCTAAATCTCCCAAGTAGCTGATACAAGGTCACCTTGAGCTTGAGCCAGATCCATGCCACCTCCATGAACCACGAAGAGACATACCACCACGTCTTTGTCTTCCAGAGTACAGCCTGAAGCAGCAAGATTTCACATATAAAAAGGTGGATATTTTCAACATTCTGAAGAGTTTGTTCCTTACAAGCAAAAGCCAGCTTTTGAACCCAATTGTCATATCCATCCACGGCCATCGACCTCCGGACCCTCCGATCTCTCCGGACTACCTCCACTCCTTCTTCACTAACCTTGGAGCTCCCATATTCCACAATCACCTCAGTATCCCTCGATGGTCACCACCCCCTCTTTTCAATTTATTACCTACACCTCCCTAAGTACGGAGCCCTGAAGGCTTCTGGACAGCTCCGATGTCCACTAGCACACTCCCACCTCCGCTGGGCAATACACTCGCTTGCCCTGCAAGTCCACCTTTCGGGCCTATCCCCCCTTTCCGTTTCTGGGTTATCGCCTACCATCCTGCTAACCCCATAACCCGACTCATCGGTAATATTCAATCGGCTAATGTTTAACTCCGTTAGCTCCACTCCACTTGGCCCCGCCATTTACGGGCCCGCCCTCGTTGTAACTATATATACTCAACTTGTACATAGGTTACACCTCAGTAATAAAATCGACTAGAGTTTACCCCCTTTTAGTTCTGGTTGCCAGTTAGTAAGTTAGGGCATGGACATGTTACTTGGCACAGCACTCCTGGCATAAGTCGCTGAGGCCGAAGCCCTCTGCCACAGAGACATTCCTTCGTCTCGATCTGGTCTCTGACAGTATTTTATTACTCCCTGACTAGTACACATCTTGTATGGCACCAAAAGCCCCCTGCACTCGTTTGCAACTATGCACATTAGTTCCCAACTCTGCCTCACCGTCCCCAGAACCCTCACAGCCTGGTCCTAGTCAATTGGTGAGAAACCCAGTTGAGTTTCGCAGCTTTTCTAATCTAGAAACTCCTCTCCTGTCGACTCCGATCATGCGTCCCGTTAGGAATCGATCACCAGTTGCAGATTCCGATTTCGGAGACACCACAGAACAACCCATAGACCCCATTCACTTCTTTGGACTCGGTTCCGAGGTCCCCAACTTCATTGATCCTCCTCCTGCTGATCCTCCCATCCCCACTGTCCCAACTGCCGACGATGCCGAACCCATCCCCAATGTGGCTATTGCACAACTAGCCCAAGCCATCGCCAGTTTGGCTCGTCACACCGAACGTCCACCACGTCCACCATCCTCCGCTCTCCGGACCAAGGTCCGTGAGCCTGAACAGTTCGACGGAAAAGATCCCGAGAACTCCGAGTATTTCTGGTCCAATGCAAACTGAATTTCCAGGACCATCCCTCGCTTTTGCTAGCAACTGCGCCAAGGTCATCTTCATGCAGTCCTACCTCAAGGGAACGGCCCTCGATTGGTTCGAGCCAAACGAACTTCGGTCCTCACAATCCTGTGGGCGATGCCGAAGTTCAACTAATGACCCTGGACATGAAGGATGGGCACCACATCAATAAGTACATCGTCGAGTTCAACCGACACACCTCTCAACTTCATGGTTACGGAGAAGCCATGCTTCATTGTTTTTTCTATAACGGATTGCCGGAACGTATCAAGGATGATATTGCCAGAGTAGGTAAACCTTCTACTCTTTCGGAACTTCGCACCTTGTCACAAACTTTCGATGTGCACTATTGGGAGCATAAATCCGAAGTGACATGTCATGTGAAACCCTCCTCCTCTAACATTTTCAACAAGTCCACCACCGCTTCTCGTTCCAACCCCATTCCTTCCTCCTCCTCTTTCAACTCTGCTTCCGGTAGCAAGCCTCTGAAGGACAATAAGAAGTCCGAGGCCAGCTCCGCTAAACCGGACCTTTCATCAAAACTCGGAGACAACGGCAAGCTCACGCCACAAGAGTGTAAGCGTCATCTCAACGAGAAACTTTGTATGTTCTGCAGTCAGTCTGGCCACATGGTCAAGGACTGTCCCAAGTCTTCTTCTTGCGCATCTAAGGCCCATTTGGCCCAGACTGAGGAGCAAGGATCCGCTTCTGCAGAAGCAAAAAATTAGTCCGCACCCCTGTGGACTCCGCACAGACCGGGGGTTGCGATTCTTCCCTCCGTGCACTCAAAGAAGTGCGTTTAAATGCGTCTTCCATCTCCGACTTATCCTCCCTCCATATTCCTGTTTTGTTTTCTCTTTCAAATGGTCTATTTTCTCCTCTCAATGTTGACCCTTCAGTTAATGTTCTACCCATTGTAGATAGTGTTGCTGATGTACCACTCTCTCCTCTGCCCCCTCCGACTACTTCCGTAGATCGATCCACCTCTTTCTGTTTCTCTTCTTTCTCTTCTCCTCCGTCCAATGATAGGACACATAATAAACTCTTCCACACCTATGAGAACGTACCCACACTCATAGACTCTGGGTCTTCAGACTGCTTCATCAATGACACATTCATAAAGAAGTTGGCCTTGAAGACATATCAGATAAAACCCCTACAACTATGCCTATTCAATGGTAGCACCAACTCAATCATAACCTGTGCCGTTGATATTCCCCTCCGCTTCGCTTCCAGAAACATCACCCCCATGACTTTCTTTGTCACATCTGTTAGAACTGGGCGAGGGCAGACGATTCCGGAGGGGAACTGGAGACTTAGCAAGGAGGGACCTTGGCCTCAGCGACTCAAGCGGAGTGCTGTGCCATTGCTGTTTGTCCATTTGGTCCTTAATTTCATAGGAGGTGAGCAGGAAGTCTCTAGGGGGCATTTCAGGTCGATTTTAGACTAAGGCCTAAAACAAGTATGTACAGGCGCCGATATATATAATGGGAGGGCAAAAGCACAAGGAAACAAAGGGGATCCAAATCGGAATGAAGGTGTCCGAATGGGAACAAAGGGAAGACCAAAGCGGAGCGGTACCGAAGGTCATAAGGCAGAACCTGTGGTACGTCCGAAAGGAGGTAAGGAGGGCGAGGCCCAGTGGGGCAGGAGGATGAGGGGAAGTGGGGATGATGACTAACTGGCTAGAATGGGAAGAAGCAGCAGTCCAAATAGGGATGAGGGGAAAACGCGAGAGATACATTACAAGTGGTGAAAGTGCTGAAGGTGATCCGTGGAGCTCGGAGGTTGCGGAGCTTACGGAGCTTATGGAGGCAGGGTTGAAAGTCTGAGGAATATTGGCAATGGTGTTTACGTAGTATGAGGTCACCAATGCAATGGACTAAGGCCAAGGTGGAGTCAAAGTCCGAGGTAGGAGCTATGATGGAGGCTTGGAGCAAAGGTACGAGCGGTGTCTGAGTACGAAGTACGGGACAGCGGCAGAAGGTCATAACTTGGCGGGGGGTCAATGGAAGAGGGGCCAGAGGGGAGAGAGAGGAAGGAGGAAGGAGGAAAGGTGTGGAGGAGAGGAAAAGGTGTCAGGTCCGAAGGTGAGTATCAGAGCGGATGGGAGAAGAGTAGGAGGGTGACAGAAGGGTGGAGGTATTGTGGGGAGGAAGCGGAGGAGTGGGAGGAGGAGTAGGAGGAGGGTGGCGAGAGGAGTGGTGTTCGGTCCGAGGTGAGTATTGGAGTGGATGGAGATAGGACAGGAGAGGGACGGAGGAGTGGAGGTGGCATGGGGGGTGAGAGGAGGTGTGGTGTCAGGACCGAAGGTGAATATTGGAATGGACAGCGGTAGGGTAGGACTCCGGAGGTGGTGAAGGAGGAGGTCTGGGAGTCGGGTCGGGATCAGATATGCACGGATATGACAACATCGCTGGATGGATCATGTTCCCTAATCCTAGGACACAACTGGCTTACCTGCTACAATCTGTTGATTGACTGGGTCTCAAGCAGTATTACATTCCGAACTTCCGAACCTACCAAGACAGTTACTCCGAGCTCTCCCCCATCTTCTCCGGTACCATTGCTGTCATCCAGCGTCCAACCATCTGGTGTTTTGCCGGCACCTCGGTCACAGGCTCCCATTCCTCCATTACCATCTATCAAGTTCATCAGCTGTTCTGCATTCGTGAAGGCTTGTCGACTTGAAGGATTGGTATCCTTCAGCCTAACCATCCCTTCCGAGGACAGCTGCTTGAGGGCTGCCTCATCCCACACCGATTCCGTTGACCTCTCGGCTGTTCCGAAGGAGTATCACGAGTTCGCAGATGTGTTCAGTAAGAGCAAAGCCTTGACGCTGGCACTGCACTGTGAGCATGACCTGAAGATCAACCTTGAGGAAGGCACTTCACCACCCTTGGGTAGTGTCAGGGCATACACCCTGACCTAGCCCATACCCGCATCCACACCTGCACTCACACCTGCACCCGCGCCCGCACCTGGCTGTTGCACTTCCCATGCATGCCCTGTGCCGGACACTCAGTGCGGCCGGATGGCCCAGACCTCGGGTCTCAGGTCTCATGTGATTTCCGGATATCTCCGGAAGTTTTCGATCTATTGTGGCCACTGTGGGAAGATGAGAAGTTAACTTCCTTCTCATCTCTGACCCACAGTAGGCAAGTTGTATATACTTGCCTCTCTTCTATATACCATCTCTGACCCACAGTAGGATTGTGCCCTGGACAGGGCTGGCCAGACCAGAGACTGTGGACCATAGGGGAGGGTCATGGGGACCTGGGAGTCGTCCCCTGACAGGTACTATGTACTCTCTCTCTACTTTGGAACTCGAGGCTCTCCAGGCATTCTTAGACGAACACCTAGCCTCCGGGTTCATTCATCCTGCAACTTCCGCTCACGTGGCACCGGTCCTCTTCGTCCACAAGAAGGACGGATCCCTCCGTCTTTGTGTTGACTTCCGAGGGCTGAACAAGATCACCAAAAAGGATCACTACCCACTTCCCCACATCTCAGACCTCCTTGACGCCCCTAGCCGTGCCACAGTCTATACCAGACTCAACCTCCGGCATGCTTACCACCTGGTTCGCATTGCAGCAGGCGACGAATGGAAGACTTCCTTCCACACGCACTATGGCTCCTACGAGTGGCTTGTCATGCCATTCGGTCTCACGAATGCACCCACAGCCTTCCAGCGATTTGTCAACATGATCTTTGCTGACCTCTTGGATGTTTCTGTGGTAGTCTACCTAGACGACATCCTTACCTACTCGGAAGACATGGCTTCACACCAGGAGCATGTCCAAGAAGTTCTTAGGAGACTCCGCAAACACAGCCTATATGCCAATCCACAGAAATGCGAATTTCATACGGACACTATGGAATATCTCGGATACTGCCTTTCTCCCTCTGGACTCACCATGTCCATCGAGAAGGTTAAAGCCATCCAAGATTGGCCTGAGCCCCGTAAAGTCAAGGATGTCCAGTCCTTCCTTGGCTTCGCTAACTTCTATTGGCGTTTCATCCACCAATACTCCGACATTGTGGTCCCCTTGACATGCCTTACGCGTAAAGGAACCCCCTGGTTATTCTCTGATGACTGTCGCTCTGCTTTCAACACCTTGAAAGAAGCCTTCACTTCTGCTCCCATCCTGACACATTGGGTACCCGATGCCCCCCTCATTGTAGAAACCGATGCCTCCAATTACACAATCTCCGGAATCCTGTCCATCCGTTGTGATGACAGAGAGATTCGCCCCATCGCTTTCCACTCTAGAACACTCTTGGTGCCGGAGCTCAATTATGATACCCACGATAAGGAACTGCTCGCCATCCACGATGCGTTCTGATCGTGGCGTCACTACCTTGAAGGTTCAGGAACTCCAATCGACGTCGTCACTGACCACAAGAACCTCGAGTATTTTTCCACCACCAAACTCTTGACCCGGCGGCAAGCCTGCTAGTCAGAGTTCCTCTCCCAGTTCCACATGACTGTCCGATTCCATCCCAGAAGACTCGGAGTAAAACCAGATGCGTTGACTAGACGCTGGGACATCTCTCCCAAAGAAGGGGATATGGACTACGCTTGCGTCAATCCACAGAACTTCTGACCGGTCTTCACTTTGGAGCAGCTCACTGCATCCTTACGAGCCACGTTCCTAGCTGCCACAGTAATCCAAGCAGCCATACTCATCGACACAGAGGCTCTCCATCGAGACATTCTAGCCTCCCTCTCCTCCGATACCACAATCTCTTCTCATCTCGCTTCCCCCAACCTCCCCAATTCCCACTGGTCCGTTGATGCTGAAGGCCTGTTAAGGCTGGACAACTGCATTTACGTTCCGGATTCCAACGATCTCCGTCTCCATGTTTTGCGAGACAAACACGACCACCAACTTTCTGGACACTTCGGTCAAAACCGGACTCTGGATCTAGTACGTCATGAGTATACCTGGCCAGGCATCCGTAACTTTGTCAAGAGCTATGTGTCCTCCTGCACTTCTTGTGCCTGTGCCAAAGTCCCCCTGTCATATCCGTGCATACCCGACCCCGACCCGACTTCCGGACCTCCACCCTCTTCACCTCCGGAGTCATAACCTACCGCTGCCGTTCCGATACTCACCTCGGTCCTGGCAACACACCTCCTCCTTACCTCTTCGACCCCATCTCTGTCCGCTCCGATACTCATCTCGGACCGAACACCACCCCTCGCGCCACCCTTCCGCCAAGTTATGACCTTCCATCGCTGTTCCGTACTTCGCACTCAGACACCACTCGTACCTTGCTCCGAGCCTCCGTCATAGTCCCTACCTCGGACTTTGACTCCACCTCGGTCTTAGTCCATTGCATTGGTGACCTCATACTACGTAAACACCATTGCCAATATCCCTCGGACTTTCAACCCCGCCTCCGTAACCTCCATAAGCTCCGCAACCCCCGAGCTTCGCAGATCGCCTTCAGCACTCTCACCGCTTGTAATGTATTTCTCGCGTTTTCCCCTCATCCCTATTTGGACTACTGCTTCTTCCTATTCTAGCCAGTTAGTCATCATCCCCACTTCCCCTCATCCTCCTGCCCCTCTGGGCCTCGCCCCCCTACCTCCTTTCGGACATATCACAGGTCCTGTCTTATGACCTTCGGTACCACTCCGCTCCTTCTACCCTTTGTTCCTGTTCGGACGCCTTCGTTCCGATTCGGTTACCCTTTGTTCTCCTTGTGCTTTTGCCCCTTCCATTATATATATCGGCGCTTGTACATACTCGTTTTGGTTTAGTCCGAAATCGACCTGAAATGCCCCCTAGAGACTTCCTGCTCACCTACTGTGAAATTAAGGACCAAATGGACAAACAGCAATGGCACAGCGCTCCGCTTGAGTCGCTGAGGCCAAGGTCCCTCCACGCTAAATCTCCGATTCCACTCCGGAGTCGTCTGTTCCGCCCGGTTCTAACACCCCATCATAAGCCTTATGGCTTGCTCAAACAACTCCCCATCCCTGAACGTCCTTGGAACTCCATCTCCATGGATTTCATCGAACAGCTACCCTCCTCTTCCAGATTCACTTCCATCTTGGTCATCATGGACCGCCTGTCCAAACAGTGCATTTTCATTCCTACCCATGATACCATCACCTCTCCAGAACTGGCCAAGCTCTTCCTCCTCCATGTGTTCTCCAAGCATGGAGTCCCTTCCCACGTCACCTCCGACAGGGGTCCGGAGTTTGTCTCTCATTTTTTCCGTTCACTTGGTAAGGCCCTCGATGTCATATCCATCCCCGGCCATCGACTTCCGGTCCCTCCGATCCCTCCGTTCTAACTCCGCTCCTCCCTCACCAACCTCGGAGCCCCCGTATTCCGCAATCCTCTCGGTACCCCTCGATGGTCACCACCCCCTCATTTCAATTTATTACCTACGCCTCCCTAAGTACGGAGCCCCGAAGACTTCCGGACAGCTCCAACGTCCGCTAGCGCACCCCCACCTCCGCTGGGCAATACACTTGCCTGCCCTGCAGAGCCCACCTTCGGGCCTATCCCTCCTTTCCGTTTCTGGGTTATCGCCTGCCTTTCTGCTAACCCCACGAACCGACTCGTCAGTAATATTCAGTCGGCTAATGTTAAACCCCATTAGCTCCGCTCTGTTCGGCTCCGCCAATTGCGGACTCGTCTCCGCTGTAACCATATATATATATCCCACTTGTACATAGGTTACACCCCAGTAGTAAAATCAACTAGAGTTACCCCCCTAGGTTCTAATTGCCAGTCAGTAAGTTAGGGCACGGACGTGTCACTAGGCACAGCGCTCTTGGCAGAAGTCGCTGAGGCCAAAGCCCTCCGTTACGGAGACATTCCTTCGTCTCGAATCTGGTCTCTGACACTTGACATCCACCTCCACTTCACCTCCGGTTATCATCCGGAAGGAGACGGTCAGACCGAACAGATGAACCAGATGCTCGAGCAGTACCTGTGCATCTACAGTAACTACCAGCAGGACAATTGGTCCGAACTCCTACCTCTCACAGAGTTCGCATACAACAACGCTCCGAATGCCACCACAGGCGTCTCTCCGTTCTTCGCCAACAAAGGCTACCATCCGAACATCACCGTTCACCTGGAGTGAGACCTAACATCAGTGCGTGCCCAGGAGTACTCTGTAGATCTCGACTCCCTCCATCACTTCCTTCGCGAGGAAATGCACCTCACTCAGATCCGTTATCAGGGCCTGGCAGACTCCTGTCGGAGTCCTGCCCCAGCTTTCGAGGTAGGAACCTCAGTCTATGTAAAGGCCAAGTATTTCCGCTCCACCCGACCTTCCAAGAAGCTCTCCAAGAAAAACCTCGGCCCATTCGAGATCATTGCCCGCGTTGGAACTCACTCCCTCACTCTCCACCTGCCGGAAAACATGTGAACCATTCACCCAGTATTCCATGTCTCGCAGATCGAACCCTCCATCCCAAACGTCATTCTGAACCACCACCAGCCACCTCCGCCTCCCATAGAAATCAAAGGCGAGATGGAGTTCAAGATGGAGGAGATACTTGACTCCAAGATCGACCGACGTAGACGCAACAAGTTGCTCTACCTGGTCAAGTGGCTAGGTTATGAAGGGACCGATGAGGAGACACAATGGCTCCTTGCTGGCAAACTCGATCACGCCTCCGACCTCGTCGAAGCGTTCCACTCTCGGTACCCAGACAAGCCTGGACCGAAGCTCCTTAGGAACCCGACTCCTCTCCCATCTCTCCCTTTCTCTCCACTCCTCACTTCTGTTTTCATTTTTTCTTTTCTGTAAGTACAGCTCCCCTCACCTTACTAATTCTGGGCCTTCAAGGGTTCAGGCCTAAGAAGGGGATACTGTCATATCCATCCACAGCCATCGACCTCCGGACCCTCCGATCTCTCCGGACTACCTCTGCTCCTTCTTCACTAACCTCAGAGCTCCCATATTCCGCAATCACCTCAGTATCCCTCGATGGTCACCACCCCCTCTTTTCAATTTATTACCTACACCTCCCTAAGTATGGAGCCCCAAAGGCTTCCGGACAGCTCCAACGTCCGCTAGCGCATGTTAGAACTAGCAGATTCAGACGACTCCGGAGTGGAATCGGAGACTTAGCGTGGAAGGACCTTGGCCTCAGCAACTCAAGCGGAGCACTGTGCCATTGCTGGTTGTCCTAGGGGTCCCTAATTTCGGATCTAGCAGAGGGAAAGTCTCTTGGGGGGAATTCAGGTTGATTTTGGACTGAGGTTACAAGTTACTAGGTACATTGTATATAAGGAGGGGTCCGGAATCAAAAGGAACAAGGGTAGGATGAAAGAAGACAAAGGGAGATGGAAAGAGGAACAACACCGAGGGTCAAGTGTTTGACTCAATGGTGTTTCCCAAAGGAGGAATGAAGGGCCAAGGCCCAAGGAGGAAGGAAGGAGGATGGGAGTGGGGAATGGCCAGCTGACTGAATAGAAAGGAAGCAGCAGCCCAAATAGGAATGAGGGAGAATAGCGGAATTGAATAGGACAGTGCAATAGTTGCAAGGTCCGAGGTAAGTCCGGAAAGTCCGAACTCGGAAGTTAAACTCCGGAATATTGGCAAACGTAATTAAATGGAATGGGCTAACCAATACAATGGGTATAAGCGGAGGTGGGGTCAAAGTCCGAGGTCGGAGCTAAGACCGGAGGTTCCGGAGACAGAGACATGAAATGGGATTCCAGAGCGGAGGTCCGGAGTCAGGGGCATAGGTGTTGCGTGCTTGTCTGGGAGGTGTCGAGGTTGAGGTCGGACCCGGAATGTTCCAGAGTCGGACTGAAGGTGGTGTTGGAGCCGGAGGTGGGATAACCTCTAGGAAGTCGGCAAGGAGGAGGTGGCAGAAGGGAAGTAGGACTCTGGAAGTCAGGTTCGGAGTTCCGGGAGCCCGGAGCAGAGGTCGGGATTGTACGGATATGACAGTGCACTCCCACCTCCGCTGGGCAATACACTCACTTGCCCTGCAAGTCCACCTTTCGGGCCTATCCCTCCTTTCCGTTTCTGGGTTATCGCCTACCATCCCGCTAACCCCATAACCTGACTCGTCGGTAATATTCAATCGGCTAATGTTTAACTCCATTAGTGTTAGAATAGGCGGACTCGGACGACTCTGGAATGGAATCGGAGACTTAGCATGGAAGGACCTCGGCCTCAGCGACTCAGGCGGAGCGCTGTGCCATTGCTGGTTGTCCTAGGGGTCCCTAATTTCGGATCTAGCAGAGGGAAAGTCTCTTGGGGGAAATTCATGTCGATTTCGGACTGAGGTTACAAGTTACTAGGTACATTGTATATAAGGAGGGGTCCGGAATCAAAAGGAACAAGGGTAGGACAAAAGGAGACAAAGGGAGATGGAAAGAGGAACAACACCGAGGGTCAAGTGTTTGACTCAATGGTGTTTCCCAAAGGAGGAATGAAGGGCCAAGACCCAAGAAGGAAGGAAGGAGGATGGGAGTTGGGAATGACTAGCTGACTGAATAGAAAGGAAGCAGCAGCCCAAATAGGAATGAGGGAGAATAGCGGAATTGAAATGGACAATGCAATAGTTGCAAGGTCCGGAGTAAGTCCGGAAAGTCCGAACTCGGAGGTTAAACTCCGGAATATTGGCAAAGGTAATTAAATGGAATGAGCTAACCAATACAATGGGTATAAGCGGAGGTGGGGTCAAAGTCCGAGGTCGGAACTAAGACCGGAGGTTCCGGAGACGAGACGTGAACGGGATACCGGAGCGGAGGTCCGGAGTCGGGAGCATAGGTTTTGCATACTCGTCTGGAAGGTGTCGAGGTTGGGGTCGGACCCGGAATGTTCCGGAGTCGGACCGAAGGTGGTGTCCGAGCCGGAGGTGGGATAACCTCTTGGGAGTCGGCAAGGAGAAAGTGATGGAAGGGAAGTAGGGCTCCGGAAGTCGGAGTTCGGAGTTCCAGGAGCCCGGAGCGGAGGTCGGGATTGTATGGATATGACAATTAGCTCCACTCCACTTGGCCCTGCCATTTACAGGCCCGCCCTCATTGTAACTATATATACTCAACTTGTACATAGGTTACACCTCAGTAATAAAATCGACTAGAGTTTACCCCCTTTTAGTTCTGGTTGCCAGTTAGTAAGTTAGGGCACGGATGTGTTACTTGGCACAGCGCTCCTGGCATAAGTTGCTGAGGCTGAAGCCCTCCGCCACGGAGACATTCCTTCATCTCAATCTGGTCTCTGACACCAATGAGGAACTAGGCACCACATTTAGGCAGTATATGGGTCAGCATTATCAAGCAGATCAGCTTGTTTTTGTTGTTGAAACTGGTTGCGACTGCAACACTTCTTTGCGCTTGCATGGCTGGGGCACTGTCAGGGACGGTGCAGGAGAGGCGGGGGTAGTGGCATAGCCCCCAGCGCTAGCGGCCCAGGCAGCAGTGGAGTAATGGGAATGTATAGTGAGTGGCCCTCACTTGGGCTCACGTCCCTGTCTGGCTTCTTAGGCTGAAGCAGTAGTGATTGTTATTAGGATGAAAGGCTAAACTAAACTAAACTAAGCTGGAGTAAGATACTTGCCTGAAGCAGTAGTGAGAAGAAGGCTGCTTCTTTGGTTCTGCTTCGGCTTGGTTTATATACAGGCAGGAATGGGTCACATGGGGGGTGCCATGTCAGCCTGGGTGGAGCCGGGGTTATCGTGGATGGCTCTGCGGGCGATCCCGAGTGTCAGAGGGGAGAAGTACAAATGAGGATGCACAGCATATCCGGCAGCACAGTACTCACACGGAGTACTCAGTGTCGGATGCGTCCATGCTACATGGGTAAGGAGAGAGGTCATCCATATAAAGAAAGAAAGGAAAGAAGAGAGACAAAGGAGAAAGGGAAAGAGGGAGGAGAAGGAAAGAGGAGCAATGGGAGGGTGCAGCGCGGAGCAGAGCGGTGTGCCCTGACATCACCCCCTCCTTAAGCCGCTTCGCCTCGAAGTGGCTAGGGGGTTTTCTTGCTCTCTGCCCAGGGTGCCTGGGTGTGCTCTGTGGAACTCCTCAATCCAGTTGTGTGCATTGGCCAGGTTGTCGTGAGGGAGCCACTTGTTTTCGGAGTTTGGCCAGCCCGTGAACTTCACCAGATACCAGAGTTTTCTGCGGCACCAGTGGGAGTTGAGGACCTTCTCGACTTCGTACTCTTCTCCTTCGTCTACGATTTAGGGGCCTGGGTGCGGGTCAGCGGGTCGTTTGGCGATCCCATCTGGGTGGTAGGGCCGGATGTTCGTTACCGATACCACTGGGTGGACTCCCCTTTGTCGTGCTGTGAGCTGGAGTTTGACAGCAGCAGGGGATACAACCTTAAGGATTTTGAAAGGGCCAGTCCATTTGTGGTCTAGCTTCTTGGTAGGGTGGTCCGTGGTGTAGTTTTGGGTGCTGAGCCAGACTTGATCGCCTTCTTTGTACTCAGGTGCTACTTCTCGGTTTCGGTCATAGTAGTGGGCACTCTAGCGCTGCCTTCACCTCTTCCTGCATTTTCATCAGTCTCGAGGTGAACGCATCTGTGGCTTTGACTTCTGATGCACGCATGGGTTCCGTCCCCATCCTGGGGTGTTGGCCTGTGTCGAGCTCAAAGGGGGTGTGGCGGGTTGAGGCATGGATGCAGTTATTATGGGAGAACTCCGCTAGCGGGAGCCAGTCCGCCCAGTCATCCTGGCAGTGGTTAACAAACACTTGGAGGTAGGCTTCTATCTCCTGGTTCACTCGCTCCATCTGTCCATCCATCTGCAGGTGGTAAGGTGCCAAAGGGGTCAGCTTGACCGCTAGTAGGGCCACTAGCTCTTTGGAGAACTGAGAGACAAAGGCACTCCCTCTGTCGCTGAGAATCTCCTTGGGGAGCCCATGATGCTTCCAGACATGTTCAAGGAAGAGTCGGGTGATCCCAGCCGAGTCTACCGCCGTGACTGTAGGGATTGCATGGATGCGCTTAGAGAGGTGGTCCACCACCACTAGGATGGCATTGTAGCCCTTTGACTCAGGGAGCTCTCCGATCATATCCACAGAGATTACCTGCCAGCAGCGGGTGGGGATCTTGTTTGGCATGAGCTTCCCCACCTTCCACAAGGGGAATGACTTGACTCAATTGCAGGTGTTATGGAAATGGGAATTTCCCATTTTAGACTCTTATGGGTTCTGTATCATGTGATTTATATAGTAATATAGTTTAACCAATCAACAATTACCAAAAAACCCGCTGTGCTAACATCTGTTAAACCTCATGTTACAACATCTGTGAAACCACCTGTAAAACCTATGAACCACCTCACCTCCACTTTCCACTTTCCTGCGCCAAGAACAGACGAAAATGGGCGCCTCCGGCCCCATTTTTGTAACAGCAGGCGTCACACCCCACCACGTAACGGCCTACATACTCCGCCATCCAGGGCCACCAGTAATCGTGGGAGATGAGCTCCAGGGTTTTCCATCGCCCCGGGTGTCCCATCGCCTGCACATCATGGTGTAGCCACACCAGGTCATGGCGGAGTTGCAGGTCCTTCGGGACATATGCCTTTCCCCAGTAGAGGACTAACTCTCCATCTCTGCTCCATTCATCCGTCCTGAGGGTTCCATCTCCCAGCTCCTTCAGTGCTTTCACTACCTTCTTGTCACGGTCTTTTGCCGCACATATTCTTTCCAGGATGGCCACCTCTCCCTCCACTGTGATGGCCTCGGTCACGTGGGCTTCAAACCATTCTGGCTGTAGGAGGGTCAGGCTGTCGTTGTCATCCTTTCCCTTCAGGTGGTCGGCGCGGCGGGAGAGGGCATCCGGTTTCCCCATGAGTTTCCCTGGTCGGTGGATGAGGGTGAAGTGGAAGCGGGACAGAAACAGTGACCACCATGCTTGGTGGTGATTCAGCCTCTGTGTGGTGCAGAAGTAGCCTAGGTTGCAGTGGTCCATGTAGATATTGACCTTCTCCTCAGCCCCTTCTACAAAATGGTGCCACTCTTCTAGCGCTGGGACTATTGCGAGCATTTCTTTGTCATAGATTTCGTAGTTGTGTTCTACTTCGGTGAAGCTCTTGGACATGAAGGCAATAGGGTGGAACTTGCCATCGGTTTGGAGCTGGGACAGAACGGTGCCAGTGGCAAAGTTGGAGGTGTCGCATTCGAGTTTGTAGTGGCCGGAGTCAGTGGGAAAAGCAAGGATGGGGGCAGAGGTGACAGCGACCTTGAGGGCACCAAAGGTGCGCTCTTCATTCTCCCCCCCATGTCCAGACCTTTGCTTTGCAGGTCAGGGTGTGGAGTGGCCATGCCATCTCAGAGAAGTCCTTGATGAAGCGACGGTAGAAGTTTATGAAGCCCAGGAAGGATTGTACCTCCTTCACCTTTGTCAGCGTTGGCCAGTCAAGGACCCCTTGGACCTTCACTGGGTCCATGGCAACACTACCCTCGGAGATGACAAGTCCGAGGTATTCGATGTGGCACCGCTCAAACTTGCACTTTTCCAGTTTGAGGAAGAGCTTCCTCCTTCGCAGCGTTTCCAGCACTTCCTGCACGATGTTGTGGGGACAACTCCGTGTACCGCAAAAAGTCGGATTCTGCGGAATTTGGTCACCAACATGCAGTACATATCCGCTGACGCTCCCGATACTCATTATATCACTATCCAACACTCCATACACTCACTCCATATTTTTCCTTATTTTCCCCATCATTCCCGACAACCCCAAGCAAAATTCCCATGCCCAACCATGCCACCAATTTCACCCCCTCTCCAGACCTCCATACCCACACTCACAACCCAGCCGTTTTTCCACTCGATAGTGATGCTCTACCACCCTTCTTCACCCCCGGAGCATTTCCCAGAATGGCAATCCCATGCCTGGATGGTTCAGCACGGAGTAGAGTCTCACGTGGTCTTGACAGCACCTGTCAATGGCCACATCTCAAGAACTACCCAAATGGGATGAATAGGGGCTCATTGGAAAGCTGGAGATGAGGAGGTTGCTGTCGGGAGGATAGGCGGGCGCTGTGGCAAAGCGTTGCGGAGTTAACTTTTACATTTCCCATTTCGGACCCGTTGTCACATTTTCCCCATTCATTCATATTTCTTTTATTGTTTCTTTGTTCCCAATTGGATATTCATCATTTACGGTTGCCTAACGGCCCATTTACATTCCCCCACTCCATTCATTCCATTTCCAACTCATATAAATAGATAACAGCTTGTACATAACAAGTTAGTATTGAATAGACCCGTGAAGGGACAAGCAGAAGTTGCATCCAAGTGGCAAAGACGCCATCCACGACCCTAACGCCCCCTCTGAGCTAGTTGCTCATGTCTAAGACCCCTCACATCATAATACTCAGCCTTGACGTCCAAGAGAGATGTAGGTGAGTGTTTGTTTGAGGTTTTTGCAGACTCAGTAGCACCAACGAACCACACCCATGCACAGCTACCACCCTCCCCCTTCTCTCTGTCTCGAGTCTAGGTGATAGACCCATTACAACGACCTTCCGATGTTCCTCTAGGGTGGACGTGAAGATCAGGATGTCATCCATGTAGCAGATAACAACCTCTCAGTCAATGAAGTCCTGGAGGATGTCGTTCATCATGGTCTGGAAGGTTGCTGGGGAGTTGCATAGCCTGAAGAACATCACCGTGGGTTTGAACAGGCCCCAGTTGGTTGCAAACGCTGCTTTCCACTCGTTGCCATCTTTGATCTGTACGTTGTTGAACCCCCAGCACAGATCTAGCGCCAAGAAATACTTTGTGTTTTGAAGGTGCATGAGGACATCAGAAATGAGCGGGAGGGGGTACGAGTTCTTGACTGTTATTTCGTTGAGCTTTCGGTAGTCCTGGACCAGGTGCAGGGACCCATCCTTCTTCTTGACGAAGAATATGGGGGCACCCATCGGTGACTTTGACAGGCATATGCACCCATTCCGCAGGTTTTCACGTAGGAACTTGTCCAGCTCTTTCTGTTCCAGTCAGGATAGGGGAAAGGTTTTGCCTCTAGGGAGCTTGGCATCTGGGGTTAGATCAATAGCATGGTCCCAAGGCTTCTGGGGGGGCAGCACGTCAAAGGCTTCCTTCAAGAATACATCCCGGAAGTCTCTGTAGTGCTCGGGCACCAGCTCTTCCAACATCAGCGGTTTCGCCTCCACATCTTGGGCTTCCTCTGCTAGGCATTGGGACGGCATGGTTGTCACCCTTAGGTCATGCCCCCACTCTGGTGGGATTATGGCAGTGTAGATCCTGTCCCCAGGCTCCACTTCGGGGGTCTGCTCAGCGGTTGCTTGCAGCGACTGGCAGGAGGAGGGGCAACGGGACATGATGACCTTCTGCTGTGCCCAGTCAACCTCTGGGTTATGGTGTAGCAGCCACGAGTGCCCGATGATCAGGGACTGCTGCCCTAGGTTTGCCACGGCAAAGTGGGCCCGCTCTGTGTGTTGGCCAAACGTCAACAGGGCTTCCAGCTCTTCAGTGATGGCCTCATTCTCGTTTGGCATTCCATCTACATTGCGCACTGAGATGGGCTGGGGGAGCAGGGTCGTC
This sequence comes from Cantharellus anzutake, assembly GCF_015039405.1. NCBI lineage: Eukaryota > Fungi > Basidiomycota > Agaricomycetes > Cantharellales > Hydnaceae > Cantharellus > Cantharellus anzutake. The sequence continues at coordinate 281,545 of NW_024066993.1, read as the reverse complement.
TCGAGCCCATGCTTCTGGATGAAGTCTGGGCTTATGAAGTTCCCAGTTGTGCCGGAGTCTAACAGCGCTGACATGGCGACCGCGGTGAGGGACAGTAACGTGGTCACTTTTACTTTCATGTTGAGGGAGTGGGGGGACTGTTTGGCAAGCACGTAGATGGCAGGTGGGGAGACGGCCACCTCAAGGGGTGGGCCAGCAGCTTTCATGCCTTTCTTGGTTGAGGATGCAGTTTTCCTCTGTTTCTTAGCAATTACCCAGTGGAATTTGGACAACAGCACGGACTTGCACGTATCTCGGTATTTACACTGGGTACTGTTGCTTGTAGGCAGCCGGGACACATCCCTCACTGGTCACCTTCCCGAAAATCCTCTGGGGGGTCTGCTTCCTCTCCCCCTTCATCTCTTTTGGGTGTCCCCATCAGCTGGCTTCTCAGCCCTTCTGCAAGTGCTCAAAGGTCCTCTGGGTGCATGTGGCGTATTTGGCGAACTTTTGGGAGGGGGCAGTCTCATGCAAAGTGCCCCAGTGCATTGCAGTTGTGGCATAGCCCTCGTCGCGGGTCAGCCCTCGAACGGTCAAGGTCCATTGGCTGAGGGAGCGGAGCTGGGGGGCACAGGGCTGTGGCTGTGGGGGTCACGGGGGCAGCAGTGGATTGCGGCAGGGGTCCAGGTGGCAGGCGTGCAAAGGGCTGGGGGGTTGTCAGTGGTGGTCTTGTGGGGGGAAGGGGCGGTTTAAACAGGGGGAGGTGGGGTTGTGTCGCCTGGAAGCGCCGCCACTGGTTGTCAAGGAGGGTGGCTTCTCGTTTCCATTCTGCCCAAGTCCTTGGCATGTGACGCAGGCGATAGATGCTCTCATGGAGCCGCACATTGATCACTTGTTCAAAGCGGTCTACCAGCCCCATGTCACCTAGCCACAAGGTGGGGCCATGGATCTCGAACTCCTGGATAATCCCACCCACAGAGTCAGTACCTTGCCACAGGGCAGCGAGCTTCTGTCAGGTGGTGGCTTTGCAGTTCGGATCTTGGAACATGGTGTTGAGCTCTGCCATAAAGTCGTCCATAGTGATTGCAGGCAATTCCACCATCAGCAGCGTGATCATGCGCTGTGTTGCCCATGCTCCCACAGCTCCTCCTTTCATGTACGACAAGACGAAGAGGATCTGGGACAGAGTGTCGGGGAACTCTGCTGCACAGACATGGAAATAGATCCCACATTCCGCCTTGAAGTGGTCAAGGTCCTCACTCGCACCAGCGAAGGCGGTGGGTGTGGTGACTTTGGGTGCTGTGGGTTTGGGTTGGGGTGCGGGCGCAGGTGCAGGTGCGGGTGGTGGGTTTTGGATTCTGCTCTCGAGGATTGCTTGCAGTTCCTGGAACCTGGTCAGCAGGTCCTGGTACTGCTCCTCAGTCACCATGCTGGAGGAGGCAGGGGAGACTAGGTTGAAGCCTTCTTCTGCTGTCAGGGACAGTGCAGGAGAGGTGGGGGTAGTGGCATAGCCCCAAGCGCTAGCGGCCTGGGCAGCAGCGGAGTAACGGGAATGTATAGCAAGTGGCCCTCACTCGGGCTCACATCCCTGTCTGGCTTCTTAGGCTGAAGCAGTAGTGATTGTTATTAGGATGAAAGGCTAAACTAAACTAAACTAAGCTGGAGTAAGATACTTGCCTGAAGCAGTTGTTACAGGAATGGGTTCTGGGGAACCCAACCTGAACCGTTTGGCTCACTAATGGAGGTGGCTGCATAGCCATTGGAGGGAGAGCGGAATGGGATGAGTGTCTGGAAGCACAACCTGAGGGTTGGCCAACGGTAACTTGGCACTCCCGGGAGCGTACCAGTAGTGAGTATAACATGGGCTCCTTGAGGGAGCCACCTGTCTGCTAATGGGGACTTGGCACTCCTGGGAGCGTGCTAGTAGTGGGTGTGCCAGGAGTGGTTGGCTAGCGGTGACTTGGCACTCGATGGAGCATACTGGTAGTGTGGGATACTGTCAGGGCATGCCGCACCACACCGCTCCCCGCCCTCTCTTTCTCCTTTCCTCCTTTTCTTCTTTCTCTTCTCTCTCTCTCCTTTCTATCCTTATACAGAGGACCTCTCCCTTTTCCATATTTGTAGCACGGACACATCCGATGTCGAGCACCCCACATGGGTACTGCAATGCCGAATGTGCTGCGCATCCTTACTTGTATTTCTCTTCTCTTACACCCGGGATAGAATGCGGAGTCACCCACGATGACCCGGCTTCGTCCAAGGTCGACGTGGCACCTCCATGTGACCCATTTTCACATGTATATAAACCTAGCCAAAGTGGGACTGAAGAAGCAGCCTTCTTCTCATTCCCGCTTCAGGCAAGTGTCTCAACCTAGTTTAGCTTTTCACCTTAATAACGATACATTCCCGCTTCAGCCTAAAAAGCCGCACAGGGACATCAGCCCGAGAGAGGGTTACCTGCCATACGGTCTCACCATCCCACCACTGCCTGGGCTGTCAATGCCAAGCGTCATGCCACTACCCCCACCTCTTCAGAGCCATTCCTGACAGATACTGGGACTCCCAGAGGGAGTCACCCAGTTGGTGGCTATCGGTGACTTGGCGCTCATGGGAGCATACCGGTAGCAGGAGTTGTTGGGGTAAGCAGGCTGGTGGACCAGTGCACGGTAGTGGGTGACCGTGGGAAGTGGGACCCATGGGTGCGTGGCCAGGCATCCTGGAGCTGCCTGGACCATATCCCTCTCCTAAGGAGATGGGATAGGCTACAGTTCCTGATAGGGAACTATTGGTTGGATGGGAGTGACTGCTCAACCACCTGGTGGACTGGTGGGAGTGGGCAGCAGGAGGTTGGGCATGGGAATGCCCTCCTCGTTGCGGTTTAGTCATGGAAAGGATGAATAGGGAGGTGGACATGGTTCCAGGGTTACAGGTTGAATGTACAGTGGTGGCACAAGGGTGTGATGGTTACAATCGCAGTACAAGGTTTGTGGGTTATGTATTTGATGAGAGAAAACATCTTGGCAATTACCATACATGTCATATGACTTGTATCTATCTAATACAAATGTTATAATGGCCAAGGGAAGTCCCTTGGAAATCAACAAATCCCCCAGCCAGCACCAAAACCCAGTGGGAAAGCTTGGCATGGGGTTTGGCAGAGAATGAAGTGAGAAGAAGTAAGAAATATCTTACCTGTGTACCTGGTCTATAGGAGTCTAGGCCCATTTCCATAGCAAGGGGCCTCAAGGTCTGGTTGCCTGTCATGGACCATAAGATTCTCCATTTCCATAACAGCAGTAGTGAGAAGAAGGCTGCTTCTTCGGTTCTGCTTCAGCTCAGTTTATATACAGGTGGGAACAGGTCACATGCATCAGCAAACCCCCGAAGTTGAGAAAAGTGATAGGAAGCACTTTAATCACTTCTATTTGTCATACCAATGTAATCTATGCATCAATTGAGACTCAAGCAGCTCAATCACAACAATCTCAATGTACAATTACGTACTTTCCTTCCCATGCATGATATGTGAAACCATGGCTTCAACTAGGTTAGGAAATACGCCTATTTGCATCCGATCAACTTCACAGGTTGGCTCCGAATGAATAGCTTCATGGACTTAACATTTTTTTCACTTGGTGACGGTGATGTGGCTCTTATGCATCACTTCTAGTTCTCCAGGTAGGTCCCTTATATTTCTTTCATAGTACATATTTTCCAAGTTACTCATAGCACTCTATGCATAATTACAGGTTGTACGAGCTGCTCAGCCATGTCTGGTGAGTGCTACCCATTAGTACATGTTCACGCACTAATCCCTCATCACCTAAGGGACCTGATAACTCGCAGAATCACCCATCCCACAACTCCTGAATCCAACCATTCCCCAAGCCCCCCATGTCCGACACACATCCGGAATCCTTTGATGAACTGGGCCTTGCCCCTTCTTTTAAATATAAGGCTATGGTGCATAAGTGTCTCAGACTCATGTTAGAGATCTAGAATTTGTATGTACCTATGGCACGTAAGTGTCTGCGCCAACAGTTAGACAGTTTTGCAAAGAATAATAAAATCTATCTCACCTCAGACTCGTGTTAGAGATCTGAGGGAGAGGGAGTCCAAAAAACTCCCTTCTTATACACGAACTACACCAGTGGCGAGCCCGTCGCATAAAGAAGAAAAATGGGGTGCAAAAGACGTGCCCCAAAACTTCACTTCCGCCACCAACAATCAACACCGTCCTCACCACTCCGTCGTCAGAACCGATTGTTGATATTCCAACACCTTCAACTTTGTTTACATTTTGTATTATGTATTTATGCACAGTACATAGAGATCGTGAAATCTGAAATATCACTGCAATCACCCCTGAATTTTAAGTTGGAATTGACTCGATATGGCCTCTTGTAATCAGGGGGCCTTCTAGAATGATATCACGATAAAAATGATTCCTATCATTTCTATCAACTTCGGTGGTTTGCTGATGTGGGGGGTGCCACATCAGCCTGGGTGGAGCTGGGTTATCGTGGATGGCTCTGCAGGCGATCCCGAGTGTCAGAGGGGAGAAGTACAAATGAGGATGTGCAGCATATCTGGTGGTGCAGTGTCAGGGCACACCCCCCTGACCCAGCCCCACCCGGCCCCACTTCACCCGGTACCCCACCACCCAGCCTTCTCCTACCTCCTCCCTCCTTCCTCTTTCTTTCTTTCTCCATTTCACTTCCTCTTCATTTATTTCACTTTCTCTTTATTTTATCTTTATTCTACACAGATGACCTTTCCTTGTATCAATGTACCATTGACCCACCTGCAGCGTGCTCACAACACACCCAGCCTGGGTGCCCCAGGCGACCCCCGCTATGTCCAGCTCACGTGTTCACAGCGGACGCCCTTGGGATCCCCCATGGGGACACCCGGGTGACTACGGCTGTATGCGAGGATGACATGGCACCCATCATGTGACCCAAGCCGCATGTATATAAACATACCTGAAGTGGGAACCGAAGAAGTAGCCTTCTTCTCATCCTTTTCCACTTCAGTCTGAGTGGCCAGGGACTGTCTCCTGAGCCGGGCCCACCAGTATGCATGCCCACTCCACACCCTGCGAGACTTCTAGTGTCGGACATCTCACCCGGGCCTCCTCTACCCCGGACACGTCCCTGACATGCAGTACTCACATGGAGTACTCAGCGTCGGACACATCTGTGCCACATGGGTAAGGGGAGAGGTCGTCCATATAAAGAAAGAAAGGAAAGAAGAGAGACAAAGGAGAAAGGGAAAGAGGGAGGAGAAGGAAAGAGGAGCAATGGGAGGGTGCGGCATGGAGCAGAGCGGTGTGCCCTGACAGGCACCACCTGGTACCCGAGCATGTCATTGGGACTTCTTTGTCTGAGGCACTAAGTATGTAACATGCTCCAGATCTGTTTTTCAATCCTAATGTCCCTTTCTAAGGTACTCTATATCCCTGCTCTCAGTGTCGAAAGAATATTCAGGAGCAAGCATATACAACAACCACATCCAATGACTTCATCTGTTCTATCTGAGCCCCCAGCTGAGTTAGCCATTTGGCTTAGATGATTGTTAGAATAATGATTTTCAGTCCTAAAAGTGCTCAAACATGGCAGCTTAGAATGGCAGTGCAGCGCTAACATACTATATTACAATACAATCCTAACTGTATCGAAAATAAAAAATCCCCAAAATTTGATCATTTTTGAGCTGATTTCTGACAAACATATTGATACCCCATTCACTTGGAAATTGACAGATTCCCTCAAAAATGCAGTAAGTTACAACATATAGAAGTGAGAGAACTGTAACTAACCTCAGTCTCAAGCAATATGTGCGAGAACTGAGGAAAAGGGAAACTAATTCAAAAGATTGAATGTAGTTTGTGGCCTTCGCGGATTAGTCCGAAGTGACCAAAATAAGTAAGAAAAAGGTGTTGTGACCAAGTAGTCACGCCACTGCGGGAATGTGGCTGTCCGGGCGAGTTCCCTCGCTCGGATGTGGGAATGTGGCTGTACGAAAACTCGTCCACACGGTTCCTCCAACAGGGATGCCCGAACCCGCCAACGGTGGAGGCGACCTAGCCAGCGAAAATGATGACGACATAGTCGATGAAAGCGAATTATTGTCAGACGAGGAAAAGGCAGCTGCTGATGCAGCTGGTTGGGAATCGGGCTCCGTTTCCGGTTCATCAGATCTCTAGCTGAAGTGGAAGGCCACGTCGATGCCACCGCAGTCCCCGAACCCTTCGCACCTTTTCCTCCGCCACCTTCGTCAAGGGCGCCGTCATTTGTTCCAGTTGCCCCAGCTGGCCCTCCTGTCATCCCTCTTGGCGACGACCTTGATCCTGATGGCCCTGCCAACATTCCAAACGACGCAAGCATCCTGGTGCAGCTCGCTTTCGGACATTTCCGAAAGGAGAAACTATGCGCTGATCTCCAACAGAAAGTACACGACTACTATTTCTGTGACTAGAAATATCACTAGAAATATCAAGAGAAACCACAGCTTGAAATGCAGCAACCAAGCAATTCAGTTACCCATCAAGTGAAATAAGACTGGTAAGATAGAAATGATATCAGCAAGAGATTGTCGCATCAATGAGCCCCGTTACGGTTCGGGGAAGTGTGCACCCATCTTGAGCAGCGGATATGGTCTTCCCTGGGCCAGGGTGCGAAGATGAACATATTGATAGATTATTGATATCAGAAGGCTTACGTATGTAAGTCGTCCTGATCGCAATTCGATATCATTATAACATTGGATGATTGTGGTCGCAATCGACTCTCCTCCTGCAGCTACTTCTATCTTTTGTGCTCTTTGTCTGGAATGATGCCTTCTCTCACATCGCCAGCCAAGGTTCTAGTAACTGGTTCAAATGGCTTTATTGCCGCCTGGATCGTCCGAGTTCTCATCGATCGAGGTTACAACGTCATCGGAACGGTGAGGTCAGCGCCGAAGGGAGACTATCTGAAGAAGCAGTTTGGAGATAAATTTGAATTTGTTGTCGCCAAAAATCTCGAAGTGCGTTGGTTATCACTCATTTAGGGCTCGAATAGTGAAAAATGGTGTTACAGGAGAATGCATTCGACGAAGCTGTGAAATCCACGAACCCTGATGCCATCATCCACGCTGCCACACCCATGGATGTCTCTGGCGATCCTCAATCCGTCATTGGGCCAGCCGTGGAGGGGACTCTTGGGATTCTTCGAAGCGCTCAACAATTTGGGTATGGAGCAAGTCATCTTCAAAGGGCACTCCTAATCAAATGGAGACCAGGCACAACATCAAGCGAATAGTAATTACATCTTCCATAGCATCCATACTGGAATCGAAAGATGTCCCATCATACACCTTCACGGAGGTAAGCATGACGAACAATGATTCCCCCTAGCGATATTGAGGCTTTTGCTTCAACAGGACGACTGGAACTCGAAGTCTGAGGGAATCATCGAGCGGGAGGGAACGAATGCACCAGGAGAGCAGAAGTATGCAACAAGCAAGACCAAGGCTGAACAAGCTGCTTGGAAGTTCATTAACGAAAATAAGGGCTTGCACTTTGATCTGACTACTATCTTGCCTAGTGTGGTGCGCTTTTCGTTTCTAAAGATCATTGGCTGGAGTTGACCTGGGTTTTGCTGCATCAGGTCTTTGGGGTGCGTCGGTGTAGTGCATAACCGCCCGTTCTCTGGCGCTGATCTACAGCTGTATTCACTTGTAGCCGATCATACATGAGGTGAGCAAATATAGAGAAAACCTGGGACGTTTACTCTTGGTTAATTCGATTCAAAGGTCAAGGATGTGTCTGCCTTGAATGCAACTATCGCGTTGTTCCGTCACTGTATCTTCAATGGCACTCTGGACTTCTTTTCTAACAATTTCGTGGACGTCCGAGATGTCGCTCTTGCGCATGTCCTGGCCCTAGAGGTACCAGAGGCAGGTGGAGAGCGCATTATTATATCCAGCGCACCTTTCTTCTACCAGCAATCGAGTAAGTTCTTGTCCTCCTTCCTCGTATGGAAGATTTGATGTTGGAATTTCTCACCACTCCGCGAAAACGTTACTCTGTTCACCAGTCGATGCATTGATTGAAGCCAGATATAAAGTCCCTCCCCGTGAGCCGCGGGAGGACACTTCAGTTCCACATGCGGCCATCATGGACAACGCAAAGTCGAAGAAAATCCTGGGGATCAATTATCGAGATTTCAAAGAGACCTCCGTGGATACATATGCCGAGTTGCAGAGGCGATTCCCAGAATCGTTCCCTTAAGCAGTCATGTAGCTCATCTTCTTGTGATGGAAAAGATTTCACAAGACGGCAGTTCGAATTGCTTGTACCACGCCACAAGATCGGTCTACTAGCTACAATTTAGACCTCATTCGGAGACTGCTTTGTGGAAATAGGTATCACCAAACGGATGAAAACAAAGTTGTGGATGTTGAGCACAGACATAATTGTCAAAACCAAATCGGCCATGCATCCTTGTAAGAATCTCGACAAAGTTTGGTTCCGACTCAGGAGTGATGTGACCATGACGGATAAAGAAGTCTATGAAGACTGCGAACCGGGTCACTTTATTGATCTTCGTGAGTAATACACATACCTAAAGCACAGGTTGGCGGGAACAGACCCTTCCTAAGTTTGTCGAGCACATCGTCCACCGAAAGAAGCTAATAAAGGCATGGAGCAAGAAGGTGTGTGTTGGGTAGAGCTGAACTGACCTCAAACCGTTCTACTTCACCATCTAAAGGTTTAAGTTCTGGGGCATCCACCCCTACTGGCACAACCAAATCGTAGACGTATTGCGTCTTTGGTTTGAGCCATCCCTTCGACGATCTGATAGGAGCCCGCACCTGTATGTGGCACACTAACGATGTTTTGTCGGTCACTCACTGGAAGAAATAGGATATTGCTCCGGTAGCCCGGAGGTATTTGCGGACGAAACTTTCTTCGAGCGAAGCCTCCTCCATGCACTCTTTCACCAATGCGTCTGTTGGAGTCAGTCCATACGGTATTCCACCGGCAACGGTGTTATCTGGGCAACCCGGCCAACTAATTACATCCTGTCAATAGCGACGTAGCAGCTTCACAAGTGATTGCTGACGTTTTAGTTTTTGCTCTTATTGGGACCCATATTTTCTGCTCTCCCTCCAAGTACATCGTCATGTGGCAGCCCTACAATTTGATCATTAGCTAGGTGTTTCGAAGAGAACACCTTGCTCACATATGTTACGAGCCCGAAAATAGTGCAACAAGCACGCTCGAGAAGAAATGCGATATCTGTATTATCCGAACCCGTCCTTTTAAATGGGTCATAGTAGATTGGATAAAGCTCATCCCTCCAGAGTGACCCGCCGATGACATCGCTGAAGAGTCCGCTGTTGCGCCATTCTCTGCATAGCACATCAAGCGCGTCGCTACGCTTACGCGGTGAGTCAAGATTACGGACAAAACGAACTTCCCGTCCTGGTACATGCAAACATTCAGAGGATTCGACGATATCAAAATTAACTATCAAAGCTTCAGTACCTGTCACATCAAATACGGGGTTGCCTGTTTTCTGCTGCAATACGTCAACCACTGGGGATCGAATCCACCCAATCCTGACCTCGACCCCTTGTGGCGGAGTAACATAGAACGGGATGGGATTGTCGACTTCACTGCCCTCATCCACACGGCGGAAATTGTCGCAACGCTCAACAAGTGGCAAGAATGAAAACATTGCTGGCTCCCTCACTGGTGAATTCGACAATCGGCGAGTATGGCGCGTCAGCGCAAAGCCTGAGGACTTCGTATGGTGTAGTTCAGCGCTGCGAGCGGCAGTCCCCGACCTCGCGCTCGGAACGACTGGACACCGAACGGGCACAACAAGTTTGACCATATATCAATGACGATCCGCCTCCCCCACTCCAGACCATCGAGCCAGAGTCGGGATTGCGAGCGGCAGTTCAAATCAATAATTAAAACTGTATGGTCTGACTACTACCTATGCAAGATTCCTCCCGTTAGTAACACCTAAGCAGTCATAGTCGATGCATGGCGCTCGATGCTATGCGGCACTCGGCGGCTGCAAGAGGGAAATGTTTTGTGATCCAAACCGTCAACACCACCGCACCAGCCACCAGGACATCTTCATCATTGAACGTAGAGCAAATTTTCACCTTGTTGCTACCTAATTTCGCGTATGTCAAAGAAGACCGAGAGGACAAGAAAGTCCAGGAAGCCCCTTCAATCCGTGTGCCAGGCCGGTGGAGAAGATCTCCCATAACATGGGTCAAGGGTCATTAGAGCGGCGTAAAAATGGTTTAAGGGAATACCACGAGGGATGGAACACAAATGAGTCATGATATTTCCACGTAGTCGACGCGATTTATTCCCAAAGAATAAATCCCTTGCCAGTTGGGCTGGAGGGGCGCTACCATTGAGCCCATCTGGTTCACCGTGACGGGGAATTGCTTTATTTAGAAAAGCCTCCAAAATAAGTTATTTGTAATGAGGTTTGCCTATCCATGGACTTGAAGCTGGCAGGACAGTCAACGTATGTGCTTGAGGCGTTCGAAGGCAAGTGAAGGAACTGAATGTGAGGGGCAATTACATATCACGGAAGTACCCAGTATCGACTGCGACCCATTTGGGTTCAGGACACAAATGCCGACACACACAACGCTAGAGCTAAGACCAGTGAGTCTGGGATTTCATAATTTATGGGTGAATTTGCATCAGGTACCCACACTACTTACCCCAGGAGACCACGGCAGGCCCATTGTCGGTGTTGGGTCACGACCCAGGCAAGCAGTATCTAATAACCATGAGCCTTAGGTTCGCGGTCGTACAAAAGGCAAGGGACATATAAGTGTGAAAATCGTCAGGATCCGCACTCAATGATGTCAGCGCGCATCAATGGCTTGCCGTAGCACAGGGTCACTGGGCTGTGGCAGTGGAGCTCCACTTTGTGACGCACTCGTGGCACGCCGTGCCTGATCATCACCTATCGTGAGGAAGGTCCTATATGTAACGACTCCTTCCTATTAATTCTCCGCAGTATTGAATTGTGCACCACGAAGGGTGTCTATTCATTAAAGCAGCACTTCCACGTTGGGGGAGGGGAGGGTTAGGACGGGTGAAATAAGCGCAGTTGCTCTGGCCTCGACGAGGTGAACAGTCCCATCCTTTCATTATTCATCAAGTAGTTCGGATTACCGCTTTAAATCGCTAAAATGTTACCGCATTCCGTCGCAGTTTCGTCAGCATCCATGATGTTCCAGACCAGCTTAGCTATGCAGAATCGCCTTGAAAGATGCAAAAACCGTAACTCTAGTGTCTCGGGACATATGTGCTGAGATATTGCGCTCACGGACTCGAAATCGGCGGACGAAACTGGGCTCGAAGCATTTCCACTCCGGAATGCAAATTGAGATAACAACCGCACCGAAGCGGTATCCCCTTTTTGTATTAATTAACTACGAACCTGTTCCTCAAAATTTGAAAACTTGGCCTCCCGAAATACTGGGCTATTCGGGTGCTCAACCCGCCAAACCCAAGTCCGCATATAGGACATCGAGGCAAGCCAGTGCCCTCGCGGCATATTTTCTAAATCCCGAGCCCATACAAAACGCTGATACCTGCACACCTGTCTTTCATCCACTTCCCTGAGAATGTGTAGCATCGAGCCTAATCCCAACGTGTCTGGGATCGGTATACGAGTCTCTTTCTATGCTACCAGCACTATTATCTCCTTGCTGCGATTTGGGAGGGGTTATACGGAGCTGTGCGATGCTTTGGCTCAGGGCGCCGGTGTGAACGCGCTAGCCTTGCTGGTGGGTTCTGCACACCCACGCTAACAACCGCGCCTTGACCAGTGATTAGATTGTCGCAATTGTGCAAACCGTATCGAAAAAACTGGATCTCTTTCATGCCCTTATTATATCCCATATTAATGGTTATTTCGGGATAATATTATTCGTGCACCCTCTATACTACCGCGCTCCCCCAAAGCAACTGGCTTTCTACTGGGTGACGGTACGTTTATTATGGATATCACATCTCTACAGGTCAACATGTTGTACATTCTAGATATGGATTCTTCAGACTGTCCATTCTGCCTGGGCGGTATATCTTATGGTGAACGCTCCAAGATTCGGGCCCGACCCAGAGTGTAATGACAGCGTAATCTATCTCATGCTCGCCTGGAAAGTTCGAGTCACCGCCCTTTGGTTCAGGGCATTAGGGATCGCGGTAATAGGCGTGTCAAATCTGGCAGCGCTGTATGCAACGCCTTGGATCATCAAGTCCATTTTTCGTTTGCTCAAGGGCTCGTTGACCCGGCAAGCGGCGCATGAGCGGGATCCGTCCTTCGAGCTTCCATACTTTTCGGGGACTAACCCACATCCGACGTTTGACACTCCCACAACACCATATATTGATCAACATTCATCACAAAATCCAAGACTACAGCCAACTCCCCAGGCCGTGGCCAATGCTGACAAGGTTCTGCATTTCTGTGGCGCCCTCGGGCGTCTGATCGGTACCGCATATGGTGTCATCTCGCTGGAACTCACCGTCCACTTCAATCACGTACAACCCGGCGAGAATGTGTGGAATTTTGGACAGCTTGTCGCAGTAGTCATTCTCGCTGGGAATACCCACCAATTTGTTCGTTTCTATCTGAAAAAACGCGAGGAGGGGGTCCCACCAGTGACCATCATGGACTGAAGAGTGAGTTTGCATCCTCATGGCCATACTGTATCCTCATCAGTTCTAGCCGTTATGATGGGTCGCAAGGCGAGGCACCAGTCTACCATATTTCTGGAGATTCATAAGAAATGCAGGCTCTGTTATTTATGAAGGATCCATGTGCTCAACGATTTTTTTTTCACCTCTGCTAGCTACTGTATCCCTCCCGACAAACTGTACCAACAGCCTTTGTCTCGCGCCCAAGCCAGCATCGGTTTTGTGGATAGCCTTTCTTGGCATTTCGCGTGTCTGTTATTCTGCATTCAAGCTGCCTGAAGTTCGAACTGACGAATCATCATGAGCTTCCCGCTCCCCTGATACGCTACATAATTAGTTGGAGATATAAAAATAGCAACGCAATATAATAAGTGGTCGATTGAGGTAATCGAGCTTAAGTTTCCCAGTTGCACCGATGAACGCGTGCGGCCCAACTTACGATTCACCTTGCCAAGCTGTTTCATTCCCAGCTTTTACGCGAGCGGCTCGTACTCGAAGCGCCCAACAAACCGTTCATGGGCGCTCATTTACATATTTCCCTTTTTGGCGCGACAATACATCAAATCGGCTAACACCAATATAGCAACAACATTACACTGGAGGACAAGGGCGCTTACGTTGTAGGCAGACTTGAACGATTGCGAGCACACGAAACATCTTGATGAACCACGGAAGATATCATTAAATCATGCGCAAGTACGAACGTAACTTGGGAAAAATTAGGGGCGGGATAAGGGGAAATGGTTTGCAAAGGCAAAATTGTAACAATCGTACGGGCGCAAGCTAGCCAGGGAAGGCTCAAAGGAACAAGGCCTCAGTGACAGGGTGGCATTGAACCATTTCGTGGAACAATCAGAAAAGAGGGGGAAAAAAGGTTTTTAGTGTGCATAAATGAGGCAAATGTCGATCCAAACTGATCAACATTTGCCACCGAAGAACAAGAGGTGACGATGGTAGCGGATGGGAATATAGGGACGGGTGTTTTGTGGGTGAAGAAGCAAAACAAGGGACAAGTTTGATTTAATTTTTTGTATATTTTCTCGAATCACGTTTGTGGTAGGAAATGTCGGCGAACGACAGATGGGAGAGGGAATAATAATGGTTGGCCATCGGATGGAATTGTCAGGGAAGTGTTCCTTGGAGTTGCCATGCCCAGTCACTGGAACAGAGTAAAAATTATCAGGACACTCCCTCACATGAAGAGATAACGTTGCAAGGGCAATAACCGCAGTTGACCGTGCACGTCCAACAATGCAAACTGAGGACAGGCGGAAAGAATGCATGGGGAGATCCGCGCGAACGTGTGGGAGTTGGAAGTAGATGGTATGGATGATATAAGGTGACAATCGACACCGGACGAGAAGGCGTTAGAGACCAAGGAGCGGAGTAAGGAAAGAGAGGGATAAGCCAAAATCGCCATAGAGCAAAGAGAGAACAAAAACCAGGGAAAAAAGAACTGGCTGGTTCGTTACAATGGAAAAATGACATATTTTAAAATGTGTGTGATTGGAGATCGCTGAACGAAAGCGGTGGAAAGCAACGGGAAAAAGGGGAACCATAATGGATGAGTCGTTATCGTCTATGAGTTCCGCGTTCACAGACGCTCAGGAGGACTGGAAATGGGGCAGAGGCAAAAATGAAAAAAGGGGGGAAAACACAGAAGAACAAGCGGAAAAAGGAATTGTTTATGTACGCGCAAGCCAAACGACCAGTGTGACGAGATGGAGAACCGCGGTGATAAATCTTCGGAACCCGCTGGATTTCGGCCGACGATTAACGACCTGGTCCCAAAGTTGGAGCATATGAATCCTTGGGATGCGCGAGTGAAAACTCTCCACATTATAATGTCCATCTCGAATGAGCCCCACAAGAAATCGATGAGGGAAGCCAGAGGTCGATATTTGAACAAAACCGAAGGGCGGCCCGATGCAATAATTAGTGCTTGGAGCGAAAGAGAAAACACAGAAGAGAGACTAGAGGCATGCGGGGAATCGAAGCACCAATGACCAAAATTCATACAGTGTTGAGGCAGCGTGATCTAAGACCTTTTCGGAAATACTTGCACCGGCAGCGCTGCTGCGGTACAACAATGTCAAGTGGCCTTGACCCTGAGAGTCGGTGTCGAATGGTCTGTCAACGTTGGTGCCACGGGAAGAGGATATCAGATGCGATAATTGAAACTGAATGGTGAACAATCCTAAATAGCTGATACGAACTGAGAGAGACGAAATAAACGAGAAGATGGACGACAACGGAAGTATTCGGATTGTCCGAGCAACACAAGAGGTGGCGAGAAGGACCGCGGCAACTGTAATTTGAGCTCACACTGCTCGAAACATACCAGTAAGGGCGTTCCAAGGTCCGCCGACGTGATGGCCTTCTGCAATACTACGAGGTAGACGGGTGGTGTCGTACCAAGATCGGTCAGACTCGAAAGGGAGGAACGGTATGCGCGTGGCAGTGGTTCCACGAGATGTCATCACTACTTCATCATTGCCCTTTCTGGACCACCTCGAAACTCGCCCGCCTCCCTCTGCGAATGCCAAGTTATTACCAACTTCGTGAGGCGTATTGTACCGGCGATGGTGGGGATGGAAATCTATTAGGGGTTCGGCGGAAGCGAAAGGGGTATTATCGACGAACCCTGAGTGTTGATATTGCTGATGACAGGTGGGAGCGGGGGGAATAGGAGCAACAGGAGGTCGCTGAACTGCCTCGTAAGATGGACGGGGTCTAGGTGGTTGAGGCGAGTCCAAAGCCGTATCGGTAGGATCCCAGATACCAGGGATTCGAGGGAAAAGGTCACGATGAATGGTGTGAGGACGGCACGACCCAGCATCACGGTTCAAGGTCTCGCTAAACTCGCCACGAGTCTCGGGAAATGACACAGTACGAGTATGCCAAAGCATCTCTAAACGAGGATGAATTTCTTGCTGGGATGCATCGAAACATCCTACACTAGGATCCAGATCATCGAGGAGGGGTGATTCACAGGACGTAACGGCAGGAAAGGTGTCAAACTCGATATCATTACCGTTAACCTCGGCAATGAGCTCGTCTAAGACTTGAACGGGCTTCTTCACGGCACCATTCGCAAGGCGATATTCCCTCTCACTACCAATCGTGTGAATCGTAGACAGCTCCCGTCGCCTGAGTTGACTTATCCATGCCAGCCATTCATCGGGCTGCGGCCCAAGTACCCAGGAAAAAATAGCAAGGGCTTTCATTTCAAGTGAGCGCATGGATGCCATGCTTAGCCCAGTGACCTCGTGCCTAATTCAAACCAGTATCAGAGTGATTCGGACCTGAATCAGGAACTAAAAACACACCAAGTCTTCGTTGTGAAGGTATTATCTTCCAACCACTTATTGCTTAACGTAAGACCAAGAACGAGAATCCGCCAAGGGATCTCATTCCGAGAGGAAAGAAGGTCGTCGCGGAAGGCACGCTCCATTTCGGACAAATTGTCATAGTCGGTCCGACGAATGGGAAGACGATGGATATACCAAAGAGCCAATATCAACGACGCGGCAGATGCAGAGACTTGGTAGATGGTCTGTTGGACAAACCGCCGAAAAGGAGGAGGCACCATGCCACCAGAGAACGAAGGGGACCGGCGGAGAAACACTCGACCTGGTGATGGAGGTGCACTTAGAAAACATATGAGCACTTGTACCTCCGGTAGGAGACATAACGAAAATAGACCTACTCATTTGAGACTAGAAAGGAGCAGACGTCCCAAACACTGTCACTCATCCAATCCGCGAGATTGACGCCCGCGTTAGCCCTTGCTTGTTCGTTGGCGGCTTTGAGCAGCTCAGATGGTGATGGGATAAAGTTTGTTGGAGGGTCATCGTTCGGCGGTGTCAGAGCCTCTAATCCCCGGGTCACCGGAGCAGGCCGAGGGACAACGAGTTGCTCGGGCACGATGTCGGGCATAGGAACCTCAGACGCAGCAGGTGCAAATGAGCCATAAACATGCTGGTGTTTGTGAACCGGCAGATCCTCGTACTGGGGGTAAGGAGGCAAGTTACCGGGAACGGGAGGCCAAGGCGCCATATTAGCGGAAGTCTCGCGGAATCGGTCATTGACTACCCTGTACTCCCTGCGCACGTACGAGTCATGCTCGTCCACGCTGCAGTTGTCCTCGCCGAAAGAAGGGGTAGGAGGATAACCATGAGGCGAAGGAGGCCAACTCGGAGTGTTCCGGCGCTTATTGGGAGGGGTGATATGGAAACCAGAGGCGACGGCGGCGCCCGAATGCAGCACGTAGGGATGAGAAGCACCGTACCTCTCTTGGGGAGCTAGACTGGCTCCATAAAGGACGTCAAAGGGCACGTTGTCCTCGGCAACGGTGAAAGGACGATGATGACCACTGTTGAATGGTGGCATGATAGCCGCGTGTTGAGGCAGAACGAGGCGATCAATGTCGTCAAATGTAGACGCAAGAGGGTGGACGATGCCCTTGGGGTGCGCAGCTTCACGACGCTGCAGGTAAGACTGAGGCTGCGGGCGTAGCTGCTGGCTTTTCTTGAGAGAGGTTACGTTGATGGCTGCAGACGGGGCCAAGGCCGTTGGGACAGGCATTTCAAGCAACTTGCGTTGTGATAAAGGAGACTCTTGCGAGTCGGGGCGACAAACAGACTCGGACTGCTTGCCGAATGGCCGTTGATCGCTGTGGATTGAGTGATCAAAGGGGCCGAAGTGGAGTCGTATCGAAGTCGTGAAAATTGAAGAAAAATCTAGGAGGCCGAGCGGGGATATGCGATCTTCAAGAACGCAGGGTTGGAGATTGCTAGCCAAGTACGCCGGGTCCAATTAAGGACTGCGAACGAGGAGATAGCTGCACAAGAGTCGGAGGGAGGAAAGGGGGGTCAAAGGCGAAGTGTTGTCTGTGTCCAGGTTACACCTGACTTGCAAATCAGTGCACAGATCTTTTGGGACAGCCCAGCAGGATCCGATGACAGATTGCGAAGGGGGCTACCTACGCAGAGGAACGCGGTGAGGAAAAGGAAGAAAATGGAAATGATCCCCCTCTGTTGCGGACGGAGGGAAGGTAAGGAAAAGAAACAACCAGGGCCTTCCAAAAATTAACTCATTCGGCATTATCCGAATTCGGAGTCATCGCAAACCTGCACTTCGAACCTGAATCTTTTCATCACCCTGTGATCTCAACAACATCCAATTTCGGGGTTCAAAAAACACAGTAGTAGTGATTACTATTCACAGCGGTTTAGGGGATGAGAGATGAAAAAACGTAGTATAGCTGAGAATTATCGAGAGAACGACCGAAAAAAAGTGTTAAGTGACATGTGAAGCCGGGTTCCAAAAAGCGGGACGGATGATAAATGAATGCGCAGAAACAACCCGAACGTGCTGCCGGCACGCAGCATGTCCAACAAACAAAGACAATTGCCTGCTGATGATGAGTCCTCTCAGAATGTCTCTTCCTCCTCCGCACCTGGCTGGGCCTGGTCCGGCACTTCGAAACCCTCCTAGCAAAAGCAGCAGACAACAAATATCGATCAATATCGATCAAGCGAAATGCCCTAATCCAGTCGATCTCACCTCGGTCTGCCATGCAACATCCGGATCCCATCGTGAAGCACACCGCAGGAACAATGATCGATCAGCCTCTCAAGAGAAGGAGTATATCAATTCACTTACACTGTATAAGATTTTTTGGATTTCCCTTAAAGTTGGATCATCCTGACTTTGGGCTTCAAGTACTTCTAGCTGGTTCTGACACAAGATCTCGATATCCCGTAACTTATCGGACAAGGAGTGTTATAAGATCATCACTGAATTGAGGCATTGAACCATTCACCTTCGCGAAGTAAAAATCCCTTTCCTTCTCCAGCCCTTCCATTTGGACATTCGCCTCACGCAGCTGATTCTGCAAATTGAGAACGAACTCGTTTGATGCAGCTGAAGACCCGGCGCGGACTATCGCCGCAAATGGCACGGTGTTGACAGGATGAGGCAAGGTGTGTGGGTCATGGAGAAACTCAGTACAAAAAAAGCACTGAGGCGCTCACCTCCCGAAGGTGTCCTTGTAGCCGCTCGATTCGTTGCCGCGCCAACTACCGGAGGTCGTGACACAGGGGCAATAGTAGCAGGTGTATCCAGGGTAACGCCTTTTCGTCGAGCGATCGCATCGTAAGGCTGGCCACCATAATTTTGATCCCAATACTTTTTCAACCACTGAAGGAACTCAAGGTTATCCCTTAACATATGGTTTAGTGCCATTTGAGTCGCAGAAGACGCCCGATACGAAGATCGTAATGAGCGCAACGATGCCACAATAGGGACCCGATCGAAACGTCAAACTCACTGCATCTTGCATTTAACGAGTCGCTCCACCGGTATTGGCTGGATATCATGACGAACCTACATCACCAAAGCGCGTCATCGCCCCCCAAACAAGCGCCACCTACCTTATCTATCTTATGCGCCTTGAAAACATTTTGCAGAATTTTGTAATTAGCTAAAAACTCATATTCGTGCTTCGCATTCATCTTGACACGAGACATTGGCACGTCGCCTAACGGTGAACGAGCCAAACACAGCATACACGGCATGACATGACATCGAAGGATGGTTTATTAGCATGCGAGCGCGACATGATTAGCAGAGCGCTCCAACGCACCATAGATTGAATCTATAATCTGACAGTACGCGCCTCCCGTCCCACATTGTTCTATTTTCACGTAAGAGGTCTGCAGAAGCTCGTTGAGCCACGCTAAGAGTTCAGTTCTCGATTCGCCCATGGCTGCTCGATTTGTGGATATATCCAAATGAATTCGGCTTAGCTGCCTCCGGATGCAAAATTCCGTGTTTGTTTGAAGTCCTAGAAGCTTTTGAGACAATTTACAGCAGGGCATAATTGCCGAATAAGCATCTGTTTCTCATGTAGCCTAGGTGCTTCTCAGAGTTATGTGGTAAAAGACTCAGCGCCGTCAACGATGATTGCAGACTACGCTAGTGTGAAGTGCTGAGAAATGCCGCTCCATTCATGCAAATGCCCCAAGTACGCCAATTAATATTGTCGATTTGTTCACCTGGTCATGGAAAATATTCGTCAGTGGGGCGCGCTAATCCCCGCCTAGCCGCTAGCTTGGTCGTCCTTTTCCTCTTCGTCACCATCATCGTCGCTGCCAAGTGTGAAGCCCGCTTCACTAGCCTTCTGTTCAATCGCTTCTCGCTCAGCTTCATCTTCCGTAATGAAATAGATATAAAACCAGAGATCTTTCAGCTGTGAGCATATGGAAAGTCGTCCTGAGTAACGATAGGAGATTCAAAGGTGGGGCGCGGAACTTACAATTCCATTAATTTCTTCGGTTTTCGTCTCGACGAGGTAGGTTTTTGGAGTGTCGCTAATTAATGCTCTCGCCTCCTGAAGTAAGTTTACACCTAGAAGGAGCGTCAGCATGATCTTCGACAGGACCCTGTATATTGCAGCTCACATTCCCTTAAATCTATTCTAGCCTTGACTACTAACGGATGGCCGAGATCCTCGTCATCCACTAAGGATGAAGTTGACGCTTCAGCCTTGATTCTTCCCACAAGTGCCAGGCCTTTCTTGACGTCACTTTCGACGAGAAGATGACCTTTAAAGTTCGGCTGCGCCCTCAGCTTCTCCGCTGCAGAACCGAGTATCAGGCCAATTTCCTCCGCCTTTTTAGTTTGCTCTTCTGGCAACTCAATGCTTTCTAAGACACCAAGTACAAGATGTGCATAGTGGGACAAGAATGCAGGGAGAGCTGGATACTCCAAGGCAGTTTGGACTTCCTCGCCTTTGTTTTCTTCCTGAGGAGGTTCGGGCGAGTCGGGGCTGGGGTGTAAAGATGAACAAGTTTCGAAATGCTTCTGAGCCTTTTCCACAAGCTGAGCAGGAGACCAGTCCATTATATTTCGCGTCTTTGAAGACGCACTCTGAGTCGGTGAGGATTCTAATGAGTCTCCTCCCTTGATGTCCGCAAGGAGAAGTAATCCAGTCATCCAAGCATAATTGTGCGCCCAATCATGCTTGTCAGCAGTTTCGTACTTCGCAGCATTTTTCTCCAATATGTCAAATGCAGCACCAATATAATCTTCGAGCGAATCCGGCTCTCCCTCCACAACTAAATCTGGTTCCTTACCAACGATGGCCCCAATATCCAATATTGCGTTGGCATAGAGAGAGTAAAATGACGAATGCACGGCATAAGGATCGGATCCTGGATCTGGAGCTCCATTGACGATGAGTTGGCTAGGGTCAGGAACGTTTCTGATAATCCGATCACAATCATGGAGAACACCCCGAAGCCAAGGAAGTGCTTTCGTTGGTCCCTCTGTTGGACAATACATTTGAGCAATGTAACGAGAACTTCTGAAGAGCACATCACCTTCATCCGCCGCATTCTTAACACGCGCATAGAGCTCCTTCAAATCTCCCCAGTCGCCATCAGTTACTTGAGCAGTATCAGCCTGGTCTTCAATCACCTCGCCATTGTCTGTCCGCCGTCGCTTCGCTTCACGATCATCCTCAGCTAGTTTCGCTTTTTTCGCTTTCGCCAACCCAATGGCACGTTTAGGAGGCATTTCAATAGGGGGCTAATAGAGACAGGTTCATCAGCCTCCACGCCATCGATACATAATGCCATGAAAAGATCGAATCAAGCTCGAGAGCGTCACCTTACAAAATCCACACGTGATAGTCCCAACAGCGCCGGGCGTCATTGTTAAAAATCTACCTGATAACCCAGAGCATCACTGCTGGTGTTCATATTAGAATATGATCGTATGAGCGCTCAGTTCCAAGTATGTGAACTTAATAATTACCTAGCGGTGTATTAGCGCTAGGAAAGTACATACAATGTCGGAACGTCTAAGACTACGTTCCAAAAGATGAAGGGGATCTCACTTCAGTTCCAAGTATGTGAACTGAGGGGAGGAAAGAAAATTGCGCTTGTGGCTTTTAATTTTAAGGGCACCATCCTCGACTGCGTCCATCAACATGGACTCCAAAAACGGAAGCATCGGGCAATCCTGGAAATGTCTGTGCGCGAGAATATATTCCGCGCGACTCAAATGAGCAGTCCGCTGTGCACAAATCAAGAAACTTCATGAACAGTTCAAACGCTGGGTGCCAGAGCGCCCGACTATTCCACAACATTTAGCTCTAGGAATCGGAATGCCTTCATGCAACTTGAAATTGATACGGCTCCTTAATTTTTAAATTCTGAACCATTGCATTTGCCTCTTCTTCCGGTCACCTGCGATTTGCCCAAGAACGGATGATCTCAAAGCATGCTGCAAGTTGCATCAGATGATTTCCAGGCTACGTCTGCATGGGAATCCCCCCAATTATGGCTTTGTTCCTTGCAATATCACCCAACAAGGACAAATCCCGAGATGCCCAGGATGGAGCAAACAACAGCAGCTGCACCTGTTTCTGTCTGTTGTGACCGAGGCCACTCATAAATGTTTTTATTTCTCACGCTCCTCAAGATGCGGATCTCCAGACCCCCATCTTTGCTACGTACCCAATATGTTATCTATCGATCACTTGCGACAACCGTTGATGGCCCTTCAAAGGCTCTGTCGTCCACTTCCACATCGACCCCATCGGATAATGCACCTCAACCACCCAAAAGAAGACTGGGCTTCCTGCGACGTTTACTAGGGATGAAGGATGCAGAGCTGCAGAAGCCACGCCAAAGCGAGAACCGGAGGTCGACTCGCTCGCGCCACTTTCTGACCCCAAAAAAGGTCGCCTGAGACCTAAGATGAAAACTGAGAAGCTAAGCGATGAACATCCGTTGTACGCCTTCTTCCGGCGAGTGGGGTTAAAAAAGAAAGAGAGGGGCTGGACTATCTTAGAGGCACCTGGAGAGCAAGATGAAAGCAGTATGATTACCTCGTGCTCCATCGCCTCACTTTGGTTTGACATATTGCATAGGTCGTTCCTGGTCCGCCGACGAGCTCCGCCTGAAGAGTTTCAACGACCTACATACCCTTTGGTATCTCCTAGCGCGCGAGCGTAATTTGCTGGCCACTCAAGTCCAGACGGCACGGCGAATTGGCCTGGATCCGAAACAACACACGTCCACCATTGACAAGGATATTAAGGCTAGTGCAACTAACCTCATGCATCACATCAACTCATTCCCCACTGCAGTGTCGGAAATCCATGGCGCGCATAAAACAAGTGCTGAACGAAAGGAGACTAGCCTACCTTGGCGCTGTTGAACTCGTGTCAAAGGGGCAAGGGAGCAATGTATCCCAAGCATCATCTGAAATGAGTGGTCATACCGCCACAACCAGTAGTCCTACCCCACCCGCTACAACCCCTCTTTCAACCACTACACCTACTACACCAGCATCCACCACATCTACACCCCAGGGTGAAAGCCCAACTTTCTCAACATAATCAAAACGTGTACATTACTGCATGATCATTAATTCTACATTATATCTCCTCCCTGACGCCGCATTTTCTTGTTCGCGCCCAATCCAACATCTCATTTGTCACCCAGCAATCTCGTATTGACTTGTTTTCGTACATTTCAATCTGCTTTGTCCCCTGCCGAAGTAGATACTCCACAGTGCCGACATCTCGAGCCAATATAGATGAAGCATTCTTATGGAAGTGATAATTCACGAAGAGGCGAAACTTAAGTTGCGCTTCGGGAGGTTTTGAACGCGTCATTCTTAGAGCCCTACAGTTGTCCGCAAATATAATAAGATGAGACAGATGGCCTCGTCATCTCCTCCCCACTTCCTACCTTCTGTACAATGAAAGGACTTGCTTCTGCAAACCCGACAGTCGGGGCACCATGGATTTTAGCTTAGCTGCTAGCGATGAGAGGCGTGGGAAGGGATCACATGCGGTAGTTTCCAGAATTCTTCTCTGCTTGGTGGTTGAAGTTTGCCCTATATGGCTTCCCGTTTCGGCGGGCGTGGATCTACGAATAACCCGAGGGCAACATCTTCAACAGTGTGTCAGAAGTGCCTTGGGAAAGGTGAATTTTGTCTCGGTCCGATGGTCGTGGCTAGCCGCTTACATTTTCCTGTTATCAGGCCACTTTATCTATGAGTGCAAGAATCAAAAGCCGTATCTCGCACGACCTTCTCGGACGGCGGTGCTCGAAAAGCCCGAGTTATTGAAGCCTAGGGATGAACCAAGTGTGGAACTACCGGAAGAGTTCAAGCCGAAGTGTGTGGTTTTCTGAGACTCCCCTCTTCTGAAGTTGACCATCTACGAAGACAACAGAAAATCGTCGCTGGGACTGCTGATGCTATACTAGCTGCAAAGGAGAAAGAGCGCGAGAAGAGCAAAAAGTCTAAGCGGTCGGTCAACTGTTCGCTTTTGAAACTTCATTCCACTGATGCACATATCGATTCAGATCCCCTTCCCGCTCATCTTCTCGTTCATCTTCATCCCATTCATCCCACAGTTCCGATTCTGATTCTGATTCGCGCAGCTCAAGCTCGGGTTCTTACTCTGATTCTGACTCGCGTTCATCTCGTTCTCGTGGCGAGTCACGATCCCGTCCTCGATCCCGTTCCAGGTCCTGGTCATCATCTGGCTCATCATCCAGATCTTCGTCACGTTCCCGGTCTGATCTCCATGCCCGTGCGCGTTCTCGCGAACGACGTTACGATGACCGGCGAGCACACCGGAATAGAGATGATAGGCGGTCTTTCACTCCACCTAGGAGGAGCGCGAGCCCTGTGCGCCGAGGCAGACATTAAGCTTCGGCTTATTTGCCGTTGGTTTTCTGCCTTAGTGCCTGTGTAATTGATAATCTGATCCCTTGTATGCTCGCCTCAGCTGGGTCCAAATGTTCACGCTGTTGCTGGAATTGAATAATGCATAAAGACAGCGTTCCAGAGAGATACAAGGTGAAACGGCTTGACAGTAAGACGGCAGCCCTCGCTTCAAGTTGTCAACTTAATCAATAAAGCGAATTTATTTCCGTGACCGTGTAGCATGTCGACGAGATTTCCCAAGCCTAAGGGGATAAGTTAGCCGAGAATTTTCGGCAGGAGACTGTATCGTGACGGCGTACCGCTTGGCGGGCTTCCCTGCCTTTTTCGTCCCAATTCTTCGTCTCGCTCCAGAATCGAAATCATTCGTGCTCTCTCTCGTGTTTGACTTGCTCCATTTCTTACTACCGCCAAAGCCATATTTGGCATCTCGCTTCTCCCGGGACATCCGTGGTTTCTTGCGACCCGAACCAGTCTTAGCGCGTTTATTTCCCTTGGGATTATCTTCCACGGCATCTTCGACCGCAACATCGAATTCGTCATCGCCATCGTCACCACCACCACCAAGACCTTGTTTTCCTCTTTCTGATGACGCAAAGGTGATGAGCAGGAACCGGACACCATAAGCTAGGAGGTCAACTCACTCCGTTTAAGAGACTTCAATCTGTCCTCCATATCCTTCTTCGTCTTCTGGCGCTCCTTTAGTTTCTCAACCTGAACTTGCTTCCCGAATTTCTTCAACTCTCGTTGCTTACGCGCCTCTTCACTCTTCTGAATTCCAGCAGACTCGTTCAGAAGCCCCTGTCGTATACGTTCCATGTGCGAGTCTGATTTGACCATTTCAGCGAAATAATCGGATGGACGGGAGAATGGGAGGGAATATTTTTTGGCCAAGGATTTTGCTTCGTTGGCACAATAGAGGGCTTGCTTGTAACTAAGAGAGGATGTTAGATGCTTTCTGCTTCAAGCAATAAGTGCACTGACAAGGCTAGCTCCCTCGGTAGGTCATCATCGGGGTTCGTGATGCCCAATGGTTCAGGGTACGTTAAGGTTAGATGATCGGTCCAGGGCAATGAGGGATCGAGCTTTATGGTTTCTCGTATGCGTTGTAGGGCTTCCTGAAAAATGGTAATTACTAAGCAGAGAGTAACGCCTTACCAGTAACCTACCTTGCCCCTCTGCACTGTGCCTGTCTTGACCTTTGAAATGTTTTCAACGACAGCTCTTTCGTTCCCACTTTCGCTCTCTTCTTCGTCAGTGCTCCAATATGGCGCTTGCTCTTCGTTCTCCTCCCCATCCACCGTTTCAACTGCGTCGCTGCTATGATCCTCGTTTGTTTCTTGTGGCTCCTGGACTTCCTCGCCTTCTTCCTCACGGTCAGAAGGGACCGCAGCGGGAGCAGGAGGTGGAGTTGATTTTGGTTTCTTTTCTCCCCGCTTCTTTTTCTCTTTTTTCTCCCTTTCTGGTTCTGGTTGTGTTGCGGCAAGCTTGGACTTGGCCATGTCGTCGAGACGTTTTTCGGACAGGCTTGAACAGCCACTCGGTATTCAAATATGATCACGAGTCTGATTGCTCGATTTAGATTTCGCCGGTCCAAAGCCGGCCCAACTCCTAGGTCTCTCACCCCATGGACACCTCCTGCGAGATCGTTGTCGTCGCGGATCGTGATTCTGAGCTTGCGCTCAAGGCAGTGGAATGTGCGTTAATCGTCTTCATCGTCGATGTCGCTAGAACCTATGTTGTGGGTCCGCAGTGATCACCGGAGGCCAACATGGAAAGGTTTCAGAGGGGCCAAACGGAAAGACAATCCCATGGATAATCACCAACAAATACTACACAGCGGCAGTGCACTTCTTCATCCCCCCTCCCATTGGGGAGAACACATTGGATGTCGCTTTGCCATCAGACTCGGTGACCAAACCCATTACCGACGATACACATTGCCCTGCAGTTATTTACGTCTTCAAGAAAGGCGATGTGCGTGGATTGTCATCATACTGGAGTAAAGTGTGGCTATTGACTACCCACAGCCAGCGGCTCGAGCGACTTTCTTGCAGGTATTACCTGCATGGAAGGCCCAAAACGCAGAAGTAAATTTAGCTCTGGCCTTTGAATCGGAAGAAAAGACAATAGGGGTTTCATTGCCGAACGCCGAAACCCCTCAGGGCAGGAGCGATGATTCAGATACTGATGATTTCTTTGCGGACAATGGGTTTGAATATGTTCTAGCACACGCAACTTCTGCATCGCCCGATGATGAAGGTGAGGGCATAATGACGATTGTCGGGTTGAATGACACTTCTCACCATCATCACTTTCAGTGTCAATACTAGGCATCCCACGCCTCATAGACGCACTCTCTTCTATCAAATGGCCATCTCTCGTCCGCAATGACCCTTCAAAATCCATTCGTGCTGCACCCAATAACACCACCCTCACCGCTTCCCTTGAAATAGCTGAGAACCCATCGACTATAGGTGGTAGCACATCTCTCAATGTGTCTACCGAGCACCTCTCCGACGAAGTTGTGTTGTCCTTATTTGCTTCACGAATTCACGGGGGTACTATCGACGAGAAACATATCGAAGCTCTGGAAGAATGGCTCGAAGAAGCTCCCACCCCCGATCCCCAAGGGGATTTCGAAGAGTCCCTTCCAGCAATGAAGACCCCTAAAGCATTCACTGATGATTTCGGTGAATACTTCTCCGATCCTACACCTCGCAACCTCCCGAAAGATATTTCACCATTCGCCACCCCTGTTCCAAGGTCATCCGAGCTGTCTAAGTCATCTGGAGCCACGAAGGAAGGGGGATATTTCGTGGACGATCATCCCAAAGCGTGGGACCCCACCAAAAGGGAGATCGAATCCACCACACACCGTATTTTTGGCGGAAGCACCAATTCTTCCTCTTCTGACCTGCGCGACATTGGATTCGATGGTTCGGATGATGAAGATATACGTTTTGATTTATCCCAGGTCTTTGCTCAGTTACAAGCTACGAAGGAAGAGATATCCCACATAAAGGACCCTCAAGAAAAACGGAGGGCTGCAGCGAAGGCTGCATTGGAGCTTGTCCATGGCCTTGGTTTAGAGAGCGAACCGGAGAGTGACGCTGATAGTGAAAGTGACATCGGAGAACTCTTAGGACTGCGTTAATTTGGTGCACCGGACTTTGATTTTCTCGTTTCATATGTTCCCAGTGGGCAGCTTATGAAGCTTTCCCATCTTGTGCCAACATGTCAATGGAGTTCTGCGCTCGAATTAGCGCCTGAAGTTGTTATGTTTGTTTCTCACTGGGGATCATGTACGTGTCTTCTTAGTGCTGTATCATCAACGTTGGTGAGAGAGGTGGTGCCTTCAAGAGCATGATTGGTGAAGGTGCCATTCCTGGCCTTAATAAAAGCGCTGACTCGAGCGTCGTCGGGGAAGCGCCTATCACTCCGTTACATAATCAAATTGGCATTTATTCAGTTTCCAATCAGTTAAATCATCCAGTAACTTCTACAGCATCATCCCCAATCCAAGTCTACGTTAAAGCTTTGGTACTTGAAAGGTGGACATGCCGAATTACTCTAGCAACTACAGGAGATGGGACGCACTCGAGGTGAGTGCGTAAACTAACCGCCGTCATCCGATCGAGATCAATGACGTGGTTGGTCAAACCAAGATCTCGGATGATTCGGACATCGAGGGACATCCGAACGTTGACCATGCCAGCTTAGTAAGGTACCTCATTCCTGAGCAAAGCCTTGACGAATGGAAATCTCATGCATTCTACCCATGAAAGATGGAAACAGCGCGATATTCACGAAAAGCGTGAGGCGCGCAAGAAACGCATCGCCCAATTCGAGGCAGAGATCAAGTCTAATGCAGTCCTTCTGCCCCGTTTGAGGCAAATTTCGAACGACTTAGCAGAGGGCGGCCCGGCGTATTACTCGCAGCTCGTCGAGCGATTAAAGACTCAACCTTCTCCAGACAAACCCACCGATGCGCCAAACCAACTCACCTACGATGCTATGATTGAGAGTTTACTTCTTACCGTGCATAAGGAAGTGAAGGAGAAGGGGATCTCGGCCACCGATACCGACAAGCTTGGACCGGTGCTAGTTGCACAGCTTGACTCGCATATCGAGAAGCTTACCAAGAGAAACAAGGAAGCCACTGAACAGTTAGAGGAAGAAAAGAAGGAACAAACGAAGAAGATTACATCGGATGATATCCACGATGGTTTCAATTCCAAGGTAGTGTATAATTCTGCTTGACTATGGACACACCTGATAGAAAACATTTTTGCATTTCCGCAGTATATGCCACCCCCGAAGGCCCCAGAGCCAGTTGAGGTCCTCCCGTCAAAAAAGGCACCCGAAAAGAAAACGACAACAACCATTCAGACCTTGAACAGTCCATCAGTGTGTTCTCTCTCATCCCAAAAATCGGTACTCCCATCTCATTTTTTATTTAGGCTAAGACGACAGAACCCCCTGCACCAAAGAAGAAAGATGAAGAAAACGATTCCGACAGCGATGATGACACCGAAATCCCTGACATCTCACCAGCTCTCCTCGAATTTTCAAAAATTCCTTACGGTGATTTCGCAGCATCATACGCCTTCATCCAAAAGGATCGGACGATCTTCGTCGAGGGTGCTACAGATGCTCTACTTCTACAGGCTTTCAATGCCCAGATGGAGGGGAAATCCGTGTACGCAAAGCAGTGCGTTCACCAGAGTCTTTTGATCCAGTACTGTGAGAAGCTTGGTCGGGACGGCGTTGGGATGTTCTTCAAACGGTACGTTGGCTCGTCCAACCGTCGTGAAGCACATTTGCTTATCTGTTACATCGTAGGATGATGTCTGGTCAGCAAAAAGCGATAGATCTATTCCTAAATGATGCCCAGGGAACATATGATCTCGTCGTGAAGCGCGCGAAGATTAACCTGCAAGAGAAGGCTCGACAGGAGAAAGTTGGCGGAATCGAAACAATACAGCTCGTTGTTGAGAAACCCGACACTGTCATCTCCTTCAACATTCCAGATGGACCTCCTCCGGAGACCTTGATTCTGGAAGGCCCAGGAGCAGAAGACCTTGACGTTGAGGAGGTCCGAAGGTCTCTACAAACACGTTGGGAGATTTACCAAGGGTTTGACGAAAAGCTTAAGAAAGCGTTGCAATCGAACAGTTTGGAAAAGGTTAACAAGCTGCTCTCGAAGATGACCGTGGTCGAGGCGGAGGAGATCGTGAAATTATTGCAGATTTCCGGCATCTTGCACTTCGCCGAAAATGGTATTCGGGATGAGACAGGCAAAGCTGCCGAGTAGCAGATACCATCGATTTTTGCTTCTTGGATACGTTCAGTCGTATTGTAGCCATAAATATGCTTGTATATTACACGCTGAGTAGGAATCACTTTGTGTCGGGTGAAAGAGTGCTTCCGGCAGCACTTACACGCACATCCTGCTCCCCTGGACATAAGATCATAATCCGTATCGCACCCAAAACTGATCAATTCAGGCATGTTAGTGACAATTGGGTTCGTTATGCGTCATTTTCAACAGTCTCATTACATTACGCCGATTGCAATATAGTAATATCCGTACTTTGGACAGAAAGAGTGACCATTCGCAATATCGTGCCATTACCATTCTCTTTGTTCTCCTGCCCCCGACGAATCACTAAATCACAAGCAATTGCAATCCGCTGTAATATTCCATATGCGACAGGTGAGCGATGGAAAGATGAGTCGTCTGCTTTCACACCAAAGCCCCACCGAAAGGAGAACGTTGAATGAATCACGCAAACTCCATAGCCACAGTTGCATCTCTGGATGTACGCCAAAGGTCACAAAGCGTGGGAATGGGGGGCGCTTGCCGCGATGGGCGAGGTATTTGTGATGGTTGGCTTCTGTTCTGAGCGTCCGTTATTGCGTCCGTTCATATGATAAACAGCACATATGACAGGTCGATGTTTCACCATTTTCTAAGGCGTGGCGTAGAACGAGCTCTCGGCATATGCAGCGAAGAAAGTGTCCGCATGGTGCACCCACTGTTGGCGGGCGTGTACTGTCCATCTCTTCATAACATATGGCGCAACTCCAGACCCTTGCATCCGTCTTGAGGGGGGTGGCGTAGGGATTTTCCCATATTGGTGTGGGTGACGCAGGCCCTAGTGAGATGTCCGCCGTCAGAGGCGGAAGGTGGAGGCGGCAATGAGACAGTCAGGGACGGAAACGAGACGCTTGGTGGGGGCTCTCGGGACAATCAAGTAAAAACGAGAAACAAAATGCAGACAATCCAGTGAATATTTGCCCAATGATCATGGGAAGTTCTGTGATGAACAATTGGTCGTATTGCGCGCACATGAGGGGCGCAGCGGCTCACGGGATCGAAGATGATGTTGATGCTGGAAAGGCAGCACTGCTAGTGCTATTGACACATGTCGTTGTCCTTTGGTAGAAAGGTGTCCGGCTTGTGAAACTGGATGGACGATTAACAAACTCGCACTTTGCAGCGAGTCCTACTGCCCGAGACGCAGAGAAAGGGACAATCGTCGAATTGGCGGGACAAGCTAAGGCCCGAGACCACACCTCAGAAAAGAGGGTCAACTCATTTATAGCTAATTGTTTTTATCTCTGAGGAAGCTGCGCGGGACTTCAGCGCGTAGGAATGTGCACAGCAGGTTGTATGAGTGAAAAACGGGATTTAGCCATTATTCAGGGACCATGTCCCTCTTGGGCTGTGAAGCGAGCAGGCATGTCTGCAACACACTGAGGTGAAGGCTGTATGATGGTCTGTCTTGTTTAAGTTATTACCCCGCAGCCTCTGTCACGCGGAAGTGTGACTAGGGACCCGAAGTACCATTCACATCGCTGTGCAACATCTTCAGGGTTAGTCTGGTGTTGTACAGCAAATGAATTCGGCCAACTCCGCTGTCCCAACGGACACATGCCCTAAATGGAACCACGTCATCATTGTTCACCCTCCGTCATATCTAAGCTCCAGAATTCGTTCCAGATGAGTCGATACGAACGAAGAGCTCCATCGCTAAGAAAAAAGGCCCAACCGCCGCGTGCTGTGTCCTTACCCAAGTACACGATTCTCCAATGCTGGATCGGATCTGCCAATAACAGGAACATGCTGAGGGCGTCATCATTGAAAGAGGGATTGATATCAGGGGGCATTGGCATTGTATATGTAACAGTGTTGCAGTTGCCTTTCGACGGTGGGTGCGGTTCTTCAGAAGGAACTCGCTGGGCCCCAGCCAAGGACTGGCTCTTATTTTCGATTGTGTCATGGCGACAGTGGAGAAGCTAATATGCAGACTGAGAACGTGCGTCGAATACAAAATTGCAATGCTAAACCCAATATAAACCAAGGCAAGGCTCGCACAACAACATTGTTAGCGCCACCAATAAGAGCCCCGGGCACACTGAAGATGATGTAAAGTTTCTCAATGAGCCAATTCGACATGCTCAGCATGCTCGACAGAGGACGTGGCCCAATAGTATGCCGATCCTGGCACCTAAGACGCTTTGATGCCTCGCCGTTGTCCCGTGCAGAACGCAGATGGGTTCTCCTGGTTCGTAAACTCTGGATGAAAAGGTTTTATGGGGACCTGAGTAGATGAGAGGGGAGGAACTGAGGATAAAAGCACGTAGCCTGCAACCACTGATGGACTAGGTGCCAAATGGTTTATGGCAGGTAGTCGATGGACCAGATTGCGGTTCAGTCTATAACGGCACCAAAACCTTTAATCATGGCCTTTTCTCTAGAACGCGCAGGGCGTCAGGAATGCGGATCAAGGGCCAGGGAATTTACACGATCCACGGAGAACACACATCACAAACCACCCCAACTGACGATATTACGAAATAGAGTCAAGTGTAAGCATCGATGCCTGATCAAGCCTACGAACATGGCCCGCTGGGAACACTTAGATACAACTGCCTAAGCGCAAGGACATCAGTATGCCGAACAAAAAATGACGAAGACTCGTACAAGGCCCTACAGGGCTTCCAATCGAAGGGCCAACTTTACCGCTGGCTATATTAGATGTCTTTAGTGGAATAGGGTATTATTGGGAAAGACTAGCTAGCTCAACGTAGCAAAGTATGGAGTATGGAGAGCTCTCCGCGCATTTAGGTGTTCTGAAGCACAGGCAACACGATTCCAAGCTTCGGAAACCTGGGAGAATGTTATCAAAAGAAGGGTACTACGGCTACTAGGGATTTGCACGGCATCGGTGACAAACGAGTAGTCTGCATGCCTAAGAGACCAATTGGAACCCGCGAGATACTTGGCTTGATCCTTCCAAACGGCTTGGTGAGTAGCGCATAGCCTGACAACATGCTTGAAAGTGTCGAGGGTCTTGGATTCTGCGCAGAGAGTCAGGACTGACCATATTCAGGTTGCCTATTTGATAGGAGATCTTTTCTAGCTCCGCCTGAAAGGTTTCGCAGGCAAAGTCTAGCCGCATCGGAATTTTCGAATCTTGAAACAAAAGAGAACACCGTTCTTGCGAGACATGCTGAGAGAAACGCCTCGAGAGGAACGCCCAGCGAAAGATAGTTGCCACCTAATCTTCGAAGGCTGACGAAATATTGACCCGACATGCTGAGCACAACAGTGAGGACGAATGAAATCCGAAAATGCGATGCGAAATGCGAGGACGAACGCGCCGGTCAGTACGGCTACTTCTACAGTCCCTTGCCCAGAGTTGAGAGTAGCGGGAGAAAGTCCGGTCAGAAAGGAGTAGATGTGGGAAGCGTCGACGATGTTAGAAAGTGGATCCACAACTGCACTGTCCGACGCGAGCGCGCCAGCGGGTGGAAAGCGAAAGGACGGAAAAGCTCCGAATGGTTGGCTTGGTATGAATTCGTGGGCCGGGGGACAAGAGAGATAAAAGAGCTGTGTTCACACTGGCACCCGCCAACGGTGACGATGAAGAAGTCGTGGCGGAAGGGTTAGAATTGGCCGGCATTGACAGAAAGAGATGAGACGCCTGCATTAAAACGTTCCCAAGGGTGCTCTCGGTCCTCGTGCCGTGCATCACATTGGAAAAATGTAGGGGAAGGGAAAATGGGGGTGACGGTCTCTTCCAAAGCCATTCCTCCATGCGCGCCGAAGCTCCCGAGGTGCTCCCTCGACTGGTCCAATCGCATTAGTTGCGCAAACCTAGAGAATAAGTCTTGCCATATCGGACCCATCCCTTGGAGTGATGATCTGTGGAATATCAACGGTAACTTCGTTGCCACCCCTGAGAAATGAGAAATTCCCAAGTTTCTCGATGGTTCTTCAACCAATTCGCGCCATTCAACCGCGAAAACATTGGAAATGACGCCCCTGCGATGTCCGCTAGATAGGAAGGAGGGGACTGCATCGACAAGCGAGGCGAACGCGATTGATGGGTTGGACCCTTGTCTGCACCTGAAACATGTCCTCTCGAAAAGCTGTGTGATGACCGGGATCTAATGAGTAAAGGAACCAATATAGATTGGATTATGCCCTAAATATTGGCAGAGGTGCTTGGTTGGTGCCGTTATAATTCGCTGCTATCATCCACCCGCCACAGAGCATAAAAGACTGGCACCCACGGACAGAACAGGGTAAGTTTCGCGGAATATTTTCTTCCGGTAAATTCTGAGAACGGGGGTTCCTAGGATCGGACCGCATTATTGGGCCAAAGAGCCCAGAAGAGGGAGAACGCGGCCCGTATGAGCGCCGCCTCTTGATGTTTCGTAGGCATCCGCCACAGTAAAAATATTCCAGCATTGGGGGTCACAAAGTGTCCAGGCAAGCCAGACAGTGTGGAAAGGTCGTGGGGGATCCTGCCAGCCAACTTTAGTGCGGTCGAAACCAAATTTGCGATAATGAATCCAATTTATGGAAGCGAACTTTTGTTGTAATTTGTAATAATAAACAAGTGATGCCTCACGGCCGAACCATCGAAGCGACAGACTGAATTGCTATCCGTATTGCCGGGAATATGCAGCGTTTTAGCGTCCACGCAAGCAATGCGCAAGGCCGATAAATACGACTTCCGTTTTCCCCCAAACACATCAACTGAAGCCCCCCCAGTGCGTACGACAGCCACCATCCCATTCCTCAGGCTTCCAAGCAACCACAAGGCGTAGTTCTTTCAACACCATCATCTGGGCTATAGGGCCTGACTCATCACTCGGTTGGCGCCAGGCGGCTCTACCACATTCCACTGCGCCTCGCCACAGACTGATGTAGTGCAGCATGTACCATCGCTGGCCACCATTGTCTCACTCCCAACGGCTATGACGCTTCTTTTCCGAAAGCAGCTCGGGCTGAACAATACAGTCCACTGGTAGAACATCTCTCTGCCGCTGTGTGGTGTTGCTCAGCCCGAAGCTAAGGACATTCAAGTTTCACGAATACTTTGTCATGCCGAAAGCCTCTTGCATAGTGAGGACACCCACTCGCAGAAGGGAACCTGTAGCGGGTCGATGACTGCCCCAGCGTTCGGAGTCAGATATAAGCGAACGCTTCAGCCTAGTGTTCATCGCTTTGAAGAGAGCGCCAGCCTCCACTTGGGTACATTGTCCGTTCTTCCGCAGGATATCCAGAACAGACTGCTTGCACTCAGGCAAAGGCTGGTGTTCTTATCATTCCCGATGGGTTTTGGTTTGAGCGTCTAGATAGCCAGTAATAAAGTGTCTTTTGCCGCTGTGGGCCTTCTTACATACGTCAAACCGTCAACCAGAGTGAAATAAAAATAGTAGTCCACGATATAATCGGTTCACTGTGTGGTCGTTTCATCACGAGAAAACATCCCAATGTCACTCAGTAGATGTGTAGTCTCACCTATAATGTAGTCTTAACAGCTGTCAACCCTGGCGCCGACGTGGGTGCTTGTATGGGTGTGGCAGGGTAGATCTTTCTCCTCAGCAACCATAGTCGAATGGAGACCCATCGTCTGCACCGTGCTGCACGAAAGTGTTGGACGATGTCCCTAAGTGCATCCGCGAGCCCGTATGTAAAAAACCCTGTGCGTCGAGTGGTCAGCAAGGCTATCGATCACTCTGACGCAGGCATCGTGAGGCGCGGGACTTGGATCCAACTTTATCGGACAGACCCCAGTAAGGCTTTCGTGCCACCGTGCTTGATAAGCACATATGCAAGCCGGCATGGGAGAATCAGGTAAGACGATGGGAAGATCATGTCAATGGGTGAAGGACGTGTGCAATGGTTGATCAAGAGGCCTCGGCAACTTGCACAATTTTGGAACTCTACTCTAACTTCACTCGTCCTTCCGCCAACCCCAGATATAAGATCTTCACCACTGGCTTAGAATTCAAGTGAGGTCGTTACTCGGTGGATTTAGCATGAGGGTGCGGAAACAGCGGTCTCGAATCCGTGGGCTGAAGCCTGATTTTGCTATATGTTGCTGAGGTTCGTTCACCTGCCTCACTGAGTCCCGTCCTCCCGCATTGTCCAGATCTCAAGGAGGATGGAAGTACTTGGGGTCTAGTCTCTTCAGAGCCAACATGCCCGCAAAGAAACCTGTACATTTGGCAGCGCGAAATGAATGGCAACCGTTTACACATAGATGATAGCTTGATTACCAGCTTGCAATTTACAACTAGAATGCTCGCCTTGCCACCTGCACAGCACGTACTGTATAGTCACTTATTTCAAGAAATATAGAAAAGGGGGGATGTTTTGAAATGCACAGTCAAGACGTGAATAGAATAACAAGGGATTATCATGAATGGCCGCTTTCGAGCTGAATATGATTCGCGGACAAGCAAAGTAAAGCTCCTCTGACACATGTTAGCTGGCAGGTCGATATCAACGATTGCATTGAGACCACACAGCTGGATAACTGACGTCGTCACAGCGCTGTTTGATGAGTGGTTCCCTCGAGCATTCAGGTAGACACAGTGCGCGATGGCTTCGAATGTTGGACTCAGTGCAATCCAACAGTCCAGTAATATATCTGCGAGAGAATATCTGATTACCAAGTACACAATGGTCTGACGAATGTTGTTCGGACGAATGTCGATGATCCTAGGGCTGACTCGGCAGCACAGTTATCCGGACGAAGCCATGGGGATGGTTAATGTCGGGGTTCCCTTCAATCAAACCAGTAGGACAGGGGAGAGGTGCACCACTTTTCTGGCCAATTGTTAGGGAAAACAACACAGCGGCAGCCAACTGTATGCGTGATTCGAGACAGTCGTTTGCCTGTCAGAACAGATGTGTGTCCAGGATGAGGAATCCTACGCTATTGTCGTCATGGGATGTGCGAAGCACGGCATCTGGCTATGCTGGGGTCTTGATCGAGGGAATAAACTCGCGGGAGGGACAAGCAGCTGAATGGACTAAACAGGAGGACAGAGGGTAAAAGATTGTGGGAGGAGGCACTTAGGAATAAAAGACAAAAATCTGCGCACCCAGGCAACGTCCAAAAGTGATGGTGGACGCTAGACATTTTCTTAAATCGTCAACCGGGATAGCTGCTTATCCAAACAGACCTTTTCTTTTGCGACAGAACGAAACAATATTAATGATAACAATACATACAAAAGAAGCGGTGGAACCACGTGAGGGATTCACACATAGTTTTCGGCGTCGGGATGTTACGTAATTGTGAAGTGACTCTGACTGGTCTCCAGCCTCTATGACTTCATAATATTATATTGACTGGTAATTTGTCAGACAATCAAGCTTCGTCCTGTCGCATTAAATAAACTACAGTACGCATAAGTTCGAACACCATATCCATCGAAATACATCACAAAACCGTCGGTCGCCTAGCTTCGTCAAAACCCGAATCGTACAAACTCAATAAAAGCTGTCGATGCTGTGCTCTAAAGTGCCTCGCGCTTTGCGCGTAAGCGATCTATATAGGATCCCCGGAACTCGAAACTAACATAGGCAGATATGAAACTAGAATGTCTACCGTTGGGGCATATACATACATGCCTGCAGAAATGGATGATGCCCAAGGCTGAAATTCAGTCAGGTTGAAATTCCCTCAAGGTCCATTCACGGTGGGAAGTACCCTGATGGGGGGTCTAACGATCGCAATGCGACAAGGGGCCTGATAAGGAAAAGGGGGTGAGATATAAACAACAGAAATTTCAGAGGGATTCTCGTAGTTGGGGCGGATCTCGAACACCACATTTCAAATCGGAACTGAGGATATGGAATCGTTGGCCAGGCTTCTGGTTTAATCGTGATGGTCCAATGGGATGGGAGGGTGGGATTAGCGATCGATGGTGCCCAAGTCGGAGTCGCCCGTGAGTTGAGCTTGAACTTCTCAAACGGGAAAACAAACGCAGCGGCCAAACCTTTAACGAAGCCACTCAAATCCAGGCGTCTTGAGCAGTATTCATCTTCTCGGTCCCTATATTTCATCATGAGACCTTAACGCTGTGGTTATCCCTGTCCACGTTGAAAAAGGGGTGAACAGGTTGAAGTTTCCCTTTGAGTCCAGGCATATATACTTGCTGATCGACTCAAACGTGGCGCGTGGGATTTACATAACCCACGATCGTCGACATATATGAAAAACTGCCCAAAACAGACTTCCGAGTCTCTACGAGTGCCCAGTACTGATTGCCTCAGCGCACAGGTCAACAACAGAGCGCATATCGGTTCCCATCCCTTATTCCTCAAGAAGTATCTCAAAGAAATTCCCCTGGATAAATGCGTCAATCGCTCTCTAGAAGCTTGTGAAATGACACTGCAAATTGCACTGCCTTCAGCGATCGGTTGCACCTGACTTATCTTTCCCTGACCGATATGCAATACGCTTTTTGGTATGGCTGGTCAGGTTTTGGCCCTTTTGTGGTTTCTCTCTACGTCTCTCGCGTCCCTCAAGTGCTTCACCTTGCCTTCACATTTATCGCGAGGATCTCAACGACAATAAGTACTAGAGGAACTTTGTTCGGGAGAACCACAGCAGATTGGAACTTATAGAGGCTGTTATTCTGCCTAGTAACCGGAACCTCGGACCTCCTGCGGTGAGTTGATGCTCTGTTCTCTTCTGGCTCTGCGCTCAGGTGAGAGGGAAATACTGATACGAACATTGACAAGGTCGGCGTCTAGTTTCAATCATTGGTCTTGGACCCGTCAGCTCGAGATATATATGGCCCTTCCTGTGTTAATTGTTTCAGAACACAGCTCAGCTCAAGTCCCCATCACTCCTTATTATGCCACGGACTTGAACAACGGGAACTTCGATGGTACCGATGCTCCCGGGAACCCTAGCAGAGATCTAGTTGACGGCATCAATGGTGAGATTATGCACTCCTGGAAGCTCGATATTCTCGACACAGAACATTCTCTTCTTTAGTGTCCGACAGCCTGACAATTGCTGAATGGTCTCTCAATATCCACTCACGACCGAGCCTTACAGAACCTGACTCGGTCGACGAGTTCCTTTATAGAGTAAGAATAGATTGTATGACGCTTTGGGCCTTAATTGATTCCAATGCTAACAGCTGGATGAGGGTACTGAGCCTTCACTTAGGCCCCCCCTTCCGTCTGTCAACCAATCCGTCCGAGCGCTGTCGCGTCGCAGCTCACCAGCCAACGCTTCCTCCGATACCTCGTCCACCACTTCCTCGTCCACTGGTTCATCCTGGAGGAGTAGGATCGCGAGCCTCACGTCTGCAGGCGCATTCTATTCAGAATTCCTAGACTTCCGCCTATATAGAGAGTTTTCCATGAGAACGTTTTGTGAAAGTCTGCACAACAGTAGTCGTGCTGTTGCCGCTAAGGTCAAGTCGGTCAAACGTTACGGGGATCTCTACGGCGTGCCCCATCGATTTCTCATCTTTCACGTTTCTCGGTCAGATAGAGATTTCTACCTTCGCTTGGATCGCCGTCCTGATCGGACAGGTGTCCCATTGTGGAGATTTGGAATGCTGGATTTTGGAACATCAATTGCGAAGGATACGGTATGCGGTGGTGAGGTTGATAGTATTCATAACCCCGCTAATACGTGGTACCTGATAGGCTGCTATCTCTGGCCTCCTTGAGCACCTCCTGGACTACACAGACAAGAAATCTGGAGTAGAGGCTATTATGGTCTTTCCGACCCCAGTTCCTCTATCGGAAGTCGCAGGTCTCCTGAGTGATGTCGAAGCAGAATCTCCCGGATACAAGTTGACGAAGGTAACCGTCAGTGTTCAGTTTCTACCTCATCAGCTGATCCGGGGACATCATCCAGGAGAACTGTTGGTTCTTCGTTTCCGTAGTTCAGGAGATGCTAACGCGCAAGTTTGGGGCAGAATACCAGAAGGGATCTTTGAACTATCCAAATATTGGTTCTCAGTGTCGAAACCGTATCAGGGTCCGGGTGTTTTCTACCATTAAGGACGAAATTAATCTCCTGTTGGAGAAAATATTGAGGCTTACCGCATTGATTGCTGATCCAATGCTGACGCAAGCTATCAAATTCATCCTGAAAGTCGTGGGGGACCACCATGTGAGGATGGTCCTCTTTACGCTAAACAATATCTGACTCACTTTGAGCTAGGAGTCCGGTTATGGCAGCTTTTCCGCGCTCGACGCATTTCGAATCTCTTCACCGATGCGGAAATTCCTTACTGTGTTGCACCTGGCACTTCACGAACATCTGCATGGATGTTCAGGTGTTCCAGGAGCACGGGTGTTCTTGAGCTTCTCCAAGTACGTGACCCAGCCCATCGTTGTTGTGGATGGCCCCACTCACTGTTATTGCAGTACGTTACTTCAATGGCTTCAGGCATGGGAGCGTCTTCAGGGATCCTCGCAGATTTCTGCAGATGACATGATCGAGCTGGTGAAAAGTATCACCAGCCTTTTGGAATCGCCCGTGAGTTTCTCACGTTATCGCAACTGTCAACTAACCAATCTCTCCACCAGCTTGAAAAATATTTTCCTGTGGATCACGGCTCTCCACCCACATACAGTCCGACTGACCGTGCACCCGAGTCCTGTCGAAGACACGAAACCGTACTTTTGGCACTGAAGTTGTTGGGGCAGTGTGCAGAACTGGATCATCTGCCAGAAGTATGGCGGTTCCAAATGAATAGTGCCATTCCGGATCTCCGAAACGCATTCGGAAATCTGATGACCACGCAGCTCAAATTTGTGTGTCGTCACTGGACTACGCTCGTTTGCGAGTCACAAGACCGGGGTACTGAGATTATGGAGGCCTTGTCCCAGTCTGCGCCAGTGCTCCTTCATTGGGTTGCGATGATGGGCATTATGGGCGAAATTGACCGGGCTTGCCAAGGACTGAGGGAATTAGAGCGCTGGCTGGTACGCTAATAACCTGATTGACGATCTCTGACTCACTTCAATGTGTTTGAGCAGAAGAAACCTGACAAGCAAGGGGCTGGTACGCTAATCCGCATAATCCAAGATTTATGTCATTTGGCCACGCAGTCTAAGCGGGCGCTGGCCGCCTCATCCCTCTCTATCCTTAGCAGTGGCCATCGGTTCATTCCGTTGGGTAGCTCATTGCACACAGAATTCTCGGCCACTGCGACAGTAAAATGCCGGATTGTCACTGGTGATATCGATAGCAGCGAGAGATGGTGGCCACTGCATTCACTCAAAATTCACACAAACGGAACTAATTCCGTTGTGTTTTCACCAGACGACCGTCGCTTAGCCTCGGCCTCGTTGGACGGGATAGTGCGTATCTGGGATGCGGTGACGGGAGCGCTACTTCAGGGACTGGAGGGACATGCTGGTCAAGTCAGGTCAGTTTCGTTTTCGCGGGATAGGCGTTATCTCGCCTCGGCCTCAGATGATCGAACTGTGCGTATCTGGGATGCAGCGACAGGAGCACTCTTCCGACAGTTGAAGGGACATACTGATTCGGTCAGGTCTGTGGCATTTTCTCCTGATGGTCGTCTTCTGGCCTCGGCCTCCGACGATTGCACCATACGTATCTGGAATGTGGTGACGGGTGAACCTCTTCGAAGATTGAGGGGACATTCGAATTGGATCAGGTTTGTTGCGTTTTCAAACGATGGTCGTCACCTGGCTTCAGCCTCGAATGATCGCACTGTGCGTGTATGGGATACCGCGACAGGAGCCAGTGTCCGCGAGCTGAGGGGCCATACTGCTCCCGTGTACTCCGTTGCATTTTCACCAGATGGTCTTCGTCTGGCTTCCGATGATCGCAATGCGCGTATCTGGGATGTGACAACAGGGAAGCTTCTTCAAACATTAGATGGACATTCTGGTTACGTGTCATCTGTGAAGTTTTCACCAGATCACCATCATCTGGCCTCGGCTTCGAACGATGGTACTATCCGTATTTGGAACGCGTTGACAGGAATGCCTCTTCGAGAACTGAGGGGGCATAGTGGTGCAGTTTCATCTGTGGATTTCTCATCGGACGGCCGATATCTAGTTTCGGCTTCACATGATGGCACCTTGCGGGTTTGGGATTCTGCGATAGGAGTGCCTCTTCAAGGACGAAAAGGCCATAGCGGTTCCATCTCATCCACCGAATTCTCGCCGGACGGCCGTCATTTGGCGTCGACCTCACAGGACGGCACTGTGTGTGTTTGGGACGTCAGATCCGCAAGGTGCATCAGACAGCGACGGCTAGATCGGCGTCTTCACTCTCGTCGAGTTTCATTCTCCTCTGAGAGCTCAACACTTGATATCCAAGACCTCTTCCCAGATTTAGAAGGCGTATCCAACCCATCACTCTTTCCTCTGCCGTCTACCCCTCTCCCTGTTTTCCTTGACCATAACGCTCTTTGCATTAGGCGGGGAGATGTCCTTCTCCACATCTGTTGGCTTCCCGACTACTTTGAGCCAAGCGCTCCTATTTCAAATCATGGGAGCATTGTTTGCATTGGCGGAAAGGAGGGGATGGTTGCATTCATTGATTTGGATGGACTTGTACCCTCTTCTGTGCAGAATCTGGGTACCTCGGGCTAACCCCAAGATCCCCCTCGAAGTGAAACAAATGTGTCCAAAGCGGGAACACTTGGTCGATTTGCTCGCAGTTCGGTGTTGGACAGAGCTTCGGTCATTAGCGCCGGTGATTCGAGTGGCACGCAGCGAGCCATCGTAGCAGGTGCGCATCCAAAACTCGGTAGCGTCTCCATGCCTGTCGAAGGCCAGATTTGGGACTTGTGGAAATCAATCGTAGACTTGACATGTGGTCAAAATCATGGATGGAAGAGTCAATGAGGGAAGGATAAACAAGCAAGGTGGAGGCGTGTCACCACTATTAGAATATCAACTCTATTTACA
This sequence comes from Cantharellus anzutake, assembly GCF_015039405.1. Lineage (NCBI taxonomy): Eukaryota > Fungi > Basidiomycota > Agaricomycetes > Cantharellales > Hydnaceae > Cantharellus > Cantharellus anzutake. Next base: position 238,835 of record NW_024066993.1, on the reverse strand, counting down.
TTGGGGAATGAGTGGTGACGAAGGATATATGTATATGATGCGTGGCGGGGGGTTTGGTGAAGTAGATCATTTTTCTCATGTCAATTTCTTTTGTACGACAACCTCGCCACTGAGGGATGATCGGAGACAGAATTTTTTTGGAACTACCTCGCCCACACACAAGAGTGCGTTTGCACCTAGAGCACTTCGACATCATCCATATAGATAGGTGGGGCACTGGTTGTGAGAAAAAATAGGGCTATGCACAGTTAGCTCAGACTCGAATAAGAGTTCTGAATTGTAAATGCCTATGCAGCATTAGCGGAGATACATAAGTTCAATTATCTCACCCCAGACTCGAACAAGAGTTCTGAGGAAGCCCGTGAAGGATAGCATGGCGACGGCTCCGACAGGATGTCGAAGCCTCTTTGATTTGAAGCGAGCCGGTAAATACAAAGCAGGCGGCGATGGGGCAGGTGGTGGGTAACGATGAAGAGAACTAGTGCCAACAAGGAGAAAGTGAGGTTACAAAAACAAGGCACAAACCGAAAATGAAAAGCCGCCGTAAACATCCGGGTTCCAACTCGCAAAGGATAACAAGGCTACCTTAAACAATGCAAGACCGAATATTCGACGCCAACCACATTCCCTATAACCAAGACTGATAAGGGAAAATATATGATAGAGTCAGACGCGAGCAAAAGCGTGCAGCGGACGCAAGTGGAAGTGGCTTAGAAGCCAAGGCGTACCGTGGACGCAGAAGAGAAGGCACGGAGGCCGAAGCGTACAGCGGACGCGTGTAAAGAGAAACCGATTAAGTGACGTACCCGATCGAGCAGCAGAAATAAGAAAAACAAAGAACAAGAGCATACCAGACAACTAAGAAAGACTGAACATCGCGGATGATCAGTAAAAGGCATAACGCAATGAATATTGCGTACAGATGAGGGCTTGACCTAGCAAGGGCCCGGGCATGGCGGATACCCAGGAGAAAAACTGCCGGCGCACACTGCACAAGTCATATTTAATCTCGTCCCTCCATTAAATTTAAAAATATAATGCTTCAAGTGTGATTTCATCCGATCGCTGAGTCCTACACCCCGAGGGGATGCGCGAGATGCACTCCAAGCGTATATACAAAAGAGGAGGGCCCACTCCACATCGTGGGACAGTTTGTTCCGAGGCCGTCACCAGTCCTTGATCGGCTAATTAAATTACATATACATAGGCCTTCTAGTAGCGATGTCACTCCCTGTCATATCCATTACGCCGTGGATCACGGACACCTCGACATCCGATCTGGAGGAGCGTCTCCAAGTATCAAAGCAACTGCACAATGCCTGTGTAGATTATGGGTTCTTCTACCTTGATATCTCCGACTTTGCTTCTGCAGAAGAGACAAATGAGCTCGAACGATTGGCCAGAGAGTTTTTCAAGCTTCCGCAAGCAGTCAAGGATGAGATTTCCATCCATAAGCAGGACCATGCCAGAGGTGCGAAACGACCCCGTCACGCCGCTCCCTAAACTAGATCTAGGATATTTTGATAGGATATCAGAGATTAGGGGAGAACATTACACAGGGAAAGCCCGATGGGCAAGTAAAGCTCGGAACTTCACCAGAGCATTTCACGTACATTAAGACTGCGAAACAGCCATGAAGGTATTGACTTTTATGCTCCCGTCGACAATCCCGATCCATCACGTCCGTTGTGGGGCACTAATCAATGGCCGGAGATCTCTGGCTTCCGAACCGAATATGAAAGATGGGTGGATAAGATGAAGCAATTAGGCCTTATTGTCATGGAAGCGTAGGCCTGGTTTGATGGTCAAATTACAGACTTGCTTATAGCGAAGTCGCTCAGGATGGCCACAGGACTTGGAATGGACAAGGATGAATGGCAGGATCTTAGAAGCCAAATGGATGATAGCTTCTGGGTGATGCGACTCATTGGATACCCTCCTCTTCCGAATGATCATGATGGGTATTCTTGTGGGGCTCACAAGGACTACGGGTGTTTAACGTGCGTTATGAGGCTGTCCTTTTCATTCCGAGCCCGACACTAACCTCCGAGCCTTAAAGATTCTTGTATACCGATGACACACCCTCCGCTCTCCAGGTATGGCGTGGTCCAACCAAGGATGAGGCACAAGGCCGATGGATATATGCAGACCCGATTCCGGGCTGTGTCATCGTTAATATAGGTGAGATGTGGGAAATTTGGACGAACGGCCTGTACAGGAGTACGCTTCACAGGGTTATACACCGGGGAAGGGGTTTCAGGTATGAGCTCTGCTTCTTAATTTCCACCCTGTCTCTTGGGGTAATCTTCTAGTCACTCTACACAGAGTGTCAATCCCGTTCTTTTTCGAACCTAATTTCGACGCGCTCGTCCGGTCCCTCCCCGCCGCTTCCCGCGCACTAGACGCCGCAAACTCGAAAGAATCAAGTGTCACCAATATCAGTGGCAAGATATATGAGCCGGTCATCTATGGCGACTTCTTACTTAGTAAAGTAACCAACAACTTTGTGGGGGACAGGAAGGGGAGATATAACTAAATGAGCTCCGACCCAGCATTGGAATTGGAATGCAAGGGACGACAGAGAGAACACATAGTTCATCCGTGCTGGACAGTTAATTATGCTCTAGTCCAGTAGTGATGCACATGATCGGGGGTCCTTCGGTCGCATGAATCGATGGGTGTCTTTGGAGGCTCATGTGTTACTTCACTCCAATAAAGAGTTGTTTCGTGGGTTTGACACCGGGGAGAAATTTGAGTGCCCGCATCCGGCAAAACGAAAAGGCCACAAGGCGGCCAAGAGTCGCACTTGGCAGAGATTTCAGTGCAACCAGCCGGGAATTATCACTGGAAAAACGAGAGAATTCGCGTGGTCACTATCTCGATATCTTCGCTCAAGTGCACCTCGAGCCTGCATGAACACTAAGTGCGGAAATCGGATTCAGTGTTGTTTCACCGGACGAGAGTAGAACAGGGTCAATCCCCTTCTATTTGATTGCCAAGCAACGAGTACCGGTCGCGAACTGATCAGCGTTAATAATCTAGAAGGCCACACCACGTCTGAGAAAATATTTGAGGGGCACAAAAAGTAACTACTTGGCAATTATGAGATGAATTTAAACCCACACTGTTTGAAAGACAGGAGTCTAAATGAATTAATGGTTGCGGGGGTGACTACATAGCTGAAGTATGAGAACGCCGGATGACGGAAATTACAGACGTTCCAGGAACACAGCAGGAACGCGCAACAAAACGCATAAGAAATAGGCCCGTGTGAGGTTCACGCAGAACACATGTACAGGACACACACCTTGTTTCTCATAGGTGAAGAGACGCCTGCACGGGTCTATAAGTGTGTCTTATTGGACAATGCGACGAATCCCAAGAGGGTCGGTCACAATTCCAACTTTCCCACACACCGTGGGAAGCTTGAACTCCCAAGCAGTCATTATAGTTGCAGATCGCTCTGTCTACATAATATAGAGGCTGGGTCCTGCCTAGCAGATCGCCTCGAGAACCACGCTCATTCAATGATTCGCGGGAACGCTCCCTTCATATCTTGTTCCACCTCCTCGGGTCGCGCGCAATATTGAGATGCGGCCGTTCCTTGTGATGGCCTCCCCTGGGTTACTTTTAGAGAGGCTCGCTTATTTGTCGCTTCGTATCTCTAATGATACATCGGACCCCCTTAGACACCCATTGGTGTAATCTCTCGTGCTTGAAGCACATAGCGCGTGCATCCCGTAGAGCCATTTAGATCTCATTTTTCTTGGCGCAACACTATGGTGTGAAATCTCTCATCTTTGCACAGTGGGATCCGGCCAGCCTTTGCTTTAGCCTGCAGCCACGGACTTAATTGCTTAGATCTGCGGAATGCAGGACTATTTAGACCCACGTTTACTCCCCATTATTTTGCACCAGTCCTCGTCCCCTCGGCCGCCGAATCACTCATCCCTTACCCACTGAGAAGGGCCACCATGTCATATCAGGTCAGCCGAATCAGCAGCAGTGATGATACAACTGTTGATCGTGGCAAGCGGCCTGAAGCTCAACATCAGCACGTTCATGTTCATCATCACAACGAGCCGACCGCTGAGGACCTGCAACGTGTCTTGACTCCTGGTGGGCACTGGATTGACTATTCGCAGACTCCCCTTCCTCCAGCACACCGAAAGCACGGAAATCCGGCCCCACTTGGCCTGCTGTCTTTCGGGACTGGGTTCTTCATGGCCAGCGCCTTCACACTGAATGGTAGGTGCATTGTCGTTTCAATCTTGAACATCACTCCCATATCGCGATAGTGCGCGGAGTCCATGTCCCAAATATGGTCGTTCCAGTCCTCATTTTCTTTGGTGGAATTATGCAACTCGGTGTTGGTCTATGGGAGATGGTACGCACATCGTATTCTCGACTTCAGCCTTTAACCATCCTTTGGCGGCTCTTAGTTTACGGGGAGTACATTTGGTGCCACCGTCTTTTCCGCTTATGGGAGTTTCAACCTGACTTACGCTGGGATCTTCTTGCCGGGTAAGCGAGGACATTTGGATCTTCCCCATATACTGACAGATGCGTCCCTGCTGCCGCTCAGCTCTTGGAGTTATTGACGCATACGTTGGGCCTGATGGAAAAATCGATGACCAGTTCGATCAAGCTGTTGCAATTTATCTCGTGATCCAGCCTCTTGCCCAACGATGATTATCCGCTAATCTTGTCCCGGTTAGTTCGCTTGGATGATGGTTTCACTTGTCTTCCTTGTGGGAGCCCTTAGAACCAATGCTGCCATCATCTCAACCCTTGTATGCGCCTCAGTCGCATTCTGCTTCTTCGCTATTCACTCTATGAACGGTAAGTGGGCCTAGGCCCACTCCCTTGCAATTGTTGGAATGTTATTAACGAATTTACTAGCGAGTAATGGTGCGCGTATTGCGGGCAGTGCATTCGGTATTGGTGCAGCGGCATGCGCTTGGTGGGCAGCTCTTAGCGGCTTCTGGACGAGAGACTCTACCTTCACCTGGGTTCGTGTTAATCCAATCGACCTCTCTCGCAAGGATTAAACTACGCGCGTTCGTGAACCTACATTACTCTACGTCCTCATATATTGTTTGTTTGTCATAGAGGCTGGAGTCCTGCCTATATTATCCTCTTGTTCTTTGTTCGACCCTGTGGTGCTTACATAAATGGGCATCACCTGTTGATGATCCGTTTATGGTATTCTTTCCTTCTTTCAACTTGCGGGAAGCTTCACAGTCTAGTATTGGCATATCTGCTTTTGATTCGTATTCTGAGACGGTTCGTTTGTTATTGAATGGTCTGTACATTGTGATTGACTCGCACTTCACTGAGAGAGGAATTGGAAGCTCGGAGCAGCATGTGGCGACGCCCCTCATTGCTATCGTCGTTCTTTGGTACAGCGAGCGGTTACAATAACGTTGAGGGGTTGTAATGGTACTAGTCGACAAGCCCATGGCCAATTTGTTGTAATGTAGCACTCCTAGCGGGCCGGGACATTCGAACGAAGGGAGAAATTAAGATGGTAATGACATTGTAACCGCGCGGCGGTATAAGTAGCTAAAAATATCTGACAAAAGTTATAAGGGAAAATGCAGAGCATAAGGTACGCGCTGCCACACGTAGAACGCTGTAGCGTGGGGTGGCGATGGGACAAATAGCACATGGGCCGAAAAAGTATGATATCTGTGGGGGATATGAACATAGATACGCGCCGTACCAGCGCGTCGTCATGGCTTCCCCCTCCCCTCAAGCCATGACACCCTCCGTCAAAGAAGAAACAGACTTAGAGAACATGGGGTTTGGAAGAGGCTTGGTAAGAATATCAGCTAATTTATCTCCAGAACGAATCTGTAAAATAGAAACATTTCCATGTTCAACGTGGTCGCGAATAAAATGATGACTAATATCAATGTACGGTCATGGAATTGGGGATCACGCCACGATTGTCATTGTTATGCCAATGTGGCGGACAGCGTGGCTGATGGCAACATATTCGGCCTCCAACGTGGCAATTCCCTGTTTCTTCAGCGTCCATGCAATATAGAGGTTGGGAGCGAGTTTGCTAATGTCGATCATGCCATTGCCTTCAGTGGTTGCGTCATGGACATTGCGTGGACCACTGACATCTAGCTCCACACGTTCTCGTGGCCTCACCACCGCTCCTTCTAAGTCCTTCACCGAAAAACTTGCTGATGGGCCAACGTTAGATGACTTTGCCATGTTGGGGAATGCTGAGTCGAGTTCACGAGTGGTTCTCGGAAACACATCGCAGTCAGAAGTCCCTTGAGGGAGGCCTCGAAAACTGTGCTAGTACTAGGGTTTGGAGCTTGGATGGACTGACGTCGCTGAGGTGTGTTGTTACAGCGCATTGCGTAATGGAGAACTAGACTGCTCGTGGGACACCATCCAGGACTTCTCGGTCAGGTTCCTGTAAATGACTAATTTCTTTTTGATCTTGATGCCCCCTTCGGACAAACTTCGCATGCCCATCAGAGCCCCGAAGAACAGCACTGCAGTCAGGATACATTGCTAAACAATCGCAGTAACTGGATCCAGAAGTACCATACACATGTTGGGTAGCATCCTGACGACCGGGTCCCTTTTCACGCAAGGGTGCGGGTCCAGGCTCGTTCCCGGCACACAAAGTGGTGTTAGAGCGGAGTGTGGGCAGAGATCGGTGGTGAGGGCCAAGATGCACTATCTCACTTACTGCATATATAACTTGGTCCTCATCCGAGGTGTTGGAAGCAGGGTAGATAGGGTAGATCTCCGAAACGCGAATCACATTCGATTTTAATTCAATTCTTTGTAGGGTGCTAGCAACCCTAAAGAGCCTGCTGAGGGTCTTTGCTGATGTTTAGCCACACAATGGGCTACCTTGCACTCAAGTCGGGCGAAACCCCCGTGCACGGCCCGGCAAGAAGTGGTGTGAATCTCAAGGCAAATCCGGCGATCTCGATGTGATCGGACACCATTGGAGATGGGAAGATGGGAGACAGAGGAAAAAATCCCAGATCCAGGGGGGTTCCATACACATCCTGCCGGAGGTCTTGTTGGGTGATCTTGACTGGTGCCGAGACCAATCAAGATCGGGAGGGTGTGGCGTGCCAATGATGGGTGTGAAAGCATGTATCAAGGCACGAGAAACGATGCACTTGATAACTACACATGTTACACAGATTTGGCATGAATCTGACACGATGAGATGTTGCCATCAAGACTGAATAAAAACTACAAGACGTAATGCGGAGGTGTGAGAGTTTCACCACCGTTCGAAGTACTTGTGCATCCAGACAAGAGTGCTTCTGAGGGTTCGTCGCACCCGAGTTGCAGCCAAGGAGTTCATTGTTTCATACTTACAGGGAGGCTGGTCACCCTACATTGTTTCATTTCAGGCGGAGGCTGTCTTTGACTCCAGCTTCTATGATTTCGTAATGCTAGATAGTCCCAACCCAACTTCCTGTCGCGTTACGCGGCAACGAGCCCAAGAGTGGTTTCGTCAGAGGTGGTGATCGAATGGTTGTGACAGTGGTGGGCTTGGCAATGATCGATGACCTTGTTATAGGTGACTCACCGCAAGTGGGACGGATATTCCCGAAATTCAATTTACCCGTGGTTTAGGCAAATATTCCTGCGCACGGAACGAGTTCAATTTTGGTGTTGACCAGCTCGGTCACATCGCTGGCGGTAGGATGGCATCCTTCCCCAAGGGCCAAATACTCGAATGTGAAGAGTCATCAGATGTTTCCTTCATCATGAATACCTTAGCGCGCTTCGACCCACCAGCTCCTCTGATGGGAAATTGTTGTTTGGGCGCCGTGTGGTTCAGAGTGACATTGTTGCTTTTCTCTCCGCCTTCTTCGCAGATACTGAGATAGGACTGCGCGATGGATGGGAATCGAATCATCGCATCCTCTCGTCCTATAGGAGGACTGGTGCCGGTTATTCAGTAATTGTTCAGTTGCATGCTTATTCGGGTCAGCTTCCTACTCGCATGCCATGTATACGGGGTTGGTTCCATCTTCCCGGTGTCGGTTGGGGTGTTTGGTCGCAGAATCTCATCATTGTCCAACTTGCGCTTGATGATCTTCATATCTCAGGCCACTTGTTGGATTATGAGCCTCCTTTGGCTCGAGGCCAGATTTTGCGCCTTTATTTTCTTCGACATCACCACGGGACTGCCCCAGGGAGCAGTGTTTGGGTCACTTCCGTTCACCACTCGTCCATTTCCCTCACTCTTAGCCCGTATAGTATCAGCTTTGGGATTGGCGGTGCCCGCAAATATTTTAGGGATTCATCCTCACCATTTTCCCCTTCGTTCTTTACTCCGCAACCATGTTATAACCTTGCCACTTCCCTGCATCCTTACACCCAGATCGTTACTCTTTATCTCCCGCCTACCATGGACAATCAACAGGGGAGTCGTACTGTAGCTGTATTATAGCAGGACCCTGGAACTCTGCTGTAGGAAAAGCGGAGGTAAAAGCTGGGAAAAAACTGCATTTTCAGATGCCCCCAAACCGGAATTCTCTGCAGAACCCCACAAATTTTGCCCGAGGGACCTGGGGATCGGGGGTCACAGCTGAAGGAGAGTTGCTGTGTGAACGCTTCGTGCATGTTGAACAATGTGCCACAGTTCCGGACTTTGAACTGAGCGCATGGAGTTTTTCCGGGAGAGGTAAACGGATGGCACGACATGAGATCCATCTAGCTCCACACTACGGTCCGTTAGCACCCCTACAATTGGTCTCGCCTGAGAATTCAGAGGCAGTGATTGGTCAGGATCAATTTGATTGTGTGCGTTTAAGCGGTGGTTTCGCCAAACGCCGTCCAGAGCTGACATATCAGGGTCCACGGAGAAGCAAGTCCGACCTGAAGGAGAAGGTTTTGCGAGATAGGGGGGTTCTACACTCTCCCTCCTTCTGCCATGGACAAGATTAATCTCACTAGGAAAGTTTCTGACGGTGGCTACAAACTCCTGGCGTCGGTGGGTCTTCAACCCTAACCCGAAGTTCCCCGTTAACCCTTTCACCAACGGCACGAGAAGCAAGGGGCGAAGTATGCGGTTTATTCAAAGTGAGTGATGCAGCCTTTATTTCCGAACCCCTGGCGGCTAACCCTCCTCTAACCAGAGAGAACGGACGTACTCTTCTATTCATTGAGGGTAAAACGACCAGGATTTCGCACGATGATCTCTTGCATGTTGCCAGATCCAGAGGCATCATTAGGCCTTCCACGTCGTCGATGGAGGCATTATCAATCATCAGCGACTTGATTAGTGATTCATTGAGTGAGTGCCGACACTCCCGCTTTCTTGGCCACAAAAACTAATGGGTGCGCCCCCCTCGGCAGCTCCACTCACAGAAGACCGAGAGGATGAAATAGTGCGCAAAGCGTCCAAGTTTTTGAGTTGCTTTGCCCAGGATGGTGAGTCTCCGAGAAAACTGCGTTTTATATTCTTTGGCTCGTGAAGCTCATCGTCGCATTTCATCAGCGTCGTGGGCGACATCGACCCCTGAATCCCATTTCTCCGTTCCGTTCAATCATCATGATCAAACCCAAGGTCCAAAGAAGCCAGATGGAGCGACCCCTGAGACTGTTTTCCTTCGACAACGGTTTCATAATCTCCGCGTTGAATTCCGAATTTCAAATACTGGATACGAAATCCGAGACGCTCTTGCGCAACATGGCGCCAAGGGACAACCATTACTGTTGAATTCAACCTGGAATCTGTTCTTGCGTGCGGGGAAGGGTGCTTCGACCGCAAGTTAGTGTTACGTCCCACTTTTTTTGCAAACATCCCATTGACATTATCTTTTTCACGTCTCGTCCTTCCCTTGACAGACCCTCTTGTCGCGTCGGGATCATTTGAAGATACTCTTACCTCCAATCCAGATGGATGTCCACTGATTTTGCACCGTAAATGGATAGTCGAGCGAATTTCGTCCCCTTCCGATCTGAATCCTGAACGTCTCCGTCTACTTCCGTAAGCACAAGCTCACGCCTCGATGTTGCACATTAAATCACCTTCGCCTATCTTTTTTCTTTCCCCCCCCAACCTCACCGTTTATGCAGTCTCGAAGATTCCAAGTCCCCTCTGGGTGTGGCTCAACGTCATGTGAAAGACTTCCTCCGCGAAGCGGGTGCAACTATGCAATCTTTGGTCGCGCTATCAGCGCTCTTAGCATCCATCAACCCTATCCTTGATGTGATTCTTCATGGACACGCGGCAATTATCGCCAAAGTTGTAGTTTCCTCTATTGGGTCGCTTCTGGCCATTCTTAGTGTGGTTGTCATGATCGGACAAAAGGTGGTCTCTGCCCTAGACGGGGCCACAGGATTTGGATCACTCCTGGGCGCCGAACCTGACGGAGCATGTGTAAAGGAGAGCGATATTACGGACGGGAGTGTCTTGCCGGATTCCCATGGGGATTTCTGGGAAGGCTTGACGAATCTTAGGGAAGATGTAAATGCGTTGCAACAGTCCTTCCAACATGGTGGCCCCTCCCATACGGCGTCGAGTACTGGGTCTGCTTCTTCGGATGCGACGAAAGTAGTAGGGGATGAGCTGTGAGTGACCCTTTGGTTATGGTGCCCGAGCCGACCTCCTTCCTCATAAATCTACCTTGAAGAGTTTAAGATTTGGCGTGTTCTCTCCCTTTCATCATGTACAGATTGACAATCTGAGTTCTATATATGGCATTTATGACAGACTCGCTCCAATTAGCGTCTTCGGCGCACAGTATCCCCCTTTGGTTCGTATTTTATGAACAGACTTTGTCACTGGATCGATCCATGCTGCTGTCCGATCTTCTAGCGTTACGAAGCCTACCATTGGACATCAGTAGAGCTGCTCGGTTCAGGAAGGAAAACTGATCGTACCAGGCTGAATTGTCTCAAATATCTTTTTCTTGGGATTCATCTGTGACACTGGAAGGGCATCTAGACAATGCAATCAGTTGGTGCAACCACATCGTGACAAAGGCTCGATCCTTTTACCTTCGTATTTCTCTCCTTCAAAGTACACTCGCTCACCGGGCTTCGACCCAGGTGGTGGCTCCACAAATTCAATGCCTCCCTCTTTTCCTCCCTTCGAAGAAGCCTGAAGTAATGTTCAGTACCGACAATCACTCTTCGAAGAACAAAACCTACACATAGTACCATCGCGAAGCTTTTGATTCCTCGCATGTTTGCAGGCTTGAGATTAGCCTAGGGAGCGAAGGGTAAGCCCACGATGAATCTTGGGAGGAATTAACCAAGGGTCTATACCACGACGATGATGGTCCGATCTCGCATTTGCTCGATTGGGATGTAATGAACAAGCCCGGAGACTACGGTTCTCGGTGCCTCTTCTCCGATATCAATTTGCTGCGCAAACATTGGTAAATTTAGGACTGTATGAATTAGGTACTTACTTCGACGTATAACCCATCGGCATCAGGATGTCTTTCGACTGCAGGTGATAAACATGAGCATGGAGGGCACGGCCTGACAGTAAAACGAACCTTGTACAATTTTTCCTACTCTCAAGTCGATCATCGAAGGCACTGGCTCTCCTGCATCGCTTCCGGCAGCAGGCTGAGGGGGCACTTTCTCTTTCTTACCTGCGGGAGGATTCTGAGCTCCTCCGGGTGCAGTCTTCTTTTTCTCTTTTTTCCCTGCAGAGACGGGTTGAGGAGAAGCAGATGTAGTACCCTCCGCCGCCGGTGGCGTTGGTGCGGGAGGAACACTTGCTGTAATAGGTTGGGGTTCCTTCCCCTTCTTCTTCTCCTTTCGCGGTTCGACAACACGAGTAGGTTTAGGCGCATTTTCAAGATCGAACTTTAGTAAGGGGAAAATGGATGCTCTATGAATGGACGGAATCTGCTGAATATGGTCAACGTATCGGAGGATCGAAGGGTACGCGTAGATCTCGTTGGGCAGGAGAGCTAACTTTGAGTGATGTGTCAAATAAATTTCGACCTGATGAAGAGGTATAGGGGTGCTTACGATGACAGGGTGAAGAGCAACATAGAGAGCGACGTCCGCCGCTGAAGATTCGTTCCCAACAAAATAGGTTTTAGATGAAAGTGTCGTATCCAACTCCTGATATCGACAAGCAGATGGATGAGAAGTTCACGATGCACGATCTGCGATACAATACCGCACAAACCTTTAACTCTTCAGGAGTGGAGAGTTCAAACGACGAGATGGTTTCCAATGCGGCCAAGACTTCTGGAGAACCTTTACTCGTTTCCATACCGCGTGATTGAATTATTTCTCTGAAACTCTGAGAAAGCCTATAAGAGCCTGATGACATGAATCGCCCAGGAAGTAAGACTAGATTAGGATGCTTTTTAGAAGGGAATCGTAAAACAGAATGGAAGAAACCACGGTGCATCCACTTTTGTACATAGTGACGGTGACTTCCCAGCATTCCCACGTGAGCAAAGAAGGAAATCGGCAATCGATGCGTTGTCCTTCAAACTATGGACGACGCAGACTCACTGGTCATCTCGTCTGACCCTCTCCATGTATGTTTTCTTGCAACACGTGTTCACGCTAACAAGCTCATCGTCTAACAGCCCGCAAATCTCATTCCGGAGCTCTGTCAATCATTCTACCACTTGGGATGGGTCACAGGCACTGGCGGTGGCATCTGCATTCGCGCCGGGCAAGTGATAATCTCTTGTGACTCATTAATTCTATTCATTCTCTAACCAGAGATAAAGCGTAAGCCTTTCGTTCAGACGGACGACAAAATATCCTTTACTGGTGGCGGCCTTAGGTACATTGCACCCAGCGGCGTTCAGAAGGAGAGAATCGTCCCCACGGATATCTTCGTACTCCCATATCCCGCCCCTCAAACACCGTCTCCGCATACAGATCGTGTATTTCTTCGCCGACCCCGTAAGGAACTAAAGGAGTCTGCATGTACCCCTCTGTTCTGGAATGCCTTCGATCTCAGGGGGGCTGGTTCTTGCGTTCACACGCACTCTCAGCACGCTGTCATGGCCACTCTACTTTGGCCCGGAGAAACGTTCGAAATTTCCCATCAGGAAGTGAGCTAACATTGTCATAATCTTCGATGACCGATGTTTGATATGGAAAAGATGATCAAAGGAATTAGGATCGGGGGTATGGGGAAGGCTCTATCGTATTTGGACACGCTGGTTATTCCCATCATCGAAAACACACCTTTCGAGGAAGACTTAAAGGACAGTATGGCTCAGGTGATGTCGTGAATCCAAGGTATGCGGCAGTATCATCTCAAGTGTCGCGATGCAGGCTATGAAAAAGTACCCTGACGCTGCGGGCGTGTTGGTCCGTCGCCACGGAGTGTACGTTTGGGGTGAGCTGGGAACTCGGCTTCCTTTCAACATTGGAACTCAAAGTCTGGTATATCCAGGTGCCGATTGGGAGAAGGCGAAAACACAGACTGAGGTATCCATGCATGGATTAGCGAGCTAGACTGAAAATTTCTGAAGAACTTTTTGCAGTGTTTGGATTACTTGTTCGAGATTTCTGTCAAGATGAAGTTGGTTGGACTTCCCACCCTTCTTGGAGAGCAAGACGGGGCATAGCACCTAGCATGTAGAATTTAAACGAAATGTATAAATGAACCGTGTATTGTATGCCAGCTGTTGACATACCAGCAGGATGTGGGTCTAGGGCGTCCGCCAATCTAGGGATGCGTTGCCCCAAACTTCCCAATAGAACTGTAGCCACCATGAGCTCACGCACGCAGGATCGATCCAGTCGGTTGATCCCCTGTATTCCAGTACATCACAAATATCAGCTCCGATATGAAACATGAGAACATACCCATACTCGGTGAATGTAACGAAATCAGACCTAAAGATCGATTGTCAGCTACGCAATCCATGGCGAGCCACCCACCGAGGATCGCCTGGGTGACAAATAGTTACCTAGCGGTCCACACTGACCAGCCAGCATCATCCCTGGGTGTGAGGCAAGCCCCTCATTTGGGTAAGGCAAAATACATGATGAAGCGCTTACACAACATCGAGTTCTGAGAAATGACACTATGAAAATGGAAAAAGTCAGTCGGATGGCATGTGGGACGTACCAAGCATACTGTCCACATGACCAATTACCAGCAATCCTAGTAACGCCCCATAGTGGAGCGGACAAAAGTCACTAGAAATGGCTGCTGTGCAGCCCTGACCTTGCTTATGATAAGGCTTTTGCATGTGAAGTTAGCGGAACAGGAATGTTTTCTGCCAACATCATCGATCTTTCCCTCAAACTGGTAATATCTTTCTGCACACGGGTGTTCTTTTCCCTTTTCTTTTTGTCTGCCATGAGCACGCTACATTCACCATTACCTGCCACCAGTTAGCTTTGCCAATGCTCTTCATTCCCCTAGCTTTATCCGATTAAACGAATGCACTTTGCACTTCCTATACCCCATCAAACCAACTGGTGTCATGTTGTCTCATGCCCACTTTACACTGGCGTATGATTGGTGGATGCCGCCTGTGGTGGCAAGAGCACACTAAGTACTTTTCCCACCTTTGTTTTTCTTATCCGATTCTGGCTCGTTGTTGGCTTGTGCAGAGTCGGCCACAAGATCAAGGGGAAGAGGGGAAAGGGATGGGCAAAATGTGGCAAAGGCTAGAGGGACAATGAGATCCGTTGGAAGGGACTTCAGATAGTGCTCGCGTGTGAGCTCATACAAGCGGACCATAGGAATAGAAGTCCACTCAGCCTAAATGGTGTCCAGCCACTCAAACACATCCTTACATGTGTTATACCCGACACCCTCGTCCCTATAACTCCACAAAGCCTCGCAACGCACGATCCCAATGACAGCATCGATATATTCACATGCAGAAATCCACCACCGCGTGCGATCACCCAAAACAACAGAAGCCTTGAGATTGTCAGCAAGGACTCCTATCGCATTGTGAGCCTTCTCTATCACCTCATCGCGTTCAGGTGTCTCCCAGTATTCCTCACCACCCCGAGGCAGAATCATATCCCTACCATCAAGCCAGTACATGGCGAGTTTCCACAGCCGTGCGCGAGAGAGAGTGTCGGAGGGCAAATACACAGGTAGAGTGCCATCAGCACGTGAATATCGCATGTGGCTGGACTAGGATGTGCTGGCATGAGTTTCTCAGCGTGCGCAGGCGCAAATATCATGTGTGTTGCCAAAAAAAGCAGGTGGGGGACGTGGAAGATGTGTGTGGAAGGCCCAAAAGTCGTGGGTCTGAGCCTGGGGAGCCGTGAACACAGAGAAGAAAGCGGAGTGGGTACAAGCGCGCGTTTCTAGGTGCGCGTGGGCGTGTGAATTTCGAGTGAGAACGGCTTAATCAGCACAGGCACGCATCTGAGAGTCGCACACGTGTGGATTGCATGTAGGAAAGGTTTCTAGAGCGTACAATCGTGTCTGGAGAGATGCATGTGAGTTTTGAACTGAGATTGGAATAATGAGTGAAGATGAATGCACAGTGAGCCAAACTCATACTTACAGGAGCCAACTGGGTGTCTGAAGTCTGAGTTAACATAGTTGTAACAGTTTTAGCTACAAGCGCTCAAGATAACAATCAATTGTTTGCAGAGGGGCCAGGTGGCTTGCCTTACTGCCTGAGCGGTACTATAGTGAAAGTGGTCCGAATTATATGTCATATTGTCATGGTGACCCTAGGTTACAGAGGATCTTGTGCACAGCACCTTTGGGGCCTAAATTTGCGCTACAGAGTTTGTGGGACAAATGAGCCAGAAAGATCCATTGGAGGAAAGGACACGTGCAGAAAAGCGGTCAATACATTTGCAGAATTCCCACCAATATATTTGCAGAATTCCCACGAATTGTGGACATGCAAGAGACCTTGCAAGCAAGGTAACATGCACTGACACGTGCACTGACAATTTTTCTCGAAAATCTTGAAATTAGTTTGATTATAACGCGGACTAGAATAGAATAATACTCAGTCTCGCGGATGTGAACGCAATGAGAACTGTAATTGGATATCTACCTAGAATAGAATAATACTAGGTGAAGATTTAGAACAAGTAAACGAGTGAACATGATAAAAGGTATACTGACCTCAGTCTTGCAGATGTGAACGCAATGAGAACTGAGGGCGTCAGCGAAGTAAACATCGAGCTTTTAAGCGTCGATTACTCGAATGTAACAGGAGTGAGGATTATTACAAATAAAGGAAAGTGAAGCGACCAACAGGTCGGAAAAAGGAAGATAAATGTTAAATAAACATATAGTGATAAGACAGTAGAGACCGACTAGAAATAAACCTAACATCAATCATCGGGTGTCTCACCGAGATAATATAGGTCGGGTATCCTTGCGCTAAGCGTCGAACCAACTGTTGCTGTCTTACAACAGATTATGGAAATCTGGAATCAAACTAATTTCGTGATGGAAGTAGAAGCATATTTACAAATTAAGTCCCGAGATTATGTCGGTGGTGTCTTGGCCTGATGGTTAGTTTGTTGACTCCTGTTCTATTTGTTGGAGAACCGTGTGCTATGGGAGCAGAGCGAGCATTCTGTACAGCCACGTTCCCACAGCTGCTCATGATTCGGATTCTCCCGGATCCTACAGTCTGACCTACTCGGTTGGACCATGTGACTACTCAGTCACAAGGCTTCCTTTTTCTACTATTTCGGACTTACCCATGCCGGGCCACTGATACATTCATTGAATTATTTCCTTTTTCCTCAGTTCTTGCGCATATAGTGTTAGAGATGGGTGGAAACGGACGACTCCGGAGTGGAATCGGAGACTTAGCGTGGAGGGACCTTGGCCTCAGCGACTCAAGCGGAGCGCTGTGCCATTGCTGTTTGTCCATTTGGTCCTTAATTTCACAGTAGGTGAGCAGGAAGTCTCTTGGGGGCATTTCAGGTCGATTTCGGACTGAAACCAGACGAGTATGTACAAGCGCCGATATATATATAAGGAAGGGGCAAAAGCACAAGGAGAACAAAGGGTGACCGAATCGGAACGAAGACGTCCGAACGGGAACAAAGGGTTAGAGGGAGCGGAGCGGTACCGAAGGTCATAGGGCAAGACCTGTGATACAACCGAAAGGAGGTAGAGTGGGCGAGGCCCAGAGGGGCAGGAGGATGAGGGGAAGTGGGGGTGATGACTAACTGGCTAGAATAGAAAGAAGCAGTAGTCCAAATAGGGATGAGGGGGAATTGCGAGAAATACATTACAAACGGCGAGAGTGCCGGAGGCGGTCCGCGAAGCTCGGGGGTTGCGGAGCTTATGGAGGTTACGGAGGCGGGGTTGGAAGTCCGAGGAATATTGGCAATGGTGTTCACGTAGTATGAGGTCACCAATGCAATGGACTAAGACCGAGGTGGAGTCAAAGTCCGAGGTATGGACTATGATGGAGGCTCGGAGTAAGGTACAAACGGTGTCCGAGTGTGAAGTATGGAACAGCGGTGGATGGTCGTAACTTGGCGGAAGGGTGGCGGAGGAGTGACGGAGGAATGAGAGAGGGGACAGGTAAGGAAGAGTAGTCAGGTCCGAAGGTGGATATCGGAACGGACGGAGAAAGCGTAGGGGGTGGTAAGAGGAGGGGTGTGTTGCCAAGACCGAAGGTGAGTATCGGAAAGGCAGCGGTAGGTTATGACAAGAGGGTGGAGGTCCGGAAGTCGGGTCGGGGTCGGGTATGCACGGATATGACATGTAACCTATGTACAAGTGGGATATATATATGGTTACAGCGGAGACGGTTCCGCAATTGGCGGAGCCGAACGGAGCGGAGCTAACGGGGTTTAACCATTAGCCGACTGAATATTACTGACGAGTCGGTTCGTGGGGTTAGCGGAAAGGCAGGCGATAACCCGGAAACGGAAAGGAGGGATAAGCCCAAAGGTGGGCTCTGCAGGGCAGGCGATTGTATTGCCCAGCGGAGGTGGGGGTGCGCTAGCGGACGTCGGAGCTGTCCAGAAGTCTTTGGGGCTCCGTACTTAGGGAGGCGTAGGTAATAAATTGAAATGAGGGGGTGGTGACCATCGAGGGGTACCGAGAGGATTGCGGAATAACGGGGGCTCCGAGGTTAGTGAGGGAGGAGCGGAGTTGGATCGGAGGGATCGGAGGGACCGGAAGTCGATGGCCGGGAATGGATATGACAACATCAAAAGTCCGAGCTTAGGGAAAAGACGATGTTTGCATAGGATCCATAGTTAAAACATACAACGAAATTTACACGGAAATTATTAAAAATGGGGAACTATAGTTATGCAAATTTTCAGCCCAAACAGTCCAGCTGTTGTGAAGTTATACCCATGACGGGAATATAGAAATCCGCATCATGTGTAATGACACATGAGGGTGGTGATGCGCAGGGAACCGGCCGTCGGAACCGAGATCCGCACTTCGGCAGATCGCGAAGACCAATTTCCGTCCAAATAAGGAAGAGCCCGGTCAAAACAAAGCACGGAAAGTGCAAAACAACCTTAAATCATGAGGGAAAAATCTGAAATAAATCACAGAAGCCCATATGAAAGAAATAAACACCCACGCATATCATAAATCCCGAACAATTAAACGGAAACGGCGCCCGCATACGAACGACTATGGGAATGACGCACGTGATTACCAAATGTGCGCACAAACTTTTGCTAACTCAACGAATACCAGGAAATAGGACACAACGTTGGTACCATTGGAAAGGTGGGAATAAATGAAAATTTATGATACCAAGAACGTGAGAAAACATCCAGAAATGAATGAGATATAGGGACATGAAGTTAGAAACCTGAAAACGCGCGGGAAAACAGCTTCAAGAGGTCCAGAGTCCTAAATAAAATACATAAAAATATGAAATCTTCAAGGACGACCTACTATAACAACGAACAATACATATGGAGGATTATGATGTGATAATACAAAAGGGAATCAGGGAATATGAACGAAATTCACGAAAACCACTAAACTACGATGGTGTCAGGGGACGACTCCCGGGTCCCCATGACCCTCCCCTATGGTCCACAGCCTCTGGTCTGGCCAGCCCTATCCAGGGCACAATCCTACTGTGGGTAAGGAGATGAATAGATAAAGCAGTAGGTAAGGTACACTTGCCTACTGTGGGTAAGGAGATGAGAAGGAAGCTAACTTCTCATCTTCCCACAGTGGCCACAATATCAGCAAAACTTCCGGGGATACCCGGAAGTCAGATGAAGGGGTAGAAACCGGGTCTGGAGCATGCGGCGTGCGGAGCGTGCGTGCATGCGGGAAGTGCAGCGGGTGGAAGCGGGTCCGGACGCGGGTCCGGGTCCGGGCTAGTCAGGGTGTGTGCCCTGACAGACAGACCATGGCGGGAATTTTAGGGAACGATATTCTAATGAGGAGGAGAGCTATAACACATTCGTTTGAGTAATTCTTGATTACTAGCAACTTTTTCTTTCAGTTTTAAACCTGAATAATTCACTCATTTACCATTTCAGTCTCATTTTAACTAAATGTCACTAAATAAAAATGGAATAAATCAGCTGAAGGTCTCAGCACAGCCGTATGCATAGTAATGCGAAGTTTGAATTCAGAATCATCGAGTCATAGCAAATGTAATGGTATATATAGGGAATTTGAAATAGGTAACTGCGGCAAATGCAGCGCAGCCAAGTTCCAATTAACCATTAAAATAGCTTAGGCGAGGGAGGACAATAAGAATTCTAGGCGCAGTCTGACCGCAGTAGAACCACAGTTCAGCGCAGCAAAAGCGCAGTAGAACTATAGCATGAAAATTTCATTTTTATTCAGTTTGAGAAAAATACACTGTAAATAAATCCTGTAAATAGAAGGTAGAGCGTGAAAAAGGAAGGCGACCCAAGGAGTATAAAAGGGAGACCCTTTCTGCGACTTTTCGCCCCCCTTAGAGAAGTAAGAAAATAGAGTATTATTTTTCTCAAGCATTTCTGGTTGTCACTCCAGTGCGAAAAAGTGATATACAGTTAAGATTGCCACTGTAGTAAAAGGCAGCAATAAAGGAGAGAAATATTAAGTAGATATTTCAACAGGAGAGCTGGTTAACACTCCAGATTTCAAAGTGTAAACACAAAACAGTTATTTTGCTACTGTTAAAACAAGCAATAAAATAAGACAAAAATAGAACAAACTCAAGGGACACTCCAGACACAATCCAAATTCATTAACTGAATAAAATCTTTGAAACTTCACTAAGTAGAAGATTAAATTCAAGTTTAAATCCAAATTAAACAACGCTACACAGAATTACACCTAGACAAATTAATAAATTTCAATAAAGAAACAGCTCCGCAGGGCTCGGTTTATCTGTAAGTCAATTCCCAGGAACTTTAAAACTAACCCATAAAAATAGAATTAGCCAAAACACTCGGATTGGTACTTTATTTACAATAAATAACACTAGTACACTTCCCCATCCTAACTAAAGAACCAGGGAACAGCTTGGTGGTGGTCTCGTTTGAACCTCCCAACTGACCTTCCTTCGTTCTCTCCTTCAGTGTGGATATGCGGGTGGAAATATGCAGCATGTCCGGAAGCGCTGTTCAAGGTTAGCAGAGTGTCAGGGACGCGTCCGGGTAGAGGAGGCCCGGGTGAGACGCCCGACACTAGAAGTCTCGCAGGGTGTGGAGCGGGCATGCGTACTGGTGGGCCCGGCTCAGGAGACAGTCCCTGGCCACTCAGACTGAAGTGGAAAAGGATGAGAAGAAGGCTACTTCTTTGGTTCCCACTTCAGGTATGTTTATATACATGCGGCTTGGGTCACATGATGGGTGCCACGTCATCCTCGCATACAGCCGTAGTCACCTGGGTGTCCCCGTGGGGGATCCCAAGGGCGTCCGCTGTGAACGCGCGAGCTGGACGTAGCGGGGGTCGCCCGGGGTGCCCGGGCTGGTCATGTCGTGAGCACGCTCCAGGTGGGTCAATGGTACATTGATACAAGGAAAGGTCATCCATGTAGAATAAAGAGAAAATAAAGAGAAAGTGAAATACATGAAGAGGAAGTGAAATGGAGAAAGAGAGAAAGAAGAAGGAGGGAGGAGGTAGGAGGAGGCTGGGTGGCGGGGTACCGGGTGGGGCCGGGTCAGGCGGGTGTGCCCTGACACAGAGTTGGGATCGCGGCCTCAGCGACTCAGGTGGAGCGCTGTGCCCTGAGCTTGACGTTTGGGGGAGATCCCGTATTTACAGACTGACACTTACAGCGGACTTCAAACAAGACTTGCGAGCGGAGCGGACCTATAGGAGGAGCGCGGACTCCATGAGCACGGACTCAGAGGGGGGGAAGCCGCCTTTGCAGAAGGAGGGACTCAGACCAGACAGGGGGGGTACTCTAGTTGATTTCAGACTGAGGTCCCCGAAAGTATTTACAAGGTATAAGTAGGTAAGAGAAATCAAAAGAGGGACCGGTCGGTCCGGTGCGGAAATAAGCGGAAATGAGCGGGGACTTGTCAAACTAAACCAAGGACGAGAACCCGGGAAATGGGAGGCAAGGAATGAATAAAGTCAAAGCAGATCAAGTACCAATATTGACAGATTAAATGAATGAATAGGAAAGTGCAATAGCACACGGATCAAATGCCAATATTGGGGTGAACATAATAGGCACTTGGCAAGGAATGAATGTTATGTTGCCGAGTGGCAAAAATGGCCAGAGGACAAAAGTGGAGGTCAGCGCGCGTGTCAGGGATCAGCAATGACCCTGGACCCTATGCCGGCTGCGCGTATGCGCGTGGGAAGTATGCCGGTAATTCCCGTCTACTCCGCTTACCTAAGCCCCGGTGACCCGGATCATCTCCGGCATTGTTCTGGAACATTCTATGATCACGTGATTCTATCGGCAATCTGTTTGGTTTCCTTATTGCCGGACTCTACATGTATATAGCTGACCCTAAGATGGGGACATCCCTTTCCCCCGGCTTTAATCACAACTAGGTTATCGGAGCATCTTGCGCAAGCACGCGCGTCCCCTGACAGCGCGGTGCCGATACAAGTCCGCAAATAAGCGGGGTCAGTGTGGTGCCGACACAAGTCCGCAAACAGAGGTTGATCTGTCAGCACTGTCACACAAGGACAGCATGAAGGCCAACAGAGGTACAGAGGGGAGTGGGAGTGTTGACCTGACCAGAGGTGTCAAGGGCAACCAGAAGTGGCCAGAGGGTGCAGAGATGGGCAGAGGGCATGGAGTGGGCAGAGGGTGCGGAATGCATGGAAGTGGGGCATGGCTGTGACCACATAGCAGGAAGCAATGAGTGTGGTTCAGATGGAGACAAGGCAGGCATAGGAACTGGAGGTAAGGTCGGAATACCAGCAGGGTCTAGGTTCTGATTATTGGCCAAGTCTCATGCAATAAGGCAGGGGGCCAGACAGTGGGTTGGGGGCTGGTTAGGATGGGTTTTGGGTCGGCGGATTCACCTATCGGCATTGGTTCGCTGCTGATGGAGCCCCGGGATTTGTCGGTCATGACACCACCCCCTTGCTTTTGCTAGCGACTGTGCCAAGGTCATCTTCGTGCAGTCCTACCTCAAGGGGATGGCCCTTGATTGGTTCGAGCCAGATCTGTTATTTGATCAAAATTCTTTACTTCATCCTCGATGGATGAACAACTACCAGGAGTTTGTCAATGAACTTCAAACCAACTTCAGTCCTCACGATCCTGTGGGCAACGCCAAAGTCCAACTAATGACCCTGGATATGAAGGACAGGCACCACATCAACAAGTACATTGTCGAGTTCAATTGACATGCTTCTCAACTTCATGGTTATGGAGAAGCCGCGCTCCACCGTTTTTTCTATAACAGATTGCCAGAACGTATCAAAGACAACATTGCCAGGGTAGGAAAACCTTCTACTCTTTCGGAACTTTGCACCTTGTCACAGACTTTCAATGTGTGCTATTGGGAGCATAAATCCAAAGTGACATGCCATGTGAAACCCTCCTCCTCCAATGTCTTCGACAAGACCACTACTGCTTCTTGCTCCGACCCCGTTCCTTCCTCCTCGTTCAACTCCGCTTCTGGTAGCAAGCCTCCGAAGGACAACAAGAAGTCCGAGGCCAGCTCCGCTAAGCTGGACCTTTCATCAAAACTCGGAGACAATGGCAAGCTCATGCCACAAGAGCATAAGCATCATCTTGATGAGAAACTTTGCATGTTCTGCGGTCAGTCTGGCCACATGGTCAAGGACTGTCCCAAGTCTTCTTCTTGCACGTCTAAGGCCCACACGGCCCACACGGCCCACACGGCCCAGACCGAGGAGCAAGGATCCGCTTCCACAGAGGCAAAAAATTAGTCCGCACCCCTGTGGACTCTGCACGGACCGGGGGTTGCGATTCTTCCCTCCATGCACTCAAAGAAGTATGCCTAAACATGTCTTCCATTTCCGACCTGTCCTCCCTCCACATCCCCGTTTCTTTTTCTCTTTCTGATGGTCTATTTTCTCCTCTTAATGTTGACCCTTCTGTCATATCCATCCACGGCCATTGTCTTCCACTACCTCCGACCCTTCTGGACTACCTCTGCTCCTTCTTCACTAACCTCGGAGCTCCTGTATTCCGCAATCACCTCCACCTCCCTCAATGGTCACCACCCCCTCTTTTCAATATATTACCTATGCCTCCCTAGTATGGAGCCCCGAAGGCCTCTGGACAGCTCCGACATCTGCTAGCACACTCCCACCCCTGCTGGGCAATTCACTTGCTTGCCCTGCAAGTCTACCTTTGGGCCTATCCCTCCTTTCCGTTTCTGGGTTATCGCCTGCCACTCCATGTAACTCCATAACCCAACTTGTCAGTAATATTCAATTGGCTAATGTTTAACTCCATTAGCTCCGCTCCGCTCGGTCCCACCATTCACAGGCCTGCCTCGATGTAACTATATATACTTAACTTGTAGATAGGTTACACTCCAGTGATAAAATCGACTAGAGTTGATCCCCCTTTAGTTCTTGTTGCCAGTAAGTAAATTAGGGCATGGACATGTAACTTGGCACAGCGCTCCTGATCTGAGTCGCTGAGGCCAAAGCCCTCCGCCACAGAGACAACTCCTTCATCTTGCTCCGGTCTCTAACACCTTTGGTTGATGTTCTACCCGTTGTAGATAGTGTTGCTGATGTATCACTTTCTCCTCCTCCACCTCCGACTACTTCCGTAGATCGTTCCACCTCTCTCCGCTTCTGTCAGAACTGTGCAAAGCTTCGCCAATAATAGCCATCGGTGACTGAACATTGGCCGCTAACAATACAGGCATCCTACTCACGACCGAGCTTTAGTGAGGATCAACCTCACTGATCTCGAGGCCGAGGCTACTTAGGCAAGTGGGCTGGGATTTCGGCTTCAACAACTCAGGGAGGAGCATTGCACCTCGTTCTCGACACGGTCCTGATACTTCAGAAGGCAGAGGTCTTACAGGGAACAGAGGTAAGCTTAGGGGGAAGTTTCTAGTTGATTTCAAACTACTGTACATGTCATATCCGTGCATACCCGATCCCGACCCGACTCCCAGACCTCCTTCTTCACCACCTGCCCTACCACTGTCCATCTCGATATTCACCTTCGGTCCGAACACCACACCTCTCGCCACCCTCCTCCCACTCCTCCGCTTCCTCCTCACAACACCTCCACCCTTCTGTCATTCCCCTACCCTTCGCCTGTCCACTCCAATACTCACCTTCGGATCTGACACCTTTCCTCTCCTCTTTTTCCTCTCTCTTCCCTCTGGCCCTCTTCTGCCGACCTTCTGCCAAGTTGTGACCTTCCACTACTGTCCTGTACCTCGTACTTGGACACCCCTCATACCTTCGCTCCGAGACTCCGTCATAGTTCCGACCTCGGACTTTGACTCCACCTTGGCTCTAGTCCATTGCATTGGTGACCTCATACTACATAAACACCATTGCCAATATTCCTTGGACTTTCAACCCCGCCTCCGTAAGCTCCGTGACCTCCGAGCTCCATGGATCATCTTTGGCACTTTCGCCGCTTGTAATGTATCTTTCGCGTTTCCCCCTCACCCCTATTTGGACTGCTGCTTCTTCCCATTCTAGCCAGTTAGTCACCATCCCCACTTCCCCTCATCCTCCTGCCCCTCTGGGCTTCACCCTCCTTATCTCCTTTCGGATGTACCACAGGTTCAGCCCTATGACCTTTGGTACCGCTCCGCTTCTGTCATCCCTTTGTTCCCGTTTGGACACCTTTGTTCCGATTCGGACCCCTTTGTTTCCTTGTGCTTTCGCCTCTCCATATATATATCGGCGCTTGTACATACTTGTTTTAGGCCTTAGTCTAAAATCGACCTGAAATGCCCCCTAGAGACTTCCTGTTTGCCTCCTATGAAATTAAGGACCAAATGGACAAACAGCAATGGCACAGCACTCCACTTGAGTCACTGAGGCCAAGGTCCCTCCTTGCTAAGTCTCCGGTTCCCCTCTGGAATTGTCTGCCCTCGCCCAGTTCTAACAGTACAAGCAATAGTTACAGGCTGTATATAAGCGCTAGGGAACTGAATAGAAAGTAAGTCGCCAGATCTTGTGGAGATTGTGGGCAGAAGAAAGAAGAAGGAAAACAAACAAAGAGGCACGTGGTTAAGACAGCGAAAGTCAATGTGACCTTTGCTGCAAGATAACCAGGTGCGGCAAAACGTGGAACAAGGGGTTGTGGCACTCTGCACCGCTGAGTCATTTAACGACAATCAGGGAAGGAGATGTTGAGATGTGGTGGGGAGTGGTTGGACAGCAGCGGGCAGTGAGCGGAGTGTGCGGGGAGTGTTTGGGCATGGGAAAAGGTCAGGGAGGAGGTCATCTGACTCTGGGGAATGCCAGGTCATGACAGCTTCTCTTCTCTCTCTTCTCCTGTCTCTTCTTCCCTGTCCGATGTAAGGACAAAAAATAAACTCTTCTGCACCTATGAGAACATTCCCACACTCATAGACTCTGGGTCTTTGGACTGCTTCATCGATGACACATTCATGAAGAAGCTGGCCCTGAAGACATATCAGATTAAACCTCTACAACTATGCCTTTTTGACAGTAGCACTAACTCAATCATAACCTGTGCCATTGATATTCCCCTCCACTTCACTTCCGGAAACATCACCCCCACAACTTTCTTTGTCACATCGCTGGATGGATCTTGTTCTCTAGTCCTAGGACACAACTGGCTTACCTGCTACAATCCGGTGATTGACTGGGTCTCAAGCAGTATTACGTTCCAAACTTCCGAACCTACCAAGACAGTTACTCCAAGCTCTCCCCCATTGTCTCCAGCACCACTGCCATCGTCCAACATCCAACCATCTGATGTTCCACCAGCACCTCAGTCTCAGGCTCCCTTTCCTCCATTACCATCTATCGAGTTCGTCAGCCGTTCCGCATTCGCGAAGGCTTGTCGACTCGAAGGATCGGTATCTTTCAGCCTAACCATCCCTTCTGAGGACAGCCACTTGAAGGCTGCCTCATCCCACACTGATTCCATTGACCTTTCAGCTGTTCCGAAGGAGTACCACAAGTTCGCAGATGTGTTCAGCAAGAGCAAAGCCTCGACGCTAGCACTGCACCATGAGCATGACCTGAAGATTGACCTTGAGGAAGGCACTTCACCACCCTTGGGAACTATGTATTCCCTCTCTACTTCGGAACTCGAGGCTCTCCAGGCATTCTTAGATGAACACCTAGCCTCCGGGTTCATTCATCCTGCTACTGTTAGAACGCGCGGATTCGGATGACTCCGGAGTGGAATCGGAGACTTAGCGTGGAAGGACCTTGGCCTCAGCGACTCAGGTGGAGCGCTGTGCCATTGCTGGTTGTCCTGGGGGTCCCTAATTTCGGATCTAGCAGAGGGAAAGTCTCTTGGGGGAATTCAAGTCGATTTCGGACTGAGGTTACAAGTTACTAGGTACATTGTATATAAGGAGGGGTCCGGAATCAAAAGGAACAAGGGTAGGACAAAAGGAGACAAAGGGAGGTGGAAAGAGGAACAACACCGAGGGTCAAGTGTTTGACTCAATGGTGTTTCCCAAAGGAGGAATGAAGGGCCAAGGCCCAAGAAGGAAGGAGGATGGGAGTCGGGAATGGCTAGCTGACTGAATAGAAAGGAAGCAGCAGCCCAAATAGGAATGAGGGAGAATAGCGGATTTGAAATGGACAATGCAATAGTTGCAAGGTCCGGAGTAAGTCCGGAAAGTCCGAACTCGGAGGTTAAACTCCGGAATATTGGCAAAGGTAATTAAATGGAATGAGCTAACCAATACAATGGGTATAAGCGGAGGTGGGGTCAAAGTCCGAGGTCGGAGCTAAGACCGGAGGTTCCAGAGACGAGATGTGAACGGGATACTGGAGCGGAGGTCCGGAGTCGGGAGCATAGGTTTTGCGTACTCGTCTGGAAGGTGTCGAGGTTGGGGTCGGACCCGGAATGTTCTGGAGTCGGACCAAAGGTGGTGTCCGAGCCGGAGGTGGGATAACCTCTTGGGAGTCGGCAAGGAGAAGGTGACGGAAGGGAAGTAGGGCTCCGGAAGTCGGAGTTCGGAGTTCCGGGAGCCCGGAGCGGAGGTCAGGATTGTATGGATATGACAGCTACTTCCGCTCATGCAGCACCAGTCCTCTTCGTCTGCAAAAAAGATGGATCCCTCCATCTTTGCATTGACTTCCGAGGGCTGAACAAGATCACCAAGAAAGATTGCTACCCACTTCCCTGCATCTCAGACCTCCTTGATGCACCTAGCCATGCCACTGTCTATACCAGACTCGACCTCCGGCATGCTTACCACCTGGTTCGCATTTGTCATATCCATCCCTGGCCATCGACTTCCGGTTCCTCCTACCCCTCCAGTCTAACTCCGCTCCTCCCTCACCAACCTCGGAGCTCCCGTATTCTGCAATCCTCTCGGTACCCCTCAATGGTCACCACCCCTCATTTCAATTTATTACCTACGCCTCCCTAAGTATGGAGCCCTGAAGACTTCCGGACAGCTCCGACGTCCGCTAGCGCACTCCCGCCTCCGCTGGACAATACACTCACCTGCCCTGCAGAGCCCACCTTCGGGCCTATCCCTCCTTTCCATTTCCGGGTTATCGCCTGCCTTTCCACTAACCCCGTGACCCGACTCGTCGGTAATATTCAGTCGGCTAATGTTTAAACCCCGTTAGCTCCGCTCTGTTCGGCTCCGCCAATTGCGGACCCGTCTTCACTGTAACCATATATATATCCCACTTGTACATAGGTTACACCCCAGTAATAAAATCAACTAGAGTTTACCCCCCTTCGGTTCTGATTGCCAGTCAGTAAGTTAGGGCACGGACGTGTCACTAGGCACAGTGCTCTTGGCAGAAGTCGCTGAGGCCAAAGCCCTCCGTCACGGAGACTCTCCCTTGTCTTGAATCTGGTCTCTGACAGCATTGTGGCAGGTGATGAGTGGAAGACTTCCTTCCGCATGCACTATGGTTCCTACAAGTGGCTCGTCATGCCATTTGGTCTCATGAATGCACCTGCAGCCTTCCAGCGATTCATCAACATGATCTTTGCCGACCTCTTGGACGTTTCTGTGGTAGTCTACCTAGACAACATCCTTACCTACTTGGAAGACATGGCTTCACATCAGGAGCATGTCCGAGAAGTTCTTAGGAGACTCCGCAAACATGGCCTATATGCCAATCCGAAGAAATACAAATTTCATATGGACACTACAGAATATCTCGGATACTGCCTTTCTCCCTCCGGACTCACCATGTCCATCGAGAAGGTTAAAGCCATCCAAGATTGGCCTGAGCCCCGTAAAGTCAAGGATGTCCAGTCCTTCCTTGGCTTCGCTAACTTCTATTGGCATTTCATCCACCAATACTCTGACATTGTGGTCCCTTTGATGCGCCTCACACATAAAGGAGCCCCCTGGTTATTCTCCGACAACTGTCATTCTACTTTCAACACTCTGAAAGAAGCCTTCACATCTGCTCCCATCCTGATGCATTGGGTACCCGACGCCCCTCTCATTGTAGAAACTGATGCCTCCAATTACATGATCTCCAGAATCCTGTCCATCCATTGCGATGATGGAGAGATTCACCCCATCGTTTTCTGCTCTAGAACACTCTTGGTGCCAGAGCTCAGTTATGACACCCATGATAAGGAACTGCTCACCATTCATGATGCATTCCGATCGTGGCATCACTACCTTGAAGGTTCAGGAACCCCAATCAACGTCATCACTGACCACAAGAGCCTTGAGTATTTTTCTACCACCAAACTCTTGACCTGGCGGCAAGCCTGCTGGTCAGAGTTCCTCTCCCAATTCTACATGACTGTCCAATTCCGTCCCAGAAGACTCGGAGTAAAACCAGATGCGTTGACTAGATGCTGGGATGTCTATCCCAAAGAAGGGGATATGGACTACGCTTGCATCAATCTGCAGAACTTCCGACCAGTCTTCACTTTGGAGCAGCTCACTGCATCCTTACAAGCCATGTTCCTAGCTGCCACAGTAATCTGGGCAGCCATACTTGTCAACACAGAGGCCCTCCATCGAGACATTCCGTCCCCCCTCTCCTCCGATACCACAATCTCTGTTGAAGTTATCCTTTTCTTTCTATTCAATCTCACTCCATATGAGTCACATGACTACTGAGTCGGACTTTACTGTTTCTACTACTTGTATAAACACTAAAGTCATCCTCAGGCAAGTCTCCCTGTATATACTGTTTCTACTACTTGTATAAACACTAAAGTCATCCTCAGAGGTGCCATAACCTGAGTTACAACAATCTCTTCTCATCTCGCTTCCCCCAACCTCCCCAATTCCCACTGGTCCGTTGATGCCAAAGGCCTGTTAAGGCTGGACAACCGCATTTACGTTCCGGATTCCAATGATCTTCGTCTCCGCATTTTGCAAGACAAACATGACCACCAGCTCTCTGGACACTTCGGTCAAAACCGGACCCTGGAGCTAGTCTGTCGTGATTATACCTGGCCGGGCATCTGTACCTTCGTCAAGAACTATGTGTCCTCCTGTACTTCTTGTGCCCATGCCAAAGTCCCTCATCACAAGCCTTACAGCTTACTCAAACAACTCCCCATCCCCAATCGCCCTTGGAACTCCATCTCAATGGACTTCATTGAACAGCTACCCTCTTCCGGATTCACTTCCATCTTGGTCGTCGTGGACCACCTGTCCAAACAGTGCATCTTCATCCCTACCCATGATACCATCACCTCTCCGGAACTGGCCAAGCTATTCCTCCTCCATGTGTTCTCCAAGCATGGAGTTCCTTCCCATGTCACCTCCAACAGGGGTCCGGAGTTTGTCTCTCATTTTTTCCATTCACTTGGTAAAGCCCTTGACATCCGCCTCCACTTCACCTCTGGTTATCATCCGGAAGGAGATGGACAGACCAAACGGATGAACCAGATGCTTGAGCAGTACTTGTGCATCTATAGTAACTACCAGCAGGATAATTGGTCCGAACTCCTACCTCTTGTGGAGTTTGCATACAATAATGCTCCAAATGCCACCACAGGCATCTCTCCGTTCTTTGCCAACAAAGGCTACCATCTGAACATCACCGTTCACCTGGAGCGAGACCTAACATCAGTATGTGCCCAAGAGTACTTGGTAGATCTTGACTCCCTCCATCACTTCCTTTGTGAGGAAATGCACCATGCTCAGATCCATTACCAGGGCCCAGCAGACTCCCATCGGAGTCCTGCTCCAGCTTTCGAGGTAGGAACTTCAGTCTATGTAAAGGCCAAGTATTTCCACTCCACCCAACTTTCCAAGAAGCTCTCCAAGAAAAACCTCGGCCCCTTTGAGATCATTGCCCACATTGGAACCTACTCCCTCACTCTCTGCCTGCCAGAAAACATGCAAGCCATTCACCCAGTATTCCATGTCTCGCAGATTGAACCCTCCATCCTGAACATCATTCCAAACCACCACCAGCCACCTCCACCTCCAATAGAAATCAAAGGTGAAATGGAGTTTGAGATCAAGGAGATCCTCGACTCCAAGATCGACCGACATAGATGCAACAAGTTGCTCCACCTGGTCAAGTGGCTAGGCTATGAAGGGACCGATGAGGAGACACAATGGCTCCTTGCTGGTGAACTCGATCATGCCTCCGACCTTGTCGAAGCTTTCCACTCTCGGTACCCAGACAAGCCTGGTCCCGAAGCCCCTTAGGAACCTCAACTCCTCTCCCATCTCTCCTTTCCCTCCAACTCCTCATTTTCATTTTTTCTTTTCTGTAAGTACAGCTCCCCTCCCCTTACTAATTCTGGGCCTTCAAGGGTTCAGGCCTAAGAAGGGGATACTGTCATATCCATCTACAGCCATCGTCCTCCACTACCTCTGATCCTTCTGGACTACCTCCGCTCCTTCTTCACTAACCTTGGAGCCCCCATATTCCGCAATCACCTCCTATGCCTCCCTAAGTACAGAGCCCTGAAGGCCTCTGACATCTGCTAGCGCACTGCTGCCCCCACTGGGCAATTCACTTGCTTGCCCTGCAAGTCTACCTTTGGGCCTATCCCTCCTTTCCGTTTCTGGGTTATAGCCTGCCATTCTGCTAACCCCATAACCCGACTTGTCGGTAATATTCAGTCAGCTAATGTTTAACTCCATTAGCCCCACTCTGCTCGGTCCTGCCATTCACGGGCCCGCCCTTGCTGTAACTATATATACTTCACTTGTAGATGGGTTACACCCTAGTGATAAAATTGACTAGAGTTGATCCCCCTTTTAGTTCTCACTGCCAGTAAGTAAATTAGGGCACAGACGTGTAACTTGGCACAGCACTCCTGGTCTGAGTCACTGAGGCTGAAGCCCTCTGCTATGGAGACATCTCCTTTGTCTTGCTTCCAGTCTCTAACAATTATTAGGTTTAGTCCAATTACCAGCTGAGGTTCTGAGTGTGACACAAAATGGTCAACCAGCTTCTCCTTGTGATGTGTGACAAGCAACTGGAAGAGGTGGCAAGGTTGGTGTGACACCAGCCACAGTGGTGCTGGAAATGTCCAACTGGCAAATTTTCGTGTTGATATATTTTACACCAAAAAAACTACTTCCTTGCAGATGGCTTTTGTTTTCATTCGATTTCACACAGCCACTTAGGTGCAAAAAAAATGGTGTGACAAGGATCATTCAACCGGAACATCAGTGTGATGTGTGACAACAGCCCACTTACAGCCGGACCGGAAGGTGCATGTGATGCATAACCGGTAATTGGTCATGTGGGTACAGTAGTCTCCCCAAGGTCTTCCCAGGTAGGTTATCCTTGGATGATGGATGTGTCAATTACATGGCAGTGATGAGTGGCTAAAGAACTCACAAAGTCAAAAAAGTATGGAAGCAATCTTAAATTTAATCATCACACCCTGACACAGTAGCATAGCCTCCTCCAGTTGCACCATTGACACCCATACGGTTGCCCAGCATGAACTTTTGAATTACAGTCTCAGGTCATGTGACTCAGGCCTTTTGAGCTCACTGCTATGCATGTTTACAATGGCTTTGGTACTGCCAAAAACACACTAGGCACCACAATCGGACTTGTACCATCCTTTTCACTCCATGGATGTGCACACAACACTGCAATGTGGTATATTCAATGTAAAGTCACGTTCTGCTTTCAATACAAAGAGTCACATGCTACTCCGAAAATTTGTGGATGACACTTCAACTGGTACACATTGGCAATGGCAGTTACACTTAGGCATTTGCCAAATTTGATGCGATCCTCAGAAAACAAATTCTGGGACACATGAGGTCCCCATGCAAAACATGTCTGCACAAATTTTCGGAGTAGCATGTGTGTCAGGGCAATAGCCCCGAACCCCGAGCCACATGTAATTAAGATACATATTGTTAGAACGGGGCGGAAACGGACGACTCCGGAGTGGAATCGGAGACTTAGCGTGGAGGGACCTTGGCCTCAGCGACTCAAGCGGAGCGCTGTGCCATTGCTGTTTGTCCATTTGGTCCTTAATTTCACAGTAGGTGAGCAGGAAGTCTCTTGGGGGCATTTCAGGTCGATTTCGGACTGAAACCAAGACGAGTATGTACAAGCGCCGATATATATAATGGAAGGGGCAAAAGCACAAAGAGAACAAAGGGTGACCGAATCGGAACGAAGACGTCCGAATGGGAACAAAGGGTAGAGGGAGCGGAGCGGTACCGAAGGTCATAGGGCAAGACCTGTGATACGTCCGAAAGGAGGTAGAGAGGGCGAGGCCCAGAGGGGCAGGAGGATGAGGGGAAGTGGGGATGATGACTAACTGGCTAGAATAGAAGGAAGCAGTAGTCCAAATAGGGATGAAGGGAAAATGCGAGAAATACATTACAGGCGGCGAGAGCGCCGAAGGCGGTCCGCGAAGCTCGGGGGTTGCGGAGGTTACGGAGGTTACGGAGGCGGGGTTGGAAGTCCGCGGAATATTGGCAATGGTGTTTACGTAGTATGAGGTCACCAATGCAATGGACTAAGGCCGAGGTGGAGTCAAAGTCCGAGGTAGGGACTATGACGGAGGCTCGGAGTAAGGTACGAGCGGTGTCCGAGTGCGAAGTACGGAACAACGGTAGAAGGTCGTAACTTGGCGGAAGGGTGGTGGAGGAGTAACGGAGGGAGGAGAGAGTGGCGGAAAGGAGAGTAGTCAGGTCCGAAGGTGAGTATCGGAGTGGACGGGGGAAGCATAGGAGGTTAACGGGAGGGTGGAGGTGTTGTGAAGGGGGAGCGGAGTAGTAGGAGGAGGTGTGTTGCCAGGACCGAAGGTGAGTATCGGAACGGCAGCGGTAGGTTATGACTCCGGAGGTGAAGAGGGTGGAGGTCCGGAAGTCGGGTCGGGGTCGGGTATGCACGGATATGACACATATAGTCACGTGGGTAAGCAGGAACCTCCAGGTAACTGCTTACACACTACCGTAAAATACACACCCTTGTATCACCTACAGCTCTGTGTGCTGAGCTGCCCTGAGACCTCACACTTTTTTAAGTGTATGAGGTGTGTTTTACAACACAACCCACCAAAACTTAACATCTTAACATTCTGACTCGGTAGCGCCAATGGTGCCTAAACATGCCTGCAAGGGCAAGGTCGCATCTGCAGCGACACTAAAAAGAAACGAGCGGTTCATTAAGAAACCGCAATCTCCCATCATGGGAGATTCAAATCAACAGCCATCATCAGACGACGATGAGGATCAACATGATCCGGTAAAAACAACCACCTCAGGGCTGGCCCCTGAAGGTTTTAGAAACATACGTGGAGTAAGTGTGGGGCCCAATACCCCTAGAACTCCACGACATACCGATCTAACCCAAGCTGGGGAAGATCCCTCACCTCCTCAGGAGGTGATCGACTTGGGTGATAAACGCGTAAGCACCAAACGATCAGCTCAAAAAGCTGATCGGATAGAGTCACAGGAAACTCCAGGGCCCAACTATCCCCTGGAGTCCTCCCCCATGTCCCCAAGTCAAGCCCCAAAGGCAGACAAAGGGAAACAAAGGGAAGAGCCTCCGTGTTGGCTATCCGAAAAACTACTGGACTTGTTCCAGGTTCCATCCGAATGGAGGATGGAAAATGAAGACCAACTTCTTCTCAGGCTGGAAGCCCAAGAAGGCGTGAAAAAACACCCTGGGAGCAGGATCTCCCAGAGCACAGAAGCTCCAAAAGAACCTCCGCTGTTTACACTACCCCATGCCATGCCAGACAAGGCAAGGTTGCCAACCTCGGAGGAGGTCTCTGTCAGAGACCAGATTCGAGACGAGGGAGAGTCTCCGTGATGGAGGGCTTCGGCCTCAGCGACTTCTGCCAAGAGCACTGTGCCTAGTGACACGTCCGTGCCCTAACTTACTGACTGGCAATCAGAACCGAAGGGGGGTAACTCTAGTTGATTTTATTACTGGGGTGTAACCTATGTACAAGTGGGATATATATATGGTTACAGCGAAGACGGGTCCGCAATTGGCAGAGCCGAACGGAGCGGAGCTAACGGGGTTTAAACATTAGCCGACTGAATATTACCGACGAGTCGGGTCGCGGGGTTAGCGGAAAGGCAGGCGATAACCCGGAAACGGAAAGGAGGGATAGGCCCGAAGGTGGGCTCTGCAGGGCAGGCGAGTGTATTGCCCAGCAGAGGCGGGAGTGCGCTAGCGGACATCGGAGCTGTCCGGAAGTCTTCGGGGCTCCGTACTTAGGGAGGTGTAGGTAATAAATTGAAATGAGGGGGTGGTGACCATCGAGGGGTACTGAGAGGTTTGCGGAATACGGGGGCTCCGAGGTTGGTGAGGGGGGAGCGGAGTTAGAATGGAGGGATCGGAGAGACCGGAAGTCGATGCCCGGGGATGGATATGACAGTCTCCGAGATAATGAAGAGGAGGCAAACTGAAATGAGGGAGTTCGCTGAGGAAGCCTTATGGAAAAGTAAGGAAAAACCAGTGAACAGACCCCTCTATGAAAGGGAAGCACCCTCCACAACAGCCTTGCCTAAACAAAGCGAGCATGGAGTGTTCACTCCAAGAACCCCTTCTGGAACCCCCAGAAGTGGCAATGCCAACTGGGGAGAGTCACCGCTCGCCCAACCAAACTTCCTCCTGGAAAACCAGGAATCGCACATAATAAACACGATAAACTCGATCCAAAAAAAGATTGAGGAAACGAACCACAATAGCATGGCTCGTCTAGAGATAACTCTAGAAAGAATGGCCAACACAATCAATGTGTTGACTGAAAAAATCAGCGAGCAGATGGACTTGCTGAAGGAGATAAACTTCTCACAAAATAGTGAGGAAACAAAAAAAATACCCCTGGGCCACAGGCCAGGACAAAAACAGAACTCATGAAAAATTCACAAAAAGAACCACCAGTGAAAGCACACTGGAGTATCATCAGCAACTTGGCAGAGACGCTAAGGAGATCCTTCTCCCAAGGATAGGAGAAGACAATGCCGAAAGAAGGCATCATTCAGAAATTAGGAGGAGAATCGGCACGTACCAAAGGTTCGGCCAAATGTCCACCTTCGATGAACCTCTCAAACAGAGAGGTAACTTGACCACACTCTCTCAAAACAATGAGAGAATCCAAATACAACTTCAGGCGAATTCACCTGAAACCAAAGAAACGCTGTGAGGAAGATTCCCCCCAGCGAAAACCCCCCCAAAGGAGAGATCCCCATTGGATAGCGACCCTGCAATGAGAATACTCACTCCCTACCCAGAGGGAGTGAAGCCTGAAGCTCTAAAAAATGGGCCGGCTTTTCCTGACAAGAAATGGTCAGGAGAGAACGACATGGAATCATTCTGGCAGTGGTTCACAGAACTACTGGGATTCCTCGCCTCGTGAGGATGCAAAGGTCCCCAATTCGACAAAGTCCATCTGGACTGCTTGATTCGCGGATTGGGGGGACCTGCGTTCAACCTCGGAATAAGACTCCGAGACGAAACTCTCCTCAGAGGAGACGAGGGCATGTTCCTCGAAGTTCTCAACATATTGATGAGAACCTTCATTAAAGCCTCTGCTGCGTTGAATGCAACAAAAAAGTACCGCAATGTTAAATACGAAGCGGAAAAGGCCTAAAACAGTTCTACTTAGAACTGTCTAAAGCAGCGTCCCAGATGGTGACGCTGCCAGACCAGGCGTCCTTCAATGCCAGGTTCTTAAACTACATTCCCCTTGAATGGAAGAGGGAAATGATCGCTCATGACAGAATCAGAGCAGACTTCTCCTCAAATGAGGAGATGTTAAAAGCAATATCTCGTGTATATGAGATAATTGATGGGCTGAAGATGTCTTCAGCCTACAAATCGGGATATTATACCCAAACAACTACCACGGCAACCATGAGCTGCGGTAGAGCTCTCCCATCAGGAAAGAAGGCTGAAGAGCCGAAATCCAGATGGAAAGAGGATACATCCTCGAAAAACTCGAGGAAAACTGACCAAAAGTCAGTTCCAATTTGCGGCAAATGCGGAAAAATAGGGCAAATGAAAGATTGCCCAAGACACAATGCAACGAGCGACGAAAAACCAAGGTGCATAGCTGCCATGGAGATCACGAACGCATCAGAAGAAGAGTCGGAAGACCCATCAGACGAAAAACCAGAGAACAACTCTGGTAACTCCGGAGCATCAAGCTTCGAAGTAGAGGACCCATACAAAGGACCTCAATACTCACCCAACTCAGAGGGTGAGGAAGTCAACGTTGGGACCATAAGAATGGGCCCAATGTCAGTCATCGATTACGACAACATAAATTATAAGATCAAACTGGCTGTAGCATGCCAGTTAGAAAACACAGCAGACAAGAAAGTCACCGAAGCCTTGGTGGAAGCACCAAGAAAAGACGCCTTGGGGAAATACACCAAAGTACCCAAGGAAAACAAGGAAAAAGGGAAGAAGGACCAAAAGTCCATTGAAACCCAGACCCCCTTGTTTGATGCAAAATTCCGCATCTCGAAAGATGCAGGAAAATACCCTGCAAACAGACCACTCTCAACAAAGAGACCGCTGACGGCTCACATAAAAATAGCAGGCATAAAAGCCGATGCGTTATTCAACAGTGGAGCTGAAATGGACACTATATCACTGGACTTTGTCCGCATGGTCCACATCCCAATTCTCCAATTGGAGAACCCAGTTGTCCTTCAAATGGGGATGAAAGGAACAAGGTCACAGATCCTGTTTGGAACAAACGTGGATGTTGAGATCAATTGTTACGGGGATGGGGGGAAATCCCCATTCCTCGATCCATTCTTATAGCGGGTGTCAGGGCACACCTGCCTGACCCGGGTCCACCCGGACCCACCCAGCCACACCACACCCGCTCCCCGCTGTCCAACCCTCTCCCTCCTCCTTCCTCCCTCTCCTCCCCTTTCCTTTCTCTCTTTCTTCTCCTTTCTTTATCTCATTCCTCTCATCTTCCTTTTCTTGTTTATTTCCTTCTATCTACATGGACCACCTTCCTTTGTATCAATGTACTATTGACCCATCCGGCCCACACACCCCGGATGGCTTCCCGCTGTGCCCAGCATGCACGCATGCAGCGGACGCTCTCGGGATCCCCCACGGGGACACCTGGATGCCTGCGGCTGTCTCTGAAGGTGATGTGGCACTCGTCATGTGACTCAAGCCGCATGTATGTCATATCCATCCCTGGCCATCAACTTCCGGTCCCTCCGATCCCTCCGTTCCAACTCCGCTCCTCCCTCACTAACCTTGGAGCCCCCATTATTCCGCAATCCTCTCAGCACCCCTCGATGGTCACCACCCCCTCATTTCAATTTATTACCTACGCCTCCCTAAGTACGGAGCCCCGAAGACTTCCGGACAGCTCTGACGTCCGCTAGCGCACCCCCGCCTCCGCTGGGCAATACACTCGCCTGCACTGCAGAGCCCACCTTTGGGCCTATCCCTCCTTTCCGTTTCTGGGTTATCGCCTGCCTTTCCGCTAACCCCGCGAACCGACTTGTCGGTAATATTCAGTCAGCTAATGTTAAACCCTGTTAGCTCCACTCCGTTCGGCTCCGCCAATTGCGGACCCGTCTCCGCTGTAACCATATATATATCCCACTTGTACATAGGTTACACCCCAGTAGTAAAATCAACTAGAGTTACCCCCCTAGGTTCTAATTGCCAGTCAGTAAGTTAGGGCACGGACGTGTCACTAGGCACAGCGCTCTTGGCAGAAGTCGCTGAGGCCGAAGCCCTCCACTACGGAGACATTCCTTCGTCTCGAATCTGGTCTCTGACAAATCCCACATGTATATAATAACAGCTGGAGTGGGAACCGAAGAAGTAGCCTTCTTCTCACATTCCCACTTCAGACTAAGTGGTCGGGGACGCTCACCCCGCAACAGGATTGCCGCTACGCACAGCCGCTATTCGTCCCACCGAGTCCCGCATGCCGGGACCTCGCCGCTTTCGGAGCTGTCCCTGACACTAGGATCTCATGTGCATCGCGCTTTCTTTATTTGTTCTTTATTCTTTGTATACAATGTAAACAACTGTATTTACATATGTATGGCTCAGGCTCGGGTAAAGGGTTCTTCACTCTTTACCCTCAACCCGAAGTCAAATCATAAGCTCCATACAGCCTAGATCTCAACTACTGAGGACTGAGGAGTCAACCCAGGCCAGCACCCCAACTGGCCTTACACTAACATTGGATGCATCCATGCTACAGGTGTAAAGGAAAAGGTTGTCCATATGGAGAAAGAAGGAAAGAAGGGAAGAAAGACAGGAGGATGAGAGAGAGAGGAGGGGGAGAGGATGTTGGAGAATATAATATATAGAGTTTAACACCCTATACTGGCATGGCTCAAGGGCAAGTAGTGTATGGATGCATGCTAGAGGTCCTGGGTTCAATACCAGGCTTGTCCATGATTTTATGTCCTTGCCACATGACCTGGATTTGAAGCTATTTGAATTGGAGCTCCGGATAAGTCCAGTAGTTGCACCGGATACAATTTCAACAGAGGAAAGGGGCGGTGCGGCACAGTGCAGGGCAGCGTGCCCTGACAGTGTGCTGAGTCCAGTTGTTTGCTGAGAGCCAAGGACAGTGAGTGGTGTTATGACTACTAGAATCTTTCCACCATTATTCAGCGTTGATGGCACCCAGTATATCAAAGTTTTGCCAGAGCCAGTCCCAGATGTCAAGAGCAAATCCCTCGGATGGATCTGGGCAATGACTGCTCCCAATTGGAAACCACAAAGAATCTTCCCAAAGACATCAGCGACATTTCTCCTTATTGTATCTTCCGTTGGCTCAGCATATGGGATAGGGATGGAGTCAGCGTTCATGAGTTTACATCGAAGTAGGTGTAAATAATAATTCCAGCTACTCCATAGCGGGTCCCGTAAATTTAGGCCCCACGCTGTGCACAGGGTCCTCTTTTCCCATTATGACAATGACAATATAATTCACTTCCTTATAACTCCGTTAGCTAACACCCAGTCGTCTCCGTACAACTTCTGCATGGAAAACACAATTGTGAAGAATGTACTGAAGACAGAAGGCATAAACCCAAAACCAAACATCGAAAGGTGGGCCCTTGCCGCGACAGGCGGCATCCACCAGTTATACATTGTACCGACGTCGGTATAGTCACATGTAGCGCTTACATCATTCCGGATGCAATGTTTTCCACCAGTTGTTCCGTTGGAACGACTGGGTCCGAGTCTGACACCGCTCCAGTCTTCAAGTCCACAAGCACCAATAAACCCTTCAATTAGAGTTAGAGAGCCCTAGTAGCACGGAGCATTCCAGCTGCGTGATCTTCTCATAGCGAGGATGACTTCCTATCACCCGAGATAAAATGATGGAACCAAACAGTGAGACAATTACATAAAATCCTATGAACACCAGTTTCCAAAAGCTTGTTTACATCAGCGAGCTCGGGATAATTTGAGCCGAGCTCATGCACTTCTTTCCCTGCGTTTGGAAAGTGGTCAATAATAAAACGTTAAACCATTCGGAGTGTTCACCCTCACATTTTCGGTCCATGTAAGATACGCTTGAAGCTCTGTTCCACCAAATTTGATGCCGATATTATATTTCACCTCCCAATATTTTCCCTTGACTCCCTGACGCTCTTTAAGGGCTCCAGATAACCGGCTTAGATCTGCCGAGATGGTACAAACTCTCTCCATTCCCGGTGCGGGATTTCCTGAGAAGAATAACAGAAATTTGGTCAATGATGAGTATGGAATATCATCTGGGGTTTACCGTCAGCATCCTTTACGTAGTAAGGCTCTTCTTGCCCATTTAGTAGGGTGTAAGCAAATACCGCCACTGTGAAATGAGTAAGATTTGGAGAAATAACTTCGTATGTACGGTAGTAAGGCCTCTCAACACCGTCATTTGACTGGTAGACGTCCCCCTAAAATGAATTAGTGGTACATATGCTATATTCATTGTGATTTTCGGACTCACACGCCTGACAAGGGGTTGCCACACAGAGTGTGTCCACTCCTTCCCATCATTTGAATAGTGGGGTGTTCGCTTACTGTGCTGCGGGTCCTCTGGATTGTACAGTACACTTTTGGATATCCCGTAGTCGAAGCGGCAAGCCCGGGCAGTGACTAGAGATACGGCATGGAAAATAACCACACCATCCGATACTGCTTTAGATCTGCGAGCAGGGGTGATTACTGTGATGAGTTGCATATATTGGATAGATCCAAACCCACGTTGAGTCATTTGCAGTGACTACTTGGCAGTCTCTGCTCCCGAACGTTTTCTTAAGTGTTTCCCTTAGAAACCTGTTTTCTCCAAAGCCTCCGACAACCAAAATATGCTTGCAGTTAACACCAGACATTTGCTCCTTTAAAGAGTCAACAATCTGGTTCACGACCGGTTGGAAGAAAGTCCCGGTGGTCGTCCTTCGGACCATTTGTCAGCTATAGTAGTGTATGCAAAGGTGAAATGAATCACCCGTCCAGCGTCATCCGCCCACGCTTCACACCAACAGCTGGATTATTGTATCGACTTGTCCCAAGGTTCAGGCTCCCTTTACTTGTTATGTCATTGAAGGCTTTTTTGACGGTCATTTCAAAAGCATCCACGGCATTTCTGACCAAGTCTCTAGTTTCATCCGGTAGAATATTTGCCTCGGGGTTTGAAAATACGCGGTGGAAGTATTCTTCTGCAGCAATGTTTACAAATACACCACCTGCCAGAATACAAGCCGAGGGTTTCACTTCGTGGAGCTGAAGCCGGGGATGAACTTGGGAGACTGAGTAGGTGGTTGTATCGACTGTTGATCCACCTATCACAAAGTTCAACTTGACAAAATCATTCAATGGAACGATTCTGGCACCCACCAGCATCACAGACGATGAACTTCACGTTTTCCTAATATAGATGACATGGCAGGTTCCAGCTATGACAATCATGCCAAAAGAGCATTCACCTTGAGTTGTGGTGCTATGTTGGCGTAAAACATGCAGTAATGGACAGAAGCTTCTCCTTCAGTGACAAAGAAGATTCGGGTACGCGGCTGGGACTGGGGGACGATATTAGCTGCCACTGCAGCTTCGCGCATAAATTCTTGTTCCCTCAAGCCCCATCCATTCGGGTGGGCAATGACAACATCAGCAGAGGGGAAAAGCATCTCCCACACGCGAGCTCCATCGAGGACACAGTCTTCGAACGCATCTTGAGTGTGCTTAATGAGATATCCAAAGAAGTCTCTATATATGGTTGAGAGGGGAACGCCTTCAGGCAGCGCTGTCCCAAAGATGGTCAACTCGACAACTACAGGCGACAAAGTTAACGAGTAGTACACACGATCGAGGGTCAAATTATGCATCTCCTTCATCGCTTTGGGGTGTAGATGGAGTTTGAAATGCCTTGCAAGACTCCAACCGCTGTCCTCTGCTTCATCTTGTGTCTCGGCGCTTAACGCCTCGGCGCCAAACGCGGTGGCCTGATCGCAGAGGAAAGGGCAGCAGAGCAATCAGGACCACATAGATACCATTCATGCAGTGGAAAAGCCCACTTACTTTCTTATTCTTGTCATACCATATCTGAGTCGGGATCTTACTGTCACCTGAGTGGGCTTCCTGCCCGGGCCATGCATTCACTCTCATGACTGCCTGGGGACCTCTCCACACCTACAAGGTGAGGAATGCGCCATGAATACGAAGATGAAAACATACTCTGGAAAGAGGTATGCAAATGACACTCCAGAGAACGTCGTGCCAATATCGAGTCCCAGTATTATTTTTGGCTTGCGCATCCACGGATCCGCAGAAAAAGACTTCATGTTGATTACTTGAATGTTTCCAAAGGGCTAGGGTGATAATCAACGAAGAGATGCAGAGAGCTCAACTCGGCTTGCATGCATCGCTTTACATCAGAGAGGACCGCACAGTTACTGAATTAGTAATGCAGTCTTGACATTCATTACTCGGAGATCCTATCATTGCGTGCACTTATTCAAATCAGGTGTAAGTGTTGCCAGGTTTAAACGTGGCAGTGTGGCTGACCCGCCATACTCACTGCGTTTTGGGGCAAAATATCCAAAGTGATATCCGAGCTCGGATATGAGACTTTGGCAGTATCCATGTTAAATCCGAGTTGGGTCGCTTAGCCCAAAATTCCTACAGGAATATCCATGGTCAGATACTTCCCGGATTTCACGTGCTGGCGAAATCCGCAAAATATTCGACATGCCTGAGCAAAATCCTGGACATATCCAGTGCTGCATTTTGAAAATGCATATTATTTCTGGGTCAACAACACATGCACTTACGCACCAGACTCGGACCCAGTCGTTCCAGGGGAACGACTGGTGGAAAACATTGCATCCGGGATGATGTAAGCGCTACATGTGACTATACCGACGTCGGTTCAATGTATATCACTATTTACACCTACTTCGATGTAAACTCGCGAACGGCATGGCCACCGACTCCATCCCTATCCTATCCGCACCCATATGCTGAGCCAACGGAAGATACAATAAGGAGAAATGTCGCTGACGTCTTTGGGAAGACTCTAATTGAGAGCAGTCGTTGCCCAGATCCATCGGAGGGATTTGCTCTTGACAGCTCTGGCAAAACTTGATATACTGCCATTGCTGTATAATGGCGGAAGGATTCTAGTAGTCATAACACCACTTACTGTCCTTGGCTCTCAGCAAGCAACTGGACTCAGTGCACTTGGTGTAAGATAAGACTGTAATCCTTACTGCCGCTTCTCACTATGGGATTGGCTTGTCAGGGCCCGGCCTCTGTCCGGGGGCGGCCCTACCTCAGAACTGGACACTTGCGGTGTCCCAGGCAGCCAAGTGCTGGATCCTACCCCAAGCTCCTCAAACTCACTAAGCGGGGATTGAGTTGTCATGTATTATGGAAGGTAGCTACAACTTGCCTAAGCGGGGATTGAGTTGAGAAGAAGGGTAAGTTTCCCTATTCCCTGCTTGGCTACTATAAAAGGGAAATGTACTATACAGTTTGTAACGTGACTAAGGGTAGGAGCCGAGCATGTTCCCACGATGTGGAAAAGGTGTCACATGGGTTAAGGCGAGTTGCTCACCTTGACCCACGTGATTTTTCCTGCGGGTTCGCGTGCGGGCTGTAGTTGCGAAATGTCATGACTGACAAATCCCAGGGCTCCGTCAGTGGCGAATCAATGCCGACAGGCGATTCCGCCGA
This sequence comes from Cantharellus anzutake, assembly GCF_015039405.1. NCBI lineage: Eukaryota > Fungi > Basidiomycota > Agaricomycetes > Cantharellales > Hydnaceae > Cantharellus > Cantharellus anzutake. The sequence goes on along the minus strand of NW_024066993.1, from coordinate 194,740 downwards.
CCCGAACCCATCCTTACCAGCCCCAACCCGATGTCTGTTCTATTGACCATGCACCGCTTCCGCACCCTCTGCAACCTCTGTCCATTTCTGGTTGTCCTTGACACCTCTGGTCAGGTCAACACTCCCCTCCGTATCTTGCTGGCCATCATGCTGTCCTTTTGTGACAGCACTGACAGACCACCCTCTGTTGCGGACTCATCAGCACCATGCTGATTCCCGCATCCCTTTGTGGACTTGTGTCGGCATCACACTGACCCCGCATCCTGATTTGCGGACTTGTATTGGTGCCGCGCGCTGACCTCCGCTTTTCCTCTGGCCATTTGTCACTTGGCAGCTTATCATTCATTCCTTGCCGAGTGCCATTTATTGTTTGCTTCCCTGCCAATATCGGCATTTGATCCCCTCTTTATTGGCACTAGGTTATTGATCTCATTCAGTTATTCATCAATAACCCTTGCCACTTATTGTTTATTGATCTGTTCCTCGTTTCCAGTTCCCGGGCTCTTGTCCTTATTTAGTTTGACAATCCCCGCTTATCTCTGCGCCGGACCGCGCCGGACTGACCGGCCTTTCTATATTCCCTCTTGCCTATTTATATACCTTGTAAATACTTTTGGGGACCTCAGTCTGAAATCAACTAGAGTACCCCCCTGTCTGGTCTGAGTCCCTCCTTCTGCAAAGGGGGCTTCCCCCCCTCTGAGTCCGTGCTCGCGGAGTCCACGCTCCTCCTATAGGTCCGCTCTGCCCGCAAGTCTTGTTTGAAGTCCGCTGTGAGTGTCAATCCGTAAATATGGGATCTCCCCCAAACGTCAAGCTCAGGGCACAGTGCTCCACCTGAGTCGCTGAGGCCGCGATCCCACTCTGCTAACCTTGAACAGCGCTTCCGGACGTGCCGCATATTTCCGCCTGCATATCTGCGCACGCGCGCTCCAACAGACCTCTGCCACAATCTCCGACCCCGACAATAATCCAGTCTCTGACAAGTAATCCCGACTCTGACACGAAAGGTGTGTGGAGATGGGAGGATGAGGGAAGTGGGGGGAGGTCAGGGAAGGTGGTTCTGGGGTTGTATGGTCAGGTGTGGTTGCCCTGACACAGCTCCTTTGAGACGAAGGTGGGAGGCCACTAGAATCTAACCAGCAATCATCGTCGTCATTATTTTCGTTTTCCAAATTGTCAATGTCCTCCCATTTATCCATTTCAACAATTTCCCCAGGGGTAAATGTCGCTGAAAGGAGACAGCCAATAAAATGCCACAAAGTAGGAGCTTTATGGGAGAATTTCTTCACTGTCCACTGAACAGACGGAAATTTAACTTCCTTGTGTGTCATTGATGAAGCTGAGAAATGGAAGCCAGAGGCTATGTCTGTTAGGCAATCGAGCTCATTCATGAGTTGTTGGTGAGTGTAAAGGAGCACTGAAGCAAGAAACAGGGTAGGATCCAGCGAGTAGAGCATTTAGAGACACTTTTGGAGGCTTTCCCTTTCAATAATGAGACCAACAAGCGTAGGGAGAGACCCCTTGATTTTATGGAGATTTGTGGGGTTGTGACACAGATCATCGCTAAGGCAAGCGTCGAGAAATTCATACAATATCAGACCATTTGCTTCAAAGGAGTTAAGCACAGCCTCTACATGCACTCTCTTCGGCACTTGAAAGGGTAAAGGAAGTGGGGACTGGTGGACGTTCATCATATCGGACAGTGAGATCAGTTGCGCAATAATATTCTTGTTGAGTGTTGTTTGTTCGATTCAATATGCACAAATAACAGTATACGGCTGTCGTGGGAAAATGTTTTCCACCAGCTGTTCTGACAAGATAAACAAGCATAAACAGAACGGCTGGGTACGCACTGAGCATTGAGATGCTTTTATTTATTTACTCATGTTTGTTAAGTGTCACAGGATGAACTTGTTCGACAAGTGCTTGCTCCCATTCCCAAGCACTAGCTAGTACATGCCGCTAGCAATACTCTCGGCTGAACTGTCAATTGGGCTCTGATGCAATGGCGAATGTTTAGTACTTGCTCTGTCTCTTGGATCGATATTTTCACAAGTTTGTACACACCAACCTGATGCCCCTGCTTGAGTTCTTCAGGCTAGTGGACTTTGGCATCACCATTGTAGGCAGCATCTCTCTCCTATAGCTCCCTGATGACTTTAAGATCCTCTGGGCGGGTCTTTTCATCAGGGATTGTCAGTCCGGAGTCGGAGATGTGGCCAGCTCTGAGATATCAAAGTCCCTCCACTTTACATGTAACAAGGTCATGCAAACAATGCTAGCCGCAAGGTTCAATGACTGTTGGAAAGGACATGAACTACGAATGAGGTGGGCTAGTTTCATTCCCCTCCGAGCCTTCGCTTCGCCTTTGCCTAATTATTTGTGACCAATTTTCTTTGGCTGCCTTGCATATAGGTGTTTGGTGACGGGATACTTGGAGTGGATGGTGCCGAGGCAAAGGCCCACAGGGCCTTGACATGCCCCTTCTTTGGTTTGTCCCCCTCACCTCAATATACTGTTGATACTCACATTCCACCTTCCTTTTTTCTCTATATGAAACATAGCCCGTGAGCATGTCCAGGATTTCAATATCTTTGAACGGTAAAAGGTCTCCTTGCCCGATTCAACAGCTCCCAAGTCATAGACATCCAGGACATATCCAGGACATTCTTTCCCAATTTACTATGGATGCAGCAGGCGAATTTATCTTCGGCAGCACAACTTTCAACACACTTGACCTTCCCCTTGTGTGCCATTCCAAGTCTCTAGCTGGCTGTGAGCTTTAGAAAAGCTGACGATGTTGTATTTGGATGTATTTACTACAGAAATTTATTAATACATTGATATATATTTGTGGTCAGCGATATCCTGGGTTTATCCAAGAGTGTTTGTGAGCGATATCCCTTCTTGGGCTGTCTCGTATCCATGTTATATCCGAGCAATATGATGGGGGGTAACTGGTTATATTCGATGTGGAATACTTCAATATCCAGTGTCGGATACTTCCAGGATTCTGTGGGGATTCTGGTAATATCTGACCTTGGATATTTTACCTCAAAACGCAGTGACTATCCATTTTCCCAAAAAATTGAATTAAGTGCACAGCCACACCTTGGCTCCCAAAAAGGTGTGGGCGTGACAATGGGACAACAAACGGTGTCACGCGTCACAAACACGGACTTACACCTGGACCGCAAGGCTCACGTCACGTGTCACTGTTAGAGAAGGGTGGATTCAGATGACTCCGGAGTGGAATCGGAGACTTAGCGTGGAGGGACCTTGGCCTCAGTGACTCAAGCGGAGCGCTGTGCCATTGCTGTTTGTCCATTTGGTCCTTAATTTCACAGTAGGCGAGCAGGAAGTCTCTAGGGGGCATTTCAGGTCGATTTCGGACTGAGCCTCCACGAGTATGTACAAGTGCCGATATATATAATGGAGGGGGCGAAAGCACAAGGAAACGAAGGGGGACCGAATCGGAACGAAGGCGTCCGAACGGGAACAAAGGGATGACAAAAGCGGAGCGGTACCGAAGGTCATAAGGCAGAACCTATGATACGTCCGAAAGGAGGTAAGGAGGGCGAGGCCCAGAGGGGCAGGAGGATGAGGGGAAGCGGGGATGATGATTAACTGGCTAGAATGGGGAGAAGCAGTAGTCCAAATAGGGATGAAGAAGGAGAAGAGGTAGGAATTCTAGAGTGGATATGCAAAGCAAAAGACCACGATGAGAAAGTGGTAAAGGCAATGCAAGAGCTGGGAGAAGGGACGCTAAGGTCAGACGAATGGGAGAGGCAGGGTGAACTAGTTCTGTACCGGGGGAGGGTGTACGTCCCTAAAGACCCCTAACTCCGCCATGATCTTGTGCGGCTACACCATGATGTGCAGGCGACGGGACACCCGGGGCAGTGGAAAACCCTGGAACTTGCCTCCCGTGACTACTGGTGGCCCCGGATGGCAGAGTATGTCGGGCAGTACGTATGCGGGTGTGACACCTGCAACTGCCTCAAATCTTTCCCCTCACGAAAAGTTGGGAAGCTCACCCCAAACAAGGTCCCCACCCGTCGCTAGCAAGTGATCTCAGTAGATATGGTGGGAGAGCTCCCAGAGTCCAAAGGCTATAATGCCATCCTGGTGGTAGTAGACCACCTGTCCAAGCGTATCCACGCAGTCCCACCGTGACGACCATAGACTCGGAGGGTATCGCATGGCTCTTTCTAGAGCACATCTGGAGGCACCACAGGCTCCCAGAGGAGATCCTCAGCAACAGAGGGAGCGCCATCGTCTCCCGCTTCTCGAAAGAGCTCGCGGACCTTCTAGGCATCAAACTGACCCCTTCAACGCCCTACCACCCCCAGACAGACAGACAGACTGAGTGGGTCAACCAAGAGATCGAAGCTTATCTCCGGGTGTTCATCAACCATTGACAGGACGACTGGGCTGACTGGCTCCTGCTGGCAGAATTCTCCTACAACAACCGCACCCACTCATCCACCCACCGAACTCCTTTCGAACTCGACACCGGCCAACACCCCAGGATGGGGACAGAGCCCACACACACATCTGAGGTGGAAGCTGCTGACACGTTCTCATTGAGGATGATGAAAATGCAAGAGGAGGCGAAGGCCGCACTGGAACATGCAGCGGACAAGATGGCCCGTTACTATGACCGAGACCACAAAACAGCCCCAAAGTACCAAGAAGGCGACCGAGTCTGGCTCAGCACACAAAACTACACGACTGACCGCCCAACCAAAAAGTTGGACCACAAATGGCTCGGCCCCTTCAAGATCGTCAAAGTCGTCTCCCCTGCTGCCATCAAACTCCAACTTACCACATGCCAGAAGGGAATCCACCCGGTTGTATCCGTAACGAATGTCAGACCACACCGCCCGGATGATATCCCAGAACGACCCACTGACCCCCGCCCAGGTCCGGAACTTGTAGACGGAGAAGAAGAGTATGAGGTCAAGAAGGTATTGGACTCTAAGTGGCTACACCGGAAACTCTGGTATCTGGTAAAGTTCATTGGTTGGCCAAGCTCAGAGAACCAATGGCTCCAACAGGACCACTTAGCCCATGCCCCCGACCGGATCGAGGAATTCCACAGGATGCACCCCCAAGCCCCAGGGAGAGAAAGAGAGAACCATCTGGCCACTTCGAGGCGAAGCGGCTTAAGGAGGGGGTGATGTCAGGGCACACCCGCCTGACCCGGTTCCACCCGGGCCCACCCAGGCCCACCTCACCCGCTCCCTGCTACCCATCCTTCCTCCTTCCTCCTTCCTCCTTCCTCCCTCTTCCCCTTCCTCCCTTTCCTCCCTTTTCCCTCTTTTCTCTTTCTCCTTTATTTCATTCTCCTTTTCTGTTTATTCTTTCTATTTACATGGACCACCTTCCCTTGTATCATTGTACTGTTGACCCGTCCGGCTCGGACACCCCAGATGACTTCCGGCTATGCCTAGCACACACACCTGCAGCGGATGCCCTTGGGATCCCCCACGGGGATACCTGGATGGCTGCAGCTCTCTCCGTAGATGACGTGGCACCCGTCATGTGACCCAAGCCGCATGTACATAGATGTACCTGAAGTGGGAACTGAAGAAGTAACCTTCTTCTCACGTTTTCCACTTCAGGTAAGTAGTGTAGTTCTTCCTTTTAATAACAATTCACGTTTTCCACTTCAGTCTAAGTGGCCAGGGACTACAGTCCCAGATTGGGCCCGTCAGTACGCGTGCCCGCTTCGTTCCCCAAGAGGGTCTTTCTGCCAGGCGCCACATCCGGGCCCCCTCCACCCCGGACGTGTCCCTGACACATCATAGGACACTCGTGGTTGCTGCACCACAACCCAGAGGTAGATTGGATGCAGCAAAAGGTCAGTATGTCCCACTGCCCATCCTCCTGCCAGTCGGTGCGAGGACAGGCTGACCCAGACCCTGTGGTGGAACCTGGGGATGGGATTTACACCGCTATCATTCCTCTGGGGTGGGGACACGAACTAAGAGCAACCACGACGCCATCCCAGCGGATGGCCCAGGAGGCCTGCGAGCCAGAGGTGGAGCCGGCACCGTTTGAAGTGCTAGCCCCAGAACAGTACCAGGACTTCAGAGACGTATTCTTGAAAGAGGCCTTCGACCAGCTACCTCCATGGAAGCCCTGGGACCATGCAATAGACCTAGTGCCAGATGCCAAGCTCCCAAGAGGGAGGACCTTCCCCCTGTCACGGCCAGAGCAGAAGGAACTAGACGAGTTCCTGCACGAGAACCTGCAGAACAGGTGCATACAGGCGTCCAAATCCTTGATGGGAGCGCTGGTCTTCTTTGTCAAGAAGGATGGATTGTTGCGCCTAGTCCAAGATTACCGAAAGCTCAACAAGATCACAGTCAAAAACTCATATCCCCTCCCGCTCATTTCGGACGTCCTCATGCGCCTCCGAAACACCAAATACTTCTCAGCGCTAGATCTGCGCTGGGGATTTAACAATGTCTGCATCAAGGACAGCGATGAGTGGAAAGCAGCGTTTTCGACCAACAGGGGATTGTTCAAGCCTACCATCATGTTCTTCAGCCTGTGTAACTCCCCAGCAACATTCCAGACAATGATGAACGACATTCTCCGAGACTTCATCGATTGAGAGGTCATCATCTGCTACATGGACAACATCTTGATCTTCACAGCCACCCTAGAGGAGCACCGGAGGGTCATCCGAGAGGTCCTAGAGACGCTGCGGAAGCGGAGACTCTTCTTAAAGCCGGAGAAGTGTAAGTTCGAGCAGAAGCGGATCGAGTATCTCAGCTTATCATCTCCGAGGGAAACGTCACGATGGATCCCATGAAAGTCCGTGGAGTTCTCGACTGGCCAACCCTGACCAAGGTCAAAGAAGTACAATCCTTCCTAGGATTCGTCAACTTCTATCGCTGGTTTATCAAGGACTTCTCCGAGACAGCCCGCCCCCTCCATGCGCTGACCCACAAAACCAAAGCATGGGTCTGGGGACCAGATGAGGACCGTGCTTTCTGTGCACTTAAAGACGCTGTCACCTCCACCCCAGTCCTTGCCTTCCCCGCTGATACAGGCTGCTTCAAGCTCAAGTGCGACGCCTCTAACTTTGCAACTGGTGCGGTCCTATCCCAGCTCCAAACAGATGGGGAGTTCCACCCCATAGCCTTCATGTCCAAGAGTTTCACGGATGTAGAGCGCAACTATGAGGTGTATGACAAGGAGATGCTTGCAATAGTGCGCGCCCTCGAGGAATGGCGGCACTTCCTACAAGGAGCAGAGGAGAAAGTGGATGTCTACACTGACCACTGCAACCTAGGATATTTCCGCACCGCGCAACGGCTGAACCGGTGCCAAGCGTGGTGGTCACTCTTCCTCTCCCAGTTCCACTTCACCCTCATCCACCACCCTGGGAAACTCATGGGAAAACCCGATGCGCTCTCATGCTGCGCTGACCACCCAAAGGGTAAAGACAACAATGAAGGGCTGACTCTCCTCCAACCTGCCTGGTTCGAGGCCCACACTGTGGAGGCGGTCTTAGTGGAAGGCGAAGAGATGACTATCCTTGAGAGGATCAGCAGGGCAAAGGACCTAGATGAGAAGGTGGTGAAGGCGATGCGAGAACTTGGGGAAGGCACGCTGAGGTCAGATGAGTGGGAGCAGCAAGGAGAGCTGGTTCTGTACAGAGGAAAGGTATATGTGCCGAAAGACCTGCAACTCCGCCATGACTTGGTGCGATTGCACCATGACACGCAGGTGACGGGGCACCCGGGGCGGTGGAAAACCCTGGAACTCGTCTCCCACGACTACTGGTGGCCACAGATGGCGGAGTATGTTGGGCAGTACGTACGTTGTAACGGGTCTATTGCCTAGACTTGAGACAGAGAGAAGGGGGGAGGGTGGTAGTGAATGCGTGTGTGATGGAGGTTCGGGTTTTTGGGTCCTGGGGCGCTAGCGGGTCTGATAGAGCCTCAACTCAACACTCACCTATGTCTCTCTTGGATGTCAAGGCCGAGGGTTATGAGAAAAGGGGTCTCAGATGTAAGCAAGTAACTCAGGGGAGGCGTTAGAGTCGTGGATGGCATCTTTGCCACTTGGATGCAACTTCTGCTTTCTCTTTCACGGGTCTATTCAGTACTAACTTGTTATGTACAAGCTGTTATCTAGTTTATATATGTTTGAAATAGAATGAATGGCATGGGGGAATGTAAACGGGCCGTTAGGCAACCGTAAATGATGAATATCCAATTGGGAACAAAGAAACAATAAAAGAAATATGAATGAATGGGGAAAATGTGACAATGGGTCCGAAATGAAAATTAACTCCGCAACAGTTCGCCACAGCGCCCGCCTATCCTCCCGTCAGCAACCTCCTCGTCTCCAGCTTTCCAACGAGCCCTCATTCATCCCATTTGGTGCAGTACTTCTTGAGATGTGGCCATTGACAGGTGCTGTCAAGACCACGTGAGAGTATACTCCGTGCTGAACCATCCGGGTATGGGATTGCCATTCTGGGAAATGCTCCGGGGGTGAAGAAGGGTGGTAGAGCATCACTATCGGGTGGAAAGACGGCTGGGTTGTGAGTGTGGGTATGGAGGTCTGGAGAGGGGGTGAAATTGGCGGCATGGTTGGGCGTGGGAATTTTGCTTGGGTTGTCGGGAATGATGGGGAAAATATGGAAAAATATGGAGTGAGTGTATGGAGTGTTGGATAGTGATAGAATGAGTATCGGGAGCGTCAGCGAATATGTACTGCATGTTGGTGACCAAATTCCACAGAATCCGACTTTTTGCGGTACACGGAGTTGTCCCCACAACAACGTGGATGCGACACCTGCAACCGTGTCAAATCCTTCCCCTCCTGTAAAGTGGGGAAGCTCATCCCGAACAAGATCCCTGCTCGCCGCTGGCAAGTGATCTCGGTGGACATGATTGGAGAACTCCCTGAGTCAAAGGGTTACAATGCCATGCTGGTCATAGTGGATCACCTATCCAAATGCATCCACGCAATCCCAACAGTGACAACAGTGGACTCAGTGGGAATCGCGTGGCTTTTCCTTGAACATGTCTGGAAGCACCACAGCCTCCCAGAAGAAATCCTCAGTGACAGAGGGAGCACCTTCGTCTCACGCTTCTCGAAAGAACTCGCGGACCTCCTCGGCGTCAAGCTCACCCCTTCGACCCCCTATCACCCCCAAACAGATGGGCAGATGGAACAAGTAAACCAAGAAGTGGAAGCCTACCTTTGGGTATTTGTCAACCACCGCCAAGATGATTGGGCAGACTGGCTCCCGCTAGCGGAGTTTGCCTATAACAACCGCGTCCACTCCTCCACTCGCCGTACCCCTTTTGAGCTCGATACTGGCCAACACCCCAGGATGGGGACAGAGCCCACACGCACATCTGAGGTAGAAGCCGCTGACGCCTTCTCATCGAGGATGATGAAGATGCAGGAAGAGGCGAAAGCGGCGCTAGAGCATGCAGCAGACGAGATGGCCCACTACTATGACCGGAACTGCGAGGCGGCCCCTATGTACCAAGAAGGTGACCGGGTCTGGCTCAGCACCCAGAATTACACAACTGATCGCCCAACCAAGAAGCTAGACCATAAATGGACTGGCCCCTTCACGATCGTTAAAGTCATCTCCCCCACCGCTGTCAAACTCCAGCTCACCGCCCAACAAAGAGGGATCCACCCAGTTGTATCCATGATGAACATCAGACCGCACCGCCCTGATGAAATCATGGAACACCCCGCTGACCCCCACCCAGGCCCAGACCTCGTAGATGGAGAAGAGGAGTATGAGGTTGAGAAAATCCTGGACTCTAAGTGGCTACACCGAAAACTCCGGTACCTGGTAAAGTACACAGGCTGGCCACACTCGGAAAACCAATGGCTCATGTGTGACCACCTGACCCACGCCTCCGACCTAGTTGAGGAGTTCCATCGAACGCACCCCCACGCCCTGGGGAGAGAGAAGGAGAACCACCCAGCCACTTCGAGGCGAAGCGGCTTAAGGGGGGGGGTGATGTCAGGGCACACCCGCCTGACCCTGCACCGCACCCCATGCTGTACTGCCCTACTCCGCTTCCCCCACTATCACTCCCCGTCCCTCCTTTCTCACTTTCCCCCTTCTCTCTATTTCTATTCTACGGTCGATTTCCCTTTTCTCCATGTACCACTACATACCTAACCCTGTTCCCCTGATCGCCGCATGCGCCGCGCACACTCCCACCTACTGAGTGGCCACCTCTGGGATCTCCTGCAGAGACGCCCAGGGAGGTGTGGCTGTGTGCGGAGATGATGTGGCTTCCTCCACGTGACCCTAACTGCATGTATATAATAGCGCCTGGGGTGGGAACAGAAGAAGCAGCCTTCTTCTCAATTTCCCACTTCAGCCTAAGTGGTCAGGGATGCTCACCCCATGACGGGACTGCCGCTACACATAGCCAACACCTGTCCCATCGAGTCCCTCATGCCGGGACCTTGCCGCTTTCGGAGCTGTCCCTGACACAGGGTTTTCCACTGCTCTGGGTGTCCTGTCGCCTGTGCGTCATGGTGTAGCCGTACCAGGTCATGGCAGAGCTGCAGGTCTTTTGGTACGTATACCTTCCCCCAGTACAGGACCAACTCTCCTTGCTTCTCCCATTCATCCGACCTCAGTGTCCCCTCTCCCAGTTCCCGTATGGCTTTCACTACCCTCTCATCATGGTCTTTCACCTCGCATATCCTTTCCAGAATGCCTGCCTCTTTGCCTTCTACTGAGATCGCCTCCATCGCCCGGGCTTCAAACCAGGTTGGCTGGAGGAGGGTCAACCCCTCGTTGTCGTCTCTCCCCTTCAGGTGGTCAGCCCGTCATGAGAGTGCATCCGGTTTCCCCATAAGTTTCCCTGGGCAGTGGATGAGGGTGAAATAGAAGCGGGAGAGGAAGAGGGACCACTGTGCTTGGCATCGGTTCAGCCTCTGAGCCGTGCGGAAGTACCCCAGGTTGCGGTGGTCCGTGTAGATCTCGACTTTCTCTCTGGCACCTTCTAGAAAGTGCCACCACTCTTCGAGGGCTCAGATGATCGTGAGCATCTCCTTGTCGTACACCTTGTAGTTGCGTTCTACATCCATAAAGCTCTTAGACATGAACACCACTGGGTGGAACTCCCCATCCGATTGGAGCTGGGAAAGGACTGCACCGGTCGTGAGATTGGAGGCATTGCATTCGAGCTTGAAGCGGCCGGAATCGGTGGGGAAGGAGAGGACAGGGGCAGTGGTGATGGCCTCTTTAAGGGCATGGAAGGCATGGTCCTCATCCGGGCCCCAACTCCAGGTCTTGGTCTTTCAGGTCAGCGTGTGGAGTGGGCATGCCTTCTCTGAGAAGTCCTTGATGAACTGGCGGTAGAAGTTCACGAACCCTAGGAAGGACTGCACTTCCTTCACCTTGGTTGGAGCCGGCCAGTCAAGGACTCCCCGGACCTTCACAGGGTCCATCGCGACGCTTCCCTCAGAGATGATGAGTCCGAGGTACTCAATCTGTGTCCGCTCAAACTTACACTTCTCCGGCTTCAGGAAAAGCTTCCTCTTCTGCAGTGTCTCCAAGACCTCCCAGACGACCCTCTGGTGCTCCTCTAGGGTAGCAGTGAAGATGAGGATGTCATCCATGTAGCAGATGACAACCTCTCGGTCGATGAAATCCCGGAGGATGTCATTCATCATGGTTTGGAAGGTCACAGGTGTCAGGGACGCATCCGGGGTCGAGGCAGTCCGGGTGTAGTGTCCGGTGCTAAGGACCTCACAGGGGGTAGATCGGGCATGTGTACTGGCAGGCCCGATGCGGGACAGCGATCCCTGGCCACTTAGACTGAAGTGGGAATGTTGAGTTATTATTAAAAAGGGAAACTATGCTACTTACCTGAAGTGGGAATGTTGAGAAGAAGGTTACTTCTTCGGTTCCCACCCCAGGTGTGTTTATATACATGCGGCTTGGGTCACATGAGGTCCACCACATCACCCTGCGTACAGCCGCAGTCACCTGGGTGTCCCCATGGGGGATCCTGAGGGCGTATGCTGCACACGTGCACACTAGGTTGCGCCCTAGAGCCATCCGGGGTCGTCCGGGGCTAGGCATGTCATGTGCACATCGCAGGTGGGTCAATAATACATAGATATAAGGGAAAGGTCGTCCGTGTGAAATAGAAATAGAAATAGGAATAGAAATAGAAGTGGAAGAGGGATAGAGGGGGAAGGGATATGAAGGAAGGGTGCAGGGTGAGAGAAGGGGTACTGGGTGAGGTGGGCCCAGGTGGAGGCGGGTCGGGCGGGCGTGCCCTGACAGTGGGAGAGTTGCACAACCCAAAGAACATCACCATGGGCTCGAACAACCCCCAGTTGGTCGCAAATGCGGCCTTCCACTCGTCACCATCCTTGATCCGGACATTATTAAACCCCCAGCGCAGGTCCAGTGCTGAGAAGTACTTGGCACTACGGAGGTGGGTGAGGACGTCCGAGATGAGGGGGAGCGGGTACGAGTTCTTCACCGTGATCTCATTCAGCTTCCGGTAGTCTTGGACCAGGCATAGTGACCCATCTTTCTTCTTGACAAAGAAGACCAGGGCTCCCATTGGGGACTTGGACGGTCGTATATGCCCATTCTGCAAGTTCTCGTGCAGAAACTCGTCCAGCTCTTTCTGCTCCGGCCGAGAGAGTGGGAAGGTCTTCCCCCTGGGGAGTTTAGCATCTGGTACCAGGTCGATGGCATGGTCCCAGGGCTTCCAGGGGGGTAGCTGATTGAAGGCTTCTTTCGAGAAGACGTCACGGAAGTCTTGGTACTGCGCTGGGACCAGTGTTTCGAACGACATGGGTTCCTCCTCCGGGTTGTGGGCCTCCTGGGCCATCCACTGCGAGGGTGTAGTAGTCGCCCTCAGCTTGTGTCCCCACTCTGGGGGGATGATTGCGGCGTAGATTCCATCCCCAGGCTCCAGCACGGAGTCTTGATCGCCTCGTGGTCATGGTGGTTGGCAGGAGGATGGGCAGCGGGACATGGTAACCCTTTGCTGTACCCAGTCTACTTCCGGGTTGTGGTGCAGCAGCCATGAGTGCCCTATGATGAGGGACTGTCATCCGAGGTTTGCAACTGCGAAACAGGCCCGCTCTGTGTGGCGTCCGAACGTCAGAAGGGCCTCTAGTTCCTCAGTTATTGCCCCATTCTCATTTGGGGTGCCATCAGCGTTGCAGATGGGGATGGGCTGAGGGAGTGGGGTGGTCTCAAGGTTGTGCTTCCGGACGAACTCAGGGCTCACGAAGTTCCCAGTGGCTCCCGAGTCTAGGAGTGCTGATACCGATACAGATGCAAGGGAGGTGAGGGCGGTCAGCTTCACAGAGAGGTTGAGGGATCTTGGGGAGTGTTTAGAGAGAACGTAGATAGCGGGTGGGGAGACTGCCACCTCCGGGGCTGCTTCTGTGGTTTCCTCACTTTGCAGGCTGAGGGCGCATCCTTCCTCCTTTTCTTTGAATGACTCGGTGGAGCTTTGGTGCTGGTGGTGACTCACGTGTGTCACGGCGTCTGCACAGGCTGCCCTCTGCAGGCATCCGGTGTGCATCCTTCGTGGGCTGGCTCTTTGAGCATCCTCTCGAGTCTGACCCTGGCTCCTTTTCCTTTGCTCCTGGCCTTTTCATCACCTGGCCCTTCAGCTCCTTCATCAGGGCTCAAAGGTCTTTGGGGTGCAGGCATCGGGTCTGGTGGACCTTGGGGTGCGGGCTTGTTTCTGGGGCGGGTCGCAGGAGTTACAGGCGGCGTTGGTAGGGGAGGGGGTCCGGGTGAGGGCGTGCGCGGCTGCATCCTCTGGAAGCGCTGCCACTGGTTGTCAAGGAGCGTGGCTTCATGCTTCCACTCGGCCCAGGTGGTGGGCATAGGGCGAAGCCGGTAGATGCTCTCACGGAGCCGGGAGTTGATTGCCTGCTCGAAGTGGTCAACCAGTCCTACATCTCCTAGCCGTGAGACGGGTCCCAGTATTTCGAACTCCTGGATGACTCTGTCCATGGAGTCGCTCCCTTGCCGGATGGTTGCTAGTTTCTGCCAGGCTGTGGCCTCCCGGTTCGGGTCTTGGAACATGGCATCGAGTTCCGCGTTGAACTCGTCCATGGTGGGTGTAGGGGAGCCTGTTGCCAACAGTGCCATAGTGCACTGTGTCGCCCATGCCCCTGCAGTCCCTTCCTTCATGTAAGAGAGGACAAACAGGACTTGGGAGAGGGTACTGGGGAATTTGGCCATGCGGATGTAGAGGTAAATTCCGCACTCAGCCCTGAAGCGGTCGAGGTCCTTGCTGACTCCCGAGAAGGGGGTGGGGGGGGGCAACCTTAGGTGGTCTGAGGGCGGGCGCGGGCATGGACGCAGGTGCGGGTGTGTATGTGGGCCGGTTCCGGGTCTGGCTTTCCACGATGGCCTGCAACTCCTGGAACCGGGCCAGCAAGTCATCATATTGCTCTTGCGTCACCATGGTAGGGAGGGTGGGTAAGGTTGAAACCTTCTTCTGCTGTCAGGGAACAACCCGGGGTCGAGAGCGCCCGGATGTGTCACCCGGCACTGAGGACCCGATAGGGTGTATCACAGGCACATGTACTAATGGACCCGGCACAGAAGGGTGTCCCTGGCCACTTAGGCTAAAGTGCGAAGTGTGTTATTATTATTAGCTACTTGCCTAAAGTGGGAAGTGTGAGAAGAAGGTTACTTCTCAGTTCCCACTTAGGCTGTGTTTATGTACATGTGGTCGAAGGTCACGTGGGGAGCGCCACGTCATCTACGCACACAGCTGTATCCGCCCGGGTATCTCCATAAGAGATCTCAGGAGCGTCCGGTGTGTAGGGCATCACCCGGTGTGCCCAGGTCCGGGTGTGTTGCGCAGCCTGGTTAATGGTACATCGAGCAAGGAAGTCGTCTGTGTAGTAGAAAAGGAAAGAAGGAGAAGGAAAGGAAAGAAGAGAGGAGAAGAGAAAGGAAGAAGGGGAGAGGAGGGGGGAGAGAAGGGAGGATGGAGGATGGGGGCACCAGGTGAGGGTAGTGGGATCGGGTGGGGTTGGACCGGGTGGAGTGGGGTCAGGCAGGTGTGCCCTGACAGCGGTGAGTTATTGATCATGTCTCGGTGTTTGTAGCGACCCCAAAAAGAAAAATCAAATCCTGCATTACTCAGACACTGGGACTAGTTGTTGAAATTCCAACACGCCCTCTCAACGACGGTTCCCATTGACAATCCCCATGCCCTTCGCAAATTTGTCATGTTTTTCGAATGAAAGGCCCTTTGTGAGGATGTCGGCTATTTGGTCAGCAGTTGGGATGTACTCGAGTGTGACATCGCCATCGTAAATGCAATCACAGATGAAGTGCTGCCAGATGCGAATATGCTTAGTGTGTGCATGAAAAGCGGGGTTCACAGCCAGTGCAAGTGCACCCTGATTATCGCCGAGTATAGTGGTGGGAATGGAAGGAGGTCCTCGGAGGACATCACCAATGAATTCCCACATCCAAATGGCTTCTTTTGCTGCATGTGTCAGTGCCATGTACTCTCCTTCCATGCTCGACAATGCAGTGGAGGGTTGTTTCTTCGAACTCCATGATACAGCTCCACCAGCCACCTTGAATACATAGCCAGAGATAGATCTGTGGTCGCGAGAGTCTCCAGCCCAATCAGAGTCCGAGTAAGCGGTAAAATCGCCTTCGCAAGTTCCCCCATTGTATATTAGCTTGTAATCCTTCGTTGAGTTGAGGTATTTGAGGACTCGGTTTACAGCGTTGAGATGATCCTTGCCTGGATTTGCAGAATATTGACTAAGCGCACCTATGGCATAAGCGATATCAGGGCACGTTCCCAGCATAGCATACATAATGCTTCTGATGTGGGACTGGTAGTCACAGGCATTGACTTCAGGGGCATCCAATTGAGGCAGTTTGAAGTTAACTGCAACAGGTGTTGAAATCGGACGAGAGTTAGTGAGACCAAAACGTTCAACAATGTTGGTTACGTAGTGTGCTTGGGAGATAAAAATTAGGCGCCTTGCACAATTGCGAGTGATTTCGATTCCCAAGAACCAATGGATAGGGCTGAGGTCTTTCATCTTGAAGGTATCCTTTAGCTCTTCCTTCTTGGATTTGAGTAACTGGACATCATTGCACAAGATCATCAAGTCGTCCACATAAAGGGCAATAATACAGAACTTCTTGTTCTGCCCCCTGTGAATGAACACGGCATGGTCCGAATTGCAGCGAGTAAATCCAAGTCGTCCAAATTCCTCTTTGGCCTTCTGGTACCAGGCCCTTGATGCCTGTTTCAGTCTGTAAAGGCTTTTCCCTAACTTCCACACAATGTCTTCATTTCCATGATCAGCACTTCCTGGCGGTGGTTCCATATAAATGGTATGTTCCAAGTCGCCATTCAAGAAAGCGGTTTTGACGTCCATTTGGTCTATTTCCAGATCAAGATGCGCACCAATCGTAAGAATGCAAATTGACGCCCACTTGACAATGGGCGCGAAGGTTTCCTCGTAGTCCACTTGGTAGATTTGGCTAAAACCTTTGGCCACGACTCTTGCCTTGTAGCGCTCTATCGAACCATCCAGCCCTCGCTTCAAGGCAAATACCCACCTACATCCAACGATGTTTCCAGATCCGACGTCCTCCACACTAGCCGGACTGTATGTCCGCGTTTCCCTGAGGGAGAGTAGTTCGTCCTGGCATGCCTCAAGCCAGGAATCTGCGTCGGGTCGGTCGAGGGCATCATCATAGGTGCATGGTATATCTTCATGGGCCATGTAAGCGTGGTTTTCGCCCTCTTGCTGGGTGTTTACGGGTCCGGATTGCTGATTATTTTGAGTGTAGGAGCTGATGAAATATCGTTCATCGTCATCTCGTCCAGATCGTCGTGGTTCATCTGGTATCGCCTCTTCTACTGCATCATTGTCCATCCCTTCTTTGATCCTCCCCTCTGTCCCTTCGATAACCTCATTCTCATTATTCTCCACGATGCCCATTGCACTTCCTTCTACCTTCTGGTCTTTGATTTCGTCGCCTTTGGTGTTCTGAACCACATGTGATTGTGATTCAACGTCAGGTACTTCAATGGTGACACATTCCGATTCAGGGGACCCTTCGAAGAAATGAATGTCTCGCGATTCATGGACCTTGTGTGTGTTTGGATCATATACGACAAAGGCCTTCTTGCCGATTGCCAACCCAAGGTGGATCCCGGTTATCGAGCGACTTGCAAGCTTGTTTCTGTACTTATCAGGCATGGCCAATGTGGCTTTGCAACCGAAGGTACATATTGTCGAGACTGATGGCTTGTTTCCTGTCCATAGTTCATAAGGGGAAATCCCATCAGGGAGTGCGGAATGTGGAACAACATTTTTGATGAGTGTGGCATGCCGAAGGGCATAGGGCCAGGCAGTTCATCCAACCTGGGATTTAACACTTTCAAGCATTGCAATCGTCATAGTGACTAGTGTCCTATTAACACACTCGGCCATGCCGTTTTCTTGCGGAGTGTAGGGATTTGTCCTTTGATGGATAATGCCGACTTCTTTCAGGAATTGGGAGAACTCGGAAGAGAAGTATTCCCCTCCTCCATCGGTGCGCAAAATCTTAAGCCTTCTCCCAGATTGCCATTCAGCTTCCACCAGGAAGGTCTTGAACGTTTCCAGGGCATCACTTTTGTTTTTGATGGGGTAGACAGTGAGGAATCAAGAATAGTTGTCCACAAAGGTGATGAAGTATCGGAAGTTTTCTCGGTTCGCAGCTTTCACTTCGCATATGTTGGAGAAGACACGTTCAAGGACTTTGTCCGATCGTGTGAGTGTTTCCCTTGGAATTGGTGATCGTGTATGTCCAGAGGCCTCACATTCTTCGCAATATGTAGATGCATCTCCCTTTCCTCCCATAATGTCCATTCCAATGGCCATTCCACTCCGGACCATCTTAAGGATAGAGTCCACTGAGATGTGTCCGAGTCAGGCATGCCAGACATCAATAGAGGCTGTAGCTGTTGTCGTATGGGCAACTTGTGCAGTCTCAACATTTTGGCTTCCATCGTATTTTGTGATGTAGACACATTCTGCTCCAATGATGGTGCATGACAATCTGTACAGTCCATTCATCAAGTGAGCTATTCCAACAAGTTCACGACTTGAGTTCAGGATGTGGCAATTATTGTCCAAAAATTGGATGCTTGACCCATGCTTGGCAAGATGGGGAACAGAGAGCAAATTGGTGCCAATGTGGGGACTGTCATAACCATCCCCGGCCATCAACTTCCGGTCCCTCCGATCCCTCTGGTCTAACTCCACTCCTTCCTCACTAACCTTGGAGCTCCCGTATTCTGCAATCCTCTCAGTACCCCTCGATGGTCACCACCCCCTCATTTCAATTTATTACCTATGCCTCCCTAAGTACGGAGCCCCGAAGACTTCCGGACAGCTCCGACATCCGCTAGCACACTCCCGCCTCCGCTGGGCAATACACTCGCCAGCCCTGCAGAGCCCACCTTCGGGCCTATCCCTCCTTTCCGTTTCTGGGTTATCGCCTGCCTTCCCGCTAACCCCGCAACCCGACTTGTCGGTAATATTCAGTCAGCTAATGTTTAACCCTGTTAGCTCCGCTCCATTCGGCTCCGCCAATTGCGGACCCGTCTCCGCTGTAACCATATATATATCCAACTTGTACATAGGTTACACTCCAGTAATAAAATCAACTAGAGTTACCCCCCTTCGGTTCTGATTGCCAGTCAGTAAGTTAGGGCACGGACGTGTCACTAGGCACAGCGCTCTTGGCATAAGTCGCTGAGGCCAAAGCCCTCCGCTACGGAGACTCTCCCTCGTCTCGAATCTGGTCTCTGACAGGGACAGTGGAGGACATCTCTCACGATGGCTTCTCGATTTCCATAGCCATTGTGAATAATGATTTGGATTTGTCCTTGCCCGATGGCATGGACAACACGCTTGTCACCAAGGTATATGGGACAGGGAGTAATGAGAGTTGTGTAGGATGAGAACCAATCACGGTGTGCGCATAAGTGCGACGTGGCACCAGAGTCTATAATCCACTCAGATGAGTACATTGAGCCTTGTTTCACAAATGAAACATGTTCTTCCACTAGGAGGACATCGATCTTGGCTTCCTTTTTGTCATTCTTTGTTGCTGGTTGTCCAGTCGTCGGTTTAGGTGGGTGTTGACCTTCAGCTCCACCTCCCTCGGACCAACACTTCTCAATAGTGTGTCCGATTCTTCGGCACTTTGGGTTGGTGCACCATGGGCGTTCTCTGGATTTCTTGGGCTTCTTGCCATCTTGTTTGTTGCCTTTCTCCAGTGGTTTCATGGACTTGGTGTCAGGGCAACCACACCTGACCATACAACCCCAGAACCACCTTCCCTAACCTCCCCCCACTTCCCTCATCCTCCCATCTTTCACAACTACAGCCCGCATGCGAACCCGTGGGAAAAATCACGTGGGTCAAGGCGAGCAACTCGCCTTAACCCATGTGACACCTTTTCCGCATCACGGGAACATGCTCAGCTTCTACCCATAGTCACGCTACGAACTGTACAGTACATTTCCTTTTATAGCAGCCAAGCGGGGAATAGGGAAACTTACCCTTCTTCTCAACTCAATCCCCGCTTAGGCAAGTTGTAGCTACCCTCCTTAATACATGACAACTCAATCCCCGCTTAGTGAGTTTGAGGAGCTTGGGATAGGATCCGGCACCTGGCTGCCTGGGACACCGCGAGTGTCCAGCTTTGAGGTAGGGCCGCCCCTGGACGGAGGCCGGGCCCTGACAGCAGAAGAAGGGTTCAACCTACTTCCACACCCCCTGATGTCGCTAGAAGAACAGATACTAGAGCTGACCCGCCAGCTCCAAGACCTCCAGACCCAGCTGGCTACCCAAAGGCAGCCTGCCCCCCCCCCCTGCTGCTGCTGCTGCTCCGACTTGCAAGCCACCCAAAGTAGCTACCCCCACTCCCTTCTCCGGGTCGCAAGATGACCTGGACCGCTTCAAGGCAGAATGCGGGCTCTACATGAGCATGCGCCATGCCGAGTTCCCAGATGAACACAGCCAAGTTCTGTTCGTCCTGTCGTACATGAAAGGAGGTGCTGCTGGCCCATGGGCTACCCAGCGCATCAACTCCCTCCTTGCCCCCGGTTCCCCAAGGATCGCTTTCGATGACTTCGCCCAAGAACTAGACTCCATGTTTGCCGACCCCAACCGCCAGGCCACAGCTCGGCAGAAGCTGGCCTCACTTCGGCAAGGCAGCGAGTCGGTGGACAAACTGATCCAGCAGTTTGAACTCCACGGACCTGTGTCACGGATGGGAGATGTTGCCCTTGTGGACCGTTTTGAGCAGGCCCTCCACCCACGCCTCCGAGAGAGCATCTACCGCCTCCGCCCGATGCCTGCAACCTGGGCCGAATGGAAGCGTGAGGCCTCCATCCTCGACAACCAGTGGCGACGTTTCCAAGCCACCCAACCTTGCACCATCGCAGCAAAACCCTCCCCATTCCTCTCTCGCTCCACCCCTCCCCTGGCACCGTCCACCACCGCTCCTGCTGCAACCCCAAAGCCAGACCCTCAGGCAATGGATCTGGACCGCACACGCTCCCCCCGCACTGAGCAGAGACGCAGTGGGCTCTGTTTCAACTGTAACCAACCAGGGCACATAGCCCGCGACTGCCCAAGGCCGAGACCTCGCCAGATCCGTGGGGCCTTCCAAGAAGAAAGCCCCAGAACCCCATCCCGGCTGGCCCCAGAGGACCTTCGAGCGATCATTGACTCGCTGAGAGGCCATCACGCAGTGGAGGCCCCTCCCCCAGAACCAGAGGAAGCGGAAGAAGATCCAACAGGGGATTTTCTAGAGGGCGACCGGTGAAGAGTGTGCCCCGGTTGCGTGATGAGAGCAATGTACCCACCTGTAAATACCGCAGCCGCCCCAGACGGGCCATGCAATCTAAGCTGCTCCGGGTAATTGCAAAAAAGAGAAAAGCCACACCAAGAAAGCCAGAAGGGGGTGAACCCCCGTGCAAGGTTGCCGTCCCAGCCCCTGCAATTTACGTCCTGTCTAAGCACTCCCCCTGCTCGCTCAACCTCTCAGTGGAACTGACGTCCACCACTTCTCTCCGCTCAGTCACCACCTCTGCTCTACTGGACTCAGGGGCCACTGGAATGTTTATCGGACGCGACTTCGTCCAGAAGCACAACCTAGAGACTTCGCCTCTAGTGCAACCGGTCCCCGTCCATAACGTGGACGGAACCCTGAACGAGAACGGATCCATCACAGAGGAGGTAGAAGTGCTCCTCCGATTCGGCCGACACACGGAGCGAGCCCGGTTTGCAGTTGCTAACCTGGGCCGCCAGACAGTGATAATCGGCCATTCATGGCTCCTCCACCACAACCCAGAAGTAGACTGGGTCAAGCAGAGGGTCACCCTGTCCCGGTGTCCACCAGCCTGCTATGGCCGTGACCCAGTGCTGAAGCAGGGAACCCAGGGGGAACCCGACTTCACCCTCGAACCCGGAGATGGAGTCTATGCGGCCATGATCCCACCAGAGTGGGGCCATGAGCTCCGAGCCACATCCACCCCCTCTCAGCGAATGGCCCAGGATGCACAGGAAGGCCCCCCGGTAGAACGCCCCTTCGAGGAACTGGTGCCAGAGCACTACCGAGACTTCCAGGATGTATTCTCCAAGGAAGCTTTCAACGAACTCCCCCCCCGGAAGCCTTGGGACCATGCCATCGACCTCGCCCCAGACACCAAGCTCCCCCGAGGGAGGACGTTCCCACTCTCACCAGCGGAGCAGAAAGAGCTGGATGCCTTCCTCAGGGAGAACCTCGCAAACGGGCGGATCAGACCATCTAAGTCCCCGACAGGGGCCCCTGTGTTCTTTGTGAAGAAAAAGGATGGGTCCCTGAGGTTAGTCCAAGACTACCGCAAGCTGAACGAGGTCACGGTTAAAAACTCCTACCCACTCCCCCTGATATCCGACGTCCTCACCCGCCTCCGGGGCGCTAAGTGGTTCTCAACCCTAGACCTACGATGGGGGTTTAACAATGTCCGGATCAAGGAGGGGGATGAGTGGAAGGCGGCCTTTGCCACCAACCGAGGGCTGTTTGAGCCTACAGTGATGTTCTTCGGCCTCTGCAACTCCCCTGCCACCTTCCAGACAATGATGAATGACATCCTGCGGGAGTTCATCGACCGAGGGGATGTCATCTGCTACATGGATGACATCCTAGTCTTCTCCCCCACTCTTGAAGAGCACCGGAAGGCCGTGCGAGAGGTTCTGGCCACCCTGAAGAGGCGGAAGCTCTTCCTCAAGCCTGAGAAGTGCAGGTTCGAGAAGAACACCATTGACTACCTGGGCCTTGTCATCTCTGAAGGTCACGTTGCGATGGACCCAGTGAAGGTGAAGGGAGTAACTGACTGGCCGGTCCCCACGAAGGTCAAGGAGGTTCAATCCTTCTTAGGCTTTGTCAACTTCTACCGCCGCTTTATCCGGGACTTCTCAGAAAAGGCAAAGCCCCTTCACCGACTCACCCGGAAGACCCAGCGTTGGGCCTGGGGCCTAGTAGAACAGACTGCCTTTGAGGACCTGAAGCGAGCAGTCACATCGGCCCCGGTGCTCACCTTCCCCTCCAACACTGCCCCATTCCGCCTAGAGTGTGACGCCTCCAACTTTGCGACGGGGGCAGTCCTCTCACAGCTTCAGTCGGATGGAGACTACCACCCGGTGGCCTTCATGTCTAAGAGCTTCTCGGAGGTAGAAAGGAACTACGAGATCTATGACAAGGAGATGCTCGCCATAATACGAGCACTTGAGGAATGGCGCCACTTCCTAGAAGGGGCCCCAGAGAAGTTTGCCATCTTCACGGACCACAAAAACCTCTCATACTTCCGAACGGCCCAGAGGTTGAACCGGCGGCAAGCACGCTGGTCCCTCTACCTCTCCCGCTTCGACTTCGTGCTAACCCATCGCCCAGGGAAGCTCATGGGGAAGCCGGACGCCCTGTCGCGCAGAGCAGACCACCCCCGAGGAGAAGGGGACAATACAGGCGTAACCCTACTGCACCCGGAGTGGTTTGAAGTCCGGGTGACGGAGGGGGTGTCGATGGGAGGAGAGGAGACGGACATGTTGAAGAGGATCCGAGAAGGGAAGGAACATGATGAGGCAGTGGTGAAGGCCTTAAGAGAACTAGGAAAAGGCTCTCTGCGCCCGGACGAATGGGATAGAGATGGGGACTTGATCCTTTACCGGGGGCGAGTATACGTCCCCAGGGACCCTCAGCTCCGCCACGACCTGGTGAAGTTGCACCATGACTCGGTCCCAGCAGGACACCCAGGCAGATGGAAGACTCTGGAACTGATCTCCCGGAACTACTGGTGGCCGGGACTGTCACGATACATAGCTAGTTATGTCTCAGGCTGCGACACCTGCCAACAGGCAAAATCCTTCCCCTCCCGGAAGGTCGGGAAGCTCATCCCAAACAAAGTGCCCTCCCACCGATGGCAGATAATCTCGGTGGACACCATAGGCGAGCTCCCAGAGTCAAAGGGCTACAATGCGATCCTGGTGGTAGTAGACCGCCTCTCCAAGAGGATCCATGCTGTTCCTACCGTCACCACAGTGGACTCTGCAGGCATAGCCCGGCTGTTCCTGGAACACGTCTGGCGGCACCATGGCCTTCCGGAGGAGATCCTGAGTGACCGAGGCACAGCCTTTGTGTCCAAATTCTCCAGCGAGCTGGCAGCACTCCTAGGGATCAAGCTCACCCCATCCACCCCATACCACCCGCAGACGGATGGGCAGACAGAACGCGTGAACCAAGAGATCGAAGCCTACCTCCGCGTCTTTGTCAACCACCGGCAGGATGATTGGACTGACTGGCTCCCACTAGCTGAGTTTGCATACAACAACCGGGTCCACTCAGCCACCCGCCGGACCCCATTTGAGCTTGACTCAGGACAACACCCCGGATGGGGACTGAGCCAACCCGCTCCTCTGATGTCGAAGCAGCAGATGCCTTTGCCTCCCGGATGATGAAAATGCAGGAAGAGGCAAAGGCAGCACTAGAGCACGCGGCAGACGAGATGGCCCGGTACTATGACAGGAACCGGAAGGCTGCCCCAGAGTACAAAGAAGGGCAGAAGGTCTGGCTCAGCTCCCGAAACTACACAACCGACCGACCAACTAAGAAGCTGGACCACAAATGGATTGGCCCCTTCCGCATCACCAAGGTGGTGTCCCCAGCAGCCGTGAAGCTGCAGCTCCCCACCCAGCTGAAGGGCGTCCACCCTGTAGTCTCGGTCACCAACATCTGCCCCTACCTCCCAGATGAGATCGCTGAGCGCACAGCAGACCCCCACCCCGGCCCAGAAGTTATTGATGGAGAAGAAGAATATGAAGTAGAAAAGATCCTAAACTCCAAGTACAGGTACGGAAAACTCTGGTATTTTGTTAAATTCTTGGGCTGGCCAAACTCGGAAAATGAATGGCTCCCCCACAAAAACTTAGAGCACTCTCAAGAGCTCATAGAAGAGTTCCATCGATCCCACCCCGATGCCCCGAGACAAGAAAGGTCCAATAGAACCCGCCAGCCAAGACACCCAGCCGCTCCGAGGCGAAGCGGCATAGAGGGGGGGTGATGTCAGGGCAACCACACCTGACCATACAACCCCAGAACCACCTTCCCTAACCTCCCCCCACTTCCCTCATCCTCCCATCTTTCACAACTACAGCCCGCATGCGAACCCGTGGGAAAAATCACGTGGGTCAAGGCGAGCAACTCGCCTTAACCCATGTGACACCTTTTCCGCATCGCGGGAACATGCTCGGCTTCTACCCATAGTCACGCTACAAACTGTACAGTACATTTCCTTTTATAGCAGCCAAGCGGGGAATAGGGAAACTTACCCTTCTTCTCAACTCAATCCCCGCTTAGGCAAGTTGTAGCTACCCTCCTTAATACATGACAACTCAATCCCCGCTTAGTGAGTTTGAGGAGCTTGGGATAGGATCCGGCACCTGGCTGCCTGGGACACTGTGAGTGTCCAGCTTTGAGGTAGGGCCGCCCCCGGACGGAGGCCGGGCCCTGACACTTGGCCACTAGTGCTGTGGTCTCAAGCTCTTCACTTTTGATCGACTTCTCCTCTCTGATTATTTGGCTTATCAGAGTTTCACAAGCTAGCGTCGACAAATCCTTGGTATTGGCAACAGTGATGGATTTGAGAGTTTTGTAAGCCAGTGGGAGAGCTTTAGCAATGATTAAGGCAAATTTGGCATCTGTGATGCTGTTGCCAAGAGAGTCCAGTTGCCCGCTGAAGGAGAGAACGAAGGAAGGTCAGTTGGGAGGTTCAAACGAGACCACCACCAAGCTGTTCCCTGGTTCTTTAGTTAGGATGGGGAAGTGTACAAGTAGTATTTGTTGTAATTATAGTACCAATCTGAGTGTTTTGGCTAATTCTATTTTTATGGGTTAGTCTAAAAGTTTCTGGGAATTGACTTACAGATAAACCGAGCCCTGTGGAGCTGTTCCTTTATTGAAATTTCTTAATTTGTGTAGGTGTAATTCTGTGTAGCATTGTTTAATCTGGAATTTAACTTGAATTAAATCTTCTACTTGGTGAAGTTTCAAAGATTCTACTCAGTTAATGGATTTGGATTGTGTCTGGAGTGTCCCTTGAGTTTGTTTTATTCTTGTCTTATTTTATTGCTTGTTTTAACAGTAGCAAAATAACTGTTTTGTGTTTACACTTTGAAATCTGGAGTGTTAACCAGCTCTCCTGTTGAAATATCTACTTAATATTTCTCTCCTTAATTGCTGCCTTTTACTACAGTGGCAATCTTAACTGTATATCACTTTTTCGCACTGGAGTGACAACCAGAAATGCTTGAGAAAAATAATACTCTATTTTCTTACTTCTCTGAGGGGGGCAAAAAGTCGCAGAAAGGGTCTCCCTTTTATACTCCTTGGGTTGCCTTCCTTTTTCACGCTATACCTCGTATTTACAGGATTTATTTACAGTGTATTTTTCTCAAACTGAATAAAAAAATGAAATTTTCACGCTATAGTTCTACTGCACTCTGCTGTGCTGAACTGCAGCTCTACTGCGGTCAGACTGTGCCTAGAATCCTTATTGTCCTTAAACTATTTTAATGGTTAATTAGAACTTGACTGCGCTGCATTTGTCGCAGTTTCCTATTTCAAATTCCTCATATTTACCATTAAAATCGCTATGGCTCAGTGATTCTGAATTCAAACTTTGCATTACTATGCGTACAGCTGCACTGAGACCTTCAGCTGATTTATTTCATTTTTATCCAGCAACATTTAGTTAAAATGAGACTTGAAATGGTAAATGAGTGAATTATTCAGGTTTAAAACCGAAAGAAAAAGTTGCTAGTAGTCAAGAATTACTCAAACAAATGTATTATAGCTCTCCACTTCATTAGAATATCATTCCCTAAAATTCCCACCATGGTCCATCGTAGTTTAGTGGTTTTCGTGGATTTCGTTCATCTTCCCTGATTCCCCTTTGTATTATCATATCCTAATCCTCCATATGTATTGTTCGTTGTTATAGTAGGTCGTCCTCGAAGATATCATATTTTTATGTATTTTATTCAGGGCTCTGGACCTCTTGAAGCTGTCTTCCCACGTGTTTTCAGGTTTCTAACTTCATGTCCTTTTATCTCATTCATTTCTGGATGGTTTTTAACGTTCTTGGTATCATAAATTTCCATTTATTCCCACCTTTCCAATGGTACTAAAGTTGTGTTCTATTTCCTGGTATTTGTCGAGTTAGCAAAAGTTCACGCACACATTCAGTAATCACATGCATCGTTCCCATAGTCATTCGTATGTGGGCGCTGTTTCTGTTTAATTGTTCAGGATTTATGGTATGCACGGGTGTTTATATCCTTCATATGGGCTTCCGTGATTTATTTCAGATTTTTCCCTCATGATCTAAGGTTGTTTTGCACTTTCCATGCTTTGTTTTGACCGGGCACTTCCTTATTTGGATGGAAATTGGTCTTCGCAATCTGCCAAAGTGCGGATCTTGGTTCCGACGGCTGGTTCCCTTCGCATTGCCACCCTCACGTGTCATTAAACATGATGTGGATTTCTATATTCCCTTCATTGGAATAACTTTACAACGGCTGGACCGTTTGGGCTGAAAATTTGCATAACTATAGTTCCCTATTTTTCATAATTTCCGTGTAAATTTCGTTGTATGTTTTAATTATGGATACTTCATAAACATCGTCTTTTCCCTGATCCCGGACTTTTGATGTCGCTATTCCTGTTATTGGATATCTCATTAATGCGTGATCCTTTTATTATGAAAATTTGGGTGGATTAAGATTAGATCCCTTCCTTTCTAATGGGCTATCAAGCTCGTCTTGGTCGCTACTGGTTGTTCTTTGCACTTGCTTTTTAAAAGTTGTCCTTGTTTTCTGGGAGTTTTAGTCATATCTTCATCGTTTATGGGTAGTTTTCCCTGTAATTACTTTCATTGGGTCCGTTTGGGGGACATCTATATTTCCTATTATAAACACAACTTTCAATTTTGCATTAGTTCCTGAGGAATCCTTGTTCCATGGTACTTCCATCCTCAGCTACGTGTGTGGACATGGGAAAGTAGTTTCCGTGGAGGTTCTCTGATTGTTTTTATAGTCAAATCTTGGTCGATTGTCCTAATTCTTTGTTTAATATTTGCTATAAATTCTCCCGAGAATTCTGTCTCGTTGATGCTAAGCTTGAAGTATTTTTGCTAATTTTCTTTCTTCCATTTTATCATATGTAGTCGTAATAATTTGTAAAATCTCGTCAAAATTCGTTAAAATTCAGGTCCTTCTATTTTCTCAT
Organism: Cantharellus anzutake; assembly: GCF_015039405.1. Taxonomy (NCBI): domain Eukaryota; kingdom Fungi; phylum Basidiomycota; class Agaricomycetes; order Cantharellales; family Hydnaceae; genus Cantharellus; species Cantharellus anzutake. The sequence goes on along the minus strand of NW_024066993.1, from coordinate 166,860 downwards.
ATCTACTTGTCGTATGGGGTTTTGTGATTTATCTGGCATATTTCCATAATGGGTTTCCATAGTGTGACCATTATTTCTCCTACACCGCACATTATGCGCATTTGGTTGATTTGAGGTTCCAGTGCTTTGGACTCATCCAACTTGAAGTGGTGTAGGTCGTGCATCAAATCAGATGCATCTAATGCACCTTGACCCAAGTAGCGTTGCTCTAGCACTAGCCAAGCCTCCTTCGTGGTCTTTTTGTCCTCAGCAATATTGAGGGGATTTTCTTCCAGCGTGAGACATATTTGGGCAAAGGCTCGCTCATCCTTTTCATTCCATTCTTCGAGAGTAAGACTAGTCATCTGCGTAGTGGAAGTGGATGAGGTAGAAGTGCCACTGGTAGTAGCAGTTGCAGTGGGGTTAGGTGCAGCAGGCGGAGCAGCAGGGGCACTAGCAGCAGTGGTAGAACATCAGCAAAAGTCCGTTATGCTCCGGAGCATCAAGAGTGGCTGGAGCATGTGGGAGACAAAACAGCAGATTGGGCACTCCTGGAGCCAATAGTGTTCTCCTGGGAGGGGGTTCAGGAGCAGCTGGGAGTGGTGAGGAGTATGTAATGTGCCAGGAGCAGTGGGAGGAAAATTTTGGTCTCTAAAAAGTTGAAAAAAAAAATTTCGGGAAAAATCAAAAAAAAAAATCAGGAACTATAGTGCCTTTAAAGTGCTTTCAGGACATATAATTATTTGCAAAATTGAAGAAATGATGGAGAAAAATGGAAAATACTTTCAGAGACCCAAGAAATAATGAGAACTGAATTGATGGGAAAGTCTGAAAATTGAATAGGAAAGTGAGGGGAAGCCTTGTAAGCATTGTTATTTTCTGCTGTTCTGATTTTTCCTGATTGTTCTTGGTCTCACTCCCAGCTGCTCCTGGACCCTCCCAGGAGCTTTCAGGAGCTTCCAGGAGTATTGAGGAGCAGCTGGGAATGAGACCAAGAAGAATCGGGAAAAATCAGAACAGCAGAAAATAACAATGCTACAAGGCTTCCCCTCACTTTCCTATTCAATTTTCAGACTTTCTGTAAGGGATTAACCTTACTTCACTATAATTCCGATTATAGTGATATTTATATTATGTTGCATCACTATAATTCCCATTATAGTGATGTGTTTATTTCTTTATTTATTTGTGCCGAGATATGTAAATTACATATATATACCTCGGAGTAGTTGTAAAGGCCCGGTAGCCTTTTACCTCTACCCCGTTGAATATACAGCACATTAAAGCTTATATTTAGACGGACTACCTGAGGCCTGAGGCGAACGGGGGAATGGAACGTACCATCCCCAAAATAGTAAGCAAACCTTTCACTTTCCCATCAATTCAGTTCTTGGGTCTCCAAAAGTATTTTCCATTAGCTGCTCCTGGACCCTCCCAGGAGCTTCCAGGAGTATCCAGGAGTATCCAGTAGCAGCTGGGAGTGAGACCAAGAACAATCAGGAAAAATTAGAACAGCAGAAAATAACAATGCTACAAGGCTTCCCCTCACTTCCCTATTCAATTTTCAGACTTTCCCATCAATTCAGTTCTCATTATTTCTCGGGTCTCCGAAAGTATTTTCCATTTTTCTCCATCATTTCTTCCTCGATTTTGCAAATAATTATATATCCTGAAAGCACTTCAAAGGCACTACAGTTCCTGAATTTTTTTGATTTTTTCCCTAATTATTTTTTTCAACTTTTTAGAAGTCCCTATTTTTCAAATTTTCCTCATTTCCCTCTATATCCCCCCCTCATTCTCCCCTCATTCTCCCCCTCATTCTCCCCTCATTCTCCCCCTCATTCTCCCCTCATTCTCCCCCTCATCCTCCCCCTCATTCTCCCCTCATTCTCCCCCTCATCCTCCCCCTCATTCTCCCCTCATTCTCCCCCTCATCCTCCCCCTCATTCTCCCCTCATTCCCCCCCTCATTCCCCCCCTCATTCCCCCCCCTCATTCTCCCCCTCATTCTCCCCTCATTCTCCCCCTCATTCTCCCCCTCATTCTCCCCTCATTCTCCCCCTCATTTCCCCCTCATTTCCCCCCCTCATTCTCCCCCATTTCCCCCTCCCCCATATTCTGCCAGCCCGAAAGTGATTAAGTTGCCAAATTAATCATATATCAGGCCATAAATTTTGATTGTGTATTGGTGAGTCTCAGTGTCCTTGATATATAGTATAGTGTTTGATCTAAATGTTAAGCAGTGTCTTGTTGTGTTAGTCTTGTGGTAGGAGGTATTCATGGGGGATCTTCCCTCTTTTTTTCCTTTTCATTTTCAAATGCTCCAGGAGCTCCCAGAAGCTTCTCACCCCTATACACTTTGAAGCATTTAAATTGTATTTACTGGATATGTTTGTGCACAAAGCAATGCTCCAGGCCCTCCTGGGAGTGCCCTGGAGTACCTAGCCAACTCCGGAGGAAATGGGCTGTTCCTGGACCGGCCAATCTCCTCCTGATTCTCCCAGTGCTCTCGATACTCCGGAGCACTCAGGAGCATAACAATTTTTTGCTGATGAAGAAGTAGAGGGAATAGGGGGATCAGAGGTGTTTGATTTCGGATTGACAAAATTCCAGAGTCCCTGATCAATTAGAACCATACGACATCGGATAGACCATATGCGGTAGTTCTTCCCATCGTTCTTAAGTTTCTCAATGCTGTGAGTACCTTTAACATCGCTTGAATTAGCCATCGCTGGGCTCATAACCTTTTAAAGATAAAAGGCTATGACGCGTAAAATTCTCAGACTGTACAAGTTCTAGAATGAATGTACTATGACGCGTAAAATTCTGCGTCAACATGTACATAGTTAGAAAGGTGTCGATAATAATAAAGCTATAGCTCTCACCTCAGACTCGTACAAGAGTTCTGAGGGAGAGGATCTACAGAGAGAGCGCTCTTTATACATGAACCACGTCTCTGACATGTCTCACCGCATAAAGAGCGCGCAGAGAGCAAACAGAGGACCCTCAAAACTCATTCCGCTGTCAGCAGTGAGTTATTGATCATGTCTCGGTGTTTGTAGCGACCCCAAAAAGAAAAATCAAATCCCGCATTACTCGGACGCTGGGACTAGTTGTTGAAATTCCAACACAATGAACATAACACGGATGATGATATTACGAAGTCATCTACTCCATGACTCACCCTGCTATTGGTGCTGCCTTTGGCACGCCACAAGAAGGGATCGGTGTCTCTGGTCTTGCCTTTCATCCGGGTTTAATCATAAAGGCTCGTTCCGTACAGGAAATCCATAGGAGGTTGAACTCATACGGCTCCGTGGACACTGGACCTTGTGGTACACTTCAGATTCTATTTGCACTCACGTTGTCATGGCTACTCTACCTTGACCCAGAGACACGTTTGAAGTTTCTCATCAGAAAGTGAGCCCCTGTTTTGATGGGTAAAAGAGGGATATGCACGGGAAAAGCTTGGCACGCTAGTTATTCCCATCATCCTGCGGGCATGTTGATCTGTCACTAGTAACTACGGAGTGTATGTTTAGGGCGAGCTGAGAACTCGACTTCCTTTCCACCTTGGAACTCAAGTCTGGTATGCCGATTGGGGGAAGGCAGGTATCCAAGCACGGACTAGCACACTGAAGTTGGCTGGACTTCCCACCAAGCAAACGGGGAATAAAACAGCATCCTACTGCATGATTTAGGCGAAATGTGTAAACGAATGGTATATTGTATGCTAAATTCGAGTGCCAGCTCTAAGATGTGGGTCTCCGTTGTCCGCCGGCCGTCCAGGAATGCATCGGCCCAAACTTTCCAATGAATCTATTGGCTACGAAACTAGCCACCATGGACTCGCAGATACGCTGGGTCGATCCAGTCAGTTGATCCCAAAACCGTGTTAATGGAAACAGGGGTCGTTAGTCCGGTAGCAAAGGAGGCACGCTGACCGCGAGCCCCCAGACCCGTATTCCTGTACATTGAAAATGTTGACTTCGAAATGAGGCAATGTGGAACATAAAACATACTGGTGCTCGGCGAACGTAACATGATCGGTTCTAGGGATCGATTATCAGCTACGGCCGCAAGAATCCAGGGCATCAACGAGCTGCATACCGAGGGTCGCTAAGAAAACAGATAGTTAGAGTCTAATGTTAAAGATGTCCGTAAGATATTTACCCAGCGGCCCACACCGACCAGCCAGCGCTATTGCTAGGTGTTTGGGTAAGCTTCCCGCTGGTAAGGAAACGCAATGGAGAACCTACACATTCTTTCCCAACGTCGAATTTTGAAAAACGACTCTAACGGGGATCGATAAGGTCAGTCGGATACGGGAAAATGGCATACGGGACACACCGGCCGTAATTTCTCCAAGGTCTTCCCAGGTATGTTGAGCCTGATCCTTGGACGGTAGATGTATCGATTACATAGTAGTTGGAATCATCTGATGAACGGCTAAGGGATTTCTCACTAAAATTAAAAAAGCTACGAAAACAATTTCAGGTGTGATCATCGCACCCAGACGCGGTAATATAACCACTTCCAACAGTCTGAATTTAGGGAACGTCAGCAGCACGATTATGTAGCACCGACACCTACTTACGTGAATGACAGATTTCGTTATCCATATACTTCGTCGGACAGTGAGCAGATAAGCAACTGTTAGGAACAAATGGCAGCCCACGAAGCATCTAGCCCAAAAATCTTCCGCCAGCGTCAGTCCATGTAGGCCTGTCGAATGTGATTTAACGTACAAAATCGACGGCACCCTCAATCCAGCAGCCCCGATAGTACTGACTGGAAAGATAACATCAAAGTAAGGTATTATGAAATGTGCTCTAGTGATTCAGTACTTACCGGCCAGTATTTGCAAGCAATGTATCCCTGATGCCGAGGTGAGGTACAAAAATGCGGAATGTCGGCTAGCTCACTGGTAGCCCTGCACTTTGAGTCCATATCCAGCAAACCTATGGGATCACTGCTACATGAACAAACAACAAACTGATCAAAATACCACCACTGACTGATCGCCCTGAACACATAAAGCGATAGCTGGAGACTACATAGGGAGAAGTTAGTGGGACTCGCACTTAACAGAGGCCGGCGTACATGAGAAAGAGCGTTTCCATATGTGTTATTTATGTTGAGGTTATACAGGCTAACCCCTGAGGCTTCGACCTGAACCGTGGCGCTACCGATGTCACTTCCAACATCAAAGGCCGTTATATTATTAGTGAGGGACACCACTGTTATACTTTCCGATCAGAAGATAACCGAATCAAAGTAGCACATAGATGTATCCTACAATTTCCAGCATACGTAGTCCAACCCGATGTCTGCCCATAGATCTTGACATTTGAGCGCGAGATAAGGGTGTTGCCTTTGTACGTTCCAGCGTAAAGGAAAAACACATTCGAAGAATTATCCGCAAGAGCTGCCTGTAGTGTGCTGTACTTGCCGCCATTTCCCACCGTAATGGCACCCGAAGGCGGGGTTCTATGGCCTAACACAAGGTGGGCGAAAACCGCTAGCACCACAGATCCGAACAGCTTCAGACATCCAAACATATCAGTACAGTGCGTAGGGTGGGCAATGCCAGAACGGCTCAGCATAATATAGGCATCCACAAGGACGAGCTGCGGTTGGGAACTTGACAACCAGCGTCATGACTATTTCTTGGCCAATTCCAAAAAATTAAGCAGACAATGCTGATGCAACAGTGCCCAAGGGGAGCGTGCTTAATATCGCTCGAAATGATATCTATAGGTCGCTTGAGACCATGAGAGCTCTCCCGCGATTCCGGAATGAACACAAGTCGGATATACCTTCTGCTACCGACGGACGACCCGAAGGTACCCTTATCCGCCTATATTTAATGATTCAGTCCAACGTTGCACCGTGACTTCTGTGAACAGTTCATCCAATACGCTCGTCATCAGCGTTCCAAGGGGTTCCCCACCCTGTGGTTGTCATGCATATAACCATAGAGTGAAACTTTAATCCGGGCTCTGTCCAGCACGCTTAGGGCATGGGACCAGGGATGCAAATGATAATCTTCATCAAATACCAAAGATCCATCGCTTTGTTGGTTGGTGCACAAATCTCATTATTACCCCACATCCTTATTTGAGGACATGAGTCCAACTGGGCAGTGGGAATGCGAATGAGTGTTCCGTAGCCAGGTTACTCTACCCCCCCAAGCAACGGACATTATATTACATAATAAAGGAACCATGATAAGGCATCAAGGTAGCTGAGCAGAGAGCAACGGAAGGTTGTCCTTGAGGCACAAAACTCTGGGCAATGATTGCTGCCCCCACTTGGAGAGAATTTTTCACATGACATAGCCAGTCCGGTGTTTATATAGCCCAAATTCGTCCAGCTTAACAACAAAATCTATGGTTGCATCATTGATGGTGAGGCAGCCAGGAGGGCTTGGAGGTGGCTGGATGACACTCGGAGTTGGACGATGAACCGAGGTGATAGAGGTTGGATAGAATACGACGAGCACCTGGGATGCTTCCAGCCTTTTACATCAACCTCAGCCAAGGCGGTTCCACTCATGCAGGGGTAGTGAGGTAGATCAAAGAAGTAAGGCTTGATCGAGACTCTAGCCTGAGGACGAAGCGCTTCAGCGTAGGGCAGCTGAATGTCCACGGGTCTGCAGGTTGGACGCCTTCGTTAACGGAATTTCAACGAACGCCCCTCTTTGAATTTGAATATGGGGCTCTGAGAGGCACGGAGCATGCGACAATGGCCCTATAGTTATAAAAGAAAGATACTCCAACATCCAAGACACGGACCAGGGTCAGCGTCTCGGACGCTCATCTCCAGAACTGGATACTCTGACAGAGGGAAGACGAAAAAAAAAAATGGGTACAGTTCCCTCCAGTGGTCGGGTGCCGAAGGAGATTTCCCCGATGAGATAGATGGCGGGACATATGATTTGGGTGAAGGGGCTGGGCATGATTTGCGAGAGGGCATCTCATTAGCGGTGGAGGCGACACGGGGAGGGCTACAGAAAACGGAAACAGACATATGGGACTGTTGAAAAGAGAACAAGGACCAGCCTAAGGCGAATAGGTACGCAACCCCATTTAGCGCGGTCGTTCCTTCGATGGCAAGAAGTCCCGGTTGGATAGTACAAGTACTATCGGTTCAAACTCGGTATCTCCCCCCCCTGGCGGCTTGTGAATGCTTTGTGGGGAGGGAGGGGGGGGGCGACAATGACAGTGGGCAACTGTCTTTGGTAATGCAGGGCGATGTACATAAAGACCGACACCGACACATTGCTAGCACTGCCAGGAGCAAGGTGAAAGGCACTGAACTGGATAGTGCACATGTGTATGCAGTGGAGGATTCGGGAAGATTCAGATATTCTAGTTTCACATGTAACTCCTCGATACTGGTAACATGTACACATGCAACAACCAGTCTTCCCAGGCTAAAATCGACAACACTTTCATGCGAGAGGAGAGCTAGGCATCCTATCTTAGACTTAGATGCTACACCAGACGACGGAACAGTAGTACTGGAAACAGAGTTTGTCACAAGTTAGCGCCGTTGTCAACGTGTCCATGTGAGGGGAAAAAGGCAAGACATTTTCTGAATTTGAGGGGGGATGTTTTGACGCAGCACGTACAAAGATCGTTCGGTATCAGGAATGAAGGCAAGATCGATGGGAACTGGTACGCTGATCTGAAGCGAACACAATCACAAATCGGAGCGTGCCCCTCCGATGCGCATGCCCATGGGGGTGCCTGGTGTTGTGCAGCCACGTCTGACTTCAATGCCAATATTAGGTCTGGTGGAATTACATCGCTAGAAATGCGGGGATTTCCTGTTCGAATGAATGACAGGTGTCCCCAAGAGTTCTATGGAGACCTGTGTTGGAACGAGTTACATAGGGGCCCAGAAAAATGGTCCACCAAAATAGATCCACCAGCAATTAATCTTCCTCACAACTTGAAGTTCGGAATAATCGATCAGCCGAGGATTCTCCTGCGTTTCTCCGTTATTCAATCGTTTTGCATCGTTTTGCGCTCGAGGGCTTGAGCCCTTGATGTTGGTCAATGCAGCATCATACAAGACATCAAAAAGGCGCGGGGTTGTGCGCAGAAGGGGGTCTCGGTATTCCATCTCTCTCTCTCTGGCCATTTTTTTAATAGAGAAGAAAAAACAACGGTCCAACCGAAGAGCGACGGCAGTTTTTGAACCGACAAATTGAAAGAGTTTGTTCGGAGAATTATCGGAAGTAAGCGCGAAAGCGTCACGAAGGCTCCGGTTTACTTTTGACTTCGACGCGCGTCTCTCTCTCTCTCTCTCTCTCTCCCCGACAAATCACTACTACCACATCTCTCCTCTCATCTTCTGTAACATCCACATTCACACCGTTTCCTCTCAATGCCTCTAATTGCTCAGCCGACCCAAGTTGACTTCAACCGTACGCTGAGAACGGCGGTACCATCCTCGCAATCGCAGGCAAGGATTTCTCAGTTGTCGCTGGCGATACTCGTCAGTCAGAGGGTTATAGCATTCAGACGCGCTATGCTCCTAAAGTTTTCAGATTGTTCGTGTGCCTTGCGTTAACTTTTCGATGAATTCATACCTGATCAACCCTCTATGTAACCTGTCCATGTCATGGCGTACGTGTGGACCTTTCTCTTCACACGCGCGCGCGCGAGAAAACAGAACCAACAAAGCTGTTTTGGCCGTGAACGGTTTTGCAGCGGATGGCAATATGTTTGTAAAGACCGTTCGTCAACGATTAGAGGTAACGTCACCTTCTCTCTTTTCCCCCCCAATCCAATCTAATCCCTCCATTTGTGGTTGAACATGAATGACCTTTTTTCTATTTTGAAAAAAAAAATAAAAAAAAGTGGTACAAGCACGCCCATGCGAAGGACATGCCTCTGCGTGCGATCGCGCGACTCATTCAGACTCTGCTCTATGCTAAGCGGTTTTTCCCATACTACGTCTACAACATCCTTGGAGGCATCGAGGAAGACGGTAAACGCACATAATTCGTTGTTCTGCTTTACGCTAACATACTCAATCATTTGTTATTGGGCAGGCACTGGTGCGGTATACAGCTTTGACCCCGTTGGCTCTTACGAACGCGAGGCTTGTCGTGCTGCGGGAGCCGCTTCTTCCCTGATACAACCTTTCTTGGACAACCAGGCAAGTATCAAAAGTTTTTCTCTTGTGTTGTATATTGGTCCGAAGTCATGCCGAGTACTGACTTAAAACTCCATTTCGACCTTATCACGGAACCTCAACTTCTTTTTCAAATAAAACCCGAACCGAACCGCAATATGTATAGATCTACTTCAAAAACCAAGTTGCAATCACTGTTCCTCACCCCCAACATCTTCCGCTTCTCGATGTCCTCTCACTCGTCACGGACAGTTTTACTAGCGCAACAGAACGACACATCGAGGTAAGGTTCTCATCATCCGTTCCTTGGTTCTTCCTCCCCCCCTTCCCCCCATCCGATTTTCGCGAGGATCCTCCGCGGGGGTGCTTCTGCAGCCACATGTCGAGGCTACAGCGATCTCATTCGGTTCGGCTCCGGTTTAATGTTATCTCATACCAATTTATATAGGTCGGCGATGGGTTAGAAATTTACGTCGTCGTCGCAGCGTCGTCGTCTGCTGCTGAGGCTGCGGCTGGTGGTGGCAGTACTTTGACAGCGGAACTTTTATCGATTCCAGGTGTGGAAGAAGTCACTTCAGGTGGAAACGAGGAGAGGATTTTCGTCTTTCGACGAGAACTAAAGAAAGATTAATATTTACACCACGGGTTTTTTTTTTCCTTAATGTAAACCGCTAATATTTGGGTTTGAAAAGACAAAGGATGGCATGTAATTTGGCATTTGCAGCAGGATTGAAAGTATCTTGGCTCGATCTCAAGGGATGTGTGCATGAACTGGTACATGATGGTTTTTCAATTACTGGGTTTTCCACTTTCGTCTCATCCTCGCGCTGAAATCCCGAATGTATTTGTTCTTCCCCTGTCCTCCCCCCTCTAGCTTGGTGTAGTTCCACTAGCTCCGACCTGCATCCCTTTGTAGCAGCCGATCAAAGACATCATCAAAATTATGTTTTTTTTCCCTTCACTAGTACTTCAGTAGTCTGGTTATTTCGCACATACATGCATGCGCTAGTAACTTGTTCTTGATCCATTTACTTACTGTAATATTTCTGTCATCTCGGAGTAACTTACAATATTGATTGCTTTGGAGCCCGATTAGATACATATACACATGTCACCGCATGGGGTGGATCTTACAGTAACGGTTCCGAATGACGGGCGAGGGGAGGGTATTTTTCAGAGGTTTATCCGATACAATTCCGTTTCAAGTAAATACAATCCAAGGGAAGACACGCATCAAAACTAGAAAGGTGGTGGTGGGAGGGGTTAATTGGAAGTGAAGGCTGAAAAGGTCGATGGTGAAAAAGACCCACAACCCTTTTTATGTATCTGTGGCCGACGAAGCTGTTTGTTCATCGATCGGTGCTGGCGATAAGGCCGGCCTGGGGTGCATGAAACTTGATGAAGAGTATATAATGATCATTATCCTATGAATTCTCACTAGATGCATGTGCGTGGGATCCTGGAAAGGACTCCCAGGATGGTCCGAGCGAGGTCCGGTCCCCTTGCATGCATGGGCAACAAAAGCAACTCGGAACCGAGCCCGATCAGTTGTTCCCCCTTCCTTTGATATGGTACCTGTGTGGACGTAGCTGTGGCCAATCGTCACAATTAATTGGAAATGGACCGACCCACATGTGTCCGTTGATTTGTTTTATCATGCAATGTCTTATTCGATGGCGTCTTGTTCCTTGCACGAAAACAATAATTAGACATCGCACCTTCGGTCCGTGCGGGTTGAGACACACAAAGTCGTGATACATATCATTTTCGTCACAAAAGACTGCTTTACGCAATTAAGTCAAGTACGTCATTACAGCGTTGTGGGTGAACGTGGAGAGAGGGGATAGTAAAACCGAGTATCCAAGAGTGCATCCTGCGTGAGACCGAAGGCATTTAAGGCGAGGGTAGGGTTGACGTTGGGCTTGTAGAGCCCTTTGGATTCCATGTGAGATATCGAGGAAGAAGTTGATGGGCGTGGTGGCGAAAGGTGATGTTCAAGGAATCCGTGGAACCAGTCATCCCGCCGGTAAGGAGGCCGCCGATGCGTCCGACAAGAGGCCAGACCTGCTGGAAGAATGCGATCACTCCTTCGAGATCTTGGTTGGTGTCATGTCCCCAAAGTAGTTATGGGCGTAGGAGCATAGTTCGTTAGCACGACAGACGGTTAGGCCGGTGGTGTTGCTGCGCTTAGTGGCCATAAGAGGCACGGTTCGCGCCGTTCTCGTCGGATAACGCATCGCCTTGTCCGGAATGGTGCCCTTCAGCTTCAAAAGATGGTCGCTCGGGTACTTGAAGTAAGGGGGGTTCTGGGGGGACGGGGCGCATCACGGGGCACATCACGGGGCACATCATGCTCGTTGAAGGTGGCGGGTGAGGTTGCGGGGTACCGAGGTCATTAATGGCGTTGCCTTTAAATTGAAATTGTTCGCATCAACCTTGGAAGCGTCCATCTCGATGATGGCCTAGTCTCTTCGGTATAACCCTGGCTGCCAACACTGAGAGAGAGAGAGGATGACGTGGGCTGAGAATAAGGCTTTCCGGGGTGGCCCCAAATGAGTCTTCACGTCGTCGTTACGTAGAAGGGGCTGCTGAGCCGTTCGATCGCCTCGTTTCGCATTGCCCAACCCCAACTTCGCGGGCTTGGGCATCCTCGCGCTCCTCTTGCCATCCATCTTTCCCCCTCCCCTCAACCGCCTCGCCAGAAGTTATCCAAGATCCGGCAACCGAAGGTCTTAGGTCAACAACCGCAGCATGATCGAAATATTCACGAAAAAAAAAAAGGGGGCTGCTCCTAGCGGGGAGAATAAGCCATAAGGAACCAACTGGCACTAAAATAGAATCAAGACCAAACAACGAGAAACAGAAGGCCACAACTGAGCAAAGACGCCAAGGCGGGGACGGTGGTCACGGCGTCATGAGAAAACAGTGGAGAACTGCCCGACAAAATCGATCTAGGGTCCATGTATCATATAAGGATTAACGTCGTATAAGCGCTCAGTTCCAATGATGGGTGAGGAGAGAGAAGAGATTGGTTGAGGTGGCTTTTAAGCCATCCAGTGTGGACACCAAGAAAGGAAATCACGGACAATCAACAATCTAAATGTCCGTGCGCGACACCTGTAGTACATGGGCCTCTAGTCCGAGGCCACATGCACAGCGTATGTGAATATCCAAGGAAATCTAATACTGCGGGAGAGCGTAAGAGCCAGAACTTAAGCTTAATTTAATTATCGTGCCTACATATCGTCACATTACGTAAGCCGGATTGTGCCATTTCTCCCCCCTCACAAGATGTCTGCTTGTCCACCGTATGCCTCATTCTTCGGGTTCGCCGGCGTGGCGTCAGCCGTGAGTATCGTTGTACAAAACTTTTTAGAAATCGTATTCAATTCCCCCCTCCCCATATAGATGATCTTTAGCAGTGCGTAAGAACGCTAACCAACCATGAACAAAGTGGTGGGGAAGCGCGTTGAACGTATCACGAATAATGGCTCTCTTTCATCTGACTTTACTTTCGTTTTGGCTTTCTCGTCTAGCTATTGGTGCTGCCTTTGGAACGTCGAAAGCGGGCATTGGTATCTCTGGTCTTGCCGTCTTTCGTCCAGATTTAGTCATGAAGGTTCGTTTGATGCATGTTGTGGTTACAAACTTCATACTCAGGTTCTTTTTTTTTTTCGTGGTTGTTTAGTCCCTCATACCGGTTGTGATGTCTGGTATCATCGCCGTTTATGGCCTGGTCGTATCTGTGATGATAGCAGGGGACCGTGAGTTTCATCAGCTCCTCCGTCACAAAAAATCACCAGCTTCCGCTGACCATTTTTTCAACCACTCACTATGTTCAGTGGACCCGAGTAAAGATTACCCGCTTTTCAATGGTTTCATTCATCTTGCTGCTGGTTTGTGTTGTGGAATCACTGGGATGGCTGCGGGCTACGCGATTGGAATAGTTGGAGACGCAGTATGTTTTTTTTTTTGTGGTTTTTGTGTGAAAACTTGATTCCACTAATGCTATCTTTGCTCGCCCCTTTGTCTCTATTAGTGTGTACGAGCATACGTGTACGAGTCAAGAGTATTCGTGGGTATGGTTCTTATCCTCATTTTCTCAGAAGTGTTGGGGTTATATGGGTTAGTTATTGCGCAGTCATTTTTTTGATAGGATTTCGAATCTGACTTGTCGTGCAGGTTGATCATTGCCCTGATCCTCAATACGCAAACGGGCGGTGTAGACCTGCCCCGCGTCTGCGCATCATCACATTGACACGGACAATGTCTTTTATGACTCGCCATTGTATTTATTCCGAACTAATGATTCACTGAAGAAGCACGAAACAAGTATTATGTATAGTGAAGATCTAATCTAAGTATAATGACACGTGAATTCTTTTAGGATATTGTGCTCTGCTTGTGCAGCAGTGCGCCTTCAAGGCTTTTACAATCTAGCCTTGACCTCGGCTTCGTGCGCTGCGCTCTCCGTCATGCGCTTTATCTCAGTGGCTGCCTCGGCAAGGTAGTGTTTTAATTCAGCGCCCTTGCCAGTGATCGTAGTGATCGTCCAACGAAGGTAGTCAGCACCAATAGCGTACGAGAGACCGAAACCATCAGGTACGACTAACAATTCAAATTACAATGAGTGTACCAGACTCAGAAGCCTGAAATGAAGCTTACCTTCTCCATAGCCCCATCCGTCAAACCAGGGGCTGGAAAGCTGTGAAGTTGATAGTTCCCAATGGTTCGTCTTGGAAAACGCTGGATCTGTGTAGATGGAGGGCGTAGGCTCGCCTTCCCTGAGGAGTTTCTTCAGACCAAAAAGATGTCGATCGACTCCTTGTCCATCCGCAGCCCACGCAGCATATTGCAGATGACGCGCAGCAGCACGGCGGAGGAGCTCAGATCGGTGTTTGTCCTTGATACCGAAAAAGAATCGTACATCATAAAATGAAAGGTGAATGAATTACTCAGGGAGAGGCACGTACAGTGGCATGAGGATCTTCCATTGCTTCAACAAATGCCTTCGCCTCATTGCTGGTACTCCGAATGACTTCTGTCCGCCCGAGCTGGAATTTCCTGGTTTGCGCACTTTCGTACACGACGGATGGGCGCTGGGTGAGCTTATGGAATGCCAGTTGCTTGACCATTTGAACCCATGCGTCAGGAGATATCTTGTGCTTCTTGATGTACGACGAGCCGTAGCCTTCATAATGCAATACCTAAATCAGTCTTGTGAGTACTGATCAAACGAAGAAGAGATTGTGGAATAATCATGAAGGGGGATGACAGTAACTTCGGGAAGAGTAAAATCCCAGGATCCAATGAAACTCACATCCATAGAATGCTGGGCAACAAGTTCATTATAGTGCTCAGTGGCCTCAATAATGTACTTATTGGTCTTCGCATCGAGTTTGAAGGTAACCTCCTTAGGTTGTGGGATGTTGGGTCGAACGCTGGGTGAGCCATGATCAACTTTGCCACGGGCAACGCTCGAGATGATGAATTCGTTCATTCGGAGGGTCGGTGTCCCTATTTACGCATTCATTTTCGGCGTTGTGGAACAATTGGTGCGTGTGGGAGCGGAAAGGATGAGGAAATGTTGATCGTGGGGATCCAAGTTAGTGAATTTATCACACCCCAACAATTTGGAGCCCAACTCCACGCACCATCCATACACGAGTGTTCGCCTATGTTGGAATAAGTTGGATTTGTTAACTTAATTTTGATTTAAAGGATGCCGGGGTGCACGTACCAAGGAACCCGCTACGCCCGTTATCGAACACAATGAACTGATGCTTGTCGTAAAACCTGTTCTTCGCATTTCCAGCCCAAACGGCACTCGAGATTGCTTCGCGTGTCACAGGCTTAGAGTCATCCAACGCGACAATGATAACAGAACTCTCAATCTGCCGCAGAGCCTCGGCATTGCTCGGTGATACGGCGAGAAGGGCTTCACGTGCGTCTGTCCAGATGTCGCGATTCTCGGATGTGAGGGCACCGATAGCAGGCCCCTCGACTGTGCCGGCCACGTCAATGACTCGCTTGATTTGACTGAAAATAAATCAGTAACAGCCATGGACATAGTTCCAGCGAAAACACATACGATTCTAATTCGGCAGTAGAAAGCTGAACGCCTTCGTGGTCCAAGTCAACAGTGTAGAACTTGTTCTTGCGGATGAATGTAATATGGTTATTCTGTTGGGGGTTATACTTGACAGCCTTGTCGGATGGTTTAACGGGATACCGGACGCATTAAATCTGAGGAAAACTTAACATGGCGCGCAACCAGAACCGTTGATATTCGACTCACAGCCACTTGTACGAGTCCATGCATAATGGGATACCTCGTACTTTGTCTGGAATAAGCTGTTGCCTGCGCAAAGACACTGTGAAACCCAAGCTAGGATTAAATTTAGAGGCGCTCTTACGTCTCCACCAATTCACGGAACGGAAGCATAGCTCTTATAAGAGCAGCTGCACGCTTTTCGGGCGTTCGGCGAAGCTTGTCGTCTACGTGCACGAAGAAATATGAAACAAAGACCACGACAGGATCTAATCACAGCTTTCAGCGTGAATAAATTGGATAATAGGCAGTTGACGCACCTCGATAACCCATGTATGCGGCATCATTCCACCAATCTGCAACCAGTTCGGGCCGGTCTCGTTATTTGCAGCCCGAGCCTCTAGCCTCCTCTGCAACTCTTTCCCAAGATCGGAACTTGCAAACTCCTCAGCAGCTTTCTTGGTTCTCCCAAACTCCTCTTTGGTTTGGTGGGGCTGGACAATTTCGAGGTATTTGGCCGTTGTGCTGGCAAGGGTTGGCACCGTAAATGAGGCAGTGATCTTTGGAATGCAAGCATCGGCCCAACCGTTGGGTCGATCGAATAGCCCGGGGGAACTTGCTCGGACTTGCCTGGGCGCGAGGCAGAAATATTTCGCGGCATGCTGACCTGGGATTGACACCAAGGAAGGGTCAAGGTCCCAGAAACGCCAGCAAACACGATGATGACACTCACCGTTGGCTTCAGTACGGCTGGTCTCCCCAATTGACGAGCACGTAGCATAGGTCAATTCGAGGATTACGGGGTTAGCAATTCCCAATTCCTTTCCCTTCACCAGAACCCCCAACCGGGTTTATAATGAGCGGAACTGAATTTCACACGGTTTCTCCCTTTGAGCCGGTGTGTTTTGCTTACCTCATCAGCGCCCGATTTTGATATTGCTTACCTTGAAGGAAACACTGGGTCAATAACTGCTGGCATGCCTCGAGCGGCCAACGGCAACATTAGGCGCCGTGTTGTTGATGAAGATGACGGGATGGAGCAAGGATCAAGCCAGCAGAGCGGCGTAGCCAGTGCGAGGGGACGCGGGGCGCGCCAGTCATCTGCAGCAGAAGAGGAATCGAACCAGGCCCCTGGGTCCGATAATGACGAGGATGAGGTGGATGATGGTGATGACCAGAAACTCCAGGAGGAATTGGTGAGGACTTAGACGCGTCGACAATGCGTCCTTGTTAACTATGACGCGCTCTTCCTAGAACGAACTGATTGAAAACTTCACCGACCAACCACTTCCCCCATGTGAGTGAATCGCTGCCACCGCCACCTAGTCAGAAAATCTTCTTGTAATCGCTCTTCCCAGCGGACAAACAACAGATCCTCCTACTGGGCAGCCACTGGGATTCCTTGGCGAAGAATTGGGAAGGTGCATATGAAACGTTCAAAAATACCGCAATGCTGCTCGAGGGAGAGCTTCCGAGTCAAATGGGAAGGTGCAGTTAATGCAGGAACTATTTTGTACATCCTTACGACCCCCGGCCAGGAAGTCCAAAAACTCGATGCCTCCTTCAAAACCCTAATAGATGCGGAGGCCTCAATCGGGGATCATCAGAAGGCTCTCAGACAAGTGGCTCTTCAAGTTGGGCAGCGAACCCTATCAGTAATGTTTCCACCTTGTCGGGCGCGTCCCTCAATTGACATTCTCGTAGAGCAGTGCGAAGGAACTATACACTAAAGAAGTTAAGAAGGGTAAAATGGCATATGAAGCCAAAACAACGCGCCAGAAATACGCGAAGAACAATTTATACGGCTCATTTAGAGAAGACATATGGGTGAGCTTTGCACGGGGTTGCGCTAGCATTGGCTCACTTCTGCTCAGAATGCGAGACATCCTGAGGAGCCCATGGATCCTATCATCAACTCAATTCCTCGGGGTGCGCCACACTGTCAACCGATATGACCGAGTCATCTAATAACCGTTACAGAGGAAGGAGATGAAGAGGACGAGGATGACTTCGAAGTTGGAGGCACAACCCAGGATCTCAAATGTCCTCTTTCACTCACATTATTCGAAGACCCTGTCACGGCGTATGTTTGCTTCCACGTTCCTATTCTCCAGCATACGTTTACGCCCCTTTCCAATAGCAAAAAATGCAAACATTCATTCTCCAAAAAGTCCATCAACGAATACCTTCATGGTCGACCGAAAGAATGTCCTGCTACTGGTTGCCATGAGATAATCTCGCCTCACGACCTTGAGGTTAATCGTGGGCTAGAATTTAGAGTGAAGGCTAGAATACGAAGGGAAAAGGAGAAAGCCGAAGAAAATGAGAACATTGAAATCGAGTCCGATGAAGAGTGAGGACGTGCTTATACTAAGGATTGAACATCCTGCCAGTTTTCTGCTCATTTATGTATATGTGTATATGTATTTTGCCTTGATTTGTAGCCAGCATATCGGGATTGGGTGTCACTCATACCGAGTCAGAGACAAGATGTGAAGGACATAATCCCCGCGGAACCCTGATGCCACGCTGACCTGAGGAGCAGAGCCACCAACGAAACACAAGTTGCCGGAGAATAGGCAGTCCATCACGGGGCTACGTGGGTTAAGGAGTGGACAGCGAACGCTCAGTGTTTGTCTGATCTCATTGCGGGCTACGATATCGGACCCCATTATCTCGATTATGCACCGGATAGATACAAGGTTCCTCTAAAATCCGGGTGCATTCTAATGCTCGTAGTTCTTGTGGTGTTCTAAGGGGGAAATGAGTCACAGGCGATGGATTGGCACCCGCGTAGGACTTACTCAAATGCACTGAAGGATGAATGGGAAACTCAGAACTCGGTTAAAAATGGTTAGATAGGAATACACACTGTTGTAGTCAATAGTGTATCCCAGCAACAATATGGCAGTTAGGGTACCAAGGAATGGTGCGACCGATGCATTCTTGCCATTGAAAAATTTGGCCTTGATTCCAGAAATGGCGGGGGCCTTAGCAGGCCCTTTTGGCAACTTAGAGTAGAAGTCAACCACGGAGGCCATGCTGGCACCTGCGCCTCCTCCAGACTGAGTGTATCGAGGAAAAGCCGGGCGTAGGAAAAGACATGAGCATCAGCGAGGTTTAGTTCCGGATTGAGCACAAGACCAAGAACATGAGCAGGAGGGAAAAACTCACCACCGCTGAAGGCGAAGCAATCTTTGGCGGGACGAGGTTGCCCAGTGTGTGACGGACGAGCGATGCACGCATTTTGTGGTTGGGATGGTTCGGCGATTCCCACGGATAACGTGACCCAATCCGTGAATTTCCCCGAATCCTTCTGCCACTTTTCACGATCACAGGCTGCAAGAGATTGCGGAGGATTCTGGTAGCACAAGTGTGAGTGAATCCACACGTACTATTGGCTGCCACAACCAGGTGGCTCCAACGATACTGGAATCATTCTTGTCGGGATCCAAGTTCCTTTCCTTGGCCTCTTGGGATCGAAAACTCTTCTCAACTGAGTTTGGCCTGAACTGCAACATGTCAGTCGGCGTACGACAGGGTGCGCAATGGGTTGTATCGCACCAATCGGGGTGGAACCTAATTTATGATCTCCTGCATATCCATCCAGTATTCCTTACCAAAGTCACCGGGTAGTCCGTTCATCCTATCTATAGCTGGGCGCACTGCATGGGCCGGAGCGCCAGCACCTGGCCATTTTATCAGCTATCACAGCCGTCGTGCGACATGTCTAAAACGTTATGTTAGTCTAGGAATCGACGCGCGTAGGGACCTAGTATGTAAGTATCTTATGGGCAGGATCCTGGATATTTATGGCTCAGCGTTGGGTTTCTCTTCCATTTGTGTTTCGGGAGTTCTTTGGGTCGCTTCTGTTTTGACTGTGACCTCCTAATTTGCTCTCTCTTTGTCTGTGCGATTACCTCCTTCAGCGTTACTCTTTCCCAAGCAGCGTACCATAGGTGCACAGAGCGTGGAACTTAATTGGACCAAAGCCCATGGATTTTTTTTTGGCCAGCAATTGGCGACCCAGCCCAAGGGTGTGCAGCATTCCGTGACTCGACCAGTTTTCCGTTGCAGGTTGAAGTTCAACGTTCTCATTGAGGTGTCTGCACGGTGTGAAACTTAGCGTTCGATCCATTGTCTTTGGAGTTGGCCCCAAGCACACTGACAGCAAATACTTTGAGAAAAATTTCGTCATTCCTGTATTGATGTCTCAAGGGTTTGGTGTCATCGTATCATCGATGATAGGTCTGAAGCCGCATCCCGGAGGAAGAAACGATCCATTGACTTGGATGGTGAAACACTGCATTTTCTAATTCCCAACGTAAGAGAGCGTGCGTGAATGGACATGGTATAGTCCACAGGGATGCAGCGAAAGACTGCTCGTTCCCGCACCTTGCAAACTGATGCACCAGTATGAAAGGACACCTCCCCTCGAAATTCATTCCGGTCTTAAATGGTATAATCAGCACCAAAACCTTCTATAACCAGTATAGATGTCTCGATAACGGGATAAGCAAAGAGCCAAACCTGCACGGCTCACAGCAAATAAAAAGTCTGTCATTGGTGTGATGACTCGTCAGTCATCAACTAGAGAGAGAATCTGCAAGGCCGACACACGGTCAAAGATCATTAGCAACACAGGCTCGAACACAACGAGACATACGCACCACAAGATGCCGAGCTTTAGTGTTGATGAAGCGCTCTGGCGTTGGCGTGAGACAGATCATCTGCAGCCCTGAATCCCACACGACTGATAACACTGGGTTTCCTGAGTGGGAGTGTTCCAAGTGAGTGTCGCCGTGCAATGTGGATAGAGAGGCCCCTTCACTGCCGAAGGGTATGAATCCCCGAAGGAGACACTCACTGTGAATAGGAAGGTCTGACCATATGGGTGTAATCTTTTGAGTTGAAGCATCGTAATCCCAGATTGCCGTCTCGTATTCCTTTCCATCCATGGAAACTGGGCCACCAGAGCCAGCGGTGGCATTGGCCAAAGCTGTGTTTGACGTTTATAAGGGGAAATTGGTGGAATTAGATCGGGTTAGATAATGAGTGCTCCCGGGTCGACGTACTTAACTCTGAAGTTCCCAAAATAGCATTGCCCGACATAGTGAGTATAGTGCCTCGTGGGATGAGACCTGCCAAATATTGACGGGAAGTTGGAGCATTCTGGAGAATTGCATTTGGAAAGCAAACTCAATGGTGGACAAAGATAATGTACATTATCCTTGAAGCTCACGCTTTGAGTGATACCATTTTGATACAATGTAGCCGTGAACGTAGCGGCGTCCTCCGATTTCTCGTCACTTATCATATACCTATCGATCAATCCCAGAAGAGACAGGCAGGTGTCAACTCAGATGCGACACAGCTGAAGAAGCGGAACGACTCGGAAAAACCCACCATTCCTGATTAGCGGTCAGCGCGAGGTATCCAAGGGTGACTGATTCGACCCTACCCGTCGCGGTCATACGTTAATGGGAGCCAGGGGGGTCGGCGAATTTTTCTTAAACTCGTTCCCATAATTACAAAAGAAAAAGAAAAAACTCGGCGACCACCTGATCTCGGCCACGCTAGCAGGTGCAGCCCTTTTGAGGACGGCGCGAGTACATGCATATAGGTGGGGCCTCGACGATGGATGTCAGTCGAGGGGGAGTTCTGCTACCACAGCGAACACCCGGCACGGGCCTAAACCTTCACGCGGTGCCCCTGTTTAAAACTAATTAGGCCTCTAACATCTGAAGGGAGGATGACGTGGCCACCGTGGTAATGCCAATCAACCGCAACCCCGTAAGCCCAGAGCCGCACTGGCTGGAGAGATGCAAGAGCGCGGGTGCATGTCCCGCCGTCAAGCCAACCCTTCCTTTTTCTTCTCACCACTACCTTTTTGGGATGACGAGCGCGATAGTGGCAACGCCAATGGTGACCTCCGTAAGCCCAGACGGGACTGGCCAGAGGACTGTGGGTTCAAGTCCCACCGTCACCCCAACCCTTCCTTCTTTTTCTCTTCTCCACTACCTTTTGGGATGGTGAGGTGCAATAGTGGTAGCGCCAATGGTAGCCTCCATAAGTCCATGGGCAGGCCGGAGGAGTGCAGGTTCAAGTCCTGCCATCACCCCAACACCCTTCCGATTCATCTTTCTCTCCACTACCTCTTCGTGACGAGGCGCGATAGTGGTAGCGCCAACAATAGCCCCATATGCCGACAAAAAGTTGACTGCAAGGAATGCAGGTTCAAGTCCTGCCGTCACCCCAACACTTTCATTTCTCTCCACTACCCCTTCTACCAAAGGCCTATCTGCCACATGCCTTTATTCAACAAGCATGAGCAAGATGCCACCAACACCCATCGCCTTTCGCTGCCACTGGAACACTCACCAGCCTACCGTGACATAAACCCGTGAAAGCACCCTCCAACTCACCCACCCGCAAGAACCGCGCACTCAAACATTGACTTAACCATAGGCACACAGCAGCAAAACATGCGACCCCAACACTGGGGGTCGCGTGTCCTTTTCTCTATCCAACCTCTTTCCACCTCCATTCTCCCTCACCCGTTGTTCAACCTCAGTGCAGGGGTCGCATGCCCCTTTATGTGTTATTGCTTCATCTCACTTTATTCTCCTTCACACCATTGATTACTCGATGTCTCATACTTCCTAGGTCAAACAAATTCCTTTCTTCACATCCTTATGTTCTCCAAACTTTTTTCACCCGAGTCACTATAGTACGGCATATGCCGATAGGCACGGTTACGTACTCTAAAATGAATCCATCCATCCATCCATGCATATAGGTGGTCGCTGAGTGTGTGTTTTTTTTTTTTTTACATGCGCATAGAGCCACCTCTCTAACCATCGTAAATGTCTATTCCAACCAGTTAAGACAGACAATAGACCAACGCAACATGCATTTCTCCTGGACTCTTAAGCACTCTAGCAAGTCCGTTACGGGGATCCCAAGTCCCATGGCTATGCGATCGACGCGACGTATGTACGCTTGTGCGCATGTATTTCTTCTCCCTATCCAACACCGGTCTTTGGTTCCAGAGTTTTTTCAGAGTGGGGGGAAAGTTATCTGAGAGATTGAGCTGTTTTTTCGATTTGAGCAAAGCAAAGCGTAAACCATCGCGTGTTGTTATCGCTGGATGTACGAATTGCAGTGCTAGTCAAGGCGGACGTCGAAGAGCGTTGTTGCTGTTGTAAATTTAACCCATCAGCAAGTTTCTTTGTTGCCCCTTCAATAGTGGTCGTTTCCGGTAGAACGAGACATTTTAATGCTGATAATGTGGTGGTGAATTCTTGGATGGGTGGAGTATCGATTTGACTGCCGTCACTGTCAGTATCAATCGATTTCTCCTGGTCCGGTGTTGGAGGTTGGGGATGGAGAGAGGAAACGAGGTCGTCTATTGTAGATGTGAGGGTGGTTGAATGAGAGAGGAACGTGTCGAGGGTGTGGGTTGCTTCTGCTGAGGTAGGAAGAGAGTAGGAAGGGAGGGTGTATTGTGAAAGACGGCGGTGGAGGGAGAGTGTTAATTTCACGAGCATTCGTGTCTGGGCAATGGTGCAGTAATGGCACAGCCAAAAAATTTCGATGGATCCGTGCACCAGCCCGCGCGGTGCCATAACGGAAGAGTTGTGGTTTTGGAATCGAGATGAAAACAAAATTTATGTCAGATCAAGGCCGTTGGGCACAATGGCAGGGGCGGATACCTTTTTAGCCCGGTCTCGTTCTTCGGGTGTGAGTCTCCGACCGGTCTTGCCACCCATAATTTCATCCCACCCGTCATCCTCGCTATCCTCGCTCTCCTCATTGACCTCATCATCTGGGGGCGGTTCCCTGGTCAACTCCTCACACTCCTCCAATGCATCCTGAATGGAATCAGAATGTGTATCCCAAACTTTAAGGACTGCTTGAGCATTGGATTTTGAGAGTCCCTTTTTGGTGGATTCTATCGAGGCGTGGATGGCGTTTGTCCGGATGAGGTAGGTTTTGGAAAAGTCGTGTGGTGCATGATCGGTGAATGGGACGTTGTCATGGGGGGAGAAGGAATGACTCGGGATGAATGTCTGGACGAGTGCTCGAACGGTGTCGATGGTTTCTCGCGCTTTCCAAGATGCTTCGTTGTACAATGTTGCACCGTACCAGGAACTTAAGAATTGGACGCAAGAAGTTAATTTTGTGATGTCAGAGGTGAGATCGGATAGAAGACGGGGGACTGCTGGATAAGTTGAAGGCGGTTTCATTGCTAAGGAGAGGTTCGTTGAGTGTGTGTAAATGAGGGAGAGGATCGAGGTGTAGTCTGTCAGTATGGATTGAAGGGTGGGCCATTGTGCGTGTGCGTGTGAGTGTAATTCGATTGTGTAAGATGTATTTTTAAGAACGTTGAGTGATTGTGTGCATGAGTCTGCCGTTTGGTTGAATGTGACGAGTAAACCCGGCGGGACGGGAGTGAGCTCGGATGGCATGTTATCTACCAGGGAGTGGCTATTCGAGCACTAGTGCCAGTGTAATAGGACTCGCATTAACACATACTAATAGCTGGGAGCGAGTTCTGATCGAAGCGTTCTATGAAGGAGTTTTTTATGAAGGAGTTTTTCGTTAAAAATAACGTCAGGGTCTTACAGCGAAAACCGGTTTATCGGGGAAAAAAGCGATGAGAAAGTCCCTGAATGTGGGGGCAGGTGTTCCGCTTACTGTACCCACACGACCAACTACCGGTGCATCCCAAGCGTGACACAAAATTTCTGCCAGGTGCACAGCCTTCATTTCCGATGCCACAACAAGCGACCGGCAGGCGCGTGACCTTGACCGTGGGAGCATGATCCAAAAATGCTGATGGTCACGTTTGGTAGCCAGAATAAATGTGATTAATTTGAAAATGAGTTTCCCTTTAAAATTTCTTTGCACCTAAGTATGGATGGTTTTGCTCTTGCGCGATATATCTACTCTTATTACCTGCACAGCAGGTCACTCTCTGGTGTTAATATTACGTGAAAACTGATGCTGAATCTGACGTATTCACCCATTTAGTTGCTGCGTGGTCATCTGATGCAATTGTTAAATTCAATATAATTTCCAGCTTGCTGTTTGATTACTTCAAGCCTTCCCACACTTTCATTGGCTGGAGATGTGCAATATATTTTTTCTTTTGTTCTTGCTATTTCCCATCTAGCCATCCATTCTCTGTCCTCTTCGTCCTTGCCTTCTTTCCCAGTCTTGCTTAGTTTCTCTATTGAGATTCATTAATCGTTCGTCTTCTTGTTCTAACACCTCACATGGTGTTGTCGTGAAGAGGCTGTCTTTGAAGTCTTGCAGCAATTGTACATTTGATTGGCCTCGTGCCCTCGACAATGTCACATACACATTGAACGGTGTTAGGCTTCCTTTCAGAGGTGTCCCGATGTCTGCCCATAAGTAGTCGATGGTTTGTCCTTGCACATGATAATCTGTAAATGCATATGCACTATCCATCGTGATCTGGTGTCAGTGGACCTTCTTTTTGTCACTGTTTGGCATGAATATGTCAAAAGATCGAAGAATCGGAAATATGGGGATTGTTACCTCTTCCAACCCTTGGATGCACTTTCCTCGGTATCTATCCAATTTCACCACAATGCACATTGGTGGGTATTTCATGTCTTGAATGCTGTCGATTGCTGTCATTATGATTTCTCGAGGATCTGCCCATATTTTGACAACTTCTCCTCTTGCCCCATTTGTGATATCCATGTCGGTATCCAGATTTGTGGTGATGATCACTTTGCATCCCTCCGCCAGGGGCACTTTCCTTGCCAGTCCACCTTGATGCTTCAGCCTGCCACTATAACTGTTATCCTTCAGCACATGCTGTGCCATCGCCCACTCCTCACATATCGTTAATGGTTGCCCCCCAATCATGTCTTCTGCATGAAAGTTGTACAACCATCTGCCTGTCGTTCTGCAATTGCATTGCTTGCTCATTCCACAAGACCCTCACTGCGTGTTGGGGCATCACCAATATGGCTTCCTTCCATGGGGCCTCCTTCGTGTTTGTTGGGGGACAATCCTTTGATGTCACAAGGAGTCTCCAAAGCATCTTCAAATGCGAAGTTGTGCATTTCCCATGTCGCGCATATCGAAGGAATTCGGTCCACTCTGCATCTTGGGCTCGCATTTGCTGTGTCAAGCACACCACCATGGTAAATCGTTGGTATAGCTCTGACCCTGTTATGTCCTCTCCTGTATCCTGTGCCACCGATATTGGCCAGTACAAAGGTGCGCTGCTTTTCTGCACAATGGGCTTGAACTGATGGAAGTCCCCGCAAATTATCACGTTCAATCCTCCCCATGGCATGCAGCTCCTCTCCTCCTCCCCATTGTGGGCCTTGATTAGCCCCATTATTGTAGAGAGGTGAGCCATCAGTGATTGGGATACCATTGAGTACTCATCAATTATGAGGTACTCCTTTCCTGCCCACATGCTTGCCAGTTTGCGGATTTTACTGGCCCCTGGTGTCAGGGGACGACTCCTGGGTCCCCATGACCCTCCCCTATGGCCCACAGCCTCAAGTCTGGCCAGCCCTATCCAGGGCACAATCCTACTACTGTGGGTCAGAGATGATCATAAATGAAAGGGCAAGTATATACAGCTTGCCTACTGTGGGTCAGAGATGAGAAGGAAGTTAACTTCTCATCTTCCCACAGTGGCCACAATACATCGAAAACTTCCGGAGATATCTGGAAGTCACATGAGATCCGAGACCCGAGGTCCGGGCCATCCAGCCGCACTGAGCATCCGGCACAGGGCGTGCACAGGAAGTGCAGCAGCCAGGTGCGGATGTGGGTGCGGGTGCGAGTGCAGGTGTGGATGCAGGTATGGGCTAGGTCAGGGTGTATGCCCTGACACCTGGCTTCCCTGACCGTTGAGCCGTCAATCCAAACAACACATGAAGCGTCTTCCCTCCTATGAGACTGGCAGCAATTCCTGTGTATGCACCCAGGGCCAATTTCCCTTCCATGCCACGGCTCTTGAAGTATTGCCGAATACTGTGAATCACTTGCGACTTCCCTGTCCCACTTTCCCCAGTCAGGAGCATCAGCAATTGTTCTGCATCCTCTCTGCGAATCCTCGCTTCAAGGTGATGTGTTACCATTGCGTACGCACAAAGCTGATCTTCATGTAGGCTTGAGACGTCTACATCATTGGATGCGTTGCTGCTTTCTGTCAGCATTTCAATTGTCTGCCACATAAAATCGTTGCTCCTCTCATGCATTCCATTCAGCGCTTCTTCCAAAGTTGTCACTGCCATTGTTTGTGTGAGCATTCCTTCTCCACTTTCCTCTGCAACATGATTCTGTGCCATCGCCAACGACCATGCATTGAACTGTGCCACGTCTTTGTGCTCAGCTAGTCGTATCGTTTCCTTGCATGACTCCCATGTTATCGTGTCCTCTGGGATGACGTTGCATCACCTTGCAATTTCCACTGCCTGTCTTGCATGCAATACCTCTTCAGTCAGCTTGCATGTGGCAATGGATCGTCGCAATTCCCTTTCATCTCCTTCATCCATGCTTTGCCCCTCAATTCTTGTGTTTCCACCTTCCTCCTCTCTGTCATCTTCTCCATCCTCTTCATCACTTTCCACATTTCCTCCTTCATTGCCTTGCCTTCCACTGAATTGTCTTGCATAGTCTTGGTCTCGATCTGCTGCATCCTTGCACTCGTACCGATATTGCATGTTGGATGCGATGCGTTCCATTCCGGGCTGACTCTCTTCGAATTCAGCATAGGCTCTTTCCCATGTTTGTTCCCTTTGCTTCAGGTCCTCTTTCCCCTGCCATGGCTTCCACATCATGAGCATGCTCACATGATACATGCTGTTCTCCCCTTCCCTCATCCTCCAGGGAAACCAGGCTCCTTTGATGTTGACGACTGTGTTATGGCCTTCTCCTCTTTTTATGCGTTGCTTCACATTGTGGAAAGTGTCAGAGACCATGTTGAGATGAAGGAGTGTCTCCGTGGCGGAGGGCTTCAGCCTCAGCGACTTATGCCAGGAGCGCTGTGCCAAGTAACACGTCTGTGCCCTAACTTACTAAACTGGCAACCAGAACTGAAGGGGGTAAACTCTAGTTGATTTTTATTACTCAGGTGTAACCTATGTACAAGTTGAGTATATATATACAGTTGAAACCGTGATAACCCATAACCCATCATTACCCATAGCCATTTCCGGGAACCAGTATGGTTCCCATTCAAAACCATCCGCTAACCCATAAACCTGTCTTCTCCCATAACCCATAGTGCTGGGGGAAATTTTTATATTGAGAATTGGCCTGTAACCCATAGTAATTGGAGAAAGTGCAGCACAGAAGCTATGTACATATTAAGAAAGAATAGACATGAAACCGCCACATGTGCATTCAGCCCGTAACCCATTGTATTCCTGCTTAAATATGAATGTACATACACATTTCGAAGGTTAATAACAGTCAATATAATGAGAGAATGACAGGGGACAGTTCCGGAAAGAAATTGTGCCTTCAACGCGACAGTGCATGATGCTGAGCCCCCCTCTAATTACTCTCACCTCTCTTGAGAATGGCCTTACTGCTCTTAAGAATAATGCCCAGCCTCTCATAAATGAGCTCAAAGCCAAACTTTCATCAGGGATATCAATCACCGAAGAAGAAGAGGCTTGGTTGGATGGTGATGCAAATTTCATGGACGAGGCACTTCTGGTTGCCAAGCTTCAGCACACAGAGGACTTCATGAGCTCCTTTGACTCCCTTTCAGTTGGCCAGAAAGTGACTGCTCATTGCCTGCAAGTTGCAGGCAGTGCCAATTCAGAATGTGTGGCCAATCTTGTGTTGGGGGTGGAATGTGAATCCAACCTGAACTTGAAGCGTGAGTGCTCAACAACTTGATGGCTAGAGCAGCTGGCATTCAGAAGGCTTCCAGGCTCCCAAAAAGGAATCCCAAATGCAGAGTCATCAACAAAGAAGGGACCGGTCTTCAGCCATAAAGAGACGGCTACTCTCCAGCAACGCATTGAAGTTCTTGATTGGTATCACAGGAATGGAAAGAATCAAACTCGGACTGCCAGTCATTTTGACCCCATCTACCCTAACCTCAAGATCAAGCAGCCCCTCATCTCAGTTTGGCTGAAGAATGAGGCCAAACTTCGCGAGGAATTCCAGAGGTCCGATGTCACTGCAAAGTTCAAGTGGGTCCAACATACAACATTTCCTATGGTTACAGAGATGTTGGAACTGTGGACCATAGCTGCAGGGGAGAAAGGGGTAGTGCTCACAGGAGAGATACTACAAGCTAAATTTAAACAATTTTCTGACCACGCTGGCATCGCTCCCAAGGATCAGCTCAGGATGAGTAATGGTTGGCTCCAATCCATTAAGAGCTGGCTTGGCCTCCGCTTGCATGTGCATCATGGTGAAGCGGGTTCAGCAAGCCCTGAAAATGTCGCTGCAGAGCGAGTACGTCTGCAGGGGCTTTTGTTGGGGTATTCACTCAGCGATATTTTCAATGGTGATGAAATGGGACTTTATTATTCGTAAGTGTTAACCCAGTCTCACTCACTTAATCGCTGATGATTTTCAGCATGCTGCCTGACAAGGGCTTAAGTAAGGGCCCTACACCAGGACTGAAGTACGCTTAACCTACTTTTTTGTTGCCAATGCAACAGGTTCCGAGAGACGTGCCCCCCTTGTCATTGGTAAAGCATTCAAGCCTCGATGCTTCAAGAAGAAGACCGGTCTTGAGCTTGGCTTTGATTATAAGAATAATGCCAAGGCCTGGATGACCTCGACAATCTATGGAACATACCTTAGACAGTGGGACACTGAACTTCGCACTCAAGGACGGCACATTCTCTATCTACATGACAACTTCTCTGGCCATACCACACAAGAAAGCTTGACTAACATACGATGTGAATTTTTCTCACCAAATCTAACGGCCCATGTGCAGCCTATGGATGCTGGGGTCATTTGCTGTTTCAAAGCACATTATCGACGGCAATTCATCAGTCGCGCGATCGATCACTATGATTCCGGACTTACACCAAGCAAGATCTATAGCATCGACCAGCTGGAAGCGATGTGGTTGGCACAGACAGCTTGGATGGAGGTCACACCAGAGACCATCCACCACTGCTGGATGAAGGTTGGGATCCTGCCCTCAAGTTCGAGTGGGTGCCGGGTGGGTGAGGTGTCTGTACCTGTGTCAATGCTCATCAATTCCGGCCTGGAAGACCCAATCATAGCGGCCAATACTTATCTGGAGGAAAGTTTGGACAGTCTCCAGTCAGCTGGTGTCCTCCATAGGAGAAACAGGATGACTATAGCTGAACTGGTAGACAGTCTGTTGGAGATCTTTCACAATGAAGATGTGTCTGATGATGACATCTTCAGTACCGTGACTGAGGCATGGGGAGAAAATGAAAAGGACTTAGCAGGTCAAGGGGCCAATGATGCAGATGACTCCGATGATGGTATGCAAACTATCTCACGTCCAGAAGCTCTTCAAGTGGCACTTCTGCTTCGTGCTTACACCAAGCAAATGGACTCAACTTTTGCGCGGAAAATGGAAGCCATTTTGGCCCAGTTCGGATCTGAAACCTGCCACCAAGCCCAAGGATCACTCCGGAGCAGCACACTTGATCGTTACTTCAAGAAGGTTGCATGACGGTAGACAGTGATGATCGAGTTCAAAATATGTAAATACGGTACAACAAAGAACACCCGTGAGAAACTTGAGGTAGCCCATAACCCGTCATTACCCATACCTAAATCCGGGAATGCAAGGGTATGGGTTATCACGGTTTTAACTGTAGTTACAATGAGGGCAGGCCCGCAAATGGCAGAGCCGAGCAGAGCGGAGCTAATGGGGTTAGACATTATGGGGTTAACAGAATGGTAGGCGATAACCCAGAAACGGAAAGGAGGGATAGGCCCAAAGGTGGGCTTGCAGGGCAAGCGAGTGTATTGCCCAGCAGAGGCGGGAGTGTGCTAGTGGACATCGGAGCTGTCTGGAAGCCTTCGGGGCTCCATACTTAGGGAGGCATAGGTAATAAATTGAAAAGAGGGGGTGGTGACCATCGAGGGGTACCGAGGTGATTGCGGAATACAGGAGCTCTGAGGTTAGTGAAGAAGGAGCAGAGTTAGACTGGAGGGATTGGAGGGAGTGTCAGGGACCGGTCCGGGGTCGAGAGCGTCTGGGTATATCGCCTGGCGCTGAGGGCCCAGTGGGGTATGAAGCGGGCGTGTACAGGGACAGGTCCGGCGCAGGCAAGTGTCCCTGAAGTGGGAATAGTGAGAAGAAGACTGCTTCTCTGGTTCCCACCCCAGGTATGTTTATATACATGGTGCTCAGGTCACATGAGAGTTGCCACGTCGTCCCCATGCACAGCCCCAGCCACCCGGGTATCCCCATGGGGGATCCCGAAGGGATCTGCTGCAGGCGCGCATGCTGGGTGTACCCGGGGGTTGTCCAGGGCATCCGGGGTTGGGTGCGTCATGCATGGGTCACGGGCAGGTTAGTGGTACATCGATCAAGGGAAGTTGTCCATGTAAATAGAAATAGAAAGAATAGAGAATGAGATGGAGAAGAAATAGGAAGAGGGGGAAGTGGAGGGAGGAGGAGATAGGAAGGGGGAGAAGGGGGTAGCAGGTGGAGTGGAGCTGGGTGGAGCCGGGTGGAGCCGGGTGAGGTGGGTGTGCCCTGACAGGGAGTGGAAGTCGATGGCCAGGGATGGATATGACAGGGGCATGAGATGTATAGTAGAAAAGGGAGAATAGTGTCAGGTCACAGTCCATGTGTATAGGGGTCACATGACCCAGGGAGGTCACCATCGTCCTACCCACTGTGAATCATACATATTTGATACTCAGCTGGGTTCTAGGACACCCACCTTACAAATAGATACACTTGCCTATGCAGGGTGTCATATCCATCCATGGCCATCATCCTCCACTACCTCCAGTCCTTCCAGATTACCTCTGCTCCTTCATCACTAACCCCAGAGCCTCATATTCCACAATCACCTCCGACTCCCTCAATGGTCACCACCCCCTCAATCCAATATATTACCTATGCCTCCCTAAGTACAGAGTCCTGAAGGCCTCCAGACAGCTCCGATGTCCGCTAGCACACCCCCACCTCTGCTGGGCAATTCACTTGCTTGCCCTGCAAGCCTACCTTCAGGCCAATCCCTCCTTTCCGTTTCTGGGTTATAGCCCACCACTCTGCTAACCCCGTAACCCAACTTGTCGGTAATATTCAGTTGGCCAACATGTAACTCTGTTAGCTCCACTCTGCTCGGTCCCACCATTCATGGGCCTGCCCTCTATGTAACTATATATACATAACTTGTAGATAGGTTACACCCTAGTGATAAAATCGACTAGAGTTTTCCCTCTTCTAGTTCTCTTTGCCAGTTAGTAAATTAGGGCACAGATGTGTAACTAGGCACAGCACTCCTGGTCTAAGTCGCTGAGGCCAAAGCCCTCCACCATGGGGATGTCTCCTTCATCCCATATCCAGTCTCTGACACAGGGCATGAGATGAGAAGAAGGGTAAAGGTCTCATCTCCCTGCATGGATAAAGGAATGGGTCACATGTCCACAACTATACAGCTCCTAGAGTTGTGTAGTGTGACCTGGAGGGAACATCCAGGTGGCAGTGCCCAGAGTGTGGGAAGATTCTGGGTGAGTTGCTCACCCAGAATCTTCCCACAGTTGGGGCTGTGCGGGTTTCTGGGCAAGCTGCTCACTCAGAAAGTTCCCATGCTATCCCATGCATGTGGATGCACAACACACAGAAGCAACAACATGGCAACAATCAAGGAATGGGAGGAAGGGAGTGGTTGGGGAGTCTGGGGCACCCTAGGGCAGGGTGCTGAACCCTGACACCCCCGTGAAAACACCTTCCTCCGACTTGAGGCCCCACACACAAAATTGTATGTGAGGAACTGCAAGTAACAATTGCAAAAATTCCCACTCCATCTAACCCACCTCCACCACTGCCTGTGTGTAAACACCAATTACATGCAACTCCTCACAGAACAAGTGAGGAGGAATACCAAAGATATATAATCTTTGGGTCAAAATCTATTTTTGTCAGGGCACACACCCTGACTAGCCCGGACCCGGACCTGCACCCGCTTGTGCACTCTGCCCTGCATGCTCCATGTGCCACATGCTCCGGGCCCGGTTCCCACTCTTCATGTGACTTCCTGGTATCCCCGGAAGTTTTTGCCATATTGGGCCACTGTGGGAAAGTGAGAAGTTAACCTTCTTCTCACTTTCTTACCCACAGTAGGCAAGTGTACCTTACTTGCCTTTCTATCTATTACACTTTCTTACCCACAGTAGGTTATGCCTTAGGATAGGCTGTTTACACACAGGGCTGTGGGCTATAGAGGGAGGGGTCATGGGGACCCAGGGTCTGTCCCCTGACAATTTTCAAAACTTTCTCCTTCTTTTCTACTTCCCTCTTGCTGTTTACTTCAAAGTAACAGCCCCACACTCCTGACCCCTTCCTCCTCTTCTTATTTCCCCTTCTCTTCCTAAATGTACACATCACCCACTTTAAAGTGGTGATAACAAACCTTCTTTGGAAAATGTTTCTACCTTGAATTCATTTCCTTTTTTTCTCAACTGTTAGATACAGCAGATTTGGACAATTCCAGACCAGAATTGGAGACTTAGCATGGAAGGACCTTGGCCTCAGCGACTCATGTGGAGCACTGTGCCATTGCTGGTTGTCCTGGGGGAGAATCGGCACATGGACGTTTGGCCAAACCTCTTGAACAGAGAGGTACAGTGCCCCAAAAAACTGTTGCAATGTTTTGTACCTTTGACTTCAAGAGCTTATTAAACAATGGGAAAGGGTTTTAAAATTCTAAATAAATATGTGGAACATGTGTTAGTATCTTGTCCATAACTCTACCAATTATGTAAGCAATATGTCCATTTTTGGTAAAGTTATTCAATTCACAAGGGACCCATGTCATTGCAACGGTTTTTTGGTGTGCTGCCAGAATGGACTAAAACTGGAAATATCATCTGATAGGTCATGTGATATTGTTTAGTATATACACTAGTAAACAAATAAACATTGCTGGAGCATAAATACACATGGATTTTAAGCTGTAATCCCCAATTCTAAAATGTGTCAATTGGCTGCTTTGAAAATTGAACAAGTGCTTTCTCTCATTGATTCTGGCCACAGTGCTCATCAATTACTGCTGTCCACCATTCCACTGTTACCCATCTTTGGTCTAAACATTATCCTGATACTCCTAAGCCCAGTGGTGGTTGCCCATCTAAGCTCTCAGACACCAATATCCATCATGCAATGCATCTTATCAACTCTGGTAAAGCCAACAATGCTGCACAAGTCACCCAAATTCTTCAAAAAGTCACCAGCACCAGCCTCTCAACTGAGGCTGTTCATCTGCAACTAAAGGAGGCTGGTTGGAAAGCAGTGGTGAAGAAGAAGCAGCCCATGCTCAGCAGACATCATAAGATGGAGGGAATGGACTTCACAATCAGCCACAAAGAGTGGACTCTGGAGGATTGGAAGAGAGTGGTGTGGTCTGGTGAGACTAAGGTGAATCACCTGGGGTCAGATGGGAGGAAATGGGTGTGGAAATGGGGGGATGAACCTCTTACAGACAGGCTGGTGCAAGGAACAAGAAAGTTTGGTGGTGGTTTTGTCATGGTTTGGGGATGTATGACATCAGATGGAGTTGGAATGGCATGCAAGATTGATGGGAAGATGGATGCAGAGCTCTACTGCCAAATCCTGGAAGAGGACTTCCAGCAAACCCTCTCATATTATGACAAATACCCAGCCCACATCCTCTTCCAACAGGACAATGACCCAAAACACAGCAGCAAATGGGCCCAGAACTGGTTCAATAACCATGGTATCAGGGTCATGGAGTGGCCCTCCCAGTCCCCAGACCTTAATCCAATCAAACAATTATGGAACCATGCAAAGAGGAAGCTTGGGGAGTATGAAGAACCTCCAAGTGGTGTTCATGAGCTGTGGGATCAGTTTCAGGAGGAGTGGGAGAGGATAGGACCAAGTGTCTGCCAGAATTTAATCAAGAGTATGCCTAGGAGGATTGAGGCACTACTTAGGGCAAAAGGTGGCTATACTAAATACTAGTTAATGTGATTTTCCTTTCTCCAAAATGCACACCAAAAAACCGTTGCAATGACATGGGTCCTTTGGAAAGTGAATAACTTTACCAAAAATGCACACATTTATTAGAGAATTGGTGGAGCTATTGATGAGCTACTAGTGCATTATTTTCATATTTTTATGTAATTTTAGGATCCCTTCCCAGGGTGCAATAAGCTTGTAAAGTGAAAAGTGCAAAACATTGCAACGGTTTTTTGGGGCACTGTAACTCAACCACACTCTCTCAAAACAATGAGAGAATCCAAATACAACTTCAGGCGAATTAAACCAAAGAAACGCTGCGAGGAAGATTCCCCCCAGCGAAAACCCCTCCAAAGGAGAGATCTCCATTGGATAGCGACCCCATGAAGGCAGGGGAGCAAGAGGAGTACCTAGAGAAATGGTACAAAAAGGCCATAAGAATGGCCGAAGTGAGAATACTCACTCCCTACCCAGAGGGAGTGAAGCCTGAAGCCCTAAAAAATGGGCTGGCTTTTCCTGACAAGAAATGGTCAGGGGAGAACGACATGGAATTGTTCTGGCAATGGTTCACAGAACTACTGGGATTCCTTGCCTCACGAGGATGCAAAGGCCCCCAATTTGACGAAGTCCATTTGGACTGCTTGATTTGCGGATTAGGGGGACCCATGTTCGACCTCAGAATAAGACTCTGAGACGAAACCCTCCTGAGAGGAGACAAGGGCATGTTCCTCGAAGTTCTCAACATATTGATGAGAACCTTCATTAAAGCCTCTGCCACGTTGAATGTGACAAAGAAGTACCGCAATGTTAAATACGAAGCGGAAAAAGGCCTAAAACAGTTCTACCTAGAACTGTCTAAAGCAGCATCCCAGATGGTGACGCTGCCAGACCAGGCATCCTTCAATGCCAGGTTCCTAAACTACATTCCCCTTGAATGGAAGAGGGAAATGATTGCTCATGACAGAATCAGAGCTGACTTCTCCTCAAATGAGGAGATGTTAAAAGCAATATCTTGTGTGGACGAGATAATCGATGGGCTGAAGATGTCTTCAGCCTACAAATATATTATACCCGAACAACTACCATGGCAACCATGAGCCGTGGTAGAGCCCTCCCATCAGGAAAGAAGGCTGAAGAGCCAAAATCCAGATGGAAAGAGGATACATCCTCGAAAAACTCGAGGAAAACTGACCAAAAGTCAGTTCCAATTTGCAGCAAATGCGGCAAAATAGGGCAAACGAAAGATTGCCCAAGACACAATGCAACGAGTGACGAAAAACCAAGGCACATAGCCACCATGGAGATCGTGAACACAACAGAAGAAGAGTTGGAAGACTCATCAGATGAAAAACCAGAGAACAACTCTGGTAACTCTGCATCAAGCTTTGAAGTAGAGGACCCATATGAAGGACCTCAATACTCACCCAACTCAGAGGGTGAGGAAGTCAACGTCAGGACCATAAGAATGGGCCTGATGTCAGTTGTCAATTACGATGACATAAATTATAAAATCAAACTGGCTGTAGCACACCAGTCAGAAAACATGGCAGACAAAAAAGTCGCCGAAGCCTTGGTGGAAGCACCAAGAAAAGATGCCTTGGGGAAATACACCAAAGTACCCAAGGAAAACAAGGAGAAAGGGAAGAAGGACCAAAAGTCCATCGAAACCCAGACCCCCTTGTTTGATGCGAAATTCCGCATCTCAAAAGATACCCCCACAAACAGACCGCTCTCAACAAAGAGAACACTGACAGCCCACATAAAAATAGCAGGTGTAAAAGCCTACACGCTATTTTGACAGTGGAGCCAAAATGGATGCTATATCGCTGGACTTCGTCTGCACGGTCCATATCCCAATTCTCCAATTGGAGAACCCAGTCATCCTTCAAATGGGGATGAAAGGAACAAGATCACAGATGCTGTTTGGAACAAACGTGGATGTGGAGATCAACGGCCATGTAGAAAAACCTACTTTGATGTAATCAACATCAATAGATACGACACCATATTTGGCGCCCCCTGGTTAAACAAAAACCAGGTAAGTTTAGACTTCCGGTCCCACAAAGTGAGAACGGTGAACAAGGGCAACATAGATACCCTTGGAGTCAGTGAAGACTGTGCAACGAGATCACACGGATGGAAAACTTGAGCAAGAGCTCAAGAACAACCAAAAAAGAAGCCACCCTGACAGGGAGGTGGGATTAAAACACACCTCAGGGTAATTGAAAGAAAGTACCCTGAAGGTTGGCCCAACCCTAGTCCAGAAGGACTAGAACTTCCAGATGTACCACATCTGGAAGGTCTCTCCATGAACAACCCCGAGTTCGAAATACTCAGGGAGTGGTGGAGAGAGACATTTGAAACCGTAATGGCACCAGTGCCATTAGAAATGCCTCCCTTGAGGGAGGTGAACCATCGAATCCCGTTAAAGGATCTGAACAAGAAATTTCAGGAAAACACCCTGAGATGTCCTGCAGCACTGCAGGAAGCACTAGTGAACAAAATAGATTGCTATGTAAAAGCAGGATGGTGGTATTCCACAAACAGCAACCGAGCATGCCCACTACTGTGTATCTGCAAAGCAGATGGATCTTTGCGCATGGTAATAGACACAAGGAATCGTAACTCAAACACGATCCTCAACGTCACACCAATGCCAGACATGTGACTGATCCAAGATCGATATGTTGGACATGTATGAACAAATATGCATGGATCCAGACAACGTCCATAGGATGACATTCTCTACACCCCACAGGATGTACAACTCGAACATGATGCAGCAAGGAGACTGCAACGCTCCCTGTACTTTCCAGCATGCACTGACCTGGGAACTACGAGGAGAAGTAGGCAGATGCCTACACATCTGGTTTGACGATATATTCACCAGCACAAGCTCAGTGGAAAACCACAATAAAGCATTATTGTGGTTGTTCACTTGCCTCAAGGGGGCAAAGTTCTACATAAGCCGGAAAAAATTCCAGCCATTTGCTCCAATCCTAGACGTTCTAGGAAGCCATGTGGACGAACAAGGCATCCATGCTCAAGTGGATAAAATGGAAAAAATCCGCAACTGGCAAGAGCCAGTAGACCACACAGGAGTCCTAAGATTCCTGGGAATGGTAGAATATCTATTGATATTCATGCCAAACATCAGTGGCTACACAGGACCACTGCAAACAATCTGCTCAAACAAGCAGACATTCAGGTGGACACCACTCCACCAGAAATGCTTTGATGAGATCAAATGTCTAGCATGCAGGGCTCCGATCCTGAAGCCTGTCCAGTGGAATCCACCGGAAAGCCACTCAGAAGAAGAGAGGAGCAAACTCCACATCTGGGTCATAACAGACACATGCCCAGCAGGCATGGGCACACTAATTGGACAAGGCAAAAAGTGGCAGACTTGCTGCCTGGCCACATTCATGTCCAAAAAGTTCACCAACACACAACGTAGGTACTTTGCCTATGAGCTCGAGGCACTGGGTGTCCTCGAAGCACTCATGAGATGGCAAGACAATCTCATGGGAGGCCGTGAATTCACAGTAATCACAGACCACAAAGCTTTGGAATATTTCAAAGCGAAAAACCACAACTCAGGTAGACACCTGAGATGGCAAGCCTTCTTTGCAAGCTTTAATTGCGAAATAAAATACGTGGAAGGCCACAAGAACAAAGTGGCAGATGCACTTTCATGGTACTACGACTCATCAACTGATGAGGATCTGCATTTCGATGACTATGTGTCAGTGGACATCCATCTGGACAAAAATGCAGAAGATACTATCCCTGACAGAATCGAGGAATATGAAGAACTGCTGCTGAGCAGTACCCTGAGTAAAAACTCAGAGAAAAAGAGACTCGCAGCAATATGCACGAGAAATACCCTCTAGGGGGGGAGTGATAACCTAGAGGAAACTCTAGGGGGGAGCACCCAAAACCTGGAAGAAATCATAACTCCAGAAGAGAACCTTCAAAAACAATTTGAAGGAAAAGACCTCATTGAGGCAATAAAATCTGCATACTCGCAAAGCCAGATCCACTGGGAAATCCTAGAGAACCTGGGGAATTTCAAAAACTTCTCCATAAAACATGGGCTGATAACCCGACTTGGAGAAGGAGGAATGACACAAATAATAGTCCTGAAAGGGAATTATGAAAGGAAGTCCATTCGAGGAATAATCCTCGAAAACATCCACGAAACACTTGGACACCTAGGATCCAAGAAAACAGTGGAAACTGTTAGAACTGGGCAAGGGCAGATGATTCTGGAGGGGAACCAGAGACTTAGCAAGGAGGGACCTTGGCCTCAGCGACTCAAGCGGAGCGCTGTGCCATTGCTGTTTGTCCATTTGGTCCTTAATTTCATAGGAGGTGAGCAGGAAGTCTCTAGGGGGCATTTCAGGTCAATTTTAGACTAAGGCCTAAAACAAGTATGTACAGGTGCCAATATATATAATGGAGAGGGCAAAAGCACAAGGAAACAAAGGGGATCCGAATCGGAACAAAGGCATCTGAACGGGAACAAAGGGAAGACAGAAGCGGAGCGGTACTGGAGGTCATAAGACAGAACCTGTGGTACATCCGGGGGGAGGTAAGGAGGGCAAGGGCCAGAGGGGCAGGAGGATGAGGGGAAGTGGGGATGATGACTAACTGGCTAGAATGGGAAGAAGCAGCAGTCCAAATAGGGATGAGGGGAAAACGCGAGGGATACATTACAAGCGGCAAAAGTGCTGAAGGTGATCCATGGAGCTCGGAGGTTGCGGAGCTTACGGAGGTTACAGAGGCGGGGTTGAAAGTCTGAGGGATATTGGCAATGGTGTTTACGTAGTATGAGGTCACCAATGCAATGGACTAAGGCCAAGGTGGAGTCAAAGTCCAAGGTAGGAGCTATGACGGAGGCTTGGAGCGAAGGTACGAGCGGTGTCTGAGTACGAAGTACGGGACAGCAGCGGAAGGTCGTAACTTGGTGGGAGGTCAGCAGAAGAGGACCAGAGGGAAGAGGGAGGAAAGAGGGAAGAGTGGCAGAAAGGAGAGTTGTCAGGTCCAAAGGTGAGTATCGGAGCAGATGGGAGAAGGGTAGGAGGATGATGGAAGGGTGGAGGAGTTGGAGGAGGGTGGCGAGAGGAGTAGGAGGAGGGTGGCATGAGGAGTAGGAGGAGGGTGGCATGAGGAGTGGTGTTTGGTCCAAGGTGAGTATCGGAGCAGATGGAGATAGGACAGGAGAGGGATGGAGGAGTAGAGGTGGCATGGGGGGTGAGAGGAGGTGTGGTGTCAGGACGAACGGACAGTGGTAGGGTAGGACTCCGGAGGTGGTGAAGGAGGAGGTCCGGGAGTCGGGTTGGGATCGGGTATGCACGGATATGACACTGCCCAAACAATCCAGGTGAATAAGAAAAGATGCCTGGACCCGCCTTTGAGAAAAGGCGAGCTGGCATACTTATCCATGGATAAGCTGAACCTACCCAAAGGGAGGGCAGGTAAACTAAAGCCCTTATACATAGGGCCTTACTGTCATATCCATCCCCGGCCATCGACTTCCACTCCCTCCGATCCCTCCGGTCTACCTCCACTCCTTCTTCACTAACCTCGGAGCTCCCGTATTCCGCAATCACCTCGGTACCTGTCAGGGAAATAGCCCTGAACCCCGAGTCACATGTAAATTAGACACATATAGTCACGTGGGTAAGCGGGAACCTCCGGGTAACTGCTTACACACCACCATAAAATACAGATACTGGTATCACTTACGGCCTTGTGTGCTGAGCTACCCAAAGACCTCACACTTTTTTAAGTGTATGAGGTGTGTTTTACAACACAACCCACAACAACTATCTACTCTTAACATCTGACTCGGTAGCACGTATGGTGCCTAAACACGCCCGCAAGGGCAAAGTTGCATCTGCAGCGACACTAAAAAGCAACGAGCGGTTTATTAAGAAACCGCAATCTCCCATCATGGGAGATTCAAACCAAAAGCTGTCATCAGACGATGATGAGGATCAACACGATCCAGCATTAGCAACCACCTCAGGGCTGGCCCCTGAAGGTTTTAGAAACTTATGTGGAGTAAGTGCAGGGCCTAATACCCCCAGAACTCCATGACATACCGATTTAACCCAAACTGGGGAAGACCCCTCACCTCCTCATGAGGTGATCAACTTGCACAATAAACGCGTAAGTGCCAAACGATCAGCCCAAAAAGCTGATTGGATAGAGTCGCAGGAAACTCCAGGGCCCGGCTATCCCCTGGAGTCCCCCCTCACGTGTCAGGGCACACACCCTGACTAGCCTGGACCCGGACCCGCATCCGGACCCACTTCCACCTGCTGCGCTTCCCGCACATGCGCACGCTCCGTGCACCGCATGCTCCACGCACCGCATGCTCCGGGCCCGGTTCCTACCCCTTCATGTGACTTCTGGGTATCCCCGGAAGTTTTGCTGATATTGTGGCCACTGTGGGAAGATGAGAAGTTAGCTTCCTTCTCATCTCCTTACCCACAGTAGGCAAGTGTATATACTTGCCCTTCTTTTATCTCATCTCCTTACCCACAGTAGGATTGTGCCCTGGATAGGGCTGGCCAGACCAGAGGCTGTGGACCATAGGGGAGGGTCATGGGGACCCGGGAGTCGTCCCCTGACATCACGCCCCCAAGTCAAGCCCCAAAGGCAGACAAAGGGAAACAAAGGGAAGAGCCCCCGCGTCGACTATCCGAAAAACTACTGGACTTGTTCCAGGTTCCGTCCGAATGGAGGACGGAAAGCGAAGACCAACTTCTTCTCAGGCTGAAAGCCCGAGAAGGTGCGAAGATATGCCCTGAGAGCAGGAACTCCCAGAGCGTGGAAGCTCCAAAAGAACTTCCGCTGTTTACACTCCCACACACCATGCCAGACAAGGCAAGGTCGCCAACCTCAGAGGAGGTCTCCGAGATAATGAAGAGGAGGCGAACTGAAATGAGGGAGTTCACTGAGGAAGCCTTACGGAAAAGTAAGGAAAAACTAGCGAACAGACCCCTCTATGAAAGGGAAGCACCCTCCGCAACGGCCTTGCCTAAACAAAGTGAGCGTGGAGTGTTCACTCCAAGAACCCATTCTGGAACCCCCAGAAGTGGTAATGTCAACTGGGGAGAGTCCCTGCTTGCCCAAACTTCCTCCTGGAAAACCAGGAATTGCGCATAATAAACGTGATAAACTCAATCCAAAAAAAGATCGAGGAAACGAATCACAATAGTATGGCTCATCTAGAGATAACTCTAGAAAGAATGGCCAACGCAATCGACGCGTTGACTGAAAAAATCAGCGAACAGACAGACTTGCTGAAGGAAATAAATTTCTCACAAAAAAGTGAGGGAACAAATAAACACCCCTGGACCACGATCCAGGACATAAATAGAACTCATGAAAAATTCACGAAAAGAATGACCAGTGAAAGCACACTGGAATATCATCAGCGACTTGACAGAGATGCTAAGGAGATCCTTCTCCCAAGGATAGGAGAAGACGATGCTGAAAGAAGGCATCGCTCAGAGATTAGGAGGAGAATTGGCACGTACCAAAGGTTCGGCCAAACGTCCACTTACAACAGACCTCTCGAACAGAGAGGTAACTCAAACACACCCTCTCAAAACAATGAGAGAATCCAAATACAACTTCAGGCGAATTCGCCTGAAACCAAAGAAACGCTGCAAGGAAGATTTCCCCCAGCAAAAACCCCCCCAAAGGAGAGATCTCCATTGGATAGTGACCCTGTGAAGGCAGGGGAGCAAGAAGAGTACCTGGAGAAATGGTACAAAAAGGCCATAAGAATGGCCGAAGTGAGAATACTCACTCCTTACCCAGAAGGAGTGAAGCCTGAAGCCCTAAAAAATGGGCCAGCATTCCCTGACAAGAAATGGTCAGGGGAGAATGACATGGAATCGTTCTGGCAGTGGTTCACAGAACTACTGGGATTCCTCGCCTCGTGAGGATGCAAAGGTCCTCAATTCGACGAAGTCCACCTGGACTGCTTGATTCGTGGATTGGGGGGGCCCGCGTTCGACCTCGGAATGAGACTCCGAGATGAAACTCTCCTCAGAGGAGACGAGGGCATGTTCCTCGAAGTTCTCAACATATTGATGAGAACTTTCATTAAAGCCTCTGCTGCGCTGAACACGACAAAGAAGTACCGCAATGTGAAATATGAAGCAGAAAAAGGCCTAAAACAGTTCTACCTAGAACTGTCCAAAGCAGCGTCCCAGATGGTGACGCCGCCAGACCAGGCATCCTTCAATGCCAGGTTCCTAAACTACATTCCCCTCGAATGGAAGAGGGAAATGATTGCTCATGATAGAATCAGAGCAGACTTCTCCTCAAATGAGGAGATGTTAAAAGCAATATCTCGTGTAGACGAGATAATTGATGGGCTGAAGATGTCTTCAGCCTACAAATCAGGTTACTATACCCGAACAACTACCATGGCAACCACGAGCCACGGCAGAGCCCTCCCATCAGGAAAGAAGGCTGAAGAGCTGAAACCCAGATGGAAAGAGGACACATCCTCGAAGAACTTGAGGAAAACTGACCAAAAGTCAGTTCCAATTTGCGGCAAATGCGGCAAAATAGGGCAAACGAAAGATTGCCCAAGACACAATGTAACGGGCGATGAAAAACCAAGGTGCATAGCTGCCATGGAGATCGCGACCTCAACGGAAGAAGAGTCAAAAGACTCATCAGATGAGAAACCAGAGAACAACTCTGGTAACTCCGAAGCATCAAGCTTCGAAGTAGAGGACCCATACAAAGGACCTCAATACTCACCCAACTCAGAGGGTGAGGAAATCAACATCAGGACCATAAGGATGGGCCCAATGTCAGTCATCGATCACAATGACATAAACTACAAAATCAAACTGGCTGTAGCACACCAGTTAGAAAACACGGCAGACGAAAAAGTCACTGAAGCCTTGGTAGAAGCACCAAGAAAAGACACCTTGGGGAAATACACCAAAGTACCCAAGGAAAACAAGGACAAAGGGAAGAAGGACCAAAAGTCCATCGAAACCCAGTCCCCCTTGTTTGATGCGAAATTCCGCATCTCAAAAGATGCGGGAAAATACCCCACAAACAGACCGCTCTCAACAAAGAGAACGCTGATGGCTCACATAAAAATAGCAGGCATAAAAGCCTATGCACTATTCGATAGTGGAGCCGAAATGGACGCTTTATCGCCGGACTTTGTCTGTGCGGTCCACATCCCAATTCTCCAATTGGAGAACCCAGTCGTCCTTCAAATGGGGACGAAAGGAACAAGATCACAGATCTTGTTCGGAACAAATGTGGATGTTGAGATCAACGGCCATGTAGAAAAACACTACTTCAATGTAATTAACATTGATAGATACGACGCCATATTCAGCGCCCCCTGGTTAAACAAAAACCAGGCAAGCTTAGACTTCTGGTCCCACAAAGTGAGAATGGTGAACAAGGGCAACATAGACACCCTTGGAATAAGCGAAGACCATGTGACGAGATCACATGGATGGAAAACTTGAGCAAGAGCTCGAGAACAACCAAAAAAGAAGCCACCCTGACAGGGAGGCGGGATTGAAACACACCTCAGGGTAATCAAAAGAAAGTACCCTGAAGGTTGGCCCAATCCTAGTCCGGAAGGACTAGAACTTCCAGATGTACCACATCTGGAAGGCCTCTCCATG
Organism: Cantharellus anzutake; assembly: GCF_015039405.1. NCBI lineage: Eukaryota > Fungi > Basidiomycota > Agaricomycetes > Cantharellales > Hydnaceae > Cantharellus > Cantharellus anzutake. The sequence continues at coordinate 122,595 of NW_024066993.1, read as the reverse complement.
AACAACCCCGAGTTCGAAATACTCAGGGAGTGGTGGAGAGAGAAATTCGAAACCGTAATGGCGCCAGCGCCATTAGAAATGCCTCCCTTGAGGGAAGTGAACCACCAAATCCCGTTGAAGGATCTGAACAAGAAATTTTGGGAAAACACCCCGAGATGTCCTGCAGCACTGCAGGAAGCACTAGCGACCAAAATAGATCGCTATGTAAAAGCAGGATGGTGGTATCCTGTGAATAGTGAGCGAGCATGCCCGCTACTGTGTATCCACAAAGCAGATGGATCTTTGCGCATGGTAATAGATGCGAGGAATCGTAACTCAAACATGATCCTTGACGTTGTTGTGGGGACAACTCCGTGTACCGCAAAAAGTCGGATTCTGCGGAATTTGGTCACCAACACACAGTACATATCCACTAACGCTCCCAATACTCATTCTATCACTATCCAACACTCCATACACTCACTCCATATTTTTCCATATTTTCCCCATCATTCCCGACAACCCCAAGCAAAATTCCCACGCCCAACCATGCCACCAATTTCACCCCCTCTCCAGACCTCCATACCCACACACACAACCCAGCCGTTTTTCCACCCGATAGTGATGCTCTACCACCCTTCTTCACCCCCGGAGCATTTCCCAGAATGGCAATCCCATATCCGGATGGTTCAGCACGGAGTATACTCTCACGCGGTCTTGACAGCACCTGTCAATGGCCACATCTCAAGAAGTACTGCACCAAATGGGACGAATAGGGGCTCGTTGGAAAGCTGGAGACGAGGAGGTTGCTGACGGGAGGATAGGCGGGCGCCGTGGCGAAGCGTTGCGGAGTTAACTTTTACATTTCCCATTTCGGACCCGTTATGATATATCCCCCATTCATTCATATTTCTCTTATTGTTTCTTTGTTCCCAATTGGATATTCATCATTTACGGTTGCCTAACGGCCCGTTTACATTCCCCTAGTCCATTCATTTCATTTCAAACATATAAAAACTAGATAACAGCTTGTACATAACAAGTTAGTATTGAATAGACCCGTGAAGGGACAAGCAGAAGTTGCATCCAAGTGGCAAAGATGCCATCCACGACCCTAACGCCCCCTCTGAGCTAGCTGCTCACGTCTAAGACCCCTCACATCATAATACTCAGCCTTGACGTCCAAGAGAGATGTAGGTGAGTGTTTGTTTGAGGTTTTTGCAGACTCAGTAGCACCCACGGACCAAAACCCGGCCCAACGAACCACACCCACGCACACTACCACCCTCCCCCTTCTCTCTGTCTTGAGTCTAGGCGATAGACCCGTTACAACGTCACACCAATGCCAGACATGCAATTGATCCAAGAATCAGTCGCCAGAGCAACATACTGATCCAAGATCAATATGTCGGACATGTATGAACAAATATGTGTGGATCCAGACGACGTCCATAGGACAACATTTTCTATGCCCCACGGGATGTACAACTTGAACATGATGCAGCAAGGAGACTGCAACGCTCCCTGCACCTTCCAGCATGCACTGACCTGGGAACTACGAGGAGAAGTAGGCAGACGCCTACATGTCTGGTTCAACGATATATTCACCAGCACAAGCTTGTCAGGGCACACACCCTGACTAGCCCGGACCCGGACCCGCATCCAGACCCGCATCCGCCTGCTGCGCTTCCCACATGCGCACATGCTCCGTGCGCCGCATGCTCTGGGCCCAGTTCCTATCCCTTCATGTGACTTCCGGGTATCCCTGGAAGTTTGCTTGATATTGTGGCCACTGTGGGAAGATGAGAAGTTAGCTTCCTTCTCATCTCCTTACCCACAGTAGGCAAGTGTACCTTACCTACTGCTTTATCTATTCATCTCCTTACCCACAGTAGTTGTTGCCCTGGATAGGGCTGTTCATAGGTCAGGCTGTGGACCATAGGGGAGGGTCATGGGGACCCGGGAGTCGTCCCCTGACAAAGCTCGGTGGAAAACCACAATAAAGCATTATTGTGGTTGTTCACTCGCCTGGAGGGGCGAAATTCTACATAAGCTGGAAAAAATTCCAGCCATTTGCCCCAATCCTAGACGTTCTAGGAAGCCATGTGGACGAACAGGGCATCCACGCTCAAGCGGATAAAATGGAAAAAATCCGCAACTGGCGAGAGCCAGTAGACCACACAGGAGTCCTAAGATTCCTGGGAATGGTAGAATATCTATCGATATTCATGCCAAACGTCAGTGGCTACACAGGACCACTGCAAACAATCTGCTCAAACAAGCAGACATTCAGGTGGACACCATTCCACCAGAAATGCTTCGATGAGATTAAACGTCTAGCATGCAGGGCTCCGATCCTGAAGCCCATCCAGTGGAATCCACCGGAAAGCCTCTCAGAAGAAGAGAGGACTAAACTCCATGTCTGGGTCATAACAGACGCATGCCCAGTGGGCATGGGCGCATTAATTGGACAAGGCAAAAAGTGGCAGACTTGCCGCCTGGCCGCATTCATGTCCAAAAAGTTCACAAACACACAACGTAGGTACTTTGCCTACGAACTCGAGGCACTGGGTGTCCTCGAAGCACTCATGAGATGGCAAGATGATCTCATGGGAGGCCGTTAATTCACAGTAATCATGGACCACAAAGCTTTGGAATATTTCAAAGTGAAAAACCACAACTCAGGTAGACACCTGAGATGGCAAGCCTTTTTCGCAAGCTTCAATTGCGAAATAAAATACGTGGAAGGCCACAAGAACAAAGTGGCAGATGCACTCTCACGATACTACGACTCGTCAACGGACGAGGATCTGCATTTCGATGACTATGTGTCGGCAGACATCCACCTGGACAAAAATGCAGAAGATATTATCCCCGACAGAATCGAGGAATACAAAGAACTGCTACTAAGCAGTACCCTGAGTAAAAACTCAGAGAGAAAGAGACTTGCAGCGATACGTGTGAGTAATACCCTAGAGGAAGCTCTAGGGGGGAGTGCCCAAAATCTGGAAGAAATCATAATTCCAGAAGAGAACCTTCGAAAACAATTCAAAGAGAAAGACCTCATTGAGGCAATAAAATCTGGATACTCGAAAAGCCAGATCCACCGGGAAATCCTAGAGAACCCGGGGAACTTCAAAAACTTCTCCGTAAAAGATGAGCTGATAACCCGACTTGGAGAAGGAGGAACGACCCAAATAGTAGGAGAAATCCCGGAATGCTTCACCCACTCCCGACCCCAGAGACACCATGGTCGTCAATAGCTATGGACTTCACAGGTCCATTCCCAACAAGCTTGGGATATGATTGCCTCTGGGTAATCATTTGTAGGTTGACGTCCAATGTCCACCTAATTCCAATAAAGACAACAACGAACGCACTAGAACTAGTATTCATATCTCTTTGTGAAGTTGTAAGACTCCACAGTCTACCACACTCGATCATATCAGATCGAGATTCAAAATTCATGTCAAAATTTTGGCGCGAACTACACCGAATACTCGGTGTGCAGTTGAAATTCACAACTGCATTCCACCCGCAAGGCAACGGCCAAGCGGAAAGAATGATACAAAAAGTAGTACAAATACTACACGCGATGGTTAGACCAGATCAACGCGACTGGGCAGCGAAACTGTCGATGGTGGAATTCATGATCAATGTGAGCTCGAACACATTGACAGGATTTGTCCCATTCGAATTAATCTACGGCCATATGCCAAAGATGTGCCTAACAGCACCACTCTCGGACTACCCGGGAGTAAATGACTTCACCCAAAAAGCGAAGGAAAACCTCATGGCAGCACACGATGCGATAATACACAATCGCGCTGCCCAAACAATCCAGGTGAATAAGAAAAGATGCCCGGACCCGCCTTTGAGAAAAGGCGAGCTTGCATACTTATCCATGGATAAGCTGAACCTACCCAAAGGAAGGGCAGGAAAACTAAAGCCCTTATACATAGGGCCTTACGAAATTCTGGAAACATTTCCAGAGACGTCAAACTACGTCCTTAAGTTGCCACCACAACTTGAACAATGCGGAATCCACCCAAGATTCCATGTATCCCGGCTCGTACCTCACGAGCCGAATGACCAAGAAATCTTCCCAAATAGGGAAGTAAACATATTCTACGATTTTGGGGAAGACCCCGATCACGAAGCAGTAGTTTGCAAAATCTTAAACCATGCGTGGGTTCACAACGAACTCTGGTTTAAGGTCAAATGGGAACTAGGGGACACCACATGGGAACCCCTAGGAAATTGCAACGACCTCGTCCACCTGGACGAGTACCTCACCTTACAAAATGTAAGGGAACCAGAAAAACTCCCTATCAAAGAAGACAGGGAACTCTCGGCATCACTACACCCCCAAAAACGGAGGCAGAGAAAGTAAAGCCGAGGGACGATGGCCCACAGCCAAAAGTGTGGGAAAGTTCTGGGCAAGTAACTCGCCTGGACAGCCACACCATGTACTAGAAATCACATGGGCAAGGCGAGTAACTCGCCTAGACCACGTGAACCACAAACTCACGTGCAAAAAAAGCACACCAGTGCAGTGAATCCCATGCATGCAAGAATGAAAACCCCTCCCACCACCATGAGAAACATAACAATGAAATGTCGTTCTCTGGGGGAGGCAACCCTCGGTTCGATCCAAACAAGCCACCAGACATCGAAATACGACAACCTGGAGAGCAAGGCTCCCCAGAACAACAACAACACCAGGCGCAGATAAGCGCCATGGACTACACGATGCACACAGCACAAATGAGTGCCGTGAACCAACCATCCGCATTGCTAACAGGCACCGCATACCCCCAGCCTCCTCAGAGGGGCTTCCAACCATATGCGGTGCAAACTGCACCGATGGCACAACAAGCACCATTCCAGGGGCAGCATTTGCTGCTGCAGCCCCAGGCATACTCCCCAGGGAACTTCCCTGGCCAGATTAACCCCTGGATTGGCCAATTCAGCCCAGGCCCAACAACACCCCAGCCAAATGCAGGCTGGGAATCAGCCATCGCATCAGCGGTAGCTGCTCAGACAGGTCAGCTCCGCGAGGAGCTGAAAGAAATGAAGTCCCTCATAGGAGGGAGACGAGGGAGCGACAGCGGCTCCTTGTCCAGACCATCCAAACGGGCATGGTCTGATAACTCGAGGGTGTCAGAAGACGCCTGCGGCCATTGCGCCCACTGGAGGCGCGAATACAACAGAGCATGAAGAGATGCTGAGGGCATCTTCGACTCTCTGAAAGACACAGAGAGAGAAGTTGATCTCCAAAAAAGGGAGATTGAATTACTGAAACGCGACCTCAGAGAGGCATGCGCACTGGCAGACCTCGCTGCCAAACCCATCATGATGGGGGCCTCCCAGGGCAGGGGGAGGGGATACGGTTCCGGGCCTCATGAGGCGTGACCCCACATGGGGACTAGCGCATCAAGGGGTGGGGCACCGACTATCCCGCCACCCCGTGGGCAGGCGACCCTGTCCGGGTTGCATAAGGGCCCGCCCTCAGAAGGGCAAACCCATGTCGAGGGGAAGAGGGAGAGTGGTAGGCAACCGATGGCAGACCCTAAAACGGGGACCACTGCCAGAGGTGGCAGGCCGCTGAGTACCTCAGCACCCTATGGGCAAGCTACCCTGCAGGGAAGTGTCCACATGCTATATGAGACCGCTGAACTCAACGAGTTTGGCAAAGTCAAAGCTCCAGTCGACGTAACATTCGACCCCAACTTCCCCATGAGGAGAATAGCGGGGTCAGAAGCGCCACATGACGCCGCATACGCTTGGTGGACAAGCGTGAGTGGGAAAGAATTCGTACACTGGTACAAACAGGCCGAAGCCGCCTTCAAAAGCGGCAAGGTACACAGAACCCTTCACGATAAAGCGAAGGAAACCGAGAAATACTTCTTGGGACTCCCAAGTATTGCAAGACTCGTGGAGGAGTATAATTCCCTGGAGAATAAGGGAAAAATCTCCTGGGAAAGTCTAGGCAAAGCCGCCTATCTAAAGTCCCAGTTCAAACCACTCAGGACTCCTGAGGAACGTGCAAGAACTGTGGAACGGGAAGCGAAAGCTTCCAAATACCGGGAAAGAGATGCAAGTCTCCACGCTGGACAACCAGCCCAACGACCACCCTTCCCCATGGGAAGAACGGTAGACCTACTGTACTCCACACCTGAGCCAAGTAGCTCAGGAACACAACAACCCGCTCCCACCCAGGGAGTGCCACTTCGTCGAGCCCACAGCCCGACGATGTAGCCCAGGCTACGTCATCACATCCGACACAGCAATCAGATGTCCAGATGAACAATCTGGAGGAAAACCCTCCTCCAGGGCAATGACTCCACCCTTGAGACAAGGGAAAGTGACATGGTAATATGCCATCGAGGCGCCCATGAAAACACCTTCCCCCAACTTGAGGCCCCGCACACAATACTGTATGCGAGGAACTGCAAGTAACAATTGCGGAAATCTCCACTCCGCCAAAAGACCCACATCCACCACCACTTGTGTGTAGACACCACTTCCACACGAACCCTCACGGAACAAGTGAGGAACACCAAAGACATACAACCTTTGGGTCGAAATTCATTTTCAACAAACTCCACTATTTTTCTCCCTGCAATACCCATGTATCACCGTTCACTTCAAAGTAACAGCCCACACTCATTTATTCCTTAAACCCTCTCTCTCTCCTTCACTGACACGTATAAAATCGCCCACTTTAAAGTGGCAAAACAAAACACTCATTGATAATTCCAAACTCAATGTAAATCAATTATTAAAACTTTGTTTTATTTCACTATCAACCTTGTATGCATCGCAAATGCAATGCAAGGGGGGAGAATGTCAGGGCAATAGCCCTGAACCCCGAGTCACATGTAAATTAGACACATATAGTCACGTGGGTAAGCGGGAACCTCCGGGTAACTGCTTACACACCACCGTAAAATACACATACTTGTATCACTTATGGCCTTGTGTGCTGAGCTACCCAAAGACCTCACAGTACCCCTCGATGGTCACCACCCCCTCTTTTCAATTTATTACCTACACCTCCCTAAGTATGGAGCCCCAAAGGCTTCCGGACAGCTCCAATGTCCGCTAGCACACTCCCACCTCCGCTGGGCAATACACTTGCTTGCCCTGCAAGCCCACCTTTGGGGCTATCCCTCCTTTCTTTTTCTGGGTTATCGCCTACCATTCCGTTAACCCCGTAACCTGACTCGTCGGTAATATTCAATCGGCTAATGTCTAACCCTGTTAGCTCCACTCCGCTTGGCTCTGCCATTTGCGGGCCCACCCTTGTTGTAACTATATATATACTCAACTTGTACATAGGCTACACCTCAGTAATAAAATCAACTAGAGTTTACCCCCTTCAGTTCTGGTTGCCAGTTTAGTAAGTTAGGGCACGGACGTGTTACTTGGCACAGCGCTCCTGGCATAAGTCGCTGAGGCCAAAGCCCTCTGCCACAGAGACACTCCTTCATCTCAACCTGGTCTCTGACAGCCCCACATAGTGTGAGGACAGGTTAGATGGGGGTTGTTAGAACTGGGCAAGGGCAGACGATTCTGGAGGGGAACCAGAGACTTAGCAAGGAGGGACCTTGGCCTCAGTGACTCATGTGGAGTGCTGTGCCATTGCTGTTTGTCCATTTGGTCCTTAATTTCAGAAGCCTTGAGCAGGAAGTCTCTAGGGGGCATTTCAGGTCAATTTTAGACTGAAGGTCCAAAACGAGTATGTACAAGCGCCTGTATATAATAGGGAGACGAAAGCACAAGGGAAACAAAGGGGGTCTGAATCGGAATGAAGGCGTCCAAATGGGAACAAAGGGATGACAGAAGTGGAGCAGTACCGAAGGTCATAGGTCAGAACTTGTGGTACATCCGAAAGGAGATAGGGAGGGCGAAGCCCAGAGGGGCAGGAGGGTGAGGTGAAGTGGGGATGATGACTAACTGGCTAGAATGGGAAGAAGCAGCAGTCCAAATAAGGATGAGGGAAAAGCGCGAAAGATACATTACAAATGGTGAAAGTGCTGAGTATGATCCATGGAGCTTGGAGGTTGCGGAGCTTACAGAGGTTGCAGAGGCAGGGTTGAAAGTCTGAGGAATGTTGGCAATGGTGTTTATGTAGTATGAGGTCACCAATGCAATGGACTAAAGCTGAGGTGGAGTCAAAGTCTGAGGTAGGAACTATGACAGAGTCTTGGAGCGAAGGTACAAGCAGTGTCCAGGTACAAGGTATGGGACAGCGACGGAAGGTTGTAACTTGGTGGAAGGTTGGCGGAAGAGGGCCAGAGGGAAGAGAGAGGCAAGAGGAAAAGGGAGAGGAGTGGAGGAGAGGAAAGGTGTCAGGTCCAAAGGTGAGTATCGGAGCGGACGGGTGAAGGGTAGGGGAATGACAGAAGGGTGGAGGTGTTGTGAGGAGGAAGCGGAGGAGTGGGAGGAGGAGTAGGAGGAGGGTGGTGAGAGGAGTGGTGTTCGGTCCGAGGTGAGTATCGGAGCAGACAGAGATAGGACAGGAGAAGGATGGAGGAGTGGAGGTGGCATGAGGGGTGAGAGGAGGTGTGGTGTCAGGACCGAAGGTGAATATCGGAACGGACAACAGTAGGGTAGGACTCCAGAGGTGGTGAAGATGGAGGTCCGGGAGTCAGGTTGGGATCGGGTATGCACGGATATGACAGGTTCCCATGTGGTGTCCCCTAGCTCCCATTTAACCTTAAACCAGAGTTCATTGTGAACCCACATGTGGTTTAAGATTTTGCGAACTACTGCTTTGTGATCAGGGTCTTCCCCGAAATCATAGAATATGTTTGCTTCCCTATTTGGGAAGATTTCTTGGTCATTCAGCTCATGAGGTACGAGCCAGGATACGTGGAATCTTGGGTGGATTCCGCATTGTTCAAGTTGTGGTGGCAACTTGAGGACGTAGTTTGACGTCTCTGGAAATGTTTCCAGAATTTCATAAGGCCCTATGTATAAGGGCTTTAGTTTTCCTGCCCTCCCTTTGGGTAAGTTCAGCTTATCCATGGATAAGTATGCAAGCTCGCCTTTTCTCAAAGGCAGGTCCGGGTGTCTTTTCTTATTCACCTGGATTGTTTGAGCAGTGCGATTGTGTATTATCGCGTCATGTGCTGCCATGAGGTTTTCCTTCACCTTTTGGGCAAAGTCATTTACTCCCAGGTAGTCCGAGGGTGGTGCTGTTAGGCACATCTTTGGCATATGGCCATAGATTAATTCGAATGGGGCAAATCCTGTTGATGTGTTTGAGCTTGCATTGATGGCGAATTCTGCCATCAACAGTTTCGCTGCCCAGTCACGTTGATCTGGTCTAACCATTGCACATAGTATTTGTACTACTTTTTGTATCATTCTTTCCGCTTGGCTGTTGCCTTGTGGGTGGAATGCAGTTGTGAATTTCAACTGCACACCGAGTATTTGGTGTAGTTCATGCCAAAATTTTGACGTGAATTTCGAGTCTCGATCTGATATGATCAAGTGTGGTAGACTGTGGAGTCTTACAACTTCATGAAGAAATACGAACACTAGTTCTAATGTGTTCATTGTTGTTTATTGGAATTAGGTGGACGTTGGATGTCAACCTGCAAATGATTACCCAGAGGTAATCATATCCCAAGCTTGTTGGGAATGGACCTGTGAAGTCCATGGCTATTGATGACCATGGTGTTTCTGGGGTCAGGAGTGGGTGAAGCAGTCCGGGATTTCTCCTGGTGCTTTTCTTTGTTGTTTGACAAGTTCCGCAAGACCTGCAGAACTTGTGGGTATCCTTCCTCATCGACTTCCACCAGAAGTATTGACGGAGGGTGTTACAAAAATGGGGCCGGAAGCGCCCATTTTCGTCCGTTCTGGCACAGGAATAGGGAAGGGGGTTGGACATAATGGTTTACAGGTGGTTTCTGTCATATCCGTGCATACCCGACCCTGACCCGACTTCCGGACCCCCACCCCCTTCACCTCCGGAGTCATAACCTACCGCTGCCGTTCCAATACTCACCTTCGGTCCTGGCAACACACCTCCTCCTTACCTCTCGCCACCCTCCTACTACTCCGCTCCCCCTTCACAACACCTCCACCCTCCCATTATCCTCCTACGCTTCCCCCGTCCGCTCCGATACTCACCTTCGGACCTGACTACTCTCCTTTCCGCCACTCCTTCTCCCCTTACCTGTCCCCTCTCTCCTCCCTCCGTTACTCCTCCGCCACCCTTCCGCCAAGTTACGACCTTCCACCACTGTTCCGTACTTCGCACTCGGACACCGCTCGTACCTTACTCCGAGCCTCCATCATAGTCCCTACCTTGGACTTTGACTCCACCTCGGTCTTAGTCCATTGCATTGGTGACCTCATACTATGTAAACACCATTGCCAATATTCCTCGGACTTTCAACCCCGCCTCCGTAACCTCTGTAAGCTCCGCAATCCCTGAGCTTCACGGACCGCCTTCGGCACTCTCGCCGCCTGTAATGTATTTCTCGCGTTTTCCCTTCATCCCTATTTGGACTACTGCTTCTTTCTATTCTAGCCAGTTAGTCATCATCCCCACTTCCCCTCATCCTCCTGCCCCTCTGGGCCTTGCCCCCCCTACCTCCTTTCGGATGTATCACAGGTCCTGCCTTATGACCTTCGGTACCTATCTGCTCCTTCTACCCTTTGTTCCCGTTCGGACGTCTTCGCTCCAATTCGGTTACCCTTTGTTTTCCTTGTGCTTTTGCCCCTTCCATTATATATGTCGGCGCTTGTACATACTCGTTTTGGTTTAGTCCGAAATCGACGTGAATTCCCCCAAGAGACTTTCCCTCTGCTAGATCCGAAATTAGGGACCCCTAGGACAACCAGCAATGGCACAGCGCTCCGCATGAGTCGCTGAGGCCGAGGTCCTTCCACGATAAGTCTCCGATTCCATTCCGGAGTCGTCCGAGTCCGCCCATTCTAACAGTTTCACAGATGGTTTGACATGTGGTGTAACAGAAGTTAGCACAGCGGGTTTTTGGTTAATTGTTGATTGGTTAAACTCTATTACTATACAAATCATGTGATACAGAACCCATAAGAGTCTAAAATGGGAAATTCCCATTTCCATAACAGAGGGTTTCCACTGTTTTTTTGGATCCTAAGTGTCCAAGTGTTTCGTGGATGTTTTCAAGGAATATTCCTCAAATGGACTTCCTTTTGTAGTTCCCTTTCGGGACTACTATTTGGGTCATTCCTCCTTCTCCAAGTCGGGTTATCAGCCCATCTTTTATGGAGAAGTTTTTGAAATTCCCCGGGTTCTCTAGGATTTCCCGGTGGATCTGGCTTTGTGAGTATCCAGATTTTATTGCCTCAATGAGGTCTTTTCCTTCAAATTGTTTTCGAAGGTTCTCTTCTGGAATTATGATGTCTTCCAGGTTTTGGGTGCTCCCCCCTTAGAGTTTCCTCTAGGTTATTGCTCCCCCTAGAGCTTCCTCTAGGGTATTTCTCATGTGTATTGCTGCGAGTCTCTTTTTCTCTGAGTTTTTACTCAGGGTACTGCTTAGCAGCAGTTCTTTGTATTCCTCAATTCTGTCAGGGATAGTATCTTCTGCATTTTTGTCCAGATGGATGTCCACTGACACATAGTCATCGAAATGCAGATCCTTGTCAGTTGACGAGTCGTAGTACCGTGAGAGTGCGTCTGCCACTTTGTTCTTGTGGCCTTCCACGTATTTTATTTTGCAATTAAAGCTTGCGAAGAAGGCTTGCCATCTCAGGTGTCTACCTTAGTTGTGGTTTTTCGCTTTGAAATATTCCAAAGCTTTGTGGTCCATGATTACTGTGAATTCACGGCCTCCCATGAAATCATCTTGCCATCCCATGAGTGCTTCGAGGATGCCCAGTGCCTCGAGCTCATAGGCGAAGTACCTACGTTGTGTGTTGGTGAACTTTTTGGACATGAGTGCGGCCGGGCAGCAAGTCTGCCACTTTTTGCCTTGTCCAATTAGTGCACCCATGCCTGCTGGGCATGTGTCTGTTATGACCCAGACATGGAGTTTGGTCCTCTCTTCTTCTGAGAGGCTTCCCGGTGGATTCCACTGGACAGGCTTCAGGATTGGACCCCTGCATGCTAGATGTTTGATCTCGTCAAAGCATTTCTGGTGGAGTGGTGTCCACCTGAATGTCTGCTTGTTTGAGCAGATTTTTTGCAGTGGTCCTGTGTAGCCACTGATGTTTGGCATGAATATCAATAGATATTCTACCATTCCCAGGAATCTTAGGACTCCTGTGTGGTCTACTGGCTCTCGCCAGTTGCGGATTTTTTCCATTTTATCTGCTTGAGCATGGATGCCTTGTTCATCCATGCGGTGAAGGAGCGGAGCTGGATCACCTTATGTAACCAGTTTCCTATGTCCAATAACGATATTAGAGTTTGTGCTGATTTGCGTACTGACCATGTTTTGGTTGCCAAATATATAATTGTTCACTGTCTAAACAACAATAAACACCCCCCAACAATCTCACCTGACGTATAGATCGTCTATGGATAAAATTCTATACTGACTTTACTATGATTTCTAGTCAATATTACACCTAGATATACCACTTTTCAGTAGGACATGATTTTCCTGATAATTTACTGAAGAAAAACTACTAATAAAATAATTCCGCAATAAATGTTACTCAATACAGGAGTGACTAAACTGCTCTTTCTATCGCTTAGAGTGCGTGCTAGTTATCTAGCAGGTTCAGGATCGCTCACTTTTCTCCTGTGGTGTGATAACCAAATATTACTGAGAGATTATTCAATTAAGAAGTCCCTCCACTAAATTCTCACTAATTCTCACTATGACACTTTTGTTCAGCTGTGTCTAACTGACCCTAACTCACGCTTAGAGTGATGTGTTAGTTTTTATATTAGCTAACAACTAATATTTGCTTTTATCTTTTGGAGCAAATGAACCAACCACTGGTGAGGAGAATTAAACTTTTATTTCTACCTGAGGTTTGAGAGGGGGCAGAAGCGGTGGCCTTTTATGCTTTTGAGAGGCCTCTCTACTCCCACGCCTCGCACTAGTTACATGTGCTACATTTGTATTATAGATAGTTCTAGAATGATATAGGGGCTTGGGCTGTGTAAGCTTAATAATGGACTTAGGACATGACTCAGCAATAAGTAATTCAGTTCTTTGTCTTTTGGGCCGATCTTAGCGGTGTCTTGTAGCGCTAAAGCTATGCTCTACACCGCCTTAATTACGAACGGTTATCTTTAGAAATGACTTGGCTATAAAGGAACTTTCTAGACTGTTCTCTAATTCACCCCTTTTTGTGAAGCCACATCATTACTAATGTTCTAGAGCTTTCCCAATTAATTAACTGATCCGCGGACTTCTGAATCACTTTATGCTTATGATCCGAGATCCAGATCATCAATCATTCCTTTGTTCCGATTTATTTGAGCTTGAAATCAAAAAGTTTTGATGAATCATGGGAAAATATACAAGATCCGGTTTTTTAGCATTTTCTCCTCTTCTGATGCGATCAAAAACTGTCCGCCCGCGTCGGGGAATACTCTGTCATATGGTATTTGGTCCGCCAGACTTCCGGGCGCCAATATATTTCCCTTGAGTCACATTACTTTTTATAAGAATTAGCAAATAAATATATATGAATTATAAGGTGTTTCGCCGTTTGAGCGATATCTCCGTCAGTTTTGAAGCTTTTAGAATGAAACAAAACCGCGGATAAAGTTTAGAAACAGCCCTTTTAGATGGTACAAAGATTACAGTCAAAGGTTTACTGGTTCCCGAGATATTTACATTTCTTTTCCAATGTTCCTTCTTATTCTGCCGTCTATGTGCTATTTTCTTGTTGTAGGGATATATTCTTTGAATATTACACCTATGCCAGGTTCTAGGCATGCTTGTAGTAGATTAAATCTCATGCTACATGGGTGTAGATAATTTATAATGATCTTCTAATGTCTGTCCAGTCTCATAAAGATCATGAGATCTGTTAAACATCTGAACTTGTCACCTGTTTGTTGACTATGCTGATAGATCATTGTTTTATTCTTTGAATATTATTTCTCCTGCAGCGGAATGGTAGGCAATAACCCAGAAACAGAAAGGAGGGATAGGCTCGAAGGTGGGCTTGCAGGGCAAGCAAGTGAATTGCCCAGTGGAGGTGGGAGTGTGCTAGTGGATGTCAGAGCTGTCTGGAAACCTTTGGGGCTCTGTACTTAGGGAGGTGTAGGTAATATATTGAAAAGAGGGGGTGGTGACCATCGAGGGAAGCGGAGGTGGTTGCAGAATATGGGAGCTCCAAGGTTAGTGAAGAATGAGCGGAGGTAGTCCGGAGAGTTTGGAGGTAGTGGAAGTCATTGGCTGAGTATGGATATGACATGCACCCGATCTATCCCCTCATTCTCAACCACCATCCCCTTTCTTTGAATCTCACCTAAGTGGCTGTCATGATGAAATGACAGCACAGTCTCTGAGAGGGGAGGAACAATATGAAGTGGAAGAGCTCAATGTGTCGGGAACTTCAGCTCGCTATGATGCTTTGACAACAGGATATAATTACAGCAAAGAATTGATTACATGCTCTGGTGATCCGTTTGGGGTTCATGCTGGGGTAGACGACCTGGATGTAGATTCTTGAAGGGGTACTTCACCTCTTCCTGTGGCTTCACACCCACTGCCCATCTCTTCGGTGCCGATGATTCCTCTCACATATTCTGTCTCAGTACCGGATGGGACAGATGAGAATTCCCCTGATCCATTTCAAATCCCATCATCATCATCCACCACTCTTCCCTATTCATTGACGCATGCTTGGGCACCGATTCAAATATTGTACCTCTTGGCTATCTGGCTACATGCATATCACCATGTGTCCTTTCGTGTAATCAGGGCAATTCTATCTGTTGTTCGCCTTATCATCGCCTTTCTCACCAATTCTGATACCAACGAGGGCATCCTTTCGGCCATGACACTGACCACTGTCCACTCACATATGGAAGTAGAGCCAGATGGACTTCCAGATCCTTCCTGTTTGCCCTGTCTGCCAAGAAGTTTATCCTGCTCTCGTTTCGACCCCTGACTTCTGTCCTGAATGTGCTAAAAATGAGGAGTCTACTTGTCTGTTTGACGATGCTCAAGGGTTCCAAAACTCCAGGCACTGTTGTGGTCTGTCAAAACAATGTGAGCCCAGGCGGCGCTTTGCATTCAAATCCATCAGCCATCAACTGGAAGAGCTACTTGTGCAACCCAGCATGGAGGAGCTTCTTGATGAGTGGTGCAGGTTACCCAATCGACACCCAGAACAGGGTTTATATCAGGATATATTCAACAGCCAGGTTGCACGCTCGACACTAGGCCCTGATGGCCAACCTTTTTTTCGGAATGACCCTGAAGATCACTTATGTGGCCCGAACAGTGAGCTGCGCATTGGGCTTACTCTAGGTGCTGATTGGTGAGCGATGTGTTGAGTGATGTTGGCACATAACCCTCACATGTTTGATGTCAGGTTCTCGTACCATTGCTCTCTCCAGGCCGCATCTCACTCCTCTGGGCCAATGTCCTTGTGCATAGCCAACCTCCCTCCAATGTTCAAGTCAGTGGATGGTGGGTTTCTCTAGGTGGATTATGCTAATGTCTCCCATAGATACAAAACATCCAACCTCCTCCTCACTGGCATTATCCTGGGGCCAAAGGAGCCTTCACCTGACCAGGTCCAGAGGTACATGTGACCTCTCGTCAATGATCTGTTGAGACTGTGGGAGGATGGAATCATTGTGAAGATGCCACAGAACCCCAACGGTCGAAGGCTTCGGGTGGCCCTTCTATGTGTCATCTGTGATGCGCTGGCAGCACACAAACTGGGAGGCTTTGGATCTCATTGCCATACCTTGTTTTGTATGTGGTGTTGGGTGAACCTGTCCAGGAAGCAGGGCCCGGTGGCACTCACAATGGATGGTATGGCATTCCTCAGTTGCGTCTTACTTTTCTCACTTAATGGACTTTTGGTTAGGATTTCCTCCATGGACTGACACTGAATATCGATGGCTCGGAGATATTTATCGCAACCTTCACACCAAAGCCCAAAGGGAGAAACACGTGAAACAGCACTCCAATTGTTGGTGTGAACTAGCCCAACTCCCCTACTTTGATCTTTGTAGGATGATAGTGCTCGATCCAATGCACAACCTCATCTTAGGTGCAGTCCCATGTGCCACTTTAACTCTGCCATTTGCTGCTCATCAATCACTCAGGTCTCAGCAAAAATCACTTTTACCACATGTGGGTGTCCCTCGGCATCCTGCACCCAAAACACGAACTCAACCTCCTCCATGAATTGTTGTCAAACATGTGTCCCTTCTTTCCACTTGTGCCATCCACACTGAGTGCCATTAGTTCACTGTACTGGGTCACTTGGCAACACTCCCAACGGCAGTCGGGGAGCCAGCTGGTGGCTCCCTGACAGCCGATCAGTGGCTGCTGATGGCAACGATTTTTGGGCCCATCACTGTAAGTTAATTGGGTTGGGCCAGTATTAAGACAGACTAAACTCTCTTTGTTAAATACCAATCATTTGGGAGGCATATCTACCATCAGATGCTGTCCACACACAGGAAGAGCAGGAGTGTCAGGGCCTGGCCTCGGACTCAGAGGCTCCCTGACCTCAGCCCCCATCTGACCTGTCCTCACACTATGCAGGGCATGAGATGTATAGTAAAAGAAAGGGAATATATACACTTGCCTATGCGGGGCATGAGATGAGAAGAAGTGTAAAGGTCTCATCTCCCCGCATGGTTGCTATATAAAGGAATGGGTCACATGCCCACAACTATATGGCTCCTAGAGTTGTGTAGTGTGACCTGGAGGGAACATCCAGGTGCCAGTGCCCAGTAAGTGTGGGAACATTCTGGGCAAGCTGCTCACTCAGAAAGTTCCCACACTATCCTGTGCACATGGATACACAACACAGAAAGGCAACAACAAGGCAACAATGAAGGAATGGAAGGAAGGGATTGGTTGGGGAGTCTGGGGCACCCTAGGGCAGGGTGCTGAACCCTGACAAGGAGAAGATGATACAGGAATGTATACAAAAAAAGGAACAGGAGAAGAAAGAGGTGAAGGAGCGACATGCACAAGAGAAGCTGGCTTCGGGTATTAATCAATCAGTACATCAATCAACAGTCCTACTGCTACTGTCAAAAACCCGAGATGGAAGGGGGTAAATGTGTGAGTCCGAATGCAGGCAGGGCTCAACTAGAGGGGGGTCTGAGGGCTCCGGTAGTGAACCGAAGCTTCTCAGGGAGCCTGTTTCTGCTGGATGGTACAAGAGGCTCTAAGAAGGACATGGCCTCAGCGACTCGGAGGGAGCGCTGTGCCTCCATTACATCTCAGTTAGTCCTTGTATTTCTTATGTCTGAGGTATCTTGTAGAATGGGAGCGGGATTCACTCAGAGGGACTTTGGGTGGCATTTTAGTCAAGATTAGAACTGAGGAACTACAGGTTCTAATCTACGGGTATGATACCGAGAGGTACCAAAAGGTCCCGAACGATATTTAAAACGGGGAACCGAGGTGTTGGGCCAAGGAGGGTGGAGTTGGAGGCCGGAAAATGAATGGGGAAGACAAATGGGTAAAGGGGGTTAGCCGACTGAATGAAAGGAAGAAGGTAGTCGTGCTAAGAATAGAAGGTGACTAATAAGTGATAATGTGAGGGAGATCACCGAAGGATGCGGGTAGCTCCGAAAGTGGAGTTGCGTATCCAAAGGATGTTAGGTGACTCAAATAAATGAAATGGGTGGAGGAGAGGTTTAAGGGCATGTCACAGGATGTTGGAGGTCCGTCGGGATATTGGAGCAAATCCGGGGTCTCCAAATGTTCCGACTCGGGATCGAGCTTCCGGGATGGGAGTGGCCAAGGTTTGGTGTGCCGCAACCAGACCGGAGCTGAGACAGTCAGGAGGGAAGGTGACTTGGGGAGTGGGGAGGCATGGTGTAGGGGATGGTGAAGTTGTTAGGAAGGTGTGGTGTGGTGGGAGTGCACGGGGTCGGGATTCCAGGATATGACAGCTACACTGTCTTGGGATGCTCTTAAACTCAGATCCTCACAGGCCCCCATGGATGACAATGCTTCAAGGGGCCACGAGGCTCCGAGACCACCACCACCACCACCAAAGAAGAGGAAACTGATGAAGAAGAGAATGACTACTGGTGGCAGTCTCAATCTCAACAATGGGATGGCTAAGCTTCACCCAGATGAGCCCATGAATTTTTTCCACCTCACAATGGCACTCAAGTGTTGGCTATCCCATACGATAACTGAAGAGCAGATTGCAATGGGTGAGGGCCATATGCTACAGTATCTCAAGGGCATGTTTGAGGTGGGTTTGCATTAAAGTTCGATCTCTCCACTGACCTGCTGCCATCAGATTTTTGGCCCTGACATGATCAAACCCAATCACCACTATGCAGTCCATACTGCTGAATTCATCTGGGACTTTGGCCCCATCTATGGCTTCTGGACATTCCTATTCGAGTGTCTGAACAAGGTCCTCAAAAGCTACAAATCCAATAATCATGGTGGCAGGCAAATCAAGGCATCCTTTTTCCGTGAATTCCACCATACCATTCACATCTCTCAAATTGTGCATGGTTAATTACATTTTGATGGTCCCCCTTCTTGATTCACCTTAGTACAGATTAGCCAGGCATTGTCGACTTCCAATCTGCTGGACAAGGCAGCAGCCTCTTGCCTGATGAATGCCTCGACAGATGAACAGGGTACAGTCCAAGCTCTGGCACGAGAGCTTGATATGGGCCTTGCAGATGGTATGCCCTCTCATTGTATATAATTCAGAATTCTAAGCATGCACTCTCAGAAACATTCCCCCTCAACCAGATCAGCTTAGGCCCGGCACCGCAGAAGAAGTACGATCTGATGCTTGCTGATTCCATTGTAATAATAGGTCATCTGCAGCGTTGCCATCCAGGCCTTAGGCTGCATCAATACACTGCTGTCAACCCTCACCCAGACAGCATACCACTACCCACGTCCTGCTGGATGCACCACTATGTTGTGGTGAACTCACACATTGTCATATCCATACATGGCCATTGACTTCCACTACCTCCAAACTCTCCGGACTACCTCTGCTCCCTCTTCACTAACCTTGGAGCTCCCATATTCTGCAATCACCTCTGCTTCCCTCGATGGTCACCACCCCCTCTTTTCAATATATTACCTATGCCTCCCTAAGTATGGAGCCCCAAAGGCTTCCGGACAGCTCCGATGTCCGCTAGCGCACTCCTGCCTCCACTGGGCAATTCACTTGCAAGCCCTGCAAGCCCACCTTCGGGCCTATCCCTCCTTTCCATTTCTGGGTTATTGCCTACCATTCCGTTAACCCCATAACCCAACTTGTCGGTAATATTCAATTGGCTAATGTTTAACTCCGTTAGCTCCGCTCCACTTGGCCCTGCCATTTACAGGCCCACCCTCGTTGTAACTATATATACTCAACTTGTACATAGGTTGCACCTCAGTAATAAAATCGACTAGAGTTGACCCCCTTTAGTTCTCGTTGCCAGTCAGTAAGTTAGGGCATGGATGTGTAACTTGGCACAGCGCTCCTGGGATAAGTCGCTGAGGCCAAAGCCCTCTGCCATGGAGACATTCCTTTGTCTCGATCTGGTCTCTGACACACATATCCTCTCATTCAACGAGAATCTCGGTATGGGAGCAATGCAAATGGCATTTGGCATGGTCAAATGGTTTCACCCTTACATGCCAAAACATGACACAGTGTGGGCCCCTTTGTAAGAGCATTGCCATACTTATGGTCGATACACTGATGTGCAGTACATGCTTCTGGACAGTGCCCAAGACTCTCACATCCGGGTTTGGGAAGCCGACAAATGGTGGAATAATGGAAGTGTTTCCATCATTGCTCTGGATTCCATTCAGAGTCATCTTGCAAGGCTCACGATGGCAGTTCAAGGCACATGGGTATGGGTAACTGTCATATCCATACAATCCCGACCTCCGCTCCGGGCTCCCGGAACTCCGAACCTGACTTCCGGGGTCCTACTTCCCTTCCGTCACCTCCTCCTTGCTGACTCCCAAGAGGCTATCCCACCTCCGGCTCTGACACCACCTTCAGTCCGACTCCGGAACATTCCGGGTCCGACCCCAACCTCGACACCTTCCAGGCAAGTACGCAACACCTATGCTCCTGACTCCGGGCCTCCGCTCCGGAATCCCGTTCGCGTCCCCGCCTCCGGAACCTCCGGTCTTAGCTCCGACCTCGGACTTTGACCCCACCTCCGCTTATACCCATTGTATTGGTTAGCTCATTCCATTTAATTATGTTTGCCAATATTCCGGAGTTTAACTTCCGAGTTCAGACTTTCCGGACTTACCTCGGACCTTGCAACTATTGCATTGTCCTATTCAATACCGCTATTCTCCCTCATTCCTATTTGGGCTGCTGCTTCCTTTCTATTCACTCAGCTAGCCATTCCCCACTCCCAACCTCCTTCCTTCCTCCTTGGGCCTTGGCCCTTCATTCCTCCTTTGGGAAACACCATTGAGTCAAACCCTTGACCCTCGGTGTTGTTCCTCTTTCCATCTCCCTTTGTCTCCTTTCATCCTACCCTTGTTCCTTTTGATTCCAGACCCCTCCTTATATACAATGTACCTAGTAACTTGTAACCTCAGTCCGAAATCAACCTGAATTCCCCCAAGAGACTTTCCCTCTGCTAGATCCGAAATTAGGGACC
Source organism: Cantharellus anzutake (assembly GCF_015039405.1). Lineage (NCBI taxonomy): Eukaryota > Fungi > Basidiomycota > Agaricomycetes > Cantharellales > Hydnaceae > Cantharellus > Cantharellus anzutake. The sequence continues at coordinate 101,840 of NW_024066993.1, read as the reverse complement.
CCTAGGACAACCAGCAATGGCACAGTGCTCTGCCTGAGTCGCTGAGGCCAAGGTCCTTCCACGCTAAGTCTCCGATTCCATTCCGGAGTCATCCGAATCCACACATTCTAACAGTAACTCTTACTATTGATGCCATATGTAGTTGATCATCATTCTCGATGACCCCCACTGAGATTCTTACAACATGGCAGAATGGAGACAGGATCTAACTTTGATGTTGAGAGAATCCCCTTGCTGTAATATCTAGGACACTCTCTGTGTATCCAAATGTATGAACATCCTAACCCAAAATAATAAATATTATTATCTCATGGTTGTACATATTATGTTATTTTGTTTAGCATTGTTGGTACATGTTTACTTTGTTCCAATCGTGCAACCATGTTGGACCTTTGCTAGCTAGATCTCAGGCATTGTTAGAGACCGGAGTTGTCAGAGACCAGATTCGAGATGAAGGAATGTCTCCATAACGGAGGGCTTCGGCCTCAGTGACTTCTGCCAACACGTCCGTGCCCTAACTTACTGACTGGCAATTAGAACCTAGGGGGGGTAACTCTAGTTGATTTTTCTACTGGGGCGTAACCTATGTACAAGTGGGATATATATATGGTTACAGCGGAGACGGTTCCGCAATTGGCGGAGCCGAACGGAGCGGAGCTAACGGGGTTTAAACATTAGCCGACTGAATATTACTGACGAGTCGGTTCACGGGGTTAGCGGAAAGGCAGGCGATAACCCAGAAATGGAAAGGAGGGATAGGCCCAAAGGTGGGCTCTGCAGGGCAGGTGAGTGTATTACCCAGCGGAGGCGGGGGTGCGCTAGCGGACGTCGGAGCTGTCCGGAAGTCTTCGGGGCTCCATACTTAGGGAGGCGTAGGTAATAAATTGAAATGAGGGGGTGGTGACCATCGAGGGGCGCCGAGAGGATTGCGGAATATGGGGGCTCCGAGGTTAGCGAGGGAGGAGCGGAGTTGGAACGGAGGGATCGGAGGGACCGGAAGTCGATGGCCAGGGATGGATATGACAGGAGTGAGACGAAGGAGTTGTCTTCATGGTGGAGGGCTTCAGCCTCAGCAACTCAGGCCAGGAGTGCTGTGCCAAGTTACACATCTGTGCCCTAATTTACTTACTGGCAATGAGAACTAAAAAGGGGGATCAACTCTAGTCAATTTTATCACTAGGGTGTAACCTATCTACAAGTTATGTATATATAGTTACAGCGAGGGTGGGCCCATGAATAGTGGGACCAAGCGGAGCAGAGCTAATGGGGATAGATGTTAGCCAACTGAATATTACCGACAAGTCGGGTTGCGGGTTTAGTGGAATGATGGGTTATAACCCACAAGCGGAAAGGAGGGATAGGCCCGAAGGTAGACTTGCAGGGCAAGCAAGTGAATTGCCCAGCAGAGGTGGGAATGTGCTAGCAGACGTCGGAGCTGTCTGGAGAGCTTCGGGGCTCTGTACTTAGGGAGGCATAGGTAATATATTGAATTGGAGAGGTGGTGACCATCAGGGGGGTCGGAGGTGATTACAGAAACCGGAGGCTCTGAGGTTAGTGGCAGAGGAGCGGAGGTAGTCTGGAAGGATTGGAGGTAGTGGAAGATGATGCCTGTGGAGGGATATGACAGGCATCCCTTGTGTTGTCAGCCTCATTATCCTTGCCTTCATTATCCACCCCTTCATCTTCGTTGTCACCCTCATATGCTATAGATTCTGCTTCAAACCTTTTGAGTGCTGTGAGATCCTCAGCCATTAGGGGGCCTCACAGTTGATTAAAGTGGAGCTAAACTGGGTTCTGAAGTGGTTCAAAATTGACCTAAATTCCACCCCAAGTGGGGCCTCAGTTTAGAGCGAGTTTAGGTCGAGTTTAGGTCACTTCAAGGGCGCTCACAGTTAGAGCGGTTCTAAAGTGTGTCCAAAGTAGCTCAGGCCTGGATCTCATAAGTCCGTTCCATTCTGTGTCTTGCAATCACTATACATCCGAATGCCATCTACTTCCGACTGCCAGCTCCTCATACATGTGGTGTGCTCTGTTGGAGGAACAACCTCAGAGCATATTTACATTGAACACATTACATAGAATCAATTGCCATCCCAACTGAGTCAAGCCTTTGAACTGGTTCTTTTGATGAAGACTTGGGCGAACGGGAGCATGAAGTCGAGCTAGAGCATGATGTTGTTTATATAGGTGTAATGTACAATCCATTCAACAAAGGAAACAGTGAACGTGAAACTAGTGCCTCTGACGCTTTGGCTGAAGCTGCCCCCTCCCCCTTCGTCCTTGTGTCACATCTGCCATGACAACATGCAGCCCTCCAGCATGCTCTGTGAATACATGCATGTCACCATCAACAACGCCAATGTCTAAAATTAAGGATCCACTCTTGAGTTCTAGTTCGGACACTGATGACAACAGTGACAACAATATCCATGTCGAGCAGCAGCAGCAGCATGGTGAAGGGAATGGACAGGTGACCTAGGTAGCAAACTGTACAGTTAGTGTTAACGTGGACTTACTCAGTTTTAAAGCCGAGTTTAGATGGGTGACTTTAGGCGAATTGGGGCTCCTGAGCCCCAAGTCGAGAAGGACCTAAAGTGGCGACTTTAGATCTAGTTTTGATGCACTTTTGTCACTTTAGGTTCACTTGAGATCCAGTTTAGGCGAATTTATTCAACTGTGAGCCCCCCTATTATCATCTCATCAGTTATCACGATATTCATTATCCATTCTGGGTCCTCCATGATCTTCATATGAGCCAACTGCTCTGCAGAGAGGCGTTGGGATACCAATGAATGGAAGACTGCGAACTTAGGGAGCTGGCGGGACATTGCCTCAGAGGAATGACTTGCAGGCTTATTTTTGAGGTGCAGGCCTCTCGCCAGGAGCTTTGGCATCTATGTTGTCCTGGCAGCATTTGTCCAATGCATAGTAATACCTGATGACCTACAAAGTCTTAATAGCCCGGTGGACGTGTGCAGGCCAACTTGTTGACCACCTACCATTGGTGATCTCCAGCACTTCTGTCTGTGCACCAGTGCTCCTGTGTTATCATCACAGTCTGTTGACATGTAGTCAGTTAGTACAAGAGACTTCATCTGTGACTCCGTGACATTAGTCAACTTGACCAATAGCTTGGTTATTGCATTATGTCGCCTGGTGGCTTTCTGATAACAGGGACGGTTTGATCATGGCTCAGACTACTTTTAAGAGGTGGGCTTACCGATTTCTTATGGCCCCAGCGATTCTTCCTCTCTCTTGATGACACAAGCTGGTTTCGACCATCAGCCTTTTGCAGCATTGTCCAGACATGTCGCAGGTGCTTGAAGTACTGGATGAGTCCCTTGCGGATTGTTTGATCATCAAGGGTCTTCTCTTCTATATGGTGTTTAAATTTCTGGGAAGCAGACTTGCACCTGAGCTTTTGCATTGGGATGGAGGCCCACATACTGGGCTGTCCAAACAGAGCCTGAGAGCCTCATTGATCGCAGGCTTGTTCAGTTTGTGATTTGCGTATTTTCACCAATCTGGCCAGAAGAGAGGAGTCCCATTGGCTCTCTTCAGCAGGGATTCCCCTGGCTTCAGGGGGTCAGGGATCTGTTCCCCTTCTATTGTCATTCCAGGAGTCTTTGACGTGATCCCCAGTATGTGGTGAAAAGTCTGCCGCATCAACTCCTAAAAGCATCATTGTCAGCCCCATGTATCACTAGTACTAGCACATAGTCAATACTTACCCGGAGCTTTTCCAGCCAAATTGCGGCATCCCCACCTCGCTTGGTTTTCTTTGCCACACTCCCATTGCAGTGACTCTCATCTGGTTTCTCGTCAAACTTTCGCTTCAACTCCATTACTTCATCTTTGATGGAGTTCATCTCATCCCTCAATGGTTGTAACTCTAGAGCCAATGGCTGAATCGCTTCAGTCAAGTTTGCTCTCATACTTACCTCCACACTAGCCTGCAGCTTCAGGTGCTGACTGACATCCATATCGTAGTTCGGAGGTCATGGATTGGAGTTCATGTGGACAGATCCTGGTAAGCCAATCACTCAATTTAAATTACTGCACTCTGTTACTTTGAAATAAACCCTCACCCAGCAAGCAAGAGTAGTGGGGGCTGTGGCCCACAACCACTGGACTCCTCATCATTCCAGTATTCTGGTCATTAGGCAGTGACCTTAAGGGAGATGGGCCTAGCACGTTGGGTAGGTCAGTACTCTCATTAATATATTAACACCTTACTGGACATCTTGACATACCTGTTTGTCTATAGTACTCTTGGGTTCCAGTACTCCAATACCCAAAGTCATTGGCATTACTAGTGCTGGGGATGGGAGGGGATCAAAATGACGTGAAGCTGCCATCGCTAGTCCCCATATTGTCATCGTCAGTGGGTTGGGAGTCATGCTGGTATTCATCAGATGGGCCTTGGTACATCACTCTAACTTCTGGGTAGTGCTATAGGGAGAACGATTGGAGGGATAGAGGTAGACAGAGAGCTCAAACTGGACATCTGTCTTTTATCGTTTATTATCCTGTATGTACATTGAGAGATGAATGAGCGATATTGATCAGTATATGCCATCATGGTTTCCTCTGTCGGAAATGGTGCTTTCCAGATATGGATTTGATTGGGAATCAATATGCAAGATTATCAGCCACCACCAAATCCCCATCATTTCCCAGCCCCAACCATGGTAAAGTGATGCTCAATCTGCCAGTGGACAGAACCAATATCTGCTGTGGGAAATTGCGTGGAAATCCGGTTATCCCTGCCATTTCCACAGTGGAAATTTTTGGCTTAAATGCAGTGAAGGGTACCAGCTGGGTTGTGTTTGCCCTGATGCAGTGCACAAGTACAAGTAAACCATAACAAAAATCCCCATTTGTACTTTCTCTCTCCAGTATCCTCCTGAGAGCATATAAATCAGGGATATGGTGCAGATAGTAGATTTCTACAAAAGGTTCAGAGGAATTTGTGTGTAACTTCTTACAATTGAAGATATGGGCAAATTATACACATTTCCTTGACTGCAACACAGCCATTTTTGACTTTCTCAAAAATTCCTCTAAACAATTTTTATTTTAGCTGGAGAGTGCTCTAAGTTTTTGTGGGGGAGCCATTCATTTTCCGAGTTTGGCCAGCCAGAGAATTTAACAAAATACCAGAGTTTTCCATATCTGTACTTGGAGTTTAGGATCTTCTCTACTTTGTATTCTTCTTCTCCATCAATAACTTCTGGGCCAGGGCAGGGGTCTGCTGTGCACTTGGTGATCTCATCTGGGAGGTAGGGGTGGATGTTGGTGACCGAGACTACAGGGTGGATGCCCTTCAGCTGGGTGGGGAACTGCAGCTTCACAGCTGCTGGGGACACCACCTTGGTGATTCAGAAGGGGCCAATCCATTTGTGGTCCAGCTTCTTAGTTGGTCAGTTGGTTGTGTAGTTTTGGGAGCTGAGCCAGACTGTTATAAGAGTGCATAGTTGTCTGGAAGTGGAGGAGGGACTCAGTAAGGAGGGACCTTGGCCTCAGCAACTCAAGTGGAGCGCTGTGCTGCTGCTTGTTGTCTAAGGTGGTCCTTAATTTCAGGTTAGCAAGGGGGAGCCTCTTGGGGGCCCAATCCAGTCGATTCTGGTTCTAGTTGTCAATTTCAGACTAGGGGTACAGGAAACTATGAACAGAGTGTATATATAATAATACAGGAGTGGAGTCAGAGAACCCAAAGGGAACAAAGGGAACTGGAAGGAGACAAAGGGGGACTGGATGAGGGAACAACCCCAAGGGCCAAGGGTCGGAACTCTATGGTGCTTCCCAAATGGGCAAGGCCAAGAGGGGAAGGAGTGGTGTGGTGTCGGAGACCGGATGCAGGACAAGGGAGACATCCCCATGGCAGAGGGCTTTGGCCTCAGCGACTTAGACCAGGAGCACTGTGCCTAGTTACACATCCATGCCCTAATTTACTTAACTGGCAACGAGAACTAGAAGGGGGGTAACTCTAGTTGATTTTATCACTAGGGTGTAACCTATCTACAAGTTATGTATATATAGTTACATGGGGGGCAGGTGTCAGGGATGCATCCAGAGTAGAGGGGTCTGGATGTATCGCCTGGCAGAGGGGCCCTCATGGGGTGTAAACCAGGCATGCATACTGGCAGGTCTGGAAAGGGACAGCAGTCCCTGGCCACTCAGACTGAAGTGGAAGGATGTTATTATTATTAAAAGGGAAAACTATGCTACTTACCTGATGTGGAAAGGATGAGAAGAAGGTTACTTTCTTGGTTCCCACTTCAGGTACATTTATGTACATGTGGCTTGAGTCACATGATGGGTGCCATGTCATCCTTGGAGACAGCCGTGGCCATCTGGGTCAATCATACATTGATACAAAGGAAAGTGGTCCATGTAGATAGAAGGAATAAACAGGGGGAGAATGATGGGAAGAATGAAATAAAGAAAAGGGGAGAAAGAAAGAAAGAGAGAAAGGAAAGAAGGAAAGAGGAAGGAGGGAGGAAGGAGAGGGATGGGCAGTGGGGCAGCGGGTGAGGTGTGGCCGGGTGGGTCCGGGTGGACCCGGGTCAGGCAGGTGTGCCCTGACAGCAGGCCCATGAACAACGGGACCGAGCAGAGTGGAGCTAATGGAGTTACACGTTAGCTGACTGAATATTACCAACAAGTTGGGTTATGGGTTTAGCAGAGTGATGGCTATAACCCAGAAACAGAAAGGAGGGATTGGCCCAAAGGTAAGCTTGCAGGGCAAGCAACTAAATTGCCCAGCAGAGGCAGGAGTGCACTAGCAGACATTGGAGCTGTCTGGAGGCCTTCAGGGCTCTGTACTTAGGGAGGTGTAGGTAATATATTGGATTGAGGGGGTGGTGATCATCAGGGGAGTTTGTCAGGGCAATAGCCCCGAACCCCGAGTCACATGTAAACTAGATACATATAGTCACGTGGACAAGCGGGAACCTCCGGGTAACCGCTTACACACCACCGTAAAATACACCATCTTGTATCACTTATGGCCTTGTGTGCTGAGCAACCCTAAGACCTCACACTTTTTTAAGTGCATGAGGTGTGTTTTACAACACAACCCACAACTACACAATCTCAACATCTGATTCGGAAGCGCTTATGGCGCCTAAACACGCCCGCAAGGGCAAGGTCGCATCTGCAGCAACGTTAAAAAGAAACGAGCGGTTTATTAAGAAACCGCAATCTCCCATCATGGGAGATTCAAACCAAAAGCCGTCGTCAGACAACGACGAGGATCAACGCGATCCGGAATTAGCAACCACTTCAGGGCTGGTCCCTGAAGGCTTTAGAAACTTACGTGGAGTAAGTGCGGGGCAAAATACCCCCAGAACTCCACAACAAACCAATCTAACCCAAGCTGGGGAAGATCCCTTACCTCCTCACGAGGTGATCGACTTGCACGAAAAACGCGTAAGCGCCCAACGATCAGCCCAAAAAGCTGATCGGATAGAGCCGCAGGAAACCCCAGGGCCCCACTATCCCCTGGAGTTCCCCATCACATCCCCAAGTCAAGCCCCAAAGGCAGACAAAGGGAAACAAAGGGAAGAACCCCCACGTCAGCTATCCGAAAAACTACTGGACTTGTTCCAGGTTCCGTCCGAATGGAGGACGGAAAGTGAAGATCAACTTCTTCTCAGGCTGAAAGCCCGAGAAGGCGCGAAAATACGCCCTGAGAGCAGGATCTCTCAGAGCGCGGAAGCTCCAAAAGAACCTCCGCTGTTTACACTCCCACGCACCATGCCAGACAAGGCAAGGTCGCCAACTTCGGAGGAGGTCTCCGAGATAATGAAGAGGAGGCGAACTGAAATGAGGGAGTTCGCTGAGGAAGCCTTACATAAAAATAAGGAGAAACCAGCGAACAGACCCCTCTATGAAAGGGAAGCACCCTCCGCAACGGCCTCGCCAAAACAAAGCGAGCGTGGAGTGTTCACTCCAAGAACCCATTCTGGAACCCCCAGAAGCGGAAATGTCAACTGGGGAGAGTCACTGCTCGCCCAACCAAACTTCCTCCTGGAAAACCAGGAATCGCACATAATAAACGCGATAAACTTGATCCAGAAAAAGATCGAGGAAACGAACCATAATAGCATGGCTCGTCTAGAGATAACTCTAGAAAGAATGGCCAACGCAATCGACGCGTTGACAGAAAAAATCAGCAAACAAACAGATTTGCTGAAGGAAATAAACTCCTCACAAAAAAGTGAGGAAACAAATAAACACCCCTGGACCACGGTCCAGGACATAAATAGAACTCGTGAAAAATTCACGAAAAGAACCACCAGTGAAAGCACACTGGAATATCACCAGCGACTCGACAGAGACGCTAAGGAGATCCTTCTCCCAAGGATAGGAGAAGACGATGCCGAAAGAAGGCATCGTTCAGAGATTAGAAGGAGAATTGGCACGTACCAAAGGTTCGGCCAAACATCCAATTATGACGGACCTCTCGAACAGAGAGGTAACTCATTCACACCCTCTCAAAACAATGAGAGAATACAAATACAACTTCAGGCGAATTCACCTGAAACCAAAGAAACGCTGCGAGGAAGATTTCCCCCAGCAAAAACCCCCCCAAAGGAGAGATCTCCATTGGATAGCGACCCCGCGAAGGCAGGGGAGCAAGAAGAGTACCTGGAGAAATGGTACGAAAAGGCCATAAGAATGGCTGAAGTGAGAATACTCACTCCCTACCCAGAAGGAGTGAAGCCAGAAGCCCTAAAGAATGGGCCGGCATTCCCTGACAAGAAATGGTCAGGGGAGAACGACATGGAATCGTTCTGGCAGTGGTTCACAGAACTACTGGGATTCCTCGCCTTGCGAGGATGCAAAGGTCCCCAATTCGACGAAGTCCACCTGGACTGCTTGATTTGTGGACTAGGGGGACCCACATTTGACCTCGGAATTAGACTCCGAGACGAAACTCTCCTCAGAGGAGACGAGGGCATGTTCCTCGAAGTTCTCAACATATTGATGAGAACCTTCATCAAAGCCTCCGCCGCGTTGAACGCGACAAAGAAATACCGCAACGGCAAATACGAAGCGGAAAAAGGCCTAAAACAGTTCTACTTAGAACTGTCAAAAGCAGCGTCCCAGATGGTGACGCTGCCAGACCAGGCGTCCTTCAACGCCAGGTTCCTAAACTACATTCCCCTCGAATGGAAGAGGGAAATGATTGCTCATGATAGAATCAGAGCAGACTTCTCCTCAAACGAGGAGATGTTAAAAGCAATATCTCGTGTAGACGAGATAATTGACGGGCTGAAGATGTCTTCAGCCTACAAATCAGGTTACTATACCCGAACAACCACCACGGCAACAACAAGCCATGGCAAAGCCCTCCCATCAGGAAAGAAAGCGGAAGAGCTGAAACCCAGATGGAAAGAGGATACATCCTCGAAAAACTCGAGGAAAACTGACCAAAAGTCAGTTCCAATTTGCGGCAAATGCGGCACAATAGGGCAAACGAAAGATTGCCCAAGACACAATATAACGAGCGATGAAAAACCAAGGCGTATAGCTGCCATGGAAATCGCGAACTCAACAGATGAAGAGTCAAAAAGCTCATCAGATGAGAAACCGGAGAACAACTCTGGTACTCCAAAGCATCAAGCTTCGAAGTAGAGGACCCATACGAAGGACCTCAATATTCACCTGACTCAGAGGGTGAGGAAGTCAACGTTGGGACCATAAGAATGGGCCCAATGTCAGTCGTCGACCACGATGACATAAACTATAAAATCAAACTGGCTGTAGCACACCAGTTAGAAAACACGGCAGACGAAAAAGTCGCTGAAGCCTTGGTGGAAGCACCAAGAAAAGACGCCTTGGGGAAATACACCAAAGTACCCAAGGAAAACAAGGACAAAGGGAAGAAGGACCAAAAGTCCATCGAAACCCAGTCCCCTTTATTTGATGCGAAATTCCACATCTCAAAAGACGCTGGAAAATACCCCGTAAACAGACTGCTGAAGGAGCGGAGCTGGATCACCTTATGTAACCAGTTTCCTACGTCCAATAACGATATTAGAGTTTGTGCTGATTTGCGTACTGACCGTGTTTTGGTTGCCAAATATATGATTGTTCACTGTCTAAACAACAATAAACACCCCCCAACGATCTCACCTGATGTATAGATCGTCTATGGATAAAATTCTATATTGACTTTACTATGATTTCTAGTCAATATTACACCTATATTTACCACTTTTCAGTAGGATGTGATTTTCCTGATAATTTACTGAAGGAAAACTGCTAATAAAATAATTCCGCAATAAATGTTACTCAATACAGGAGTGACCAAACTGCTCTTTCTATCGCTTAGAGTGCGTGCTAGTTATCTAGCAGGTTCAGGATCGCTCACTTTTCTCCTGTGGTGTGATAACCAAGTATTGCTGAGAGATTATTCAATTAAGAAGTCCCTCCACCAAATTCTCACTAATTCTCACTATGACACTTTTGTTCAGCTGTGTCTAACTGACCCTAACTCACGCTTAGAGTGACGTGTTAGTTTTATATTAGCTAACAACTAATATTTGCTTTTATCTTTTGGAGCAAACGAACCAACCACTGGTGAGGAGAATTAAACTTTTATTTCTACCTGAGGTTTGAGAGGGGGCAGAAGCGGTGGCCTTTTATGCTTTTCAGAGGCCTCTCTACTCCCACGCCTCGCACTAGTTACATGTGCTACATTTGTATTATAGATAGTTCTAGAATGATATAGGGGCTTGGGCTGTGTAAGCTTAATAATGGACTTAGGACATGACTCAGCAATAAGTAATTCATTTCTTTGTCTTTTGGGCCGATCTCAGCGGGATCTTGTAGCGCTGAAGCTATGCTCTACACCGCCTTAATTACGAACGGTTATCTTTAGAAATGACTCGGCTATAAAGGAACTTTCTAGACTGTTCTCTAATTGACCCCTTTTTGTGAAGCCACATCATTACTCATGTTCTAGAGCCTTCCCAATTAATTAACTGATCCGCGGACTTCTGAATCATTTCATGCTTATGATCCGAGATCCAGATCATCAATCATTCCTTTGTTCCGATTTATTTGGGCTTAAAATCAAAAAGTTTTGATGAATCATGGGAAAATATACAAGATCCGGTTTTTTAGCATTTTCTCCTCTTCTGATGCGATCAAAAACTGTCCGCCCGCGCCGGGGAATACTCTATCATATGGTATTCGGTCCGCCAGACTTCCGGGCCCCAATATATTTCCCTTGAGTCACATTACCTTTTGTAAGAATTAGCAAATAAATATATATGAATTATAAGGTGTTTCGCCGTTTGAGCGATATCTCCGTCAGTTTTGAAGCTTTTAGAATGAAACAAAACCGTGGATAAAGTTAAGAAAGAGTCCTTCCAGATGGTAAAAAGATTACAGTCAAAGGTTTACTGGTTCCCGAGATATTTACATTTCTTTCCCAATGTTCCTTCTTATTCTGCCGTCTATGTGCTATTTTCTTGTTGTAGGGATATATTCTTTGAATATTACACCTATGTCAAGTTCTAGGCATGATTGTAGTAGATTAAATCTCATACTACATGGGTGTAGATATTTTATAATGATCTTCTAATGTCTGTCCAGTCTCATAAAGATCATGAGATCTGTTAAATGTCTGAACTTGTCACCTGTTCGTTGACTATTCTGATAGATCATTGTTTTATTCTTTGAATATTATTTCTCCTACACCGCTCTCAACAAAGAGAACGCTAACGGCTCACATAAAAATAGCAGGCATAAAAGCCTATGCACTATTCGATAGTGGAGCCAAAACGGACGCTTTATTGCCGGACTTTGTCCGCGCGGTCCACATCCCAATCCTTCAACTGGAGAACCCAGTCGTCCTTCAAATGGGGACGAAAGGAACAAGATCACAGATCCTGTTCAGAACCAACGTGGACGTTGAGATCAACAGCCACGTAGAAAAACACTACTTCGATGTAATTAACATCGACAGGTACGACGCCATCTTCGGTGCCCCCTGGTTAAACAAAAACCAGGTAAGCTTAGACTTCCGGTCCCACAAAGTGAGAACGGCGAACAAGGGCAACATAGACACCCTTGGAATAAGCGAAGACCGTGTGACGAGATCACACGGAGGGAAAACTCGAGCAAGAGCCCGAGAACAACCAAAAAAGAAGCCCCCTGACAGGGAGGCGGGATTGAAACACACCTCAGGGTAATCACAAGAAAATACCCTGAAGGTTGGCCCAATCCTAGTCCGGAAGGACTAGAACTTCCAGATGTACCACACCTGGAAGGTCTCTCCATGAACAACCCCAAGTTCGAAATACTCAGGGAGTGGTGGAGAGAAAAATTTGAAACCGTAATGGCGCCAGCGCCATTAGAAATGCCTCCCCTGAGGGAAGTGAACCATCGAATCCCGTTGAAGGATCCGAACAAGAAATTTCGGGAAAACACCCCGAGATGTCCCGCAGCACTGCAGGAAGCACTAGCGACCAAAATAGATCGCTATGTAAAAGCAGGATGGTGGTATCCCGCGAACAGTGAGCGAGCATGCCCGCTACTGTGCATCTGCAAAGCAGATGGATCTTTGTGCACGGTAATAGACGCGAGGAACCGTAACTCAAACACGATCCTCGACGTCACACCAATGCCAGACATGCGACTGATCCAGGAATCAGTCGCCAGAGCAACATACCGATCTAAGATCGATATGTCGGACGCGTACGAACAAATACGCGTGGATCCAGATGACGTCCATAGGACGACATTCTCCACGCCCCACGGGACGTACAACTCGAACACGATGCAGCAAGGAGACTGCAACGCTCCCTGCACCTTCCAGCGCGCACTGACCTGGGAACTACGAGGAGAAGTAGGCAGACACCTACACATCTGGTTCGACGACATATTCACCAGCACAAGCTCGGTGGAAAACCACAATAAAGCACTATTGTGGTTATTCACTCGCCTAAAAGGGGCGAAATTCTACATAAGCCGGAAAAAATTCCAGCCATTTGCCCCAATCCTAGACGTTCTAGGAAGCCACGTGGACGAACAGGGCATCCACGCTCAAGCGGATAAAATGGAAAAAATCCGCAACTGGCGAGAGCCAGCAGACCACACAGGAGTCCTAAGATTCCTGGGAATGGTAGAATATCTATCGATATTCATGCCAAACGTCAGCGGTTACACAGGACCACTGCAAACAATCTGCTCAAACAAGCAGACATTCAGGTGGACACCACTCCACCAGAAATGCTTCGAGGAAATCAAACGTCTAGCATGTAGGGCTCCGATCCTGAAGCCCGTCCAGTGGAACCCACCGGAAAGCCTCTCAGAAGAAGAGAGGACCAAACTCCACGTCTGGGTCATAACAGACGCATGCCCAGCGGGCATGGGTGCATTAATTGGACAAGGCAAAAGGTGGCAGACTTGCCACCTGGCTGCATTTATGTCCAAAAAGTTCACCAACACACAACATAGGTACTTCGCCTACGAGCTCGAGGCACTGGGTGTCCTCGAAGCGCTCATGAGATGGCAAGACGACCTCATGGGAGGCTGTGAATTCACAGTAATCATGGACCACAAAGCTTTGGAATATTTCAAAGCGAAAAACCACAACTCAGGAAGACACCTGAGATGGCAAGCCTTTTTCGCAAGCTTCAATTGCGAAATAAAATACGTGGAAGGCCACAAAAATAAAGTGGCAGATGCACCCTCACGATACTATGACTCGTCAACGGACGAGGATCTGCATTTCGACGATTACGTGTCGGCAGACATCCACCTGGACAAAAATGCAGAAGATATCATTCCCGACAGAATCGAGGAATACGAAGAACTGCTACTAAGCAGTACCCTGAGTAAAAATTCAGAGAAAAAGAGACTCGCAGCAATACGCACGAAAAACACCCTAGAGGAAGCTCTAGGGGGAGTGCCCAAAATCTGGAAGAAATCATAACTCCAGAAAAGAACCTTCGAAAACAATTCGAAGAAAAAGACCTCATTGAGGCAATAAAATCTGGATACTTGAAAAGCCAGATCCACTGGGAAATCCTAGAGAACCCGGGGAATTTCAAAAACTTCTCCGTAAAAGATGGGCTGATAACCCGACTTGGAGAAGGAGGAACGACCCAGATAGTAGTCCCAAAAGGAAACTACGAAAGGAAGTTCATTCGGGGAATAATCCTCAAGAGCATCCACGAAACACTTGGACATCTAGGATCCAAGAAAACAGTGGAAACCCTCCGTCGACACTTCTGGTGGAAGTCGATGAGAAAAGATACCCACAAGTTCTGCAGGTCTTGCGGAACTTGCCAAACAACCAAGAAAAGCACCAGGAGAAATCCCGGAATGCTTCACCCACTCCCGACCCCTGAGACACCATGGTCATCAATAGCCATGGACTTCACAGGTCCATTCCCAACAAGCTTGGGATATGATTACCTCTGGGTAATCATCTGTAGGTTGACGTCCAACGTCCACCTAATTCCAATAAAAACAACAACGAACGCACTAGAACTAGCATTCATATTTCTTCGTGAAGTTGTAAGACTCCACGGTCTACCACACTCGATCATATCAGATCGAGACTCGAAATTCATGTCAAAATTTTGGTGCGAACTACACCAAATACTCGGCGTACAGTTGAAATTCACAACTGCATTCCACCCGCAAGGCGACGGCCAAGCGGAAAGAATGATACAAAAAGTAGTACAAATACTACGCGCGATGGTTAGACCAGACCAACGCGACTGGGCAGCGAAACTGTCGATGGCGGAATTTGCGATCAATGCGAGCTCGAACACATCGACAGGATTTGCCCCGTTCGAATTAATCTACGGCCATATGCCAAAGATGTGCCTAACAGCACCACTCTTGGACTACCCGGGAGTAAATGACTTCGCTCAAAAAGCGAAGGAAAACCTCATGGCAGCACACGACGCGATAATACATAATCGCGCTGCTCAAACAATCCAGGTGAATAAGAAAAGATGCCCGGACCCGCCTTTGAAAAAAGGCGAGCTCGCATACTTATCCACGGATAAGCTGAACCTACCCAAAGGCAGGGCAGGAAAACTAAAGCCCCTATACATAGGGCCTTATGAAATTCTGGAAACAATTCCAGAAATGTCCAACTACGTCCTCAAGTTGCCACCACAACTTGAACAACGCGGAATCCACCCAAGATTCCATGTATCCCAGCTTGCACCTCACGAGCCGAACGACCAGGAAATCTTCCCAAATAGGGAAGTAAACATATTCTACGATTTTGGGGAAGACCCTGATTGCAAAGCAGTAGTTCGCGAAATCCTAAACCACGCGTGGGTTCACAACGAACTCTGGTTTAAGGTTAAATGGGAACTAGGGGACACCACATGGGAACCCCTAGAAAATTGCAACGACCTCGTCCACCTGGACGAGTACCTCACCTTACAAAATGTAAGGGAACCAGAAAAACTCCCTATCAAAGAAGACAGGGAACTCTCGGCATTACTACGCCTGTCATATCCATTCCCGGCCATCGACTTCCGGGCTCTCCGACCCTTCCGTTCTAACTCTGCTTCCCCCTCACCAACCTCGGAGCCCCCGTATTCCGCAAACCTCCCGGTACCCCTCGATGGTCACCACCCCCTCATTTCAATTTATTACCTACGCCTCCCTAAGTACGGAGCCCCGAAGACTTCCGGACAGCTCCGACGTCCGCTAGCGCACTCCCGCCTCCGCTGGGCAATACACTCGCCTGCCCTGCAGAGTCCACCTTCGGGCTTATCCCTCCTTTCCGTTTCTGGGTTAACGCCTGCCTTTCCGCTAACCCCGCGAACCGACTCGTCGGTAATATTCAGTCGGCTAATGTCTTAACCCCGTTAGCTCCGCTCCGTCCGGCTCCGCCAATTGCGGAACCGTCTCCGCTGTAACCATATATATACACTACTTGTACATAGGTTACGCCCCAGCAGATAAATCAACTAGAGTTACCCCCACTAGGTTCTAAGCGCCAGTCAGTAAGTTAGGGCACGGACGTGTCACTAGGCACAGCGCTCCTGGCAGAAGTCGCTGAGGCCAAAGCCCTCCGTTACGGAGACATTCTTTTGTCTTAAATCTGGTCTCTGACAACGCCCCCAAAAACGGAGGCGGAAGAAGTAAAGCCGAGGGACGATGGCCCACAGCCAAGAGCGTGGGAAAGTTCTGGGCGAGTAACTCGCCCGGACAGCCACACCATGTACTAGAAATCACATGGGCTAGGCAAGCAACTCGCCTAGACCACGTGAACCACAGGCTCACATGCAAAAGAACACACAACTGCGGCGAATCCCACACACGCAAGAACGAAGACCCCTCCCACCGCCACAAGTAACATAACGACGAAATGTCGTTCTCTGGGGGAGGCAACCCTCGGTTCGATCCAAACAAACTGCCGGATATCGAAATACGACAACCTGGGGAGCAAGGCTCCCCGGAACAACAACAACACCAGGCGCAGATAAGCGCCCTGGATTACACGACGCATGCAGCACAAATGAGTGCTGCGAACCATCAACCATCCGCATTGCCAACAGGCACCGCATACCTCCAGCCTCCCCAAAGAGGCTTCCAACCATACACGGTGCAAACTGCACCGATGGCGCAACAAGCGCCATTCCAGGGGCAGCATTTGCTGCTGCAGCCCCAGGCATACTCCCCAGGGAACTTCCCTGGCCAGATCAACCCCTGGATTAGCCAATTCGGCCCAGGTCCAACAATGCCCCAGCCAAATGCAGGCTGGGAATCAGCCATCGCATCAGCGGTAGCTGCTCAGACAGGTCAGCTCCGTGAGGAGCTGAAAGAAATGAAGTCCCTCGTAGGAGGGAGACGAGGGAGCGACAGCGGCTCCTCGTCCAGACCGTCCAAGTGGGCACGGTCTGATAACTCGAGGGCGTCAGAAGATGCCTGCGACCATTGCACCCACTGGAGGCGCGAATACAACAGAGCATGAAGAGATGCTGAGGGCATCTTTGACTCTCTGAAAGACGCAGAGAGAGAAGTCGATCTCCAAAAAAGGGAGATCGAATTACTGAAACGCAAGCTCAGAGAGGCACGCGCACTGGCAGACCTCGCTGCCAAACCCATCATGACGGGGGCCTCCCAGGTCAGGGGGAGGGGATACGGTTCCGGGCCTCATGAGGCGCGACCCCAAATGGGGACTAGCGCATCAAGGGGTGGGGCACCGACTATCCCGCCACCCCATGGGCAGGTGACCCTGTCCGGGTTGCATAAGGGCCCGCCCTCAGAGGGGCAAACCCATGTCGAGGGGAAGAGGGAGAGCGGTAGGCAACCGACGGCAGACCCTAAGAAGTGTCCACATGCTATACGTGACCGCCGAACTCAACGAGTTTGGCAAAGTCGAAGCTCCAGTCGACATAACAATCGACCCCAACTTCCCCATGAGGAGAATAGTGGGGTCAGAAGCAGCACATGACACCGCATACGCTTGGTGGACAAGCGTGAGTGGGAAAGAATTCGTACACTGGTATGAACAGGCCGAAGCCGCCTTCAAAAGTGGCAAGGTACACAGAACCCTTCGCGAAAAAGCAAAGGAAACCGAGAAATACTTCTTGGGACTCCCGAGTATCGCAAGACTTGCGGAGGAATATAATTCCCTGGAGAACAAGGGAAAAATCTCCTGGGAAAGTCTAGGCAAAGCTGCCTACTTAAAGTCCCAGTTCAAACCACTCAGGACTCCTGAGGAACGTGCCGCAAGAACGGCGGAACGGGAAGCGAAAGCTTCCAAATACCGGGAAAGAGATGCAAGCCTCCGAGCTGGACAACCAGCCCAACGACCATCCTTCCCCACGGGAAGAACGGTAAACCTACCATACTCTACACCTGAGCCAAGCAGCTCAGGAACACAACAACCCGCTCCCACCCAGGGAGCACCCACTTCGTCGAGCCCACAGCCCGACAATGTAGCCCAGGCTACGTCATCGCATCCGACGCAGCAATCGGATGTCCAGATGAACAACCCGGAGGAAAACCCTCCTCCAGGGCAATGAATCCACCCTTGAGAGAAGGGAGAGTGACACGGAAATATGCCACCGAGGCACCCATGAAAACACCTCCCCCCAACTCGAGGCCCCACACACAATACTGTATGCGAGGAACCGCAAGTAACAATTGCGGAAATCTCCACTCCGTCAAAAGACCCACACCCACCACCGCTCGTGTGTAAACACCACTTACACACGAACCCTCACAGAACAAGTGAGGAACACCAAAGACATACAACCTTTGGGTCGAAATCTATTTTCGACAAACTCCACCACTTCTTTCTTCTCTCCCTGCGATACCAATGTATCGCCGTTCACTTCAAAGTAACGGCCCACACTCATTCACTTCTTAAACCCCCTCTCTTCCTTTCACCAACATGTACAAAATCGCCCACTTTAAAGTGGTGACAACAGAAACACTCATTGATAATTCCAAACTCAATGTAAATCAACTATTAAAACTCTGTTTCTATTCACTATCAACCTTGTATGCATCGCAAATGCAATGCAAGGGGGGAGAATGTCAGGGCAATAGCCCTGAACCCCGAGTCACATGTAAACTAGATACATATAGTCACGTGGACAAGCGGGAACCTCCGGGTAACCGCTTACACACCACCGTAAAATACACCATCTTGTATCACTTACGGCCTTGTGTGCTGAGCAACCCTAAGACCTCACAGAGTTGGAGGTGGTTGCGGAATCTGGAGGCTCTGAGGTTAGTGACGAAGGAGCAGAGGTGATCTGGAAGGAATGGAGGGAGTGGAGGGTGATGGCTGTGGATGGATATGACAAGTGGGTTGTGTGTTACAAAAATGGGGCCGGAGGCGCCCATTTTTGTCCATTCTTGGCGCAGGAAAGTGGAAAGTGGAGGTGAGGTGGTTCATTAGGGTTTACAGATGTTATCACAGGCAGTTTAACATTAGTTGCAACAGATGTTAGCACAGTGGGTTTTTGGTTGTTTATTCATTCGATAAACTATATTACTATATAAATCACATGATACAGAACCCATAAGAGTCTAAAATGGGAAATTCCCATTTCCATAACATCGTGGGGAATGACAGCTGACTAATATGGAAAGGAAGCAGCCATCTAAATAAGGTGGAAGCAACAAGAGGATTAAATGGCACCATACAGTAGAGACTGCAGGGTCCGGAGTAAGTTCCGGAGGTCCGGAGTCAGAAGTCAAAGTCCGGAATATTGGCTAGACATAATAAATGAAATGTAATGAGGAATATAAGGAGATAAGATGGAGGAGGAGGTCAAAGTCCGGGGGCGGAGATGTGACTGGAGTTCCAGAGGTCGAGGTGTGATGGGGTTCTGTACAGGAGTCCGGAGCCGGAAGTGCAGAGCATCACAAGCTCTGGTCTGGAAGGTATGAGGTTGGAATCGGACCCGGAGTAAACTGGAGTTGGACTGGAGGTAGGTTGGACATTGTGTTGGAGCCAGAGGTAGAGTGGGCTCTCAACAACCAACAGGGGGAGGTGGAGGTGGAGTTCTGGAGGAGGAGATCAAGGTCCAGCCTATGGTGTCCACCGAGATTATCTGCCATCAGTGGGAGGGTACTTTGTTTGGGATGAGCTTCCCAACCTTCCGGGAGGGGAAGGATTTTGCCTGTTGGCAGGTGTCACAGCCTGAGACATAACTAGCTATGTATTGTGACATTCCTGGCCACCAGTAGTTCCAGGAGATCAGTTCCAAAGTCTTCCGCCTGCCTGGGTGTCCTGCTGGGACCGAGTCATGGTGCAACTTCACCAGGTCAAGGTGGAGCTGAGGGTCCTTGGGGATGTATACTCACCCCCAGTAGAGGATCAAGTCCCCATCTCTATCCCATTCATCTGGGCGCAGAGAACCTTTTCCTAGTTCTCTTAAGGCCTTCACCACTGCCTCATCATGTTCCTTCCCTTCTCAAATCCTCTCCTTCCATCGACACCCCCTCAGTCACCCGGACTCCAAACCACTCCAGGCACAGTAGGGTTACGCCTGTATTGTCCCCTTCTCCTTGGGGGTGGTCTGCTCTGCACGACAGAGTGTCCAGCTTCCCCATGAGCTTCCCTGGGTGATGGGTCAGCACAAAGTTGAAGTGGGAGAGGTAGAGGGACCAGCATGCTTGTAACCAGTTCAACCTCTGGGCCGTTCGGAAGTACAAGAGGTTTTTGTGGTCCATGAAGATGGAAAACTTCTCTGGGGCCCCTTCTAGGAAGTGGCACCATTCCTCGAGTGCTTGTATTATGGTGAGCATCTCCTTGTCATAGATCTCATAGTTCCTTTCTACCTCTGAGAAGATGAAGGCCACAGGGTGGTAGTCTCCATCTGACTGAAGCTGTGAGAGGACTGCCCCCATCGCAAAGTTGGAGGTGTCACACTCTAGGCAGAATGGGGCAGTGTTGGAGGGGAAGGTGAGCACCAGGGCTGAAGTGACTGCTCGCTTCAAGTCCTCAAAGGCAGTCTGTTCTACTAGGCCCCAGGCCCAAGGCTGGGTCTTCCAGGTGAGCCGGTGAAGGGGCTTTGCCTTTTCTGAGAAGTCCCAGATAAAGCGGTGGTAGAAGTTGACGAAGCCTAAGAAGGATTGAACCTCTTTGACCTTTGTGGGGACTGGCCAGTCAGTTACTCCCTTCACCTTCACTGGGTCCATTGCAACATGGCCTAGATGATGAGGCCCAGGTAGTCAATGGTGTTCTTCTCGAACCTGCATTCTTGAGGAAGAGCTTCCACCTCCTCAGGGGGGCCAGAACCTCTCACACAGCTTTCCAGTGTTCTTCAAGAGTGGGGGAGAAGACTAGGATGTCATCCATGTAGCAGATGACATTCCCTTGGTCGATGAACTCCTGCAGTATGTCATTCATCATTGTCTGGAAGGTGGCAGGGGAGTTGCAGAGGCCAAAGAACATCACCGTGGGCTCAAACAGCCCACGGTTGGTGGCAAAGGCTGCCTTCCACTCATCCCTCTCCTTGATCCAGACATTGTTAAACCCCCATCGTAGGTCTAGGGTTGAGAACCACTTAGCACCCTGGAGGTGGGTGAGGACATTGGATATCAGGGGGAGTGGGTTGGAGTTTTTAACTGTGACCTCGTTCAGCTTGCGGTAGTCTTGGACTAACCTCAGGGACCCACCCTTTTCCTTCACAAAGAACACAGGGGCCCCTGTTGGGGACTTAGATGGTTTGATCCACCCATTTGTGAGGTTCTCCCTGAGGAAGGCATCCAGCTCTTTCTGCTCCACTGGTGAGAGTGGGAACGTTGTAGGCGGGATAATCACCCACGCGCAGAGCCGGCTCGGATACCCGCTTCTACGATTAGAAAACCCCTTCCATTCATGCGACAACTCGATACGGATTCGGTATCTAAAAATAGTCCTAATTCGTACGATTCTGACGATATCAAGAACGTCCCAATCGGTGGAGAATTGACGGAGTTCAATGTTGGGCAAGTTAGGCACAGCAGGTCACGGGCATGTGCGGGCGTGGGAATCTCAAGCGGCAACCCAGAATTCCAGCCTCACTCGTTCCCACGGCGTCTAATAAATTGGTAAAAATGCTCATTGGCTGCGTGAGAGTTATCTCCGGCTACATTTCCAATTTAGGCTCTTAATTCCGCAAATCCATTGAGATATCGCTTATTTTCTTTTATTTTCATATTTTGCCATCATTTCAGTTATTGATTGATATTCTTTTATTGTTACTGTTACCCTTTTTATTATTTTGCCTAATAAGGTACCCAGGTGCCATATGGTACCAATATTCACCATCTATTATTTCTAAAAATAATTATTTCTTATAATCCTGTACATACCGGATTTTTGAAAAGAAGTTCTCCCCTCCCCCATTTTCTCTAAGGTGCTAGGATGCACTAGAGTGGGTGTGAGTGAGTGGATTCCAACAGTAGGAATAAGGGCAACAATCTAGCCTGCAACGAGTGGGTAGTGGATTTGTTGAGCCCGGACCTTGCGGAAACCCGGAGAACTCACCACGGAGTTAAGGATCGAGAACGTAGCGAGTTTAGTGGAGAAAGTAGAGTTTAGGGAGAGTTGTCCCCCACGAGCTTAGTCGGCATAGAGAGCCGCGAGCCCTCTTTCAACGTCCTCCCTCGGGGGAGCTTGGCATCTGGGGCAAGGTTGATGGCATGGTCCCAGGGCTTCCAGGGGGGGGAGCTCGTCGAAGGCTTCCTTGGAGAATACATCCTGGAAGTCTTGGTAGTGCTCTGGTACCAGTTCCTCAAAGGGGCATTCTACCAGGGGGCCTTCCTGTGCATCCTGGGCCATTCACTGAGAGGGGGTGGATGTGGCTTGGAGCTCATGGCCCCCCCACTCTGATGGGATCATGGCCACATAGACTCCATCTCTGGGTTCAAGGGTAAAGTCAGGTTCCCCTGGGTTCCCGGCTTCCGCACTGGGTTCTGGCCATAGCAGGCTGGTGGACACTGGGACAGGGTGACCCTCTGCTTGACCCAGTCTACTTCTGGGTTGTGGTGCAGGAGCCATGATGGCCAATTATCACTGTCTGGTGGCCCAGGTTAGCAACTGCAAACTGGGCCTGCTCCATGTGTCAGCCAAATCAGAGGTGCACTTCTACCTCTGTGATCCATTCTCATTCAGGGTTCCATCTACATTATGGATGGGGACCGGTTGCACTAGAGGTGAGGTCTCTAGGCTGTGCTTCTGGACAAAGTTGCGTCCGATAAACATTCCAGTGGCCCCTGAGTCCAGCAGAGCGGAGGTGGTGACTGAGCAGAGTGAATGTCAGGGACTCGTCCAGGGTCGAGGAGGCCCAGGTGTAGCGTCCAGGGCTGAGAGCCTGGTGGGGGGCAGATTGGGTGTGCGTACTGACAGGCCCGATGCGGGACAGCGGTCCCTGGCCACTTAGACTGAAGTGGAAAGATGTTATTGTTATTAAAAGGAGAATGCTATGCTACTTACCTGAAGTGGAAAGATGAGAAGAAGGCTACTTCTTCGGTTCCCACTTCAGGTATGTTTATATACATGCGGCTTGGGTCACATGATGGATGCCATGTCACCCTCACACACAGCCATAACCACCTGGGTGTCTCTGTGGGAGATCCCAAGGGCATCCGGTGCAAGTGCACATGCTGGGCACAGTGGGAAGTTGCCTGCAGGCTGGGTGTGTCATGGGTGCACTGCAGGTGGGTCAATGGTACATTGATACAAGGAAAGGTCGTCCATGGAAAATAAAGAGAAAATAAAGAAGAAGTAAAATAGAAAGAAAATAAGGAAGCAGAAATGAGGAGGGGGAAAGGAAAGCGGGAGGAGGTGAGGAGGGGTGAACAGTGGGGTGCTGGGTCAGGTGGGTGTGCCCTGACAGTGAAGTGGTGGACATCAGTTCCACTGAGAGGTTGA
This sequence comes from Cantharellus anzutake, assembly GCF_015039405.1. NCBI lineage: Eukaryota > Fungi > Basidiomycota > Agaricomycetes > Cantharellales > Hydnaceae > Cantharellus > Cantharellus anzutake. The sequence goes on along the minus strand of NW_024066993.1, from coordinate 78,460 downwards.
GCGAGTGGGGGGAGTGCTTAGACAGGATGTAAATTGCAGGGGCTGGGACAGCAACTTTGCATGGGGGTTCACCCCCTTCTGGCTTTCTTGGTGTGGCTTTTCTCTTTTTTTTTGCAATTACCTGGAGCAGCTTAGATTGCATGGCCCATCTGGGGTGGCTGCAGTATTTACAGGTGGGTACATTGCTCTCATCAGGCAACCAGGGCACACTCTTCACTGGTCGCCCTCTAGAAAATCCCCTGTTGGATCTTCTTCCGCTTCCTCCGGTTCTGGGGGAGGGGCCTCCACTGCATGATGGCCTCTCAACAAGTTGATGATCACTCGAAGGTCCTCTGGGGCCAGCTGGGATGGGGTTCTGGGGCCTTCTTCTCGGAAGGCCCCCTGGATCTGGCAAAGTCTTGGCCTTGGGCAGTTGCAGGCTATGTGCCCTGGTTGGTTGCAGTTGAAACAGAGCCCACTGCATCTCTGCTCAGTGTGGGGGGAGTGTGTGTGGTCCAGATTCATTGCCTGAGGGTCTGGCTTTGGGGCTGCAGCAGGAGCGGTGGTAGACGGTGCTAGGGGGTAGGGCAAGAGAGGAATGGAGAGGGTTTTGCTGCCATGGTGCGAGGTTGGGTGGCTTGGAAATGTCGCCACTGGTTGTCAAGGATGGAGGCCTTGCGCTTCCATTTGGCCCAGGTTACAGGCATTGGGTGGAGGCGGTAGATGCTCTCCTAAAGGCATGGGTGGAGGGCTTGCTCGAAATGGTCCACCAGGGCAACATCTCCCATCTGTGACACAGGTCCGTGGAGCTCAAACTGCTGGATCAGTTTGTCCACTGACTTGCTGCCTTGCCAGAGTGAGGCCAGCTTCTGCTGAGCTGTGGCCTGGCAGTTGGGGTCAGCAAACATAGAGTCTAGCTCTCAGGCAAAGTCATCGAAGGTGATCCTTGGGGCACTGGGGGCAAGGAGGGAGTTGATGCGCTGGGTAGCCCATGGGCCAGCAGCACCCCCCTTCATGTATGACAGAACGAACAGAACTTGGCTGTGTTCATCTGGGAACTCAGCATGGCACATGCTCATGTAGAGCCTGTATTCTGCCTTGAAGCAGTCCAGGTCATCTTGCGACCTGGAGTAGGGAGTGGGGGTAGATACTTTGGGTGGCTTTGCAAGTTGGAGTGGGAGCAGCAGCAGGGGGCAGGGCAGGCTGCCTTTGGGTAGCCAGCTGGGTCTGGAGGTCTTGGAGCTGGCAGGTCAGCTCTAATATCTGTTCTTCTAGCGACATTGAGGGGTGTGGAAGTAGGTTGAACCCTTTTTCTGCTGTCAGGGCCCAGCCTCTGTCTGGGGGTAGCCCTACCTCAGAGCTGGGCACTTGCAGTGTCCCAGGCAGCCAGGTGCTGGATCCTATCCCAAGCTCCTCAAACTCACTATGCAGGGATTGAGTTGTCATGTATTATGGAGGGTAGCTACAACTTGCCTAAGTGGGGATTGAGTTGAGAAGAAGGATAAGTTTCCCTATTCCCTGCTTGGCTGCTATAAAAGGGAAATGTACTGTACAGTTCATAACGTGACTATGGGTAGAAGCCAAGCATGTTCCTGCAATTCGGAAAAGGTGTCACATGTGTTAAGGCGAGTTGCTTGCCTTGACCCACATGATTTTTCCTGCGGGTTCGCATGCAGGCTCTAGTTGTGAAAGGTATGTAAAGATGGGAGGATCAGGGAAGTGGGGGGAAGTCAGGGAAGGTGGTTCTGGGCAGGTGTGGTTGCCCTGACACTCATCCACTGTGTGTTCCAGTGCAGCCTTTGCCTCCTCCTGCATTTTCATCATCCTTGATGAAAACATGTCAGTGGCTTCCACTTTGGATGTACATGTGGGTTCCATCCCCATTCTGGGGTGCTGGCTGGTGTCGAGTTTGAAAGAGGTTTGGTGGGTGGATGAGTGGATGCAGTTGTTGTAGGAGAATTCCACTAGTGGGAGCCAATCTGCCCAGTCATCCTGTCGATGGTTGACGAACACCCAGAGGTAAGCTTCAATCTCTTGGTTGACCAGCTCAGTCTGTCCATCCATCTGGGGGTGGTAGGGCACTGAAGGGGTTAGTTTGATGCCTAGGAGGTCTGTGAGCTCTTTTGAGAAGCGGGAGATGAAGGCACTCCCTCTGTCACTGAGGATCTCCTCAGAAAGCCTGTAGTGCCTCCAGATGTGCTCTAGGAAGAGCCGTGCGATACCCTCCGAGTCTACAGTTGTCATGGTGGGGACCACATGGATACGCTTGGACAGGCAGTCTACTACCATGTCAGGGAAATAGCCCTGAACCCTGAGCCACATGTAATTAGATACATATAGTCATGTGGGTAAGCAGGAACCTCCGGGTAACTGCTTACACACTACCATAAAATACACACTCTTGTATCACTTGCAGCTCTGTGTGCTGAGCTACCCTGAGACCTCACACTTTTTTAAGTGTATGAGGTGTGTTTTACAACACAACCCACAAAAACTCATCAATCTTAACATCTGACTCAGTAGCGCCAATGGCACCTAAACACGCCCGCAAGGGCAAGGTCGCATCTGCAGCGACGCTAAAAAGAAATGAGCAGTTCATTAAGAAACCGCAATCTCCCATCATGGGAGATTCAAATAAACAGCCATCATCAGACAACGACGAGGATCAACATGATCTGGTAATAGCAACCACCTCAGGGCTGGCCCCTGAAGGTTTTAGAAACTTATGTGGAGTAAGTGCGGGGCCCAATACCCCTAGAACTCCATGACATACCGATCTAACCCAAGCTGGGGAAGATCCCTCACCTCCTCATGAGGTGATTGACTTGCACAATAAATGTGTAAGCACTGAACAATCAGCCCAAAAAGCTGATCGGATAGAGTTGCAGGAAACTCCAGGGCCCAACTATCCCCTGGAGTCCTCCCCCATGTCCCCAAGTCAAGCCCCAAAGGCAGACAAAGGGAAACAAAGGGAAGAGCCTCTGCGTCGGCTATCTGAAAAACTACTGGACTTGTTCCAGGTTCCGTCCGAATGGAGGACAGAAAGCGAAGACCAACTTCTTCTCAGGCTGGAAGCCCGAGAAGGCACGAAAAAATGCCCTAAGAGCAGGATCTCCCAGAGCGTGGAAGCTCCAAAAGAACTTCCGCTGTTTACACTACCCCATGCCATGCTGGACAAGGCAAGGTTGCCAACCTCAGAGGAGGTCTCCGAGATAATGAAGAGGAGGCGAACCGAAATGAGGGAGTTTGCTGAGGAAGCCTTATGAAAAAGAAAGGAAAAACCAGCGAACAGACCCCTCTATGAAAGGGAAGCACCCTCCACAATGGCCTCGCCTAAACAAAGGGAGCATGGAGTGTTCACTCCAAGGACCCCTTCTGGAACCCCCAGAAGCAGCAATGTCAACTGGGGAGAGTCACTGCTCGCCCAACCAAACTTCCTCCTGGAAAACCAGGAATTGCACATAATAAACGTGATAAACTTGATCCAAAAAAAGATCAAGGAAATGAACCACAATAGTATGGCTCGTCTAGAGATAACTCTAGAAAGAATGGCCAACACAATCAATGTGTTGACTGAAAAAATCAGCAAGCAGATGGACTTGCTGAAGGAGATAAACTTCTCACAAAATAGTGAGGAAACAAAAAAATACCCCTGGGCCACGGGCCAGGACAAAAACAGAACTCGTGAAAAATTCACGAAAAGAACCACCAGTGAAAGCACACTGGAATATCATCAGCAACTCAACAGAGATGCTAAGGAGATCCTTCTCCCACGGATAGGAGAAGATGATGCCGAAAGAAGGCATCATTCAGAAATTAGGAGGAGAATCAGCACATACCAAAGGTTTGGCCAAACATCCACCTTCGACGAACCTCTCGAACAGAGAGGTAACTCAACCACACTCTCTCAAAACAATGAGAGAATCCAAATACAACTTCAGGCGAATTTGCCTGAAACCAAAGAAACGCTGCAAGGAAGATTCCCCCCAGCGAAAACCCCCCCAAAGGAGAGATCTCCATTGGATAGCGACCCTGCGAAGGCAGGGGAGCAAGAGGAGTACCTGGAGAAATGGTACGAAAAGGCCATAAGAATGGCCGAAGTGAGAATACTCACTCCCTACCCAGAGGGAGTGAAGCCTGAAGCCCTAAAAATGGGCCGGCTTTCCCTGACAAAAAATGGTCAGGGGAGAACAACATGGAATTGTTCTGGCAGTGGTTCACAGAACTACTGGGATTCCTCGCTTCGCAAGGATGCAAAGGTCCCCAATTTGATGAACTGGACTGCTTGATTTGCAGATTAGGGGGACCCATGTTCGACCTCGGAATAAGACTCCGAGACGAAACTCTCCTCAGAGGAGATGAGGGCATGTTCCTTGAAGTTCTCATCATATTGATGAGAACCTTCATTAAAGCCTCTGCCACGTTGAACGTGACAAAGAAGTACTGCAACGTTAAATACGAAGCAGAAAAAGGCCTAAAACAGTTCTACCTAGAACTGTCTAAAGCAGCATCCCAGATGGTGACGCTGCCAGACCAGGCGTCATTCAACGCCAGGTTCCTAAACTACATTCCCCTCGAATGGAAGAGGGAAATGATCGCTCATGATAGAATCAGAGCGGACTTCTCCTCAAATGAGGAGATGTTGAAAGCAATATCACAAGATAATCAACGGGCTGAAGATGTCTTCAGCCTACAAATTGGGATATTATACCCAAACAACTACCACGGCAACCACGAGCCGTGGTAGAGCCCTCCCATCAGGAAAGATGGCTGAAGAGCCGAAATCCAGATGGAAAGAGGATACATCCTCGAAAAACTCGAGGAAAACTGACAAAAAGTCAGTTCCAATTTGCAGCAAATGCGGCAAAATAGGGCAAATGAAAGATTGCCCAAGACACAATGCAACAAGCAATGAAAAACCAAGGTGCATAGCCACCATGGAGATCACAAACGCATCAGAAGAGGAGTCAGAAGACTCACGACTCTGGTAACTCTGGAGCGTCAAGCTTCGAAGTAGAGGACCTATATGAAGGACCTCAATACTCACCCGACTCAGAGGGTGAGGAAGTCAACGTTGTAACGGGTCTATCAGTCTAGACTCGTGGCTCAGGTCTAGGGGGGGTAGGTCTCTCTCTCTCTCTCAGGTAGATGTGGGTCCTGTGAGTACGGTGCTGATACTCTGTGTAACCTCTAACTAACTGTCTGTACAGTTGTCACGGAAGAGTCCGATACAAATAGAAAAGGAAAGTCACATGCGTGAATGAATGAAAATAGTAAAGATAATAAAGAAAATACCATATCTCCTCAACAACTCCACCAAATCCGACGATCTTGGGCTCGTCAGAACAACCTCTACCACCTCTACAACTCCTACTATTACTATGACTCACCAAATCTAGTTCCTGATGCAGTAGGGGGTGAAATGCGTGATAAGGGTTGGTTTGACCTGCACAGACTTGTCCCCACAACATACAGGCCTAGCTCTGGATTGCAGTCCCTTGCAATCTCCCAAAAAGAAACACCAAAGAAAGGATAATCATCACAAAGATATGTAAGTCCCCACTCCGTGCACGGTATCGGATGCCATGTGACCAGAGCTTTCCCACGGACACACGGGCTGTGACGAAGTTGTCTTGCCCATGTGACTACTCCGCACACCAACAACTCGGCACTAACCAACCTCACCTCATCCTTGCCACCATCAATGCCAAGCTATGCCAGAACTCAACATTGCACTACCGCACGCGCACTGCCACCCACTGGAGAACCATGGTCAAATGGGAGGATTGGGCACAATAGTACGCCCCGTTTCTACTCCCATGGCTAACCTGCGAGTTCAATGACTAACTTCGTCCACACCGGCTTAGAACTTCGCATATCTAACATGCGATCGACTTCGCGTGAATGGATTTGTTGCTAAGGCTGGGAGGCCTTAGCTCTTCTGGCTTGTGCTCAGCGTGGTTGTGTACTGGACTCAACTTATCTCTGGCTGGGGCGTGTGCGCGGCTCTGGATCGTCATCAACTGCTGGGACTTGAAGCTAGGGCCAGGAGGCCTTAGCTCTTTGGGCTTGAACTGGCGACGCTGGGGGTACTCATGTCGCATACAATGGCTGGGGTCGGCGCTGCCTCGGTAGGAATCGTGTGCGCGCAGGCTCGGGATCGACGTCAGACGGTAACTTGATGCTAAGGCCGGGAGGCCTTAGCTCTTTTGACTTGAGCTCACTGTACTCTGGCGCTGTGAGGTCGTGGGATCATATTCTGTACTTGGGAGACTTCAGCATTCAGTATGACATCGCTGTCTGGCAACTCCAGCGCGAAAACTCGGGGAAAATCGAATAGAAATTCGAAGGAATGTGGGTTTAATGTGTACAACCTGAATGAAGGTCGTCTGGGTTCGAATGTCACAATATCGAGGACTAATGACGTTTCCGGCTTCGATAGACCTTGTAACTCCTGTACTCGACGTGTAAATAATCGATATGCGGTATGGAATGAAGAAATGACGGTGTGGTTTTGCATGCAAGATATAAGCGCAAAAGTTGGACTCCTCGGAAATCATAACAACTAAGGAGTGTTGGAAAATGATTAAACGTCGGCTTAAACTAAGGCGAGGGCGGGTCTATGCTCGGAACAAGATACCCTCCGGCATCGAGAGTTTTCAGGTGTCACCAGGGAACTCGGTGACCTGGGAGTGCTGGGCCTCTGGTTTGTCCAGGCTCACGCACAAGTTGGGCCGACTGGCTGCCCAGACCGTGCTGCGTCTTTCACGTCTTATCCAGATCTTTCTCGGGTGAAGGAATATAGCCTTCGTCTAGCTCAGGCTCCGCATGCAGCGTCTTAGCATTGCTGGGCGCTTCAACATCTTGGCTAGCCTTGTACAGCTCATGTGGGTCACTTGAACACCACAACACTCCGCGAGTCACCTCTGGACTCGATGACTTGGTGTTCCAAAGCTCAACAGGGGTCTCGGCGTCGTTACAGTCTTCATCGATGAACAACTCTAAATCGTTAGGCAACTCGGACTCGGCTCTGGATGGGGCTTCAGCCTGATGCTCGCGGCGTATCTCAACTAGGCATTTGACATGGCCGACTGCTACGGCTGGTTCTGAGTGACATGGGGCGCTCTGTGGAACAGGACTTCGGCTATCACTGAGCCTCGCCCGGTTGACTCTACATGTCTCGGGTGTGAGGATCAGCGCACGCAGGGGTAACTTTGCATTATCTGGATCAAGCGACATCCTCGGCAGTACTCTAGTTGCCTTGGCTGGGATAATCCGTTCAACCAGCAGCAACGGCTTGGGGACAAACACCTTGTTGCGTGATCTCATGCAGCAAGGTTTGCTGTAGTTAGCCGGGCGAAACTCATGATAGGACCTGATCGACTGGGGCTCCTCGACTTCATTTCGGAAAACAAGACCGGTCGTTTCAAGGCCTTGAGGCCCTAGCTCTTTATGATTGAGCTCTGGTTCAATGGGATCTTCGGACATGGCAACGGGCTCGGCTTCACAAAGGCTCTTGTTGTCATATCCGTGCATACCCGACCCCGACCCGACTTCCGGATACCACCCTCTTCACCTCCGGAGTCATAACCTACCGCTGCCTTTCCGATACTCACCTTCGGTCTTGGCAACACACCCCTCCTCTTACCTCTCCGACCCCTTCTCCGTCCGTTCCGATACTCATCTCGGACCGAACATCGCCCTACTCGCCACCCTTCCTACAACTCCGCTCCCCCCTCACCACGCCTCCACCCTCCCGTCATCCCCTACGCTTTCTCCGTCCGTTCCGATATCCACCTTCGGACCTGACTACTCTTCCTTACCTGTCCCCTCTCTCCTTCCTCCGTCACTCCTCCGCCACCCTTCCGCCAAGTTACGACCATCCACCGCTGTTCCGTACTTCACACTCGGACACCGTTCGTACCTTACTCCGAGCCTCCGTCATAGTCCATACCTCGGACTTTGACTCCACCTCGGTCTTAGTCCATTGCATTGGTGACCTCATACTACGTAAACACCATTGCCAATATTCCTCGGACTTCCAACCCCGCCTCCGTAACCTCCGTAAGCTCCGCAACCCCCGAGCTTCGCGGACCGCCTCCGGCACTCTCACCGTTTGTAATGTATTTCTCGCAATTCCCCCTCATCCCTATTTGGACTACTGCTTCCTTCTATTCTAGCCAGTTAGTCATCACCCCCACTTCCCCTCATCCTCCTGCCCCTCTGGGCCTCGCCCACTCTACCTCCTTTCGGATGTATCACAGGTCTTGCCCTATGACCTTCGGTACCGCTCCGCTCCCTCTAACCCTTTGTTCCCGTTCGGACGTCTTCGTTCCGATTCGGTCACCCTTTGTTTCTCTTTGTGCTTTTGCCCCTTCCTTATATATATCGGCGCTTGTACATACTCGTCTGGTTTCAGTCCGAAATCGACCTGAAATGCCCCCAAGAGACTTCCTGCTCACCTACTGTGAAATTAAGGACCAAATGGACAAACAGCAATGGCACAGCGCTCCGCTTGAGTCGCTGAGGCCAAGGTCCCTCCACGCTAAGTCTCCGATTCCACTCCGGAGTCGTCCGTTTCCGCCCATCTCTAACACTTGTCATCATCAAGATACGAGTCTAAGTCGAAGACGTCATAAACCGTTCCACCGAAATTCCCGCTACTCTGTAGCGGGTCTTGAAAGCGTGAACTGAATGCCCGTGCAAGAGGTCCTCTATTATTGCAAATTAGCAAATTACCTGGCTAACCCAGGGTCCATCACTTGTATTCCAAAATCAAGCTAAGTTCCCGCATTTGGTTTGTAAGTAGTTGCGCAACCTGGTGTCAAGGGCCCCTTCCGATTCACATGCCCTTTCAACTCCCATCTCCATCTTTGACAGCTGCCACCATCACAATCGAACGCGTTTTGAAAAACCACACTCTACACCCTCTCAGACTCATTAACTGCCCTTCAACCTCACGATAACCAACGGCTATGAACCGTAGCTCCAGACAGACACCAGGAAATGAACACAAACCCCCAATCGGGGCGGCCCTGACCCCGATCCCCCTGCTGGCAACAGACGACAGTCGCACCCACCTTCAATCAACATACAATGACGCATCCGATTGCGTTTGCAGAAAGGAGTTCTTCACCAATGTCTCCGAGCCCAGAAATGCAAGATGACAACAGGGATGAACAACTCAAACCTTCCGCAGCCACCTTCTCCCTCGTCCCCCAACCCTCCGGCTGTCAACCTCGATCATAAACATACCGCCATCACATAGTACTCCATCACGAAAGGTGCATGCCCTATTGAAGGCAGCGTCATTCAATGTCCCTGTACCCAGCGAACTCTGTGGGACAGCTTACAAAATAGCCTGGAGTGTCGCGGACAAGGAAATCACGCCTATTGTCCAAGCAGCCATCGAAGTTGGCTACCACCCTGCTCCATTCCACGACTGCATAAACCTAATAAGGCAGACTACACTCACCCCCGCTCCTACAGACCTATACAGCTCCTAGAGGTCCATCGTTGCTATCCGGCTTTCATACTATGCCAGCCAACACGAACTCCTTCCGGTCACCCAATTCGGAGGAATGAGAGGGAGATCGATCTGCAGAAGACAACACCCTCTCAGCCATCCACGAGATGAAACTTACAGCTACTTCACTCACTTTTGACATAACAGGTTTCTTTGATCTTGTCTCACACCCACATCTGCTCAACACTTTGCCTGATAAAAATCCTACAGTCGGATGGGTGGCTTCCTTCCTCAGCGACTGCCACACTGCCCTCATCCCAGCCGCATATTTCTCTGCCCCTCTGATCGTGACATCCTTTGTGTCTGTAGTGCTGTATTCCACGTTGACAATGGTGAAAAACTATTTGAGAAACATCCATTCTGCCCCTGAATTGTCTCTGTTGTACGCATCCAAATACATATCTTAGCGAGTGAAAAGAGTGGCGGGTTCTGCCGCGTTGGGCGGCGATCACCAGTTATCCTCATCATTGGGGTGCAAATCCAGGTCGGAGGGTTCATAGGCTATCTCACGAAAGTCATCTTCATTGGAGCGCGAGTCTGAGTCGGGGACATCATGGAGGAATTCCAAATGAGAAACTTCATAGGCGGACTCGCCGGTGTCAGAGCTGTAGTCAATAGGCGCGGTACCATATTGTAGATTAGCAGAATTTTGATCAACTTGTTCATATTCGCGTGTCCACTCAGGAATTGCAGCGCTGGAACACATATCAGCCTCGTGAATCAAATGAACCTTTCCCCCTCCATTGGGGGCGCGTGGAAGATGAGACCCATCAGCCATGACCAGTTTATTAAACGCATTGTATCTGAGTACACCAGCGGCACTTGTCTCAGGGCAATCTTGAACAAAATGGCCTATGCCATCGCACATGGAGCATCGGTCATCAGTAGACCGGGTAAATCGAGGCCTGTCTGTAAGGCACGCTGATTTGACTGTCAATGTGTTTGCGCGCTCTGCAAGATCGTCTATCTTGGCTTTGGGAACTGTGTCCTGGGGGCCCGCGACATCTGTCTTGGTCTCAATGACCTCGGCATCTTCACTGGCATCAGCGGCTCTGGACTTGGATCTCTTCAGCATCTTCCTCCTGACTGCCTTAGCTATTCTGCGACGCGATGAGGACACAGCCTCTACTTCTGAGTCGGATCCCTCATCACCGGAATCCTCGCTAACTGTGTTGTCGCTGCCATCATCAAAATCTTCAGTGGAACATCTGCTTGTTGAGTTTGAATTATCATCGGACTCGTCGACGCTGTACAGATCACATCGTAAGAGCTCCTTAGCTGTCACTACAACATAGTCCATGGGAGGAGCGCAGGTCAAATCGATCCGCCGGTTGTGGGCCTTAAGTTCTTGCTTAACTTGTCTGCAGAACGTAGTTGGCTTAAGTCCACGGTAAAAGTAGTCGTCTTTGTCGCCTGCATTGAGTGCATTCCTCTGCTCAAGGGGTCTGGCAATAACTTGGAAACTCCGGCGGTAGTCATCAAAATCTTCATGGCACTTGATCTTCCGCCTCTTTTCAACAAATCTTCGGAGATCTCTTGTGTGATACATGCGGTCTTCTTGCTCATCTGAGTAAAAACTGAGCAGGTCGCTCCTTAGTGCGTTCCAGTCCTTCTCGTAGCTATCAAGGGTCCGGATAAACGTGGCTTCTTTTTCTGTGGAATAGGACACAACATAATCGCATTTCAATTGATTTGCGAGGCGCACGGCTGCTGTCTGGAGCTCGAACTCGTGTAAAAACTTCCCCAACTTGGTGCCATTGAACCTTGGGGCATCTCTAGACCATGGGCTAGGCATTGGAATGTAAGACATCGGCGCTGCAACAGAAAAACTTGCAGCCATCTTGAAAGGTTAACAAAACATGCGGAAACTTGGAACGGCTTCTTGGATGTCCGGCAATCGAAGGAACGGGGGTAAACAAGTATATCGCTGGGTAAAACGAGGGCAACTTGGTACAACTTTCGGGTGAAACAGCACGGGGACGACTTGAGCAGTTAAAAGGGAACTCCTGTGCCTCGTCTTGAGGTCTGCCAGGAGGCAATGATTGTGATAACTTGGGTAAACTTGTGTAACCGTGTGGATCCGTAACTCGTAGATCCCAAACACGGACTCCTGTGCCTCTTCTTGAGATCCTCCAGGAGGGACAACTTGGGTAATAAACTTCAATATCCTGTGCCTCGTCTTGAGGTCCGCCAGGAAAACAAAAACTCGGGCAAATCTGCGTGCGTGCGTGCGTGCGTGCGTGCGTGTAGTGGTAGCTTGGGTGGTCCTGTGTGAATCCCTAAAACTTGTACTGTTCTTGACCTGTGTCTGTAACCAATGATGTAGATACTCAATATCCACGGCAAAATGATCAATTTCCAACAAATGAAAAGCGTGAACTTGCGTGATTGTGATGAAGAGAAGTGTACCCCCCCTGTAAGGACCACCAGATTTGTAATGGGTCTATCACCACTAGACTCGCAACCCAGGTCTGGGGGGGGGGGTAGGTATCTCTCTCTCTCTAGGGTAGGATGGTCCTGTGAGTATGGTGCTGATACTCTGTCTAACCTCTAACTAACTGTCTGTACAGTTGTCACGGAGGAGTCCGATACAAATAGAAAAGGAAAGTCACATGCATGAATGAATGAAAATAGTAAAGATAATAAAGAAAATACCATATCTCCTCAACAACTCCACCAAATCCGACGATCCTGGGCTCGTCAGAACAACCTCTACCACCTCTACAACTCCTACTATTACCATGACTCACCAATCCTAGTCCCTGATGCAGTAGGGGGTGAAATGCGTGATAAGGGTTGGTTTGACCTGCACGGACTTGTCCCCACAACAACGTCAGGACCATAAGGATGGGCCCGATGTCAGTTGTCGATAACGATGACATAAATTACAAAATCAAACTGGCTGTAGCACGCCAGTTAGAAAACATGGCAGACGAAAAAGTCGCTGAAGCCTTGGTGGAAACACCAAGAAAAGATGCCTTGGGGAAATACACCAAAGTACCCAAGGAAAACAAGGAGAAAGGGAAGAAGGACCAAAAGTCCATCAAAACCCAGACCCCCTTGTTTGATGCGAAATTCCACATCTCAAAAGACGTGGGAAAATACCCCACAAACAGACCACTCTCAACAAAGAGAACACTGATGGCTCACATAAAAATAGCAGGTGTAAAAGCCTATGTGCTATTCGACAGTGGAGAAATGGACGCTATATTGCCGGACTTCATCTGCATGGTCCACATCCCAATTCTCCAATTGGAGAACCCAGTTGTCCTTCAAATGGGGATGAAAGGAACAAGATCACAGATCCTGTTCGGAACAAATGTGGACGTTGAGATCAATGGCCACATAGAAAAACACTACTTCAATGTAATCAACATCAATAGATACAACACCATATTTGGTGCCCCCTGGTTAAACAAAAACCAGGTAAGCTTAGACTTCCGGTCCCACAAAGTGAGAACAGTGAACAAGGGCAACATAGATACCCTTGGAGTTAGCAAAGACCATGTGATGAGATCACATGGATGGAAAACTCGAGCAAGAGCTCGAGAACAACCAAAAAAGAAGCCCCCCTGACAGGGAGGCGGTGTCAGGAACGTGCCAGACGCATATCTGGGTGACCCGCAAAGTGCGCAAGGTCGTCCGGGCTCGTAAGGTCAGAGGGGTGGGACTTTAGCTTCAGCGACTCGGGTGGAGCGCTGCACTTCGTTCTTACGTTGGTGTCCCAATTTCAGACAGAAGCCTTACGATGAGGATAAGAGTTTAGAGGGGGAATCCAAGTCGATATACGAACTAAGGTACATCCGGTGTAACCTACACGTGTTATAAACACAAGTAACTAAATGAGACTGGCCCGGAAGGAGTGGCGGATCAAGCACGATATTAATGAATGAAGAAAGGAACAAATAATCAATATCGGCAAACTTGGTCAACAAAAGGCAAGCAAGGAACAATAAGAGGAACAATAGTCCGCAAGCGGACAAAAGAGAAAAGGCCATCCGCCCATCTAGCAAGCCATCCGGCTGGGGGCGGACAACAATGGAGCGGGCAACCTAGGTTGGTAGGTACGCACGCGAGGGAGGAAGTGTGGATGAGGGTGATGGGTGGACAGATGATGATGATAGTGGGAGGGACGGACCAAGTGGCACTAGGGCGCATAGAGGGAAGTGACGGATATGTCGGGTCATGACAGGCAGGATTGAAACACACCTCAGGGTAATCAAAAGAAAGTACCCTGAAGGTTGGCCCAATCCTAGTCCAGAAGGACTAGAACTTCCAGACATACCACATCTGGAAGGTCTCTCCATGAACAACCCCGAGTTCAAAATACTCAGGGAGTGGTGGAGAGAGAAATTCGAAACTGTAATGGCACCAGCACCATTAGAAATGCCCCCCTTGAGGGAGGTGAACCATTGAATCCTGTTGAAGGATCCAAACAAGAAATTTTGGGAAAACACCCTGAGATGTCCTGCAGCACTGCAGGAAGCACTAGCAACCAAAATAGATTGCTGTAAAAGCAGGATGGTGGTATCCTGTGAACAGCGAGCGAGCATGCCCACTACTGTGTATCTGCAAAGCAGATGGATCTTTGCGCATGGTAATAGATGCAAGGAATCGCAACTCAAACATGATCCTCGACATCACACCAATGCCAGACATGTGACTGATCCAAGAATCAGTCACCAGAGCAACATACCGATCCAAGATTGATATGTTTGACATGTATGAACAAATATGTGTGGATCCAGATGATGTCCATAAGACGACATTCTCTATGCCCCATGGGTGTCAGGGACGCGTCCGGGGTCGAGAGGGCCCAGGGGTAATGTCTGGCACTGAGGCCGTCACGGGGTGTGGAGCGGGCGTGCATACTGGCGGGCCCAGTCCGGGACAGTGGTCCCTGGCCACTCAGGCTGAAGTGGAGAATGTGTTACATATTATTATTAAAGGGGAAAACTATACTACTTACCTGAAGTGGAGAATGTGAGAAGAAGGTTACTTCTTCGGTTCCCACTTCAGGTACATTTATGTACATGTGGCTTGAGTCACATGACGAGTGCCATGTCATCCTCGGAGGCATCCGGGTGTCCCCGTGGGGGATCCCGAGAGCGTCCGCTGCATGTGCACATGCTGGGCACAGTGGGAAGCCATCCGGGGTGTGTGGGCCGGATGGGTCAATAGTACATCGATACAAAGGAAGGTGGTCCATGTAGATAGAAAGGAATAAACAGGAAGAGGAAGATGAGAAGAAAGAAATAAAGGAGAGGGAGGAAGGAGGGGAGAGGGGGATAGACAGCGGGGAGCGGGTGTGGTGTGGCTGGGTGGGTCCAGGTGGACCCGGGTCAGGCAGGTGTGCCCTGACAATGGGATGTACAACTCAAACATGATGCAGCAAGGAGACTGCAACACTCCCTGTACTTTCCAGCGCACACTGACCTGGGAACTATGAGGAGAAGTAGGCAGATGCCTACACGTCTGGTTCGATGATATATTCACCAGCACAAGCTCGGTGGAGAACCACAATAAAGCATTATTGTGGTTGTTCACTCACCTCAAGGGAGTGGAATTCTACATAAGCCAGAAAAAATTCCAGCCATTTGCTCCAATCCTAGACATTCTAGGAAGCCGCTGTAGGAGAAATAATATTCAAAGAATAAAACAATGATCTATCAGAATAGTCAACAAAAAGGTGGCAAGTTCAGATGTTTAACAGATCTCATGATCTTTATGAGACTGGACAGACATTAGAAGATCATTATAAATTATCTACACCCATGTAGCATGAGATTTAATCTACTACAAGCATGCCTAGAACCTGGCATAGGTGTAATATTCAAAGAATATATCCCTACAACAAGAAAATAGCACATAGACGGCAGAATAAGAAGGAACATTGGGAAAGAAATGTGGATATCTCGGGAACCAGTAAACCTTTGACTGTAATCTTTGTACCATCTGAAAGAACTGTTTCTAAACTTTATCCACGGTTTTGTTTTATTCTAAAAGCTTCAAAACTGACGGAGATATCGCTCAAACGGCGAAACACCTTATAATTCATATATATTTATTTGCTAATTCTTATAAAAAGTAATGTGACTCAAGGGAAATATATTGGCGCCCGGAAGTCTGGCGGACCAAATACCATATGACAGAGTATTCCCCGACGCAGGCGGACAGTTTTTGATCGCATCAGAAGAGGAGAAAATGCTAAAAACCGGATCTTGTATATTTTCCCATGATTCATCAAAACTTTTTGATTTCAAGCTCAAATAAATCGGAACAAAGGAATGATTGATGATCTGGATCTCGGATCATAAGCATAAAGTGATTCAGAAGTCCGCGGATCAGTTAATTAATTGGGAAAGCTCTAGAACATTAGTAATGATGTGGCTTCACAAAAAGGGGTGAATTAGAGAACAGTCTAGAAAGTTCCTTTATAGCCAAGTCATTTCTAAAGATAACCGTTCGTAATTAAGGCGGTGTAGAGCATAGCTTTAGCGCTACAAGACACCGCTAAGATCGGCCCAAAAGACAAAGAACTGAATTACTTATTGCTGAGTCATGTCCTAAGTCCATTATTAAGCTTACACAGCCCAAGCCCCTATATCATTCTAGAACTATCTATAATACAAATGTAGCACATGTAACTAGTGCGAGGCGTGGGAGTAGAGAGGCCTCTGAAAAGCATAAAAGGCCACCGCTTCTGCCCCCTCTCAAACCTCAGGTAGAAATAAAAGTTTAATTCTCCTCACCAGTGGTTGGTTCGTTTGCTCCAAAAGATAAAAGCAAATATTAGTTGTTAGCTAATATAAAAACTAACACGTCACTCTAAGCGTGAGTTAGGGTCATTTAGACACAGCTGAACAAAAGTGTCATAGTGAGAATTAGTGAGAATTTAGTGGAGGGACTTCTTAATTGAATAATCTCTCAGTAATATTTGGTTATCACACCACAGGAGAAAAGTGAGCGATCCTGAACCTGCTAGATAACTAGCACGCACTCTAAGCGATAGAAAGAGCAGTTTGGTCACTCCTGTATTGAGTAACATTTATTGCGGAATTATTTTATTAGTAGTTTTCCTTCAGTAAATTATCAGGAAAATCACATCCTACTGAAAAGTGGTATATCTTGGTGTAATATTGACTAGAAATCATAGTAAAGTCAATATAGAATTTTATCCATAGACGATCTATACGTCAGGTGAGATTGTTGGGGGGTGTTTATTGTTGTTTAGACAGTGAACAATTATATATTTGGCAACCAAAACATGGTCAGTATGCAAATCAGCACAAACTCTAATATCGTTATTGGACATAAGAAACTGGTTACATAAGGTGATCCAGCTCCACTCCTTCACCGCTAACCCCATAACCCAACTTGTCGGTAATATTCAATCAGCTAATGTTTAACTCCGTTAGCTCCGCTCCACTCAGCCCCGCCATTTATGGGCCAGCCCTCATTATAACTATATATACTCAACTTGTACATAGGTTACACCTCAGTAATAAAATCGACTAGAGTTGACCCCCTTTAATTCTTGTTGCCAGTCAGTAAGTTAGGGCACAGACATGTAACTTGGCACAGTGCTCCTGGCATAAGTCGCTGAGGCTGAAGCCCTCTGCCATGGAGACATTCCTTCATCTCAATCTGGTCTCTGACAATGTACCTCAGTTTAAATATCAACTAGAAATCCCCCCAAGTCGTCTCGCCTCTAAGTTCATCTCTAAGTCCCCTCTTTGTCTGAGTAAACGTCACCGCAAGGTCCTCCCGCTACCCTGGAATATGGGACAGCTTAGAACGTGTGGCGCAACACTCCAATTGAATCGTTGAAGCCAAAGTCCCACCTCCCAAGATGCCTTGCAACTGTCATATCCGTACATACCTGATCCTGATCCGACTCCTGGACCCCCATCTTCACCAGCTCCAGAGTCCTACCCTACCGCCATCCATTCCGATATTCACCTTCGGACCTGACACCACTCCTCCTCTCACCCATCATGCCACCTCCACCCTTCTGTCCTTCTCCTACCTTATCTCCGTTTGCTCCGATACTCACCTTGGACCGAACACCACACCTCTTGCCACCCTCCTCCTCTTACTCCTCATGACACCTCCACCCTTCTGTCACTTTCCTACCCTTCTCCTGTCCACTCCGATACTCACCTTCAGACCTGACACCTTTCCTCTCCTCCACTCCACTCTTCTCTCTCCTCCCTCAGACCCTCTTCCACCAAACCTCCGTCAAGTTACAACCTTCCACCTTTGTCCCATACCCTGTACTCGGACACCACTTGTACCTTCACTCCAAGATTCCATCATAGTTCCAACCTTGGACTTTGACTCCACCTCAGCTTAAGTCCATTGCATTGGTGACCTCATACTATGTAAACACCATTGCCAACATTCCTCGGACTTTCAACCCCACCTCCGCAACCTCCGTAAGCTCCGCAACCTCCGAGCTCCATGGATCATACTTGGCACTTTCGCTGTTTGTAATGTATCTTTCACACTTTTCCCTCATCCTTATTTGGACTGCTGCTTCTTCCCATTCTAGCCAGTTAGTCATCATCCCCACTTCACCTCACCCTCCTGCCCCTCTGGGCTTTGCCCTCCCTATCTCCTTTCGGATGTACCACAGGTTCTGACCTATGACCTTCAGTACTGCTCCGCTTCTGTCATCCCTTTGTTCCCGTTCAGATGCCTTCATTCTGATTTGGACCCCCTTTGTTTCCCTTGTGCTTTCATCTCCCTATTATATACAGGCACTTGTACATACTTGTTTTGGACCTTCAGTCTGAAATTGACCTGAAATGCCCCCTAGAGACTTCCTGCTCAACGCTTCTGAAATTAAGGACCAAATGGACAAACAGCAATGGCACAGCGCTCTGCATGAGTCGCTGAGGCCAAGGTCCCTCCTTGCTAAGTCTCCAGTTCCCCTCTGGAATCGTCCACCCTCACCCAGTTCTAACAATGTCGCTCATCCCGTTATTGAATATCTCATTGATGCGAGAATCTTTTATTATGAAAATTTGGGTGGATTAAGATTAGATCCCTTCCTTTCTAATGGGCTATCAAGCTCGTCTCGGTCGTTACTTGTCAGGGGACAACTCCTGGGTCCCCATGACCCTCCCCTATGGTCCACAGCCTGACCTATGAACAGCCCTATCCAGGGCACAATCCTACTGTGGGAAGGAGATGAATAGATAAAGCAGTAGGTAAGGTACACTTGCCTACTGTGGGTAAGGAGATGAGAAGGAAGCTAACTTCTCATCTTCCCACAGTGGCCACAATATCAGCAAAACTTCCGGGGATACCCGGAAGTCACATGAAGGGGTAGGAACCGGGTCCGGAGCATGCGGCGCACGGAGCGTGTGCTGAAGGAGAGAACGAAGGAAGGTCAGTTGGGAGGTTCAAACGAGACCACCACCAAGCTGTTCCCTGGTTCTTTAGTTAGGATGGGGAAGTGTACTAGTGTTATTTATTGTAAATATAGTACCAATCCGAGTGTTTTGGCTAATTCTATTTTTATGGGTTAGTTTTAAAGTTCCTGGGAATTGACTTACAGATAAACCGAGCCCTGCGGAGCTGTTTCTTTATTGAAATTTCTTAATTTGTCTAGGTGTAATTCCATGTAGCGTTGTTTTAATTTGGATTTAATCTTCTACTTGGTGAAGTTTCAAAGATTCTAATCAGTTAATGGAGTTGGATTGTGTCTGGAGTGTCCCTTGAGTTTGTTTTATTTTTGTCTTATTTTATTGCTTGTTTTAACAGTAGCAAAATAACTGTTTTGTGTTTACACTTTGAAATCTGGAGTGTTAACCAGCTCTCCTGTTGAAATATCTACTTAATATTTCTCTCCTTTATTGCTGCCTTTTACTACAGTGGCAATCTTGACTGTATATCACTTTTTCGCACTGGAGTGACAACCAGAAATGCTTGAGAAAAATAATACTCTATTTTCTTACTTCTCTAAGGGGGGCGAAAAGTCGCAGAAAGGGTCTCCCTTTTATACTCCTTGGGTCACCTTCCTTTTTCATGCTCTACCTTCTATTTACAGGATTTATTTACAGTGTATTTTTCTCAAACTGAATAAAAATGAAATTTTCATGCTATAGTTCTACTGCACTTGTGCTGCGCTGAACTGCAGTTCCACTGCGGTCAGACTGCGCCTAGAATTCTTATTGTCCTCCCTCGCCTAAGCTATTTTAATGGTTAATTGGAACTTGGCTGTGCTGTATTTGTCGCAGTTACCTATTTCAAATTCCTTATATACCATTAAATTTGCTATGATTCGATGATTCTGAATTCAAACTTTGCGTTACTATGTGTACAGCTGTGTGCGAACTTTTGCTAACTCAACAAATACCAGGAAATGGGACACAACTTTAGTACCATTGGAAAGGTGGGAATAAATGAAAAATTATGATACCAAGAACGTGAGAAAACATTCAGAAATGAATGAGATACAAGGACATGAGGTTAGAAACCTGAAAATGCCTGGGTAGACAGCTTCAAGAGGTCCAGAGCCCTAAATAAAATACATAAAAATATGATATCTTCAAGGACGACCTACTATAACAACGAACAATACATATGGAGGATTAGGATGTGATAATACAAAGGGGAATCAGAGAATATGAACGAAATTCATGAAAACCACTAAACTATGACGGACCATGGCAGGAATTTTAGGGAACGATATTCTAATGAAGTGGAGAGCTATAACACATTCGTTTGAGTAATTCTTGACTACTAGCAACTTTTTCTTTCGGTTTTAAACCTGAATAATTCACTCATTTACCATTTCAGTCTCATTTTAACTAAATGTCACTAAATAAAAATGGAATAAATCAGCTGAAGGTCTCAGCACAGCCATACGCATAGTAATGCGAAGTTTGAATTCAGAATCACCGAGTCATAGCACTTTTAATGGTATATATATAGAATTTGAAATAGGTAACTGCAACAAATGCAGCGCAGCCAAGTTCTAATTAACCATTAAAATAGCTTAGGCAAGGGAGGACAATAAGGATTCTAGGCGCAGTCTGACCGCAGTAGAACCACAGTTCAGCGCAGCAAAAGCGCAGTAGAACTATAGCATGAAAATTTCATTTTTTATTCAGTTTGAGAAAAATACACTGTAAATAAATCCTGTAAATAGAAGGTAGAGCATGAAAAAGGAAGGCGACCCAAGGAGTATAAAAGGGAGACCCTTTCTGCGACTTTTCGCCCCCCTTAGAGAGTAAGAAAATAGAGTATTATTTTTCTCAAGCATTTCTGGTTATCATGCCAGTGCGAAAAAGTGATATACAGTTAAGATTGCCACTGTAGTAAAAGGCAGCAATTAAGGAGAGAAATATTAAGTAGATATTTTAACAGGAGAGCTGGTTAACACTCCAAATTTCAAAGTGTAAACACAAAACAGTTATTTTGCTACTGTTAAAACAAGCAATAAAATAAGACAAAAATAAAACAAACTCAAGGGACACTCCAGACACAATCCAAATCCATTAACTGAATAGAATCTTTGAAACTTCACCAAGTAGAAGATTTAATTCAAGTTAAATTCCAAATTAAACAACGCTACACAGAATTACACCTAGACAAATGAAGAAATTTCAATAAAGAAACAGCTCCACAGGGCTCAGTTTATTTGTAAGTCAATTCCCAGGAACTTTAAAACTAACCCATAAAAATAGAATTAGCCAAAACACTCGGATTGGTACTATATTTACAATAAATACTACTAGTACACTTCCCCATCCTAACTAAAGAACCAGGGAACAGCTTGGTGGTGGTCTCGTTTGAACCTCCCAACTGACCTTCCTTCGTTCTCTCCTTCAACGAAGGAGTGTCTCTGTGGTGGAGGGCTTCGGCCTCAACGACTTATGCCAGGAGCACTGTGCCAAGTAACACATCCATGCCCTAACTTACTAAACTGGCAACCAGAACTGAAGGGGGTAAACTCTAGTTGATTTTATTACTGAGGTGTAACCTATGTACAAGTTGAGTATATATATAGTTACAACGAGGGCAGGCCTGCAAATGGTGGAGCCAAGCGGAGCGGAGCTAACGGGGTTAGACATTAGCCGATTGAATATTACCATCAAGTTGGGTTACAGGGTTAACGGAATGGTAGGCGATAACCCAGAAATGGAAAGGAGGGTTAGGCCCGAAGGTGGGCTTGCAGGGCAAGCGAGTGTATTGCCCAGCGGAGGCAGGAGTGCGCTAGCGGATGTCGGAGCTGTCCAGAAGCCTTTGGGGCTCCATACTTAGGGAGGTGTAGGTAATTTGAAAAGAGGGGGTGGTGACCATCGAGGGGTACCGAGGTGATTGCAGAATACAGGAGCTCCAAGGTTAGTGAAGAAGGAGCGGAGGTAGACCAGAGGGAACGAAGGGAGTGGAAGTCGATGGCTGGGGATGGATATGACAGCCACGGAGACACTCCTTCATCTCAACCTGGTCTCTGACACCTAGTCTCTTCTCTACATTGTAAGGCTTCTGTCTGAAATTGGGACAACAACATAAGAACAAAGCGCAGCACTCCACTCAAGTTGCTGAAGCTGAAGTCCTGCCCCTCTGACCTTATGAGCCTGGATGACTTCGTGTGCCTTGCAGACCATCTGGATACGTATCTGACACGTTCCTGACATGTCTGTGCCCTAATTTACTAACTGGCAGCAAGAACTAAAGGTGGATAACTCTAGTCGATTTTATCACTAGGGTGTAACCTTTCTACAAGTCATGCATATATAGTTACATAGAGGGCTGGCCCATGAATGGCAGGACCAAGTGGAGCGGAGCTAATGGAGTTAATGTTAGCCGACTGAATATTACCGACGAGTCGGGTTACGGGGTTAGCGGGATGGTGGACTATAACCCAGAAACGGAAAGGAGGGATCAGCCTGAAGGTAGGCTTGCAGGGCAAGCAAGTGAATTGCCCAGCAGGGGCAGGAGTGTGCTAGCAGACGTTGGAGCTGTCTGGAGGCCTTCAGGAATCCATACTTAGGGAGGTGTAGGTAGTGTGTTGAATTGAGGGGGTGGTGACCTGTGAGGTCTCAGGGTCGCTCAGCACACAGAGCCGTAAGTGATACAAGGGTGTGTATGTTACGGTAGTGTGTAAGCAGTTACCCGGAGGTGTCATATCCATCCCTGGCCATCGACTTCTACTCCCTCCGTTCCCTCCAGTCTACCTCCGCTCCTTCTTCACTAACCTCAGAGCTCCCGTATTCCGCAATCACCTTGGTACCTCTCGATGGTCACCACCCCCTCTTTTCAATTTATTACCTATGCCTCCCTAAGTACGGAGCCCCAAAGGCTTCCGGACAGCTCCAACATCCGCTAGCGCACTTCTGCCTCCGCTGGGCAATACACTCGCTTGCCCTGCAAGCCTACCTTCGGGCCTATCCCTCCTTTCCGTTTCTGGGTTATCACCTACCATTCTGTTAACCCTGTAACCTGACTCATCAGTAATATTCAATCGGCTAATGTCTAACCCCGTTAGCTCTGCTCCACTCTGCTCCACCATTTGCGGGCCTGCTCTCGTTGTAACTATATATATACTCAACTTGTACATAGGTTACACCTCAGTAATAAAATCGACTAGAGTTTACCCCCTTCAGTTCTGGTTGCCAGTTTAGTAAGTTAGGGCACGGACGTGTTACTTGGCACAGTGCTCCTGGCATAAGTCGCTGAGGCAGAAGCCCTCCGACATGGAGACACTCCTTTGTCTCAACCTGGTCTCTGACAGGAGGTTCCCACTTACCCATGTGACTATATGTATCTTAATTACATGCGGCTCGGGGTTTGGGGCTATTGCCCTGACATGACCATCAGGGGAATCGGAGGTAGTTGCAGAATCCAGAGGCTCTGAGTTAGTGATGAAGGAGTGGAAGTGATCCAGAAGGACCAGAGGTAGTGGAGGGTGATGGCCATGGATGGATATGACAGTGCCCACTACGTAACTATATATACATAACTTGTAGAAAGGTTACACCCTAGTGATAAAATCGACTGGAGTTATCCTGTTTTAGTTCTCGCTCCCAGTCAGTAAATTAGGGCATGGACATGTAACTCATGTAACTAGACACAGTGCTCTTGGTCTAAGTTGCTGAGGCCAAAGCCCTCCGCCACAGGGACGTCTCCCTTGTCCCACATCCAGTCTCTGACACTCCAAACCAACAGTGAGTTCCACCCTATCACCTTCATGTCCAAGAGCTTCAGATGGAACGCAACTGTTAGAACTGGGCGAGGGTGGACAATTCTGGAGGGGAACCGGAGACTTAGCAAGGAGGGACCTTGGCCTCAGCGACTCATGTGGAGCGCTGTGCCATTGCTGTTTGTCCATTTGGTCCTTAATTTCAGAGGCGTTGAGCAGGAAATCTCTAGGGGGCATTTCAGGTCGATTTTAGACTAAGGTGTCATGGCCCCGCAAAGTCCCCACCCTTCTACCACTTTCTGCACCCCCATTCTTGCACCCATTAATTGCGCCATTGCCCATCACTTAGCAGTGCCAATAGTGGTTCCCGTTCTATGGCCCCGTAGCAGCGCCTCCTTCGTTCTCCCACCACCACTTAAGTTCCTCAGCCATTCGGCTGATACTGTTTTATTCTTATTCATTCGCCTAACTAACTAGCGGTTGATATGGTCACCACTGATCTGCTCCTTATTGACATTTGGTTTATTCCTTTATTGACACTTGGTTATTCCTTCATTGACATTTGATTTATTCATATATTGACATTCTGATCCGCCACCATATTGGCGCCTAGATTATCGGCCTATTCATTCTGCCTCCCAACTTCGCCGTCCTCTGTTCCATTTCCCTGGTCCTCATTGCTCTTTTAGTTCTGTCGTACTTACCATCCTGCTCCTGTCCCGCGCCGGACCAACCGGCCCCTTCTCTGTTCTCCTTTCGTATTTATACTTGTAGTTTACTGTCGATGTACCTTAGTTCGAATATCGACTAGAATTCCCCCCCAAGTACTCTCATCTTAAGTTCACCTCTCAACTTCATCCCTGCTTAAGTCAACATCGCTGCAAGGTCTTTCCCACTAACGTGAAATACGGGACAGCCTAGAATGCATGGTGCAACGCTCTAGCCAAGTCATTGAAGCCGAAGTCCCAACCCCCATGATGCCTTGCAACGGAGTAGTTCATTAGCTAAGTGACCACTCACGCTGCCATACTCTGCTCCGCTTCCTGCGAATACCTCAAATACAGTTTCTGACATAAGGGCCTAAAACGAGTATGTACAAGCACCGGTATATAATGGAGAGGACGAAAGCACAAGGAAACAAAGAGGGTCCAAATCAGAACAAAGGCATCCGAATGGGACAAAGGGAAGATGAAAGCGGTGCGGTACCGAAGGTCATAGGTCAGAACCTGTGGTACATCCGAAAGGAGATAGGGAGGGTGAAGCCCAGAGGGGCAGGAAGATGAGGTGAAGTGGGGATGATGACTAACTGGCTAGAATGGGAAGAAGCAGCAGTCCAAATAAGGATGAAGGGAAAGTGTGAAAGATACATTACAAATGGTGAAAGTGCCGAGTATGATCTGTGGAGCTTGGAGGTTGCAGAGCTTATGGAGGTTATGGAGGCAGGGTTGAAAGTCCGAGGAATGTTGGCAATGGTGTTTATGTAGTATGAGGTCACCAATGCAATGGACTTAAGCCAAGGTGGAGTCAAAGTCCGAGGTTGGAACTATGACGGAATCTTGGAGCGAAGGTATGAGCAGTGTCTGAGTACAGGGTGTGGGACAGCAGCAGAAGGTTGTAACTTGCCGGAGGTTTGGTGGAAGAGGGTCAGAGGGAGGAGAGAGAAGAGAGGAGTGGGGAGAGGAGTGGAGGAGAGGAAAGGTATCAGGTCTGAAGGTGAGTATCGGAGCGGACGGAGATAGGGTAGGAGAGTGACGGAAGGGTGGAGGTGTCATGAGGAGTAAGAGGAGGAGTAAGAGAAGGAGGGTGGCGAGAGGAGTGATGTTCGGTCCGAGGTGAGTATCGGAGCAGACGGAGATAGGGTAGGACTCCGGAGGTTACGAGGATGGGGGTCTGGGAGTCAGTTCGGGATTGGGTATGTACAGATATGACAGCAACTATGAAATCTATGCCAAAGAAATGCTTGCGATAGTCTGAGCACTAGAAGAGTGGTGCCATTTCGTAGAAGGAGCAGAGGAGAAGGTCGATATCTACACTGACCACCGCAACCTAGGCTATTTCCACACCGTGCAGCAGCTGAATCCCCACCAAGCATGGTGGTCACTGTTCCTGTCCCACTTCCACTTCACCCTCATACACCGACCAGGGAAGCTCATGGGGAAACCAGATGCTCTCTCCCACTGTGTCAACCACCTGAAGGGGAGAGATGACAACGAAAGCCTCACCCTCCTACAGCCAGGGTGGTTTGAAGCCTGCACAACTGAGGCCATCACAGTGGAAGGAGAAGAAACAGCCATCCTGGAAAGAATACAGGCAGTGAAGGACCATGATGAGAAGGTGGTGAAAGTGCTGAAGGAGCTAGGAGATGGAACCCTCAGGACAGATGAATGGAGCAGAGATGGAGAGTTGGTCCTCTACTGGGGGAAGGTATATGGCCTGAAAGACCCACAACTCCACCACAACCTGGTGTGGCTACACCACAAAGCACAGGTGATGGGACACCCAGGGAAATGGAAAACCCTGGAGCTCATCTCTGTCAGGGCATACACCCTGACCTAGCCCATACCCGCATCCACACCTGCACTCGCACCCACACCCGCACCCGCACCCGCACCCAGCTGTCGCACTTCCCGCGCATGCCCTGTGCTGGATGCTCAGTGTGGCCGGATGGCCCGGACCCTGGGTCTCGGGTCTCATGTGACTTCTGGATATCTTTAGAAGTTTTCGATCTATTGTGGCCACTGTGGGAAGTGAGAAGTTAACTTCCTTCTCATCTCTGACCCACAGTAGGCAAGTTGTATATACTTGCCTCTCTTCTATATATCATCTCTGACCCACAGTAGGATTGTGCCCTGGATAGGGCTGGCCAGACTTGAGGCTGTGGGCCATAGGGGAGGGTCATGGGGACCTGGGAGTCATCCCCTGACAATCTCCCATGACTACTGGTGGCCCTGCATGGCAGAGTAGGCTGTTATGTAGCGTGGTGCAACCCTGAACTGAGTCAAATCGTTCCCCTCATGGAAGGTGGGGAAACTCATGCCAAACAAGGTCCCCACCCACCACTGGCAGGTAATCTCCATAGATATGATCAGAGAGCTCCCCAATGTAGGAGAAATAATGGTCACCCTATGAAAACTCATTATGGAAATATGCCAGAAAAATCACAAAACCCCCATACGACGAGTAGAAATGAGAGGATAGAGGAACCTGAATTTTAACGAATTTTCAAGAATTATTACAAATTTTTATGAGAACATATGACAAATAGGAAGATAGAAAATTAATAAAAATACTTCAAGCTTAGCATCAACAAGATGTAATGCTCGGGAAAATTTCTAGCGAATATCAAACTAGGAACGAGGTTAATCGGGTAAGATCTGACTATAAAATCAACCAGAAAACCACCATGGAAACTGCTTTCCCATGCCTGCACACATAGCTGAGGCTGGAGGTACCACAGAACAAGGATTCCATAGGAACCAATGCAAAACTCGATGTTGTGTTTATAATAGGGAATGTAGATGCCTTTTAGATAGACTCAATACAGGAAAAACTACCAATAGACAATGGAGAAATGGCCGAAATTTGCGGGAAACAAGGACAATGTTCAAAAGGAAAGTGCGCAGAACAACCAGTAACAACCGAAACTTGTTTGATAGCTCATTAGGAAGGAAGGGATCTATTGTTAATCCACGCAAATTTTCATAGTAAGAGGTTCACACATCAATGAGATATTCATTAACAGGATGAGCGACATTGAAGTCATAGCTCAGGGAAAAGTCGACGTTCACGCAAAATCCATATTCAAAACACATAACGAAATTTACATGGAAAGTATGATAAATCAGAAACTACCACTATGCAAGGTTTCAGGCCAAACGGCCCAGCCATTGTGAAGTTATGCCAGCAACAGGAATAGGGTATTCTGCACTATGCTTAAAGACATGTGAGGGTGGCGATGCAAAGGGGACCAGCCATCAGAACCGAGATCCGCACTTCAGGAGATCACAAAGACCAATTTCTGTCCAAATATGGAAGACTCCAGTCAAAACAAAGCACAGAGAACACAAAAATACCTTAGAATAAGAGGGAAAAATCTGAAATCAATCACGGAAGCCTGTATTGAGGATACAAACACCCATGCATACAATAAATCCCGAATAATTAAACAGAAACAGCACTTGCATACAAATGAGTACAAGAACAACACATGTGATTACTGAATGTGCACATGAACTTTTGCTAACTTAGCAAATACCGAGAGTTAGAGTACGACTTTAGTACCGTTAGAAAGGTTGGATTAAATGAAAATTTATGAGGCTGAGAACGTGAAAAACCATCCAGAAATGACTGAGATATAAGGACATGAAGTTAGTAACCTGAACATGCACAGGAACACAACTTCTAGAGGTCCCAAGCCTTGAATAAAATTCATAAAAATATGGTATCATTGAGGATGACTTATTATAACAACAAACAATACATACAAAGGACTTATGAACAGGAACCAGGGGAAATGGACGAAAAACCACAAAACTACGATGGACCATGGTGGAAATTTTAGGGAAGGATACACTAATAAGGCAGAGAGCTCTAGCACATTCGTTTGATCAATTCTTAACTACTAGTAACTCTTTTTTGGTTCTAAACTTGAACAATTCATTCCTTTATCATTACAAGTCTCATTTCAACGAAATGTCACTGGATAAAAATAGAATAAATCACCTGAAAGTCATAGCGCAGCCATACATTGTCAGGGACTCGTCCGGGGTGAGGGGGCCTGGGTGTAGCGCCTGGGGCTGAGAGCCTGGCGGTGTCATATCCGTGCATACCCGACCCCGACCCGACTTCCGGACCTCCACCCCCTTCACCTCCGGAGTCATAACCTACCACTGCCGTTCCGATACTCACCTTCGGTCTTGGCAACACACCCCTCCTCTTACCTCTCCGACCCCCTTCTCCATCCATTCCGATACTCATCTCGGACCGAACATCGCCCTACTCGCCACCCTTCCTATAACTCCGCTCCCCACTCACAACACCTCCACCCTCCCGTCATCCCCTACGCTTTCTCCGTCCGTTCCGATACTCACCTTTGGACCTGACTACTCTTCCTTACCTGTCCCCTCTTTCCTTCTTCCGTCACTCCTCCGCCACCCTTCCGCCAAGTTACGACCGTCCACCGCTGCTCCGTACTTCACACTCGGACACCGTTCGTACCTTACTCCGAGCCTCCGTCATAGTCCATACCTCGGACTTTGACTCCACCTCGGTCTTAGTCCATTGCATTGGTGACCTCATACTACGTAAACACCATTGCCAATATTCCTCGGACTTCCAACCCCGCCTCCGTAAGCTCCGCAACCCCCGAGCTTCGCGGACCGCCTCCGGCACTCTCGCCGTTTGTAATGTATTTCTCGCAATTCCCCCTCATCCCTATTTGGACTACTGCTTCTTTCTATTCTAGCCAGTTAGTCATCACCCCCACTTCCCCTCGTCCTCCTGCCCCTCTGGGCCTCGCCCACTCTACCTCCTTTCGGATGTATCACAGGTCTTGCCCTATGACCTTCGGTACCGCTCCGCTCCCTCTAACCCTTTGTTCCCATTCGGATGTCTTCGTTCCGATTCGGTCACCCTTTGTTCTCTTTGTGCTTTTGCCCCTTCCTTATATATATCGGCGCTTGTACATACTCGTCTGGTTTCAGTCCGAAATCGACCTGAAATGCCCCCAAGAGACTTCCTGCTCACCTACTGTGAAATTAAGGACCAAATGGACAAACAGCAATGGCACAGCGCTCCGCTTGAGTCACTGAGGCCAAGGTCCCTCCACGCTAAGTCTCCGATTCCACTCCGGAGTCGTCCGTTTCCGCCCATTCTAACAGGCAGGGGGCGAATCAGGCATGCATACTGACAGGCCCGATGTGGGACAGTGGTCCCTGGCCACTTAGACTGAAGTGGAAAGTTGTTATTATCATTAAAGGAGAAATACTGTACTACTTACCTGAAGTGGAAAGTTGAGAAGAAGGCTACTTCTTCGGTTCCCACTTCAGGTTCGTTTATATACATGTGGCTTAGATCACATGACAGGTGCCATGTCACCCTTGCACACAGCCGTAATCACCTGGGTGTCTCTGTGGGAGATCCCGAGGGCATCCGGTGCCAGCACGCATGCTGGGCACAGTGGGAAGTCGCCCGGGGTGCCCGGGCTGGGTACATGGTGGGTGCACTGCAGATGGGTCAATGGTACATTGATACAAAGAAGGTCGTCTGTTAGAACATGCGGATTCGGACGACTCCGGAATGGAATCGGAGACTTAGCATGGAAGGACCTCGGCCTCAGCGACTCAGGTGGAGCGCTGTGCCATTGCTGGTTGTCCTGGGGGTCCCTAATTTCGGATCTAGCAGAGGGAAAGTCTCTTGGGGGAATTCATGTCGATTTCGGACTGAGGTTACAAGTTACTAGGTACATTGTATATAAGGAGGGGTCCGGAATCAAAAGGAACAAGGGTAGGACAAAAGGAGACAAAGGGAGATGGAAAGAGGAACAACACCGAGGGTCAAGAGTTTGACTCAATGGTGTTTCCCAAAGGAGGAATGAAGGGCCAAGGCCCAAGAAGGAAGGAAGGAGGATGGGAGTCGGGAATGGCTAGCTGACTGAATGGAAAGGAAGCAGCAGCCCAAATAGGAATGAGGGAGAATAGCGGAATTGAAATGGACAATGCAATAGTTGCAAGGTCTGGAGTAAGTCCGGAAAGTCCGAACTCGGAGGTTAAACTCCGGAATATTGGCAAAGGTAATTAAATGGAATGAGCTAACCAATACAATGGGTATAAGCGGAGGTGGGGTCAAAGTCCGAGGTCGGAGCTAAGACCGGAGGTTCCGGAGACGAGACGTGAACGGGATACCGGAGCGGAGGTCCGGAGTCGGGAGCATAGGTTTTGCGTACTCGTCTGGAAGGTGTCGAGGTTGGGGTCGGACCCGGAATGTTCCGGAGTCGGACCGAAGGTGGTGTCCGAGCCGGAGGTGGGATAACCTCTTGGGAGTCGGCAAGGAGAAGGTGACGGAAGGGAAGTAGGGCTCCGGAAGTCGGAGTTCGGAGTTCCGGGAGCCCTGAGCGGAGGTCGGGATTGTATGGATATGACATTGTCCATGTAGAATAAAGAGAGAATAAAGAAGAAGTAAGATAGGAAGAAAGTGAGGAAGTGTCATATCCATACAATCCCGACCTCCGCTCCAGGCTCCCGGAACTCTGAACTCCGACTTCCAGAGCCCTACTTCCCTTCTGTCACCTTCTCCTTGCCGACTCCCAAGAGGTTATCCCACCTCTGGCTCGGACACCACCTTTGGTCCGACTCCAGAACATTCCGGGTCCAACCCCAACCTCAACACCTTCCAGACGAGTACGCAAAACCTAAGCTCCTGACTCCGGACCTCCGCTCCGGAATCCCATTCGCGTCTCCATCTCCGGAACCTCCGGTCTTAGCTCCGACCTCGGACTTTGACCCCACCTCCGCTTATACCCATTGTATTGGTTAGCTCATTCCATTTAATTATGTTTGCCAATATTCCGGAGTTTAACTTCCAAGTTCGGACTTTCCGGACTTACTCCGGACCTTGCAACTATTGCATTGTCCATTCCAATTCCGCTATTCTCCCTCATTCCTATTTGGGCTGCTGCTTCCTTTCTATTCAGTCAGCTGGCCATTCCCCACTCCCAACCTCCTTCCTTCCTCCTTGGGCCTTGGCCCTTCATTCCTCCTTTGGGAAACACCATTGAGTCAAACACTTGACCCTCGGTGTTGTTCCTCTTTCCATCTCCCTTTGTCTCCTTTTGTCCTACCCTTGTTCCTTTTGATTCCGGACCCCTCCTTATATACAATGTACCTAGTAACTTGTAACCTCAGTCCGAAATCGACGTGAATTCCCCCAAGAGACTTTCCCTCTGCTAGATCCGAAATTAGGGACCCCTAGGACAACCAGCAATGGCACAGCGCTCCGCATGAGTCGCTGAGGCCGAGGTCCTTCCACGATAAGTCTCCGATTCCATTCCGGAGTTGTCCGAGTCCGCCCATTCTAACAGGAAGGAAGAATGAGGAGAGAGGAAAGGAAAGGGGGAGGAGGTAAGGAAGGGTGGACAGCGGGGTACCAGGTCAGGTTGGGCCGGGTGGAGCCGGGTCAGGCGGGTGTGCCCTGACATACATGTAGCAACATGAAGTCTGAATTCAGAATGACAGAGTCATAGCAAACTTAATGGTAAACAAGAGGAATTTGAAATAAAGAACTGCAACGAATGCAGCACAGTCAAGTTCTAATTAAATCATTAGGCAAGGAAGGACAATACAGATTCTAGGCACAGTCTGACCACAGCTGAGTGCAGTAGAACTATAGTGATAGTGTGAAAAATTCATTTTGATTCATTTTGAGGAAATACACCTTAAATAAATCCTGTAAATACAGAGGTAGGGCATGAAAAAGGAAGGCAACCCAAGGAGTATAAAAGGGAGACTGTCAGGGCACGCCACACCGCTCCACTCCACGCCGCACCCTCCTGCTGCCCCTCTTTCCTTCTTCCCCTCTTTCCCTTTCTCCTTTGTCTTCCTCCTTTCCTTTCTTTCTTTATATGGATGACCTCTCCCCTTACCCATGTAGCACAGACGTGTCCAGTGCCGAGTACCCCGCATGGATACTGTGCTGCCGGATATGCCACACATCTTCACTTGTGCTTCTCCCCTCTGACACCCACCCATGGAGCCATCCACAATAACCTGGCTCCACCTGGGCTGACGTGGCACCCCCCATGTGACCCATTCCCACCTGTATATATAAACCGAGCCGAAGCAGAACCGAAGAAGCAGCCTTCTTCTCACTACTGCTTCAGGCAAGTGTCTTACTTTAGTTTAGTTTAGTCTTTCATCCTAATAACAATCACTACTGCTTCAGCCTAAGAAGCCAGACAGGGATGCAAGCCCGAGTAAGGGCCATTTGCTATACATTCCCACCACTCCGCTGCCGCCTGGGCCGCTAGCGCCAGGGGCTATGCCGCTACCCCCGCCTCTCCTGTACTGTCCCTGACAGAGACCCTTTCTGCGACTTTGCACCCCCCTCAGAGAAGTAAGAAAATAGAGTATTATTTTTCTCAAGCATTTCTGGTTATCACTCCAGTGTGAAAAAGTGAAATACAGTTAAGATTGCCACTGTAGTAAAAGGCAGCAATTAGGGAGAGAAATATTAAGTAAATATTTCAGCAGGAGAGCTGGTTAACACTCCAGATTTCAAAGTGTAAACACAAAACAGTTATTTTGCTACTGTTAAAACAAGCAATTAAAATAAGACAAGGACCAAGGACACTTCAGACACGATCTAAACCCATTAACTGAGTAGAATCTTTGAAAATTCACCAAGTAAAAGATTTATTTCAGGTTAAAATCCAAATTTAATGATCCTACACAGAATTACACCCAGATAAATTGAGAAATTACACTAGATGAACAGCTCCACAGGGCTTTGTTTATCTGTGAGTCATTTCTCAGAGATTTTAGACTAAGCCATAAAATAGAATTAGCCAAAACACTCAGATTGGTACTATAATTACAACAGATCTACTAGTACACTTCCCCATCCTAACTAAAGAACCAGGGAACAGCTTGGTGGTGGTCTCATTAGAACCTCCCAACTGATCTTCCTTCACTCTCTCCTTCAGTGCACAGCATACACCCTCAGGATCCCCCACAGGGACACCTGGGTGACATGGCAGACCTCATGTGACCCAAGCTGCATGTATATAAACATACCTGGGGTGGGAACCAAAGAAGTAACCTTCTTCTCACTATTCCCACTTCAGTCTAAGTGGCCAGGGACCATTGTCCTGCATCAGGCCTGTCAGTATTGTGAGGTCTCAGTGGGTTCACTCAGCACACAAGGCTGTAAGTGATACGATGGTATGTATTTTATGGTGTGTGTAAGCAGTTGATGGAAGTTCCTGCTTACCCATGTGACTATATGTACATCATGATTACATATGGCTCAGGGTTCGGGGCTATTGCCCTGACAAGTATGCACACCCATTCTGCACCCCATGAAGGCCTCAGCACTGGGCGATACATCTGGGCCCCCTTGACCCCAGACACATCCCTGACACCAAGGTCCTTCCTAATTGAGTCTCCAATTCCATTCAGGAACTGTCCAAGACCATCCATTTCTAACATGTGCCATCACAGAGGAAGAAGCAGCATGGCTTCAGGTGGCATATGTACTACAAAACACCCCATGTACATGGCACCTTTCAATCAACTGACCACAAATATACTCATCATTGGAAAGCATTCACATTAAGCTCAGACGGTACAACAAATTGGAATGTGCATTTCACCTCAATGCACCTAATTGGTGAATTTCCAAGATACTGTCAGGGCACACCCACCTGACCCCACTCCACCTGACCTGGCTCTGCCTGACCCGGACCCACCCAATCCCACTGTCCTCCACCTGGTACCTCTACCCTTCCCCTGCCCATCTTCCCCCCTCCTCCCTTTCCCTCTTCTGCCTTCCTTCTTTCTCCTTTCATTACACAGATAACTTTCCTTGTATCAATGTACCATGACCAGACTGTGATGCTACACACCCAGACCCAGGTGCACCAGGCAACTCCCCATGCACCGGATGCTCCTGGGATCTCTTGCAGAGATACCCAGATGGGTGTGGCTGTGTCTGTAGATGATGTGGCATCTCCCACATGGCCTCAGTGTTAGAACTGGGTGAGGGCGGACAATTCTGGAGGGGAACCAGAGACTTAGCAAGGAGGGACCTTGGCCTCAGCGACCGGAGTGCTGTGCCATTGCTGTTTGTCCATTTGGTCCTTAATTTCATAGGAGGCGAGCAGGAAGTCTCTAGGGGGCATTTCAGGTCGATTTTAGACTAAGGACTAAAACGAGTATGTACAAGCACCGATATATATAATGGAGAGGGCAAAAGCACAAGGAAACAAAGGGGATCTGAATCGGAATGAAGGCATCCAAACGGGAACAAAGGGATGACAGAGACAGAGCGGTACTGAAGGTCATAAGGCAGAACCTGTGGTACATCCGAAAGGAGGTAAGGAGGGCAAGGCCCAGAGGGGCAGGAGGATGAGGGGAAGTGGGGATGACTAACTGGCTAGAATGGGAAGAAGCAGCAGTCCAAATAGGGATGAGGGGAAAATGCGAGAGATACATTACAAGCAGCGAAAGTGCTGAAGGTGATCCATGGAGCTCAGAGGTTGCAGAGCTTACAGAGGTTATGGAGGTGGGGTTGAAAGTCCGAGGAATATTGGCAATGGTGTTTACATAGTATGAGGTCACCAATGCAATGGACTAAGGCCGAGGTGGAGTCAAAGTCCGAGGTAGGAGCTATGACGGAGTCTTGGAGCGAAGGTACGAGCGGTGTCTGAGTATGAGGTATGGGACAGTGGCGGAAGGTCGTAACTTGGCAGGAGGTCAGCAGAAGAGGACCAGAGGGAAGAGGGAGGAAAGAGTGAAGAGTGGTGGAAAGGAGAGTTGTCAGGTCCGAAGGTGAGTATCGGAGCAGACAGGAGAAGAGTAGGAGGATGATGGAAGGGTGGAGGTGTTGTGAGGAGGGAGCGGAGGAGTGGGAGGAGGAGTAGGAGGAGGGTGGCAAGAGGTGTGGTGTTCAGTCCGAGGTGAGTATCAGAGCGGACAGAGATAGGACAGGAGGGGGATGGAGGAGTGGAGGTGGCATGGGGGGTGAGAGGTGGTGTGGTGTCAGGACTGAAGGTGAATATCGGAACGGACAGCAGTAGGGCAGGACTCCGGAGGTGGTGAAGGAGGAGGTCCAGGAGTCGGGTCAGGATTGGGTATGCACGGATATGACACTCAGCCACATGTATATAAACATAGCCTAAGTGGGAACTGGGAAGTAGCCTTCTTCTCACACTTCCCAGTTCAGGCAAGTAGCTTATCTCCTTTTCTGCTAATAACAATTCACCCTTCCCACTTCAGTCTAAGTGGCCAGGGATGCCTGTCTGTACCGGGCCAGTGTCAGGGACGTGTCCGGGGTCAAGGGGGCCCAGGTATAGCGCCTGGCGCTGAAGACCTCATGGGGGGTAGATCGGGCATGCGTGCTGGCAGGCCCGATAAGGGACAGCTGTCCCTGGCCACTCAGACTGAAGTGGAAAAGGTGAATTGTTATTGAAAAGGGAAACTACACTAACTTACCTGAAGTGGAAAAGGTGAGAAGAAGGTTACTTCATCGGTTCCCACTTCAGGTACATTTATGTACATGCAGCTTGAGTCACATGACGGATGCCATGTCATCCTCGGAGACAGCCGCAGCCATCTGGGTGTCCCCACAGGGGATCCCGAGGGTATCCGGTGCAGGCGCACATGCTGGGCACAGCGGGGAGCCATCCGGGGAGTCTGGGTTGGGCAGGTCAATGGTACATTGATGCAAAGGAAAGTGGTCCATGTAAATAGAAGGAATAAACAGGAGGGGAATGATGGGAAGAACGAAATAAAGAAAAGGGAAAAGAGAGAGAAAGAAAGAAAGAAAGAAGGAGGAGGGAAGGAGGGAGGGAAAGGATGGGGAGTGGGGTAGCGGGTGAGGTGTGGCCAGGTGGACCTGGGTGGGCTCGGGTCAGGCAGGTGTGCCCTGACAGCCAGCTGCTACACATGCCTGCATCACACCCTACCAGGCCCTCAGTGCTGGGCAATACACCTGGATGCTCTCAACCCTGGGTCGGTCCCTGGCAGATACTCGGACAGTGATGGGGAATCGGATAGACAAGTGCAGCAGATTATTCTAGCGGTTCACTCCTCTAATGGACACAAAAGCAAGGAGCAATTACCCCTCATAAAGAGTGTCCTTGCCTCATGCTTCCAGAGCTTGCAGGAAGTGCCAGTGATAGAAGGGTCTAATCCTAAGTGCGGGGGTTGGCAATGCGATCTGCCATTTGACTGGGATGAATGCAGAAGACCAGAAGAAATTATTCTGTATCACAAAAGAGTGGAGAAGATCAGAATGGATGACATATCTTGGCACTCAGAGAACAGAGAAAGAGGTTGAAGAGTGGAATCATGCCACTCTTCTAAGCCTTCTTGGAACTGAAGCAGATGCTGCTGCTTGGGGAATGATGGATTATTTGCAGCAGAAGCAGTTGTTTGAGGCCCATGACTGCGTCGCATGGTGTGGCTGTGCAATGTATAAAGACCTCAATATGGTCAAAGCTGGAGCAAAATCAATGGCAGAGCAATGGATCCCTCTCCAAAGGGACAGCTGTCCTGGGCCAATCTGTCATATCCATACCAACTCTGCCCAACCTCCAACCTACTCCACCACCTTTCCAGTTCACTTCCAGTTCATCCTCTCCCTCACCTCCCCTCCAATCTCCAGTACCTTCTCTGGTACCCCATATCCAAGATTATTAATATTTCTATCTACCCAATATTACTATGGACCTCCTAGGACCTCTGCCAACCCCGCAAAGGTTTTCCCATTACCCAATAGCTGTCACTAATTCCACCCTTCACTTACCCACTCCACAGTGCTTGATAAGGCAATTCTCTCATGAGTTCGCCAACCTGGAAAGTGGGTAAGTCCTTCTTGGGTTTTCCCTTTCTTCTCTTATTTGTCCTGTATTATGTATATAGGTCATGTACTGTAGTTGATGGCACTTCAGTGAAAAATCGATGACTAGATCCCCCCAGAGTTCATGCCTCCCCATTTTGAAGTTAAGGACCCAACAATAGTGTAATCAAATGTTGGAACAGCACTCCCCTCTGAGTTGCTGAGGCCATGGTCCCTCTGCTCATCCTCTACCTCCTGCCTCCCTTCTGGGGAAAGTGTCATGAACGTCTTTCCTTAGAGGATAGGTCAATCGCTATCCAGGCAATGCTGTCAGGTGGAGCTCGGTGTTCTGGGTCGTCTGATGGTGGGTTGGAGACAGACCAGAGGTGGGGCAGAGCTCCAAGGATGATGGGGTGTTGAAGGGACTTGGCTTCAGTGACTCGGAACAGAGTGCTGCACCCAGTATGTTCTCATTGTCCCCATTTGTCAGGGGAGCTGGCGACAGAGGAACTGAGGCTGCCAGCAGAAGGGGGCTGGAGGCCCCCCCCTCACTACTTAACGGAGGAGGCATTAGTGAGGGTCAATCGTTTGTCATGTGATTCGTTGGGTGTTGTACCAAGGCGTCTCTGGGAGCACCTGTTACTCAGTTCTTAGGAGCAGCAGATGAGTGGGATGCGATAGACATCCTGGAAGAGGTTTTGGAGGGCTGAAGACTGTTTATATTATAACTGGGGGGAACTACTTACTAGAGGGGTACACATGTACATATAGTAGAAATAATTGGATCTGAAGGTAAACAAAGGTTACCAAGGGGAAGGAGAAGTAAATAGAAAAGGAATCCACAAGACAAGTAGGGAATAGGTGAAAAGCCCAAATTACGTCTGAGGTTTGTGGAGTGAGAGAATTAAAAGCCAACTGAATGGCAAGGTCTGGAAGTGTCTATGAACAAGCAGGGAACTACAGAGAAAGACATCTGGAAAGGTCCGGAGCCCGGAAGTTGTAGTCCGGAAGATTGGGGTTGTAGAAAATATCAAATGATAAAACAATAAGATTATCAAGACCGGAGGTAATATAGGAATGAGGAGGTACTGGAGGTACCAGAGGTGTGGAGACTGGAGGTTGGAAGGAGGGTGGATAGGCAAGTTGAGATTCACCAACAACGAGCAAGCCCAACTCCTTTGAACAAGGTGTCCGAGGAGGTGGAGGTATGGTGGTGGAGGTCCAGAGGTGATGCAGATGTAGGTGGGTGGCAGAGTCGGAGAGAGTCAGAGGAGGAGGTAGTCCTAGGGTCGTTGGCATCGACCGGAGGCAGCGGAGAGAGATTGGGAGGGCTAGTGGAGGTCATAGGAGTTGTGTATGGATAGAGCAGAGGGAGGCGGAAGATCCAGGATATGACAGAAAGGTCCAGACATGCATGTTCCCTTTGCCATGTTCTGACACAATCCTTCTTCTAGCAAAAAACAAACTAGTTACACAGCAATCTGATGCCAGAACCACTCCTGCCACCATAATCCCAAACACCAAAAC
Organism: Cantharellus anzutake; assembly: GCF_015039405.1. NCBI lineage: Eukaryota > Fungi > Basidiomycota > Agaricomycetes > Cantharellales > Hydnaceae > Cantharellus > Cantharellus anzutake. The sequence continues at coordinate 39,716 of NW_024066993.1, read as the reverse complement.
CAAACTTCCAACTTCCCCCTCCCCTGATGCTGGTGCTATAAAGCTTACTTCACTAGCTGGATCACTGATGAATGTCAGATATGGCAGGTTTGGATGATTCCAGAATGGAACTGGAGACTTATGGTGGAAGGACCTTGGCTTCAGTGACCCAGGTGGAGTGCTGTGCCATTGCTGGTTGTCCTGGGGGTGCCTAATTTTGGATCTAGTGAAGGGGAAGTCTCTTAGTGGGGAATCAAGTTGATTTTGGACTGAGGTTACAAGTTACTAGGGTATATAAAGGAGGGGACCGGAATCAAAAGGAACAAGGGTACTCCGAAAGGAGACAAAGGGAGGGAGGAACAATGAGGGTCAAGGGTTTGACTCAATGGTGTTTCCCAAAGGAGGAGTGAAGGGCCAAGGCCCAAGGAGGAAGGAAGGGGGATAGGAGTTGGGAATGGCTTGCTGACTGAATAGAAGGAAGCAGCAGCCCAAATGAGGGAGAGTAGCAGAAATGAATGTGACAATGCAATTAGTTGCAAGGTCCAAAATAAGTCTGGAAAGTCCAAACTCGGAAGTCAAACTCCGGAATATTGGCAAAGGTAAATAAATGGAATTGGCTAACCAATACAATGGGTATAAGCAGAGGTGGGGTCAAAGTCCAAGGTTGGAGCTAAGACCGGAGGTTCCGGAGATGGAGATGCAAACAGGATTCTGGAGCAGAGGAGTTGGGAGCATAGATATTGCATGCTCATCTGGAAGGTGTTGAGGTTGAGGTTGGTCCGAGAATGGTCCAGAGTCGGACCGAAAGTGGTGTTGGAGTGCTGGAGGTGGGATAACCTCTTGGGAGTTGGCAAGGAGAAGGTGATGGATGGGAAGTGGGGCTCTGGAGTCAGTTTCGGAGTTCCGGGAGCCTGGAGCAGAGGTCAGGATTGTATGGATATGACAATGAATAACAAAGATGATAAGAAAGGATGCCAGGACACTCACCATGATTGGTTCCACCAAGAACATGGTTGTACCCAAAAGTTCCCCAACACCAGTAACACTCAGTTTGGATCCCATCTTCTTGCTGCAACAGAGCTTTTTATATTACACTCAGAGTATGTGGAATTCATGGAGTTCTTTAGAGACCACAAAATAGTCCAGAGCTCAATAATATAGAGGAGAATATTTACTGAGGTCTTCAGAATCTGTCAACTATCACTGAACTAGCTGTAGTTTCACTCTATGGACAAGCAGTCTCACTGCCTTACAGGCAGAAGATGTGCTCTAGCGGAACACTGGAGTAGAACATGCTAGACATGGGGACATTCCATGATCAAGTTACACCAAAACATGGAAACTTGAAGGGCACCTCCTTGGGAGGAGCCAAGAGTATTCAAAGCACTCAAGAAGGATAAAAAGAACTTGCTGTGCCTTCAGGAGATGCTTATGAGTTTCTGTGCTGGGGCAGAGGAGAAGTGGACAAACTTCAGTATAGAATTTACAGCAGACAGAGGGATTTCTTCAATGGACAAGGAGAAGCACCACACATTCATGCCAACAACAAATGATGCTAATGAAGGAATGTTAGGTAGATGGAGGGTATGTGTCAGAGACCAGATTTGAGGTGAACAAAAGTGAGTCTGTGTTCGGAGGACTGTGGCCTCTGTTAGATTATGAGTATGCCAGCGAAGATAATTAGTATAAGTTGCATCCGTCAACTATATCTACATGTGATCTACACATGATAATATAGTCCTGCTGGCTTACACAGTTCTAACACCCCCCCTTAAGCCCAGGACAGGATGCCCAATTTGCTATGGAAGTGACCAAACCTCGGCACTGGAAGTGCTTTGGTAAGTATGTCCACCGTCATCTCGTCCGTTGGGCACCAAAACAGTTGGATCTTCCCATCTTCGATGCAGGTTCATATGAAATGATGGTGGATGTCAATGTGTTTTGATCTGGCATGGAATTGAGGATTTGAAGCAAGTGTGATTGTCATATCCATCCCCGGCCATCGACTTCCGGTCCCTCCGATCCCTCCGTTCCAACTCCGCTCCTCCCTTGCTAACCTCGGAGCCCCCGTATTCCGCAATCCTCTCGGCGCCCCTCGATGGTCACCACCCCCTCATTTCAATTTATTACCTATGCCTCCCTAAGTACGGAGCCCCGAAGACTTCCGGACAGCTCCGACGTCCGCTAGCGCACCCCCGCCTCCGCTGGGCAATACACTCGCCTGCCCTGCAGAGCCCACCTTCGGGCCTATCCCTCCTTTCCATTTCTGGGTTATCGCCTGCCTTTCCGCTAACCCCGTGAACCGACTCGTCGGTAATATTCAGTCGGCTAATGTTTAAACCCCATTAGCTCTGCTCCGTTCGGCTCCGCCAATTGCGGAACCGTCTCCACTGTAACCATATATATATCCCACTTGTACATAGGTTACGCCCCAGTAGAAAAATCAACTAGAGTTACCCCCCCTAGGTTCTAATTGCCAGTCAGTAAGTTAGGGCACAGACGTGTCACTAGGCACAGCACTCTTGGCAGAAGTCGCTGAGGCCGAAGCCCTCCGTTATGGAGACATTCCTTCGTCTCGAATCTGGTCTCTGACAGTATTTTTCTACTCCCTGACTAGTACACGTCTTGTATGGCACCAAAAGTCCTTCGCACTCGTTCACAACTACGCACATTAGTCCCCAACTCCGCTTCACCTTCCCCAGAACCCTCTCAGCCTGGCCCTAGTCGATTGGCGAGAAACCCAGTTGAGTTTCGAAGCTTTTCTAACCTTGAAACCCCTCTCCCATCGACTCCGATCATGCGCCCCGTTAGGAATCGATCACCAGTCGCAGACTCCGACTTCGGAGACACCACGGAACAACCCATAGATCCCACCCACTTCTTTGGACTCGGTTCCGAGGTCCCCGACTTCGTCGACCCTCCTCCTGCTGATCCTCCCATCCCCACTGTCCCAACCACCGACGATGCCGAACCCACCTCCAACGTGGCCATTACACAATTGGCCCAAGCCATTGCCAGTCTGGCTCGTCACACCGGACGACAATGACGACCACCATCTTCTGCTCTCCGGACCAAGGTCCGTGAACCCAAACAGTTCGACGGGAAGGATCCCCGAGAACTCCGAGTATTCTTGGTCCAATGCGAGCTCAACTTCCAGGACCGTCCCCTCGCTTTCGCTAGCGACCATGCTAAAGTCATATTTGCGCAGTCCTACCTCAAGGGAATGGCCCTCGATTGGTTCGAGCCGGACCTGTTATTCGACCAGAATTCCACACTTCGTCCGCGATGGATGAACGACTATCAAGAGTTCGTTAATGAACTTCAAACTAACTTCGGCCCTCACGATCCCGTGGGCGACGCCGAGGTTCAACTGATGACACTGGACATGAAGGATGGGCACCACATCAACAAATACGTCGTCGAGTTCAATCGACATGCCTCTCAACTTCACGGTTACGGAGAAGCCGTGCTTCGTCGTTTCTTCTACAACGGATTGCCGGAACATATCAAGGATGATATTGCCAGAGTAGGTAAACCCTCTACTCTCTCTGAGCTTCGCACCCTTTCCCAAACTCTCGATGCACGCTATTGGGAGCGTAAATCGGAAGTTACACGTCACGCGAAACCCTCTTCCTCTAACATTTTTGACAAGTCCACCGCCGCTTCTCGTCCCGACCCCGTCCCTTCCTCCTCCTCTTTTAACTCCGCTTCCGGTAGTAGGCCTCCGAAGGACAATAAGAAGTCCGAGGCCAGCTCCGTTAAACCGGACCTCTCTTCTAAACTCGGAGACAACGGCAAGCTCACGCCACAAGAGCGTAAGTGCTGTCTCGATGAGAAACTTTGTATGTTCTGCGGTCAGTCTGGCCATATAGTCAAGGATTGTCCCAAGTCTTCTTCTTGTGCCTCTAAGGCCCGTTCGGCCCAGACCGAGGAGCAAGGATCCGCTTCCGCTTCAGCAAAAAATTAGTCCGCACCCCCATGGACTCCGCACAGACCGGGGGTTGCGATCCTTCCTTCCGTGCGCTCAAAGAAGTGCGTTTAAACGCGTCTTCCATTTCCGACTTATTTTCCCTCCACATTCCCGTCTCCTTTTCTCTTTCAAATGGTCTATTTTCTCCTTTCAATGTTGACCCTTCGGGCAATGTTCTACTCGTTGTAGATAGTGTTGCTGATGTACCACTCTCTCCTCCACCCCCTCTGACTACTTCTGTAGATCGATCCACCTCTCTCCGCTTCTCTTCTTCTTCTTCTCCTCCTGTTCCTCCTCCATCCAATAGTAGGACACAAAATAAACTTTTCCGCTCCTATGAGAACGTACCCGCACTCGTAGATTCTGGGTCTTCGGACTGCTTCATCGACGACACCTTCGTAAAAAAGCTGGCCTTGAAGACTTACCAGATCAAACCCCTACAACTACGCCTATTCGACGGTAGCACCAACTCAATCATAACCCGTGCCGTTGATATTCCCCTCCGCTTCGCTTCCGGAAACATCACCCCCACGACTTTCTTTGTCACATCGCTGGATGGATCATGTTCCCTAGTCCTAGGACACAACTGGCTTACCCACTACAATCCGTTGATTGACTGGGTCTCAAGCAGTATTACGTTCCGAACTTCCGAACCTACCAAGACAGTCACTCCGAGCTCTCCCCCGTCATCTCCGGCACCACTGCCATCGTCCGACATCCAACCATCTGATGTTTCGCCAGCACCTCAGTCACAGGCTGTTACCCCTCCATTACCATCCATCGAGTTCGTCAGCCGTTCCGCATTCGCGAAGGCTTGCCAACTTGAAGGATCGGTATCCTTCAGCCTAACCATCCCTTCCGGGGAAAGCCGCTTGAGGGCTGCCTCATCCCACACCAATTCCGTCGACCTCTCGGCCGTTCCGAAGGAGTATCACGAGTTCGCGGATGTGTTCGGTAAGAGCAAAGCCTCGACACTGGCACCACACCGTGAGCACAACCTAAAGATTGACCTTGAGGAAGGCACCTCCCCACCCTTGGGTACTATGTACTCTCTCTCTCCTTCGGAACTCGAGGCCCTCCGGGCGTTCTTAGATGAACACCTGGCCTCCGGTTTCATTTGTCCCGCTATTTCCGCTCACGCAGCACCGGTCCTCTTCGTCCGCAAGAAGGACGGATCCCTCCGTCTTTGTGTCGACTTCCGAGGGCTGAACAAGATCACCAAAAAGGATCGCTACCCACTTCCCCGCATCTCCGACCTCCTCGATGCACCTAGCCGTGCCACGGTCTATACCAGACTCGACCTCCGGCATGCTTACCACCTGGTTCGCATTGCAGCAGGCGACGAATGGAAGACTTCCTTCCGCACGCGCTATGGTTCCTATGAGTGGCTTGTCATGCCATTCGGTCTCACGAATGCACCTGCGGCTTTCCAGCGATTCATCAACATGATCTTTGCCGACCTCCTGGATGTTTCTGTGGTAGTCTACCTAGACGACATCCTTACCTACTCGAAAGACATGGCTTCACATCAGGAGCATGTCCGAGAAGTTCTTAAGAGACTCCGCAAACACGGCCTATACGCCAATCCGAAGAAATGCGAGTTCCATATGGACACTACGGAATATCTCGGTTACTGCCTCTCTCCTTCCGGACTCACCATGTCCATCGAGAAAGTCAAAGCCATCCAAGATTGGCCCGAGCCCCGTAAAGTCAAGGATGTCCAATCCTTCCTTGGCTTCGCTAACTTCTATCGGCGTTTCATTCACCAATACTGTCATATCCGTGCATACCCGACCCCGACCCAACTTCCGGATACCACCCTCTTCACCTCCGGAGTCATAACCTACCGCTGCCTTTCCGATACTCACCTTCGGTCTTGGCAACACACCCCTCCTCTTACCTCTCCGACCCCTTCTCCATCCGTTCCGATACTCATCTCGGACCGAACATCGCCCTACTCGCCACCCTTCCTACAACTCCGCTCCCCCTCACCACACCTCCACCCTCCCGTCATCCCCTACGCTTTCTCCGTCCGTTCCGATATCCACCTTCGGACCTGACTACTCTTCCTTACCTGTTCCTCTCTCCTTCCTCCGTCACTCCTCCGCCACCCTTCCGCCAAGTTACGACCATCCACCGCTGTTCCGTACTTCACACTCGGACACCATTCGTACCTTACTCCGAGCCTCCGTCATAGTCCATACCTCGGACTTTGACTCCACCTCGGTCTTAGTCCATTGCATTGGTGACCTCATACTACGTAAACACCATTGCCAATATTCCTCGGACTTCCAACCCCGCCTCCGTAACCTCCGTAAGCTCCGCAACCCCCGAGCTTCGTGGACCGCCTCCGGCACTCTCGCCGTTTGTAATGTATTTCTCGCAATTCCCCCTCATCCCTATTTGGACTACTGCTTCCTTCTATTCTAGCCAGTTAGTCATCACCCCCACTTCCCCTCATCCTCCTGCCCCTCTGGGCCTCACCCACTCTACCTCCTTTCGGATGTATCACAGGTCTTGCCCTATGACCTTCGGTACCGCTCCGCTCCCTCTAACCCTTTGTTCCCATTCGGACGTCTTCGTTCCGATTCGGTCACCCTTTGTTTCTCTTTGTGCTTTTGCCCCTTCCTTATATATATCGGCGCTTGTACATACTCGTCTGGTTTCAGTCCGAAATCGACCTGAAATGCCCCCAAGAGACTTCCTGCTCACCTACTGTGAAATTAAGGACCAAATGGACAAACAGCAATGGCACAGCGCTCCGCTTGAGTCGCTGAGGCCAAGGTCCCTCCACACTAAGTCTCCGATTCCACTCCGGAGTCGTCCGTTTCCGCCCATCTCTAACAAATACTCCGACATTGTGGTCCCCTTGACGCGCCTCACGCGTAAAGGAGCCCCCTGGCTATTCTCCAACGATTGTCGTGCTGCTTTCAACACCTTGAAAGAGGCCTTCACTTCCGCTCCTATCCTCACACATTGGCTACCCGACGCCCCCCTCATTGTAGAAACCGACGCCTCCGATTACGCGATCTCCGGAATCCTTTCCATTCGTTGTGATGACGGAGAAATTCGCCCCGTTGCTTTCCGCTCAAGAACACTCTCGGCGCCGGAGCTCAATTACGACACCCATGACAAGGAACTGCTCGCCATCCATGATGCGTTCCGATCATGGCGTCACTACCTCAAAGGTTCAGGAACCCCAATCGACGTCGTCACCGACCACAAGAACCTCGAGTATTTCTCCACCACCAAACTCTTGACCTGGCGGCAAGCCCGCTGGTCAGAGTTCCTCTCCCAATTCCACATGACAGTCCGATTCCATCCCGGAAGACTCGGAGTTAAACCAGATGCGTTGACAAGACGTTGGGACGTCTATCCCAAAGAAGGGGATATGGACTACGCTCGCGTCAATCCGCAGAACTTCCGACCGGTCTTCACTTCGGAGCAGCTCACTGCGTCCTTACGAGCTACGTTCCTAGCTGCCACAGTAATCCGAGCAGCCGTACTCGTCGACACAGAGGCTCTCCATCGAGACATCCTGACCTCCCTCTCCTCCGACACCTCAATCTCTTCTCATCTCGCTTCCCCCAACCTCCCCAACTCCCGCTGGTCCATTGATGCCGAAGGCCTCTTAAGGCTGGACAATCGCATTTACGTGCCAGATTCTAACGATCTCCATCTTCGCGTTTTGCGAGACAAACACGACCACCAACTTTCCGGACACTTCAGGCAAAACTGGACTCTGGATCTAGTGCGTCGTGAGTATACCTGGCCGGGCATCCGTAACTTCGTCAAGAGTTACGTATCCTCCTGCACCTCGTGTGCCCGCACCAAGGTCCCCCGTCATAAGCCTTACGGCTTACTCAAACAACTCCCCATCCCCGAACGTCCTTGGAACTCCATCTCCATGGATTTCATCGAACAGCTACCCTCCTCTTCCGGATTCACTTCCATCTTGGTCGTCGTGGACCGCCTGTCCAAACAGTGCATTTTTTATCCCCACCCACGATACCATCACCTCTCTGGAACTGGCCAAGCTCTTCCTCCTCCATGTGTTCTCCAAGCACGGAGTTCCATCCCACGTCACCTCCGACAGGGGTCCGGAGTTTGTCTCTCATTTCTTCCTTTCACTTGGTAAGGCCCTCGACATCCGCCTCCACTTCACCTCCGGTTATCACCCAGAAGGAGACAGTCAGACCAAATGGATGAACCAGACGCTCGAGCAGTACCTGCGCATTTACAGTAACTACCAGCAGGACAATTGGTCCGAACTTCTGCCTCTCGCAGAGTTCGCATACAACAACGCTCCGAATGCCACCACGGGCATCTCCCCGTTCTTCGCCAACAAAGGCTACCATCCGAACATCACCGTTCACCCGGAGCGAGACCTGACATCGGTACGCACCCAAGAGTACTCCATCAATCTCGACTCCCTCCACCACTTCCTTCGCGAGGAAATGCATCTCGCTCAGATCCGTTATCAGGGCCCAGCAGACTCTCGCCGGAGCCCTGCCCCAGCTTTCGAAGTAGGAACCTCAGTCTACGTAAAGGCCAAGTACTTCCGTTCCACTCGACCTTCCAAAAAGCTCTCCGAGAAAAACCTCGGCCCATTCGAGATCATCGCCCACATTGGAACCCACTCCCTCACTCTCCGCCTGCTGGAAAACATGCAAGCCATTCATCCGGTATTCCATGTCTTGCAGATCGAACCATCCGTCCCAAACACCATTCCGAACCACCACCAGCCACCTCCGCCTCCCGTAGAAATCGAAGGCAAGATGGAGTTCAAGATCGAGGAGATACTCGACTCCAAGATCGACCGACATAGATGCAACAAGTTGCTCTACTTGGTCAAGTGGCTAGGCTATGAAGGGACTGACGAGGAGACACAATGGCTCCTTGCCGGTGAACTCGATCACGCCTCCGACCTCGTCGAAGCGTTCCACTCTCGGTACCCAGCGAAGCCTGGACCCGAAGCTCCTTAGGAACCCCGACTCCTCCCCCATTTCTCCTTTCCCCTCCGCTCCTCACTTCCGTTTTCATTTTTATTTTCTCATTTGCTTTTCTTCCTGTAAGTGCAGCTCCCCTCATCTTACTAATTCTGGGCCTTCAAGGGTTCAGGCCTAAGAAGGGGATACTGTCATATCCATCCCCGGCCATCGACTTCCGGTCCCTCTGATCCCTCCGTTCCAACTCCACTCCTCCCTTGCTAACCTCGGAGCCCCCGTATTCCGCAATCCTCTCAGCGCCCCTCGATGGTCACCACCCCCTCATTTCAATTTATTACCTACGCCTCCCTAAGTATGGAGCCCCGAAGACTTCCGGACAGCTCCGACGTCCGCTAGCACACCCCCGCCTCCGCTGGGCAATACACTCGCCTGCCCTGCAGAGCCCACCTTCGGGCCTATCCCTCCTTTCCGTTTCTGGGTTATCGCCTGCCTTTCCGCTAACCCCGTGAACCGACTCGTCGGTAATATTCAGTCGGCTAATGTTTAAACCCCGTTAGCTCCGCTCCATTCGGCTCCGCCAATTGCGGAACCGTCTCCACTGTAACCATATATATATCCCACTTGTACATAGGTTACGCCCCAGTAGAAAAATCAACTAGAGTTACCCCCCCTAGGTTCTAATTGCCAGTCAGTAAGTTAGGGCACGGACGTGTCACTAGGCACAGCGCTCTTGGCAGAAGTCGCTGAGGCCGAAGCCCTCCGTTACGGAGACATTCCTTCATCTCGAATCTGGTCTTTGACAGTGATAGCCGATTGGTTGTCAAGGTTGAGTTCAGCAGGGAAAGGCTGTATAAAGTTGAGTTCGTTTAACAGATGTCTCAACCATATCGCCTGTGTGGTGGCATTTGAACTCGCCATATACTCAGCTTCCGCAGATGATAAGGCAACTGTAGGCTGCTTTTTGGATGACCAAGCCACAGCGCCCCCTCCCAAGAGGAAGACATACCCCGATACCGATCTTCGATCGATCAGGGACGAGCCCCAGTCCGCATCTGAGAACCCTGACACATATATGTCTGCATACCCATTTAGGTCGTCGTAAGTGATCCCCAAATCTTCCGTGCTGCGCAGGTACCTGAAGACCCTTTTTACGGCTCTCCAATGGTTGTTGGAGGGCCGTGAGCAGAATTGGCTCAGCGCTTGGACCGCATAAGTAATATCCGGTCTAGTGGCCATAGAGGCGTATAGGAGGGCCCCGATTGCCTCGCGATATAAGGTAGGGTGTTCAAAAAGGTCATTATCGGTCGCGAGCTCCAGTTTACTCGAAGGGTCCATCGGGGTTGCCACAGTATCTGCGTTTGCCATCCCAAAACGCTCAAGGATCCTGCGTATATAAGACCCTTGGTGGATTGTGATACGCCTCTTTTCCCTCTCCCGATATATTTGGATCCCAACAATAATGCGGGGTTCTTCTCCTTGGTCCGTGGTTTCCCATTTTTCTGCGATTTCCTGTTTATTTTTCTCTGTTCTTCCCTTTGTGCAGAATAAGGCAAAGTCATCGACCCACAGACTAAATATGTCGAAGATCTGTGGTGATTCTTGTCGGATGTAAACACAATAGTCGGCATTAAGGTGTCTGTATCCCAGGGATTTAAGGTGAGTGTCGAGAGTTTTGTTCCACACACGCCCGGATTGCTTGAGGCCATATAGGGCATGGAGAAGCAAACACACTCTTGAGGTGCCGTCCCTAAATCCCTCTGGCTGCTCCATGTAGGTGGGCTCCTCCAGTTCCCCATATAAGTAGGCGCTTTTCACATCCAGCACACTCATCTCGAGGTCGCATATGGCAGCGATGGCAATTAGGTTCCGGAGGGAGTCTAGATGCATAACGGGGGCGAAAGTCTGGTCAAAATCCTGACCCGGGATTTGGGAATAACCCTTAGCAACGAGGCGCGCTTTGTATCGAGTGGGGTTGCCATCAGCATCGAACTTCATGGAGAATACCCATCTGCACCCCACCGGTTTCCTTCCCAACAGTAAGCTCACTAGTTTCCATGTTCCCATTCGCTTCAGCTGATTCATCTCTTCTCCCATTGCCTCCTTCCATGATGTCCACTCCGGTGATTTTTGCACTTTGGCCAGGGTCTGCAGTATTCCCAGTGTTGCCGATTGACATGTAAGCAGTGCAAGCGCAAACGATGCGACTTCTTGCTGCACTCCTGACTCAAGTTCTTCAGTGCCTGGGGGTGGTTTGGTCAACTGTTGTGACCTTTCAGCTGGTTTCCAGGCAGCTGGGTTGTTAATGAGTTTGTAGTCAAGGTTCTTTCTTGGGTGCAAGGCTGAGCGTTGTTCTGTTGGGTTTGGAGTAGTGGAGGTTGTTTGGGTTGGCGCTGGCGGATCTGGTGTCTGGGTTTTGGGTTGTCCACCAGGTAAGTGATTGGGTTTCTCATCCTCTATCCCCTCTTCAATCGCGGGCTGATTTTGTCCAGTTTCCCCCCCACTTGCCGCTTTGTCATTGCCACCATTCTTCTCCTTCAGTCCAAATATGTCTGAGATCCCCTCTACATCCACCATCTCCGTCTCCTCACCCCGTCCATCCAAGAATTTGTAATTCCGCGATATCATGACTCGGCACGTGGCTGTGTCATAATATCTGATTGCCCGTGGTCCATCCTCAAAACCTACAAAGGTCCGTTTGACTGCCTTGGGATCAAGCTTCGACTTGGAGCGGGTTTCATCGAGTACATATACATCACATCCAAATGGGCGAAGGTGGGAGACAGTGGGTTTCTTGTCAAACATGGCTTCATATGGTGTTTTTCCCATGAGGGCCATCGTCATCATGCGGTTTCTGATGTAGGCTGCATGGTTGACCGCTTCTGCCCATAGACTTTTGGGTAGCTGTGCATCAATCAGCATCGCGTGCATTAATTCCACTAATGTCCGGTTTGGGCGCTCAGCCACTCCATGCTGCTGGGGTGAGTATCATGCTGATGCTTGCCATTCGATGCCTCTCTCATCTAGCCACTCCTTCAGCCCATTTCCCATGAATTCCCCACCTCCATCAAACCTGAATGCTTTCACAGTTCGTCCCAGCTGCGTGGATAACCATTCAGCATATTCCTTTACCTTCCGAGCCGCATCCAACTTTGCACATACAAATTTAACGGTGATGTAACATGAGTAGTCGTCTACCAGGGCCACATAATATAGGCTCTTGCCCACACTTTCTGTTGTAAATCCGGAGTTCCATATATGGCAACCCGCTTCAGCGGTTTACTCGCAACCCAGATGTAATATAGAAATGAGAAGAGAAACTATAACTCAAGAACATATGGTGCTAAAGCACCCATATTTATACTATGCATCGGCAATCCGGAGCTTCCTATGCGCGGCATTTACGCAAGCGCTTAGTCACATCCTCCACATTATCCTCCACATATGTCCCGGATATCTCCGGTGACTCGCCATTTCCAATACTTTCCACTCTGGCTGGACCCCAAACATCGGAGTGTGTGAGGGCTCCCGGTTCATTTGCCTGGGTGGCTCCATATTTCGGGTAAGGTGTTCTTGACAACTTGGCTGCAATGCATGCTTCACATTGGAAATTCGGGTCGCTCTCTTGATCTACTCTTATCCCCATGGTTATGTTCTCTTCTATCATTTTTCGAAGTCCATATATGGAGGCATGGCCAAAATGTCGGTGGAGCTCGAGCCAAGATATGGGTGGTGGTTGGGATGCTGCATTTGCTGATTCTCCCAGTATAATGGCCTTGGCATTCACAAGGTATACTTGTCGGATTCGCTTTCCAACTGCTTTGGGTTTGCCATCCTTGTGTCGGATGGTGACTTCTCCATTGCCGAAGTCTACTGATCCCCCTTGTGAATCGATTCGGCCAACAGCCAGCAGGCAGTTAAGTGCATTGGGTGCATAAATGACATCTTGGAGGGTTATGGTGCTCGGCTTTCCATTGATTTCTGCCTGCAGCTTAACTGTCCCTCGTCCGAGTGCTTGTCCGACCAGTCCTTCTCCAAAACCCTTAATACTCGAGAGCTCTGGCCTGAAATCCACAAACATGTCCCGTCTCGTTGCAATATGGGAGGAGCAGCCTGAATCTGCAAGCCAGTCCTCCTTTGCGAAGAGTGGGTCAAAACGTGGAATCCTCACTTGCCATGCCACATCCTCCTCAGCATCCCAATCTTCCTCCTGCACTCGTGCTGTCGTTGTTCTCCTCTTATTCACCCATCTCGGACCTTGTCCTTCTTTCCCTCCACCTCTCAACCAGCAATCTTCCTTCCTATGTCCTATTTTGTTACAGTTCTGACATGGTGGACAGGTTCCATATGATGGTTCATTTGGGGTAGGTGCTCTTTTGTTATTGTTGAATGTACGTTGTAACGGGTCTATCAATCTAGACTCGTGGCTCAGGTCTAGGGGGGGTAGGTCTCTCTCTATCTCTCAGGTAGATGTGGTCCTTCGAGTACGGTGCTGATACTCTGTCTAACCTCTAACTAACTGTCTGTACAGTTGTCACGGAAGAGTCCGATACAAATATAAAAGGAAAGTCACATGCGTGAATGAATGAAAATAGTAAGGAAAATAAAGAACAAGTCATATCTCCTCAACCACTCCACCAAATCCGACGATCTTGGACTCTTCAGAACCACCTCCACAGTATCTACAACTCCTACTATTACCACGACTCACCAATCCTAGTCCCTGATGCAGTAGGGGGTGAAATGCGTGATAAGGGTTGGTTTGACCTGCACGGACTTGTCCCTACAACAACGTGTTTGATTCGCCACTTCGACTTCCTTTTCCTTTATCTCTAGTCGCTTAGCCTCATCAACTATGAGCTCGATCAGTTTGTGTGATGTGATCTTCGCTTGCCCTTTGTTCCCGAAGTATGACCTTGTAAAGGAATCCCAGGAGTCCGGTAATGAGGCCGAGATCAGGATAGTAAACATTTCGTCAGGGATGGGAGAGCTGTGTATTCAGTGTGTTTCTGTGAGTGCGCATCTTACTGATGTGATTTGTTATTGAGTCCCCATCATTAGCATAGGTTCGGAATAATGTCCGATAGGAATTTACAATCCCATGGATTCCTTTGGGTTCTTTGACCCTGCATAATTGGCTCCACATGTCAGCTGCTGTGGTTGCCCCGTAGGTGTGCGCTAGTTCGGAGGGAGTATGTATTGCCAGTACTAGTAGAGCTTTAGACTCTTCATCTCGCTCTTGAAATTCATCTATGGCTGTTTGCTCTGCTGTCGTGACCTTGTCTGAGTCCTTTGGTTCTGGTTCTTTGGTTTTTCCATCCAGCCATTTTATCAGACCCGCCAGTTGGAACATTGCTCTGGTTTTATATTTCCATTCTTCCCAGTTTGAGTCCGTGAGCCCCTCTAGTTTGGCAAAGGCAGATAGATATTGAGAACTTGGCATTATGTGTTGTTTTCCAGCCTTAGAGCCTCTGGGCTCATAACCTGTTAGATTATGAGTATGCCAGCAAAGATAATTAGTATAAGTTGCATCCGTCAACTATATCTACATGTGATCTACACGTGATAATATAGTCCTGCCGGCTTACACAGTTCTAACAGCCTCAGCGACTCAGCCAGGAGTGCTGTGCCCAGTAACACATTGGTGCCCTAATTTACAGACTGGGGAGTCTTCTAGAAAGGGGGAATAACTCTAGTTGATTTGTTCACTAAGGTGTACAGTATCTTCAAGTAATGTATATGTAGATACAGAGGGAGTCTAGGCAGCAGGCCCATAAATGGCAGGTGTCATATCCATACATACCCGATCCCAATTCAACTTCCAGACCCACCACCTCCGGATTCCTACCCTATCCCTGTCTGCTCTGATCTCCACCTTCAGTCCAGTGTCAGGGAACACTGCACCATGCCACTCCCTTTCCTCTTTCCTTTCTCTCTTTCTATCCATATATGGATGACCCCCTTCTTCCTCACATTTGTAGTGCAGATGTGTCCAACGCTGAGCACCCCACCTAGGTGCTACGTGTCAGAGACCAGGTTGAGATGAAGGAGTGTCTCTGTGGCAGAGGGCTTTGGCCTCAGTGACTTATGCCAGGAGCGCTGTGCCAAGTAACACGTCCATGCCCTAACTTACTAAACTGGCAACCAGAACTGAAGGGGGTAAACTCTAGTCAATTTTATTACTGAGGTGTAACCTATGTACAAGTTGAGGATATATATAGTTACAATGAGGGCAGGCCCGCAAATGGCGGAGCAGAGCTAATGGGGTTAGACATTAGCCGATTGAATATTACCAACGAGTCGGGTTATGGGGTTAACAGAATGGTAGGCAATAACCCAGAAATGGAAAGGAGGGATGGGCCCGAAGGTGGGCTTGCAGGGCAAGCGAGTGTATTGCCCAGTGGAGGCGGGAGTGTGCTAGCAGATGTCAGAGCTGTCCAGAAGCCTTTGGGGCTCCGTACTTAGGGAGGCGTAGGTAATAAATTGAAAAGAGGGGGTGGTGACCATCGAGGGGTACCAAGGTGATTGCGGAATATGGGAGCTCCGAGGTTAGTGAAGAAGGAGCAGAGGTAGACCAGAGGGATCAGAGGGAGTGGAAGTCGATGGCTGGGGATGGATATGACACTATGCCACCGGATGTGCTGCACATTCCTACTTGTATATCTCGCTTCTAATATTCAGGATTGCCTGCAATAGCCCAGCTCCACCCAAGGCTGACGTGGCACTCCCCACATGACCTGTTTCCTCCTGTATATAAACTGAGCTGAAGCAGAACCAAAGAAGCAACCTTCTTCTCACTTCTGCTTCAGTCTAAGAAGCTCACAGGGACATCTGCTTAAGTGAGGGCTGTCCAACATATGCTCCCATGATTCTGCTGCCACCCAGGCCACTAGCGCTGGACAACATGCTGTGGCCCCCATCACTTCTGAGCCATCCCTGACATCTGGACACCACCTTCCTTCCTCTCCCTCTGAATCTCTTCCACCAAACCTCTGCCAAGGTATGACCTCCCACCACCATCCCATACCCTGTACTTGGACACTGCTCGTACCTCCACTCCAAGTTTCCATCATATTCCTGACCTCAGACTTTGACTCCACCTCAGCTTAAGTCCATTGCATTGGTGACCTCATTTCACATAAACACCATTGCCAATATTCCTTGGACTTTCAACCCTGCCTCTGTAAGCTCTGTTACCTCTGAGCTTCATGGACCTACCTCGGTACTTTTGCTGTTGGTATTGTATATCTCACACTTTCCCCTCACCCCTATTTGGACTACTGGTACATCTGGAAGTTCTAGTCCTTCTGGACTAGGATTGGGCCAACCTTCAGGGTACTTTCTTTTGATTACCCTGAGGTGTGTTTTAATCCCGCCTCCCTGTCAGGGTGGCTTCTTTTTTGGTTGTTCTCAAGCTCTTGCTCGAGTTTTCCATCCATGTGATCTTGTTGCACGGTCTTCACTGACTCCAAGGGTATCTATGTTGCCCTTGTTCACCGTTCTCACTTTGTGGGACCAGAAGTCTAAACTTACCTGGTTTTTGTTTAACCAGGGGGCACCGAATATGGCATTGTATCTATCAATGTTAATTACATCGAAGTAGTGTTTTTCTGCATGGCAATTGATCTCAACATCCACGTTTGATCCAAACAGGATCTGTGATCTTGTTCCTTTCATCCCCATTTGAAGGATGACTGGGTTCTCCAGTTGGAGAATTGGGATATGGACCATGTGGACGAAGTCCAGCGATATAGCATCTGTTTCGGCTCCACTGTCAAATAGCGTGTAGGCTTTTATGCCTGCTATTTTTATATGAGCCATCAGCGTTCTCTTTGTTGAGAGCGGTCTGTTTGCAGGGTATTTTCCCACGTCTTTTGAGATGCGGAATTTCGCACCAAACAAGGGGGTCTGGGTTTCAATGGACTTTTGGTCCTTCCCTTTCTCCTTGTTTTCCTTGGGTACTTTGGTGTATTTCCCCAAGGCATCTTTTCTTGGTGCTTCCACCAAGGCTTCGGCGACTTTCTTGTCTGCTATGTTTTCTAACTGGCGCACTGCAGCCAGTTTGATTTTATAATGTATGTCATCATGATCAATGACTGACATTGGGCCCATCCTTATGGTCCTGATGTTGACTTCCTCACCCTCTGAGTCGGGTGAGTATTGAGGTCCTTCGTATGGGTCCTCTACTTTGAAGCTTGATGCTCCGGAGTTACCGGAGTAGTTCTCTGGTCTCTCGTCCGATGAGTCTTCTGACTCTTCTTCTGATGTGTTTGCGATCTCCATGGCAGCTATGTGCCTTGGTTTTTCATCACTCATTGCATTATGTTTTGGTGTCAGGGCAACCACACCTGACCATACAACCCCAGAACCACCTTCCCAGACCTCCCCCCACTTCCCTCATCCTCCCATCTTTACACACCTCTCACAACTACAGCCTGCATGCGAACCCATGGAAAAAATCACGTGGGTCAAGGCGAGCAACTCGCCTTAACCCATGTGACACCTTTTCGCATCACGGGAACATGCTCAGCTTCCACCCTTAGTCATGTTATGAACTGTACAGTACATTTCCCTTTTATAGCAGCCAAGCGGGGAATAGGGAAACTTACCCTTCTTCTCAACTCAATCCCCACTTAGGCAAGTTGTAGCTACCTTCCATAATACATGACAACTCAATCCCTGCTGAGTGAGTTTGAGGAGCTTGGGGTAGGATCCAGCACCTGGCTGCCTGGGACACCGCAAGTGTCCAGCTCTGAGGTAGGGCCACCCCTGGACAGAGGCTGGGCCCGGACATTTGGGCAATCTTTTGTTTGCCCTATTTTGCCGCTTTTGCTGCAAATTGGGACTGACTTTTGGTCAGTTTTCCTCGAGTTTTTTGAGGATGTATCCTCTTTCCATCTGGATTTTGGCTCTTCAGCCTTCTTTCCTGATGGGAGAGCTCTACCGTGGCTCATGGTTGCTGTGGTGGTTGTTCGGGTATAATATCCCAATTTGTAGGCTGAAGACATCTTCAGCCCATCGATTATCTCATCTACACGAGATATTGCTTTCAACATCTCCTCATTTGAGGAGAAGTCCACTCTGATTCTGTCATGAGCGATCATTTCCCTTTTCCATTCAAGGGGAATGTAGTTTAGGAACCTGGCATTGAAGGACACCTGGTCTGGCAGCATCACCATCTGGGACGCTGCTTTAGACAGTTCTAAATAGAACTGTTTTAGGCCTTTTTCTGCTTCGTATTTAACATTGCGGTACTTCTTTGTCGGATTCAACATGGCAGAGGCTTTAATGAAGGTTCTCATCAATATGTTGAGAACTTTGAGGAACATACCCTCATCTCCTCTGAGGAGAGTTTCATCTCGGAGTCTTATTCCGAGGTCGAACGCAGGTTCCCCTAATCCGCAAATCAAGCACTCCAGATGCACTTCATCGAATTGGGGACCTTTGCATCCTCACGAGGCGAGGAATCCCAGTAGTTCTGTGAACCACTGCCAGAACGATTCCATGTCGTTCTCCCCTGACCATTTCTTGTCAGGGAAAGCCAGCCCATTTTTTAGAGTTTCAGGCTTCACTCCCTCTGGGTAGGGAGTGAGTATTCTCACTTCAGCCATTCTTATGGCCTTTTCGTACCATTTCTCCAGGTACCCCTCTTGCTCCCCTGCCTTCGCAGGGTTGCTATCCAATGGAGATCTTTCCTGTGGGGGGGTTTTTGCTGGGGGGAATTTTCCTCGCAGCGTTTCTTTGGTTTCAGGCAAATTCACCTGAAGTTGTATTTGGATTCTCTCATTGTTTTGAGAGAGTGTGGTTGTGTTACCTCTCTGTTCAAGAGGTTCGTTGAAGGTGGATGTTTGGGTGAACCTTTGGTACATGCCAATTCTCCTCCTCATTTCTGAATGGTGCCTTCTTTTGGCATTGTCTTCTCCTATCCTTGGGGGAAGGATCTCCTTAGCATCTCTGTCGAGTTGCTGATGATACTCCAGTGTACTTTCACGAGTTCTGGTTTTGTCCTGGCCCGTGGCCCAGGGGTATTTTTTTGTTTCCTGTCATATCCATGCATACCTGACCCCGACCTGACTTCTGGACCTCCTCCTTCCCCACCTCCAGAGTCCTACCCTACCGCTGTCCATTCCGATACTCACCTTCGGTCCTGGCAACACACCTCCTCTTACCTCCGATGCCACCTCCACTCCTCCTTCCCTCTCCTCCCCTATCTCCGTCCGCTCTGATACTCACCTCGGACCAAACACCGCCCCTCTCGCCACCCTCCTACTACTCCTCCTCCTACTCCTCTGCTCCTCCCTCACAACACCTCCACCCTTCTGTCATCCTCCTACGCTTCTCCCGTCTGCTCCGATACTCACCTTCAGACCTGACAACTCTCCTTTCTGCCACTCCTTCCCTCTTCCCTTTCTCCTCTCTCTTCCCTCTGGTACTCTTCCGCTGACCTCCTGCCAAGTTACGACCTCCCACCGCTGTCCCGCACTTCTTACTCAGGCACCGCTCGTACCTTGCTCCGAGCCTCCGTCATAGTCCCTACCTCGGACTTTGACTCCACCTCAGTCTTAGTCCATTGCATTGGTGACCTCATACTACGTAAACACCATTGCCAATATTTGTCATATCCATTCCCGGCCATCGACTTCCGGTCCCTCCGTTCCCTCTGGTCTAACCCCGCTCCTCCTTCACTAACCTCGGAGCTCCCGTATTCCGCAATCCTCTCGGCACCCCTCGATGGTCACCACCCCCTCATTTCAATTTATTACCTACGCCTCCCTAAGTACGGAGCCCCGAAGACTTCTGGACAGCTCCGACGTCCGCTAGCGCACCCCCACCTCGGCTGGGCAATACAATCGCCTGCCCTGCAGAGCCTACCTTCGGGCTTATCCCTCCTTCCCGTTTCTGGGTTAACGCCTGCCTCTCTGCTAACCCTGCGACCCGACTCATCAGTAATATTCAGTCGGCTAATGATTAAACCCGTTAGCTCCGCTCCGTCCGGCTCCACCAATTGCGGACCCGTCTTCGCTGTAACCATATATATATATCCCGTTTGTACATAGGTTACACCCCAGTAGTAAAATCAACTAGAGTTACCCCCCTAGGTTCTAATTGCGAGTCAGTAAGTTAGGGCACGGTCGTGTCACTAGGCACAGCGCTCTTGGCAGAAGTCGCTGAGGCCGAAGCCCTCCGCTACGGAGACATTCCTTCGTCTTGAATCTGGTCTCTGACAATATTCCTCGGACTTTCAACCCCACCTCCGTAAGCTCTGCAACCTCCGAGCTTCGTGGATCATCTTCGGCACTTTTGCCACTTGTAATGTATCTCTCACGTTTTCCCCTCATCCCTATTTGGACTGCTGCTTCTTCCCATTCTAGCCAGTTAGTCATCATCCCCACTTCTCTTCATCCTCCTGCCCCTCTGGGCCTTGCCCTCCCTACCTCCTTTTGGACGTATCACAGGTTCTGCCTTATGACCTTCGGTACCACTCCGCTTCTGTCTACCCTTTGTTCCCGTTCAGACGTCTTCATTCCGATTTGGATCCCCTTTGTTCCCTTGTGCTTTTGCCCCTCCATTATATATATCGGCACTTGTACATACTCGTTTTGGGCTCAGTCCGAAATCGACCTGAATGCCCCCTAGAGACTTCCTGCTCGCCTACTGTGAAATTAAGGACCAAATGGACAAACAGCAATGGCACAGCACTCCACTTGAGTCGCTGAGGCCAAGGTCCTTCCACGCTAAGTCTCCGATTCCACTCCGGAGTTGTCTGAATCTGTGCCTCATCTCTAACATTTCCTCACTATTTTGTGAGAAGTTTACAAGTCCGTCTGCTCGCTGATTTTGTCAGTCAATGCATCGATTGCGTTGGCCATTCTTTCTAGAGTTATCTCTAGATGAGCCATGCTATTGTGGCTCGTTTCCTCGATCTTTTTTTGGATCGAGTTTATTGTGTTTATTATGCATGATTCCTGGTTTTCCAGGAGGAAGTTTGGTTGGGCGAGCAGTGACTCTCCCCAGTTGACATTGCCGCTTCTGGGGGTTCCAGAAGGGGTTCTTGGAGTGAAAACTCCACACTTGCTTTGTGAAGGTAAGGCCATTGCAGAGGGTGCTTCCCTTTCATAGAGGGGTCTGTGCGCTGGTTGTTCCTTACTTTTCCATAAGGCTTCCTCAGCAAACTCCCTCATTTCAGTTTGCCTCCTCTTCATTATCTTGGAGACCTCCTCCGAGGTTGGCAACCTTGCCTTGTCTGGCATGGCATGGGGTAGTGTAAACAGTGGGAGTTCTTTTGGAGCTTCCGCACTCTGGGAGATCCTGTTCTCAGGGCGTTTTTTCGTGCCTTCTCAGGCTTCCAGCCTGAGAAGAAGTTGGTCTTCGCTTTCCGTCCTCCATTCGGATGGAACCTGGAACAAGTCCAGTAGTTTTTCGGATAGCCGATGCGGAGGTTCTTCCCTCTGTTTCCCTTTGTCTGCCTTTGGGGCTTGACTTGGGGACATGGGGGAGGACTCCAGGGGATAGTGGGGCCCTGTGTTAGAGACCGGATCGAGATGAAGGAGATGTCTCCATGGCAGAGGGCTTCGGCCTCAGGGACTCAGACCAGGAGCACTGTGCCAAGTTACATGTCGGTGCCCTAATTTACTTACTGGCAACGAGAACTAAAGGGGGATCAACTCTAGTCAATTTTATCACTGGAGCGTAACCTATGTACAAGTTAAGTATATATATAGTTATAGCAAGGGCAGGCCTGTGAATAGTGGGACCAAGCGGAGCGGAGCTAATGGGGATAGATGTTAGCCAACTGAATATTACCGATGAGTCGGGTTGCGGGTTTAACGGAATGATGGGTTATGACCCACAAGTGGAAAGGAGGGATAGGCCCGAAGGTAGACTTGCAGGGCAAGCAAGTGAATTGCCCAGCAGAGGCAGGAATGTGCTAGTGGACGTCGGAGCTGTCTGGACAGCTTCGGGGCTCCATACTTAGGGAGGCATAGGTAATATATTGAATTGGAGAGGTGGTGACCATCAGGGGGTCGGAGGTGACTGCGGAAACCAGAGGCTCCAAGATTAGTGGGGGAGGAGCAGAGGTGGTTGAGGGTGATGGCTGTGAATGGATATGACACCCTGGAGTTTCCTGCAACTCTATCCAATCAGCTTTTCAGGCTGATCATTTGGCACTTATGCGTTTGTCGTGCAAGTCGATCACCTCCTGAGGAGGTGAGGGATCTTCCCCAGCTTGGGTTAGATCAGTATGACGTGGAGTTCTAGGGGTATTGGGCCCTGTACTTACTCCACATAAGTTTCTAAAACCTTCAGGGGCCAGCCCTGAGGTGGTTGCTGTTTTTGGATCATGTTGATCCTCGTCATCGTCTGATGATGGCTGTTGATTTGAATCTCCCATGATGGGAGATTGCAGTTTCTTGATGAACCACTCATTTCTTTTTATCATCACTGCAGACATGACCTTGCCCTTGTGGGCATGTTTAGGCACCATTGGCGCTACCAAGTCAAGATGTTAAGATTGATAAGTTTTAGTGGGTTGTGTTGTAAAACACACCTCATACACTTAGAAAAGTGTGAGGTCTCAGTGGGTAGCTCAGCACACAGAGCCGTAAGTGATACGATGGTGTGTATTTTATGGTGGTGTGTAAGCAGTTAACCAGAGGTTACTGCTTACCCACGTGACTATATGTATCTTTAATTACATATGGCTCGGGGTTCGGGGCTATTGCCCTGACAACTGGTGACCCACCCTGCTATCGACCTGGAAGCCAAACTTAACCACCCAGCCTGGGCCCACTGTTATGGAAATGGGTTTAGACTCCTATGGACCATGCACACAGGTAAGACACTTCCTCACTCCTCTTCACTTTATTCTTTGCCAAACCCCATGCCAAGCTTTCTCACTGGGTTTTGGTGCTGGCTGGGGGATTTGTTGATTTCCAAGGGATTTCCCTTGGCCATTACAACCTTGTATTAGATAGACACAAGTCATATGACCTGTATGGCAAATGCCGGAATTGTTCTCATTATCAAATACATAACCCACAAACCTTGTACCACAATTGTAACCATCCCACCATTGTGCCACCACTGTAAACTTAACCTGTAACCCTGGAACCATGTCCACCTCCCTATTCATCCTTTCCATGACAAAACTGCAATGAGGAGGGCATTCCCATGCCCAACCTCCCACCAGTCCACCAGGTGGTTGAGCAGTCACTTGCATCCATCCAGTAGTTCCCTATCAGGAACTGTAGCCTATCCCACCCCCTTAGGAGAGGGATATGGTCCAGGCAGCTCCAGGATGCCTGGCCACATACCCGTGGGTCCCACTTCCCACGGTCACCCATTACCGTGCACTGGTCCACCAGCCTGCTTTCCCAAACAACTCCCACTACTGGTATGCTCCCATGAGCACCAAGTCACCAATAGCCACCAACTGGGTGACTCCCTTTGGGAGTCCCAGTATTCCACACTACTGGTACACTCCATCGAGTGCCAAGTCACCGCTAGCTGACCACTCCAGCACACCTGCTACCAGTACACTCCCAGGAGCGCCAAGCCCCCATTAGCAGACAACTGGGTGGCTCCCTCAAGGAGCCCATGTTATACTCACTACCGGTACGCTCCCAAGAGCGCCAAGTTACCGTTGGCCAACCCACAGGTTGTACTTCCAGACACTCATCCCATTCCACTCTCCCTCCAATGGCTATGCAGCCACCTCTGTTAGTGAGCCAAACAGTTCAGGTTGGTGTCACGGCTGTGCATTCCAGCCTGTTAGCCACCCGTCCCGATGCCGCCCGAGCCTGTTCCCGCTATGCGAGCGTGAGCGCAAGCCCAACCTCAGCCCTATCCTCCCTGAGGACTCCCTGCTCACTTCCCCGCTTGCCCCTAGGCTCCCCTACACTTGGCCGACTCCCCCGCTGCTGCACCAACCTCCCCACCCTGAGTCCGCCTCCGGCACCGTGCCCAGCACGACTCCCCTACCCCGCCCACTTGGCCCCTACAGGGCCGCTATCATCCCCGTGCCCGACTCCGGCCCAACTCCAAGTCCAGCACCGCTACAATACCATTGCCACTATCGCGGCCCTACGCTCTTTCCTTTATTTATCTATTATTGTTTGTTTTGACCCTCGGTCATTGCCAGCCGCTACGCGGCCAACCCCGCTCCTTCTTCTTGTTTGCTTCCGGACCCTTCGGCCTCCGGCCCGGGTCCGCTTCCATTCATTTCTTCTTCCTATATATATCCTGTATGATACTTTATTGTACCTTAGCTCTAATATTGACTTGACCACGACCCCAAGCCCTGACCCCAACAAGGCAGCCCCAGTAAGTTCGAAATGAGGGCCAAGAGACAACTAGGGGGCACAGCACTCCCTTTAGAGTTGCTGAGGCCAAATGCCCTACTCCTGGGCCTTGTTTGCGGCATCACGGCCATCGCGGCCTATAGCGGCCTGCATAGGCGACCCTCGGTGCCGACCCCGGACCAGTGTCTAACACCGTTACACCCCCACCATTGTTGAAGCTTGCCACTTCACAACTCCTTGTTAGTCTGCAGTTAGCCCAGCCTAGACGGCTAGGGATTGCCAAAGACCTTTGTCACATTCTGACCCGTTGTTGAAGCTTGCCGCTTCACAACCCTGCGTTAGTCTACGGCTTTCCTGGCCTTAACAGCTTCGAATCGCCTAAGACTCTTGTTAGTGCACCTTTGGCCTGAGCAACCAAGGCCGCACCTCCGGAAATCAAACCGGGCGTCTCTTCTGAGACAAAACAAATAGTCTGCTCCATTTCCATTTTCTCTTTCTGTTTCTGTTTCCTTTTTTGGTTTGACTACGGTCGATTTCCCGTTCAAGGGGACATGCCCCGGCTCTAGGTTGTTTTCCATTTCCGGGACTTCTGTCTCCCGTCCAATCCTTGTTTTCCTTGTTCCTAAGATTTCCAAATAAAAATATGACTTCCCCGAAAATTCATCACCTTCGCCATTAAAGGCTTAATTACCAAAACCGGCATTTCGCCGATATCTTTGTTTTTCTGCTTCTGTTTCTCTTCAATGGTCTACTTCCATTTTGAAACATGTTGCTTGTTTTCAATGTCTCTCTGTTTTCTGTTTCCGTTTCTGTTCTTCTGGGACATTTGTTTCCTTTTTGGGAACACCGTCCACTCCGTCTGAGGACTCTGTCCTCTCGCCGATTTTTTCGGTCGCCGTCTCCTTGCTTTTGAGGATTTTTGTCACCCCCCCCAATGATCTGGCTCATCGCCGATTATCACTTCGACTGTTGTTGAGGTACTACTGGCGAACCGGTATCCAGGCCCGCAACAAGTCTCAAATCCGCTACGCTACCGGTGCAATCAATTTGGACATTTCAATGTCACCTCGCTATATGGACCTTACCCTACCGTTTCTGGGACACCAACTACACTCACCCACCTCACTCCATTGAGCGACCGGGATTTTGAGCAAGTAAATTAGTCCAAACGTCCGAGTATCCCAGTTTAGTACCCCTGCACACCCCTGGCCACCTTTGGGCAGTACTCCCATTGGTTGGCATTCAAGCCGATTCGCCGCATATGCACTTTGACCGCCAGGCATTCCATTAGTAATGCTAGGTATACCATCCCGGGATAGCATGCCTTTGTGCCGCTTCCACCCTTAGTTTCCCCGTCACCTTCGGCCATCACACCACTGGTTGACTACCCACCTTCGCCTATTTCGCCAATGCCTTGTCATCACTTTGTTGGATGGGCCGCGATCCCACTTGTCTTATGACAAGGTTGTTCTCCCTGAGGCTCCGTTGAGCAATGGTTCTTGAACATACTGCATCTAGATAACGGCGCACCCAGTCCAACCCCAAACACTCCACTCCGACTCTACTCCGCTTTGCCGGACTTCACCACTCTACCGCTAGGGATCACGGACTCTAGTCATGATACTCCGTTGAGATTGACGTTATGGGCCACACATCCTGAGCATCTGAGCACCTAAGCCCCGCACCCTCCAACCTTACCGGTCACCGGCTTCACCCCCGCTGGCTGACATCCTGCCTGGCCGTCACTGGCCTTGTATTATGGGCTAACACCCCATCGCCGTCGACCTCTCTGCCGACTCCGAGGGTATACCATGTTTCATCATGGGTTTAACCTTAGGATCGACTTTGAGGAAGAACCTTTGCTATTCCGCCTGTGTGTGGAATCCCGAACACCTGTGGTAGTTTATTGGGAATTACCCTGATAGTGCCGCACCCTCCGGCTTCGGCTATTTTGGCTTGTCCAATAGTTGAAGTACTATCCTGACACCATGATGTTCCGCCGCCGTCCCCAGAAGACTCGGTGCAAGCCTATAAGTACAGTTAACCGCTTTAGGCTGGAGCAAGCCCATGCGCGATGCCGATCCTCCCTCACCACCTGGACATCACCCCTACCCACTCCTGACCCTTTGGTGCCTGAGTGCACACCCCTACAGCCCTCTCCCGACCTCATAGTTCAGTCATTGCAGAAGGCCTAGTATGGCCGACTCTTGTATTCCAACCCCCAATGACCTCTGAGCCCATATCTGTTGATACAACACCACCGGTTCCGAACCCACCTGGCCGGGTCCTTGTAACCCAGCTGAGGACTAGATGTTCTCCTCCACCCGTGCCTAGGTACCCTGCTCCGAGCCTGTTTGGCTCCCCCAGTTGACTCCGATTCCCCAAATGGCCATAGGACTCCACCTTATCAATCCCGCTATTGCCGCTCTCGCCGTAATTAACATAGTGGCATGGAGTGCCTCCCTGTGTCATCGCCGAAAGGGATCCCGAGTCAATTGTTCTTGTTCCCCTGGTGATGCCGTTGCCACTTGGCCGAGTTTTCATACCAGATGCCACAAATCAGCGCATTCCCGGCCCTTGGCAGGCTAACCACCTGAACACCCTGAGCAAGTCTACCCTCGGCCTGTGCTCCAGCACTCTGAGGACCTCGTCTCAACCCCACCATCTCCTTCCGTGATGAGTTTGCACCATGCCGCAGCAGTACCGTGCCTTGTACTGCCGCACCGCTGGGAACTCTATCACACTCTGTTCCTTCGGGCACTATGAGAGTCACTTGTGTGGTCTCCCATGTGTCAACATTTGACCCCTCCGCTTGCGGCCACCTTGTGAGTTAACTTCTGTCCTCCCTGCGCTGCATCCCCACCCTCCGTGGTCATGCTGAGTGGACTCTTGTCCTCCATGCACCGCACCTCTGAACCCTTGGACATGATGTGAGTTACCCAACCGGCCTCCATCTGTCGCCTCTGCACCCTTCGGGCCGATTAGGCCACTTCATTTCCGCTACCTGGATCCCTGGACTCATAGGAAACATGGTAGGAAGGCCAAGTTTGAGTTGAGAGACAAGTCCACCAGCTTGTTCTCCTCTGACCTTCCAGCCCATCATCGCCAACTCCTTCTCCGACTTCCATTTTGAGTAGCACACCAATCCCGCACCGACTTCGCCTCTGCTTGAGGCATTCTGCTTTTCCTGTGCTGCTGTTTGCAGCGCTCCGACTTTGTCTCCTTGTGGGACACCCTCTGCTGTACCCTCTGCCGATTCCGGACTCGGTGCCGCATGCGCTGACTGGATACTAAAGCAAGGTACCGTGCCCTTGTCCTTTTATGGACACCAAGACCCTGCCGAGATGTCGGCAGCATTCATCTCGCACCTTCTCCTCTCCCAACTCTGGTGCTGTGCTGCAGCTGGCATTCCTGACACCGCCACTCTTAGGCCTTCAAGGGTTCAGGCCCCAAGAGGGGGATACTGTCACGGCTGTGCATTCTGGCCTGTTAGCCACCTGTCTCAATGCCGCCCGAGCCCGTTCCCGCTATGCGAGCATGAGCATGAGCCCAACCTCAGCCCTATCCTCCCTGAGGACTCCCTGCTCACTCCCCCGCTTGCCCCTAAGCTCCCCTGCACCTGGCTGACTCCCCACAGCCACACCAACCTTCCCACCCTGAGTCCGCCTCCGGCACCGTGCCCAGCGCGACTCCCCTACCCCACCCACTTGGCCCCTACAGGGCCGCTATCATCCCCATGCCCAACTCCGGCCCAACTCCAAGTCCAGCGCCGCCACGATACCATCGCCACTATCGCGGCCCTATGCTCTTTCCTTTATTTATCTGTTATTGTTTGTTTTGACCCTCGGTCATTGCCGGCCGCCATGCGGCCAACCCCGCTCCTTATTCTTGTTTGCTTCCAGACCCTTCGGCCTCCGGCCCAGGTCCGCTTCCATTCATTTCTTCCTCCTATATATAACCTGTATGATACTTTATTGTACCTTAGCTCTAATATCGATGTGACCATGACCCCTAAGTCCTGACCCCAACAAGGCAACCCCAGTGAGTCCGAAATGAGGGCCAAGAGACAGCTAGGGGGCACAGCACTCCCTTTAGAGTTGCTGAGGCCAAATGCCCTACCCTCTGGGGCCTTGTTCGTGGCATCACAGCCATTGCGGCCTATAGCGGCCCGCATCAGCAACCTTCAGTGCCAACCCCGGACCAGTGTCTAACAGTTGGGTACCCTGGAACCCATTCCTGTAACACCCACCCTGGCTTGGATGAGAACATAACTATCAGTGACCACTCAATGACAGCATCCTGTCCAAGAAGAACTCACAACTGCTTCAGAGTCGGAGACCTCCTAATCCAAAACACCCAAGAGGATCCAACCCACAACCCTGCCATGAAGCGATGCCAATGCCGACCCTGCACAACCTATAGACAGAATGGCTGCAAGAACCCGGAAGCATGTTACCAAACCACAACAAAGTTAATCACGAACCTCATGCCCCATTACAACCCACATAGTGATACTCACATCATTCCCCCGCTAACTAACACTTCCCAAGAATCTGCAAGACTACATGCCATCAGCAACCCAAAGGACATCCAAACATTCGACCTGACACCACACCACTGCCATCCACTCCACTACCACTTCAGGATCTTCGGGAAAAGCCCCCCCCCCCCCCCAACTCTCCAGACTCTCCAGTACCCCAACATCCCGAGACATAGTTGTGTACACAGATGGGTCGTGCACACAAAATGGAAACACCAATGCAAAAGCTGGGTACAGCATCTGGTATGGCCCTGAAAACTTGCTAAACACTGGCAAAGAGTCCATCCCCTCCTCCCACAAACAAACAATGTGGGGGAAATGCTGGCGATCCACCACACTGCCTCATACACCACAACTGACTCTAACCTCCACATCAAGTCCGACTCGAAATGGTGCATTGACACACTCTGCCACAACCTGAAGACCTAGACTATATACACACCAAACATCAATATGTCACCAAATTGACAGTAAGCACCCTAAGAAACAGAACTCACCCAACCTCCTTCAAATGGCTCAAAGGCCACATGGGCATCCAAGACAATGAAGCAGCAGACTGGCTGCACAAGGCACCCAAGAAGCCCAGACCCAGGCCCACCCATGAACCCCCCACCTCCTCATGTACCCAGCAGTGCCTGCCTATCCTCCCTGACACAATCCACAGCAATGAAACTAATATGCAGAACAAGATCAGCAAAAATGACCGAACATAGAGATAGAGCAGCAGGAATCCACCCTCGAGAGCATAGAAAACAACATCCCCACACACAACAGAATCTGGAAAAGTTTAAGCAGCAACCAAAGGGACACATCCCTGGAAATCAGAAACTTTCTATGGAAACTCACCCACAATTGCCTCAAGATAGGCAATTACTGGTCGAGAATCCCCAAATATGAACACCATGGTGAATGTGAGCACTGCCAACAAATGGAGACAACAAACCACATACTGTTCAAATGCCCACAGAACCATGGCAAAAGGCTTTGGGCCATTGCGAAAGCAATATGTGATTGCAGGAAGATCGCCTGCCCAACCAACCTCAACATCTCACATGTGATGGCAGCCCCGATCGCCAAGATTAAAACCACAATCGGATGACCAAAGAATGGTGAGACCAGGCTATTCAGAATAGTAGTGTTTGAGTGCACATGGCAGTGTGGAAAGCCAGATGCCGTAGGGTGATGACCCCCAATCAAACACTCACCACACTAAGAGAGGTCACCAGCGCCTTCAAAGCTGGCCTCAACAAAAAACTCCAGCAAGACATCACCTCAACATGCTGCAAGAGATTCAGCTGCAGAGCTCTACCAGCAAAGCTCATGCTACAAACCTGGAGTGGCAACCTACAAGAAGAAGAAAGGCTCCCGGATAACTGGCTTTACTGCAGTGGGGTTTTTGTGGGTAAATAGGACCCCTGTGACAGGGCTGGGAGTCCCACACACATGCATAATGCATTTCCTCACATGTGGCAGACCGGACCAAGCTGATTCCTAACTTAATGGGAATACCCATTTCCCAATACAAGCCCCTAATACAGTAATGTATTGCAAAGGCTACTGGGGCTCCACTAAAAAAAAAACAACAACAACAACAAATGCATTGGAATTGGCGTTTGTATTCCTCTGTGAAGTCATGAGGCTTCACAGACTACCACACTCGATCATATCAGACCAAGACTCCAAATTTGTGTCAAAATTCTGGCACAAACTACACTGAATACTAGGTGTGCAGTTGAAATTCACAACTGCATTTCATCCACAAGGTGACGGTGCAAGCAGGAATCATCTACTGGACCAGAAAATGGAGGGTAGGACTCCAGCTCACTCCCCAAGAGCTAGGGAAGAAAGAGAAAGGGGGGGGGGCTGAAAGGGTGTTGTGGTTAGAACAGGTCCATATATTCAATGGGGAGGGGGGGAATTTTGGGGAATATATAACTCTGGTAACTCTTGCTAATCTTCTTTCCATGGTGGATTTCCCTAAAGGTCTCAATAGCCCTTTACCAATCATGTGGCCACTCACAACACACAAGTACATGGACTTCAAAAGTAGCAGGAGGGGGAAATCTCGGTTTTGCTATCAATCGCTATGTACAGATACTCATACTGCAAATATACAATAGTGGAAAAGACTCCAAAATATATGGTTTGGCTAAGCCAAGCCCTCACCAATAACGGCGATAAGGCTTGGTTACCATTGGCTTTGAATAAATTCCCAAACAACAAAAGAAGAATGAAATGTTA
Source organism: Cantharellus anzutake (assembly GCF_015039405.1). Taxonomy (NCBI): domain Eukaryota; kingdom Fungi; phylum Basidiomycota; class Agaricomycetes; order Cantharellales; family Hydnaceae; genus Cantharellus; species Cantharellus anzutake. The sequence continues at coordinate 8,738 of NW_024066993.1, read as the reverse complement.
AACACCAACTTCCTAATACCACTCCCAATATCGCGTCAAACCTCCGTCCCCTTCTTCCACTCGACTCTCCTCGTCCATAGCTTTCTAACGATACCGATTTTGTGAAATTTGGTGGAGATTTGGCTGAGAATGGGAATTCTCAGACACAGAATACATATCTTGATTATCTGAGCACAGGGAAACTTGGACCAAATAATATGCCATAATTCCAAGACTCCTCCAATAACCTCTTTAGCATTTAACTAGCCCATATTCTCTTGGAATTTCACAGAGACTAGCTCGCATGTGAGCATCCACATAGTTCATATTGTCCCATGACTCCCATCATGCCTGATAATCAGAATATCTCCACAACCACTGAACCGATTAGGGTGAAATTCAACACTGAGTCTTTGGGCATTTTTCTGGATTTAATGACTTCGAGATCGTCCTCTTCCATCAACTTTTGGCCTTGTTCCCATGGTTGCAGTCAAGTGCACGGACTTCACACATGAGAACATCTCAGGTTGAATTTCTCCACCAAATTCCTTTGTGGAAAAGCTCTTTCGGTTCGTATGAAAACCCTCTCTCTCTTTCCTTTTACTCCCTCCTACCCTAATAATGTACAAGGGTGGGAGCCCAATTTTGATGTATTTACTGCATAAGGTTCCATGAAATTGAGCACACCCATTATGCACTCCTACAACGGCCAAGCAGAGAGAATGATACAAAATGTAGTACAAATACTACATGCAGTGGTCAGGCCAGATCAACCCAACTGGGCAGCAAAGCTGTCGATGGCAGAATTTGGGATTAATGCGAGCTCAAACACATCAACAGGATTCGCCCCATTTGAATTAATCTATGGCCATATGCCAAAGATGTGCTTAACAGCACCACTGTCATATCTGAACATACCCAATCCTGATTCAACTTCTGGACCCTCCTCCTCACCCCACCTCTGGAGTCCTACCCTATCCCTGTCTGCTCTGATATCCACCTTTGGACCTGACATCACTCCACTCCTCGCATCCCTCTTCCACCAACCTCCACCAAGTTATGACCTTCCACCACCATCCCATACTCTGTACTTGGACACCACTCATACCTTCACTCTGAGATTCCATCATGGTCCCAACCTCAGACTTTGACTCCACCTCAGCTTAAGTCCATTGCATTGGTGACCTCACTTCACATAAACCCCATTGCCAATATTCCTTGGACTTCCACCCCCACCTCTGCAACCTCCATAAGTGTCATATCCCAAATCTTCCACCTCCCTCTGCCCTATTCCTATAAGACTCCTATGACCTCCACCAGCCCTCCCAACCTCTCTCTGCTGCCTCTGGTCGATGCCAACGGCCCTAGGACTACCTCCTCCTTCAACTCTCTCCTGCTCTGCCTCCCATCTATGTCCACATCACCTCTGGACCTCCACTACCACACCTCCACCTCCTTGGACCCCTCGTTCAAAGGAGATGGACCTGCTCATTGTTGATAAACCTCAACTTGCCTATCCACCCTCCTTCTTACTTCTGGTCTCCACACCTCCAGTACCTCCCCATTCCTACCTTACCTCCGGTCTTGATAATCTTTATTGTTTTATCATTTGATATTTTCTACAACCCCAATCTTCCGGACGACAACTTCCGGATGACAACTTCCGGGCTCCAGACCTTTCTGGACATCTTCCTCTGTAGTCCCCTGCTTATTCTTAGACAGTTCCAGACCTTGCCATTCAGTTGGCTTTTAATTCTCCCACTCCACAAACCTCAGACGTAATTCAGGCTTTTCACCTATTCCTGTTTTAAAGGCACCTTGGTATAAAACCCAAGCAAATCATGTGACGAATGATTGACCCTCACTAACGCCTCCATCGTTAAGTAGTTGGGGACAATGAGAATGTAATGGGCACAGCACTCCATTCTGAGTCACTGAAGCCAAGTCCCTTCAACACCCTGTCACCCTTGGAGCTCCACCCCACCTCCGGTCTGTCTCCAACCCACTGTCAGACAACCTGGAATACCAAGCTCCACCAGACAGCATCACCTGGATAGTGATCAGACCTATCCAAGGAATGTTCTTTTGACAGTAAGCTCCGCTACCCCCAAGCTTCATGGACTGTTCTCAGCACTTTCACAGCTTGTACTGTATCTTTCACACTTCTCCCTCATCCCTATTTGGACTACTGCTTCCTTACATTCAGCCAGTTAGTCATCAACCCCACTTCACCTCATCCTCCTGCCCCTCTGGGCTTTGCCCTCCTTACCTCCTTCTGGATGTACCGTAGAGTCTAACCCTTGACCCTTGGTACCACTCTGTTTCTGTAGCCCCCATTGTCTCCGTTTGGACGCCTTTGTTCCATTTCAGACCACCTTTGATTCCTTGTGCTTTCATGTCCCCATTATATGTAGGTGCTTGTACATACTTGATTAGACCCTCAGTCTAAAATCAACCAGAAATTGTCAGGGTTCAGCACCCTGCCTTAGGGTGCCCCAGACTCCCCACCTACTTTACCCCCTTTATTCTTTGATTGTTGCCTTGTTGTTGCCTTTGTGTGTTGTGTACACGTGTGCATGGGAAAGCGTGGGAACTTTCTGGGCAAGCAACTCGCCCAGAATGTTCCCACGCTTACTGGGCACTGCCACCTGGATGTTCCCTCCGGGTCACACTACACAACTCTAGGAGCTGTATAATGGTCCAGGTGTGATGTGATAAAAATGAAAAACTCGTAAATCTCACTGGAAATCAAACTGATGGGGAACTCTGCCCCTGCACTATATCTTGAGCCTCTTTGGCTTCGTATTCACTGCTCTGGGCACTGGTAAGCTACTTGCTAAAACTTCATGGTTGTTGGGGAGCACCTCTCTCTGTTGGGGGAGTCCTTTTTTTAAAATACAGGAAGAAGGCAGTTATAAATATGAAAAAAGTATGTGTGGAGATCCAAATAATCCGACGGGTTTATGACAACAACAGATCCACAAGGAACAAGTAGGAAAAAAGTAATATCAAAGAAATATTGACATTGTTAAGGAAATAAAGAACCATGGCGATCGCCTCAACCGCTGAACCAATGTCGTTACTCGTCACATCGTTCGACCCGTGTTGACAAGGGCTTTCCAACGATACCAAGTTCGTCCAGATCGGTGGAGAATTGATGGAGATATGGAGGAAGCAGCGGAATATGTGGGTGACAGTTGCCCAATTTGGAAACTGATGGTTGTCCATGGAATGGCTTGAAAAAATCGGAAAGAATATGGGAAACATGGAAATGGTATCTGAAACAGTGGTAGATGTGTTTCGGAAGTGGGGTACTCGGTGTGGGTGGTGGAATTGCGATAATTGGCTCATTTGTGTGGTACCGGCTGTGCCTGCCTACAACGGACAAACAGCAATGGCACAGCGCTCCCCTTGAGTTGCTGAGGCCAAGGTCCCTCCTTGCTAAGTCTCCGGTTCCACTCTGGAATCGTCCACACTTGCCCCATTCTAACAACCACCCTCAGACTACCCAGGAGTGAACGACTTTGCCCAAAAGGCAAAGGAAAACCTAATGGCATGATAATACACAATTGTGCTGCCCAAACAACCCAGGTGAATAAAAAGAGATGCCTGGACCTGCCTTTGAGAAAAGGCAAGCTTGCATACTTATCCATGGATAAGTTGAACCTACCCAAAGGAAGGGCAGGCAAACTAAAGCCCCTGTATATAGGGCCTTATGAAATTCTGGAAATATTTCCAGAGACATTGAACTTGTCAGAGACCAGGTTCAGGCCAAATGGAGACATCCCTGTGATCAGAGGGTTTCAGCCTCAGCTACTTATGCCAGGAGCACTGTGCCCAGTAACACATCAGTGCCCTAATTTACAGACTAAGAGGGAACTCTAGAAGAGGGGGAAAAACTCTAGTTGATCTTTGTGCTAAGGTGTAACCTATCTACAAGTCATGTATATATATAGTTACAGGGGAGTCCAGATGGCAGGCCTGTAAATGGCAGGGGCTGGGAGGAGTGGACCTAACAGAGTTACAGGTTAGCCAACTGAATATTACTGATGACTTGGGTTATGGGGTTTAACAGATTGATGGGTTATAACCCAGAAGTGGAATGGAGGGATCAGTCCGAAGGTAGACTTGGAGGGCAGGCAACTAAGTTACCCAGCAGTGGCAGGGGTGCACTTGCAGATGTCAGAGCTGTCCAGAGACCTTTGGAGTTCCATACTTAACTTGAGCAACACAGAGTCCACCCAACATTTCACATATCCTGGCTCACACCTCATGAGCTGAACAACCAAGAAATCTTCCCAAATAGGGAAGTAAATATATTCTATGATTTTGGGGAAGACCCCAATCACAAAGCAGTAGTTCACGAAATCTTAAACCATGTTAACAAACTCTGGTTTAAGGTCAAATGGGAGCTAGGGGACACCACATGGGAACCCCTAGAAAATTGTAACGACCTGATCCACCTGGATGAGTACCTCACATTACAAAATTGAGGGAACTGGAAAATCAAAGAAGATAGGGAACTCTCGGCATCACTACACCCCAGAAACAAAGGTGGAAAAAGTGAAGCTGAAGGGTGATTGCCCATAGCCAAAAGTGTGGGAATATTCTGGGTGAGCAACTTACCTGGACAGCCACTCACAATCCCATGAGTTAGACATCACATGGGCTAGGCAACATTGTTGCCTAGACCATGTGAACACCAGGTTCACATGTAATTCCACACACTTGTGGCAAATCCCACACATGCAAGAACCCCAACCCCTCCCACTACCATGAGAAACAAAACAACAAGATGTCATTCTCTGGGGGAGGTAACCCTCGATACAATTTGAACAAGCTGCTGGATATCGAGATACAACAACCTGGGGAGCAAAGCTCCTCAGACCAACAACAACATGAGGCACAGCAAAGTGCCATGGATTACACAACACACACAGCACAATTAAGTGCCACAAATCAACAACTTCCCACAATGCCAATGGGCACTGTATACCCCCAGCCTCCCCAAAGGGGCTTTCAACCATATGTGGTGCAAACTGCACCGATGGCACAACAAGCGCCATTCCAGGGGCAGCAATTGCTGCTGCAGCCCAGGCCACCCTCCAGGGAACTTCCCTGGCCAGATCACCCCCCAGATCGGCCAGTTTGGACCAGGTGTCAGGGCACACCCTGACTAGCCTGGACCCACTACACTTCCCATGTGTGCACTTCCCGTGCTGTTGTGGGGACAACTCTGTGCACCACAAAAAGTCGGATTCTGCAGAATTTGCCCACCAATACCCACCACATATCCGCTGACGCTTCCAATGATCATTCTATCACTATCCAACACACCATACACCCATTCCTTATTTTTCGATATTTTCCCCATCATTCCCGACAACCCCAAGCAAAATTCCCATGCCCAACCATGCCGCCAATTTCACCCCCTCTCCAGACCTCCATAACCACACATACAACCCAGCCGTTTTTCTACCCATTGGTGATGCTCTACTTTCCTTCTTCACCCACGGAGCATTTCCCAGAATGGAAACCCCATACTCGGATGGTTCAGCATGGTGTAGAGTCTCACATGGTCTTGACAGCACCTGTCAATGGCCACATCTCAAGAACTACTGCACCAATTGGAACAAATAAGGGTTCGTTGGAAAGCTGGAGACAAGGAGGTTGCCGACGAGAAGATAGGTGGGCGCTGTGGGGAAGTGTTGTGGAGTCAACTTTCATAATTCCCATTTCAGACCCATTATCATATATTCCCCATTCATTCATATTTCATTTACTGTTTCTTTGTTCCCAATTGGATATTCCTTATTTACGGTTGCCTAGGGGCCTGTTTACATTCCCCTATTCCATTCATTCTATTTCCAACTCATATAAAATAGAAAATAGCTTGTACATAACAAGTTAGTACTGAATAGACCTGTGAAGGAGTAAGAAAGCATCCTCATCTCCCTCCTATGAGGGACTTCATCTCTTTCAACTCCTGATGGAGTTGACCTGTTTGGGCAGCTACCGCTGATGCGATAGCTGATTCCCAGCCTACATTTGGCTGGGGAGTTGCTGGACCTGGTGTCAGGGACAACCCTGGGTCCCCATGACCCCTCTCTCTATAACCCACAACCTGACCTGTAACAGCCCATCTCAGGGCACAATGCTACTGTGGGTAAGAAAGTGAGAAGAAGGTTAACTTCTCACTTTCCCACAGTGGCCCCAATATGGTGAAAACTTCCGGGGATACCCAGAAGTCACATGATGTCAGGGCAATGGCCCCAAACCCTGAGCCATATGTAATTACAAGATACATATACAGTTATTCACATGCCAATGGTTCACACCCCTCAATGGTTCATTTGCATGTAACATCCTTATTCCACCCCGGGATTTTTTTATTTTTTGCAGACTTGTATATTATAACTATGGCTATGACTACACAAAAATTTGACCAAATCGGACATAAAATGAAGGAGTGATAGCAGTTGTTCAACGAGTTAACAGTGCACACAAAAGTTATGCATTTTGCACTCTCCAGGAACATGGCTATGACATTGCAGTGTGTCCTACAGCTTGGTGTGTTACCAAGGAACAGAAGGCCGCTGGCGCATGTGCGCATGTTTGTTTGTTGTGGTGAACGAGCACTTGTCAGATTTGGGTATACTTACATCCGAGTTTCCAAATTCAGTACCTCAAATTTATTCCTTTCTGTGCCTGCTGCTTTCACCAGAATCAGTAATAGCCCACTCCCTGACAATGCACAAGCAAAGCAGCTCAAGCAGTAGAGCAAATATTCTGCAAACCCTTGCTTCATGCCATATTACTGAATTATCGGTTCGGCATGTGAACTAATTGTCACACCATGTCACACTGAACCATTGAGCTGGGAAAGCACCATTTCCTTGTCTGCTTTTATTCTCGTTCATTTTTCATCCATTTCTTTATATCTCTCGGTAATATGTACATACCCAGCCTGGCTACTATCCATCGTAAAAATTTTGTATTTGGTTTTGATCCAATGTCATAGTCTCAAAATTACAAAATGTGAACCATTGGCCCGTGAATGACTGTAGTCATGTGGGTAAGTGGTAACTTCTGGTTAACTGCTTACACACACTATAAAATACATATCTATGTATCACTTACGGCTCGGTGTGCTGAGCTACCCACTGAGACCTCACACTTTTTTAAGTGTATGAGGTGTGTTTTACAACACAACCCACTAAATCTATCACATCTTAACAATTTGACTTGGTAGCACCGATGGCACCTAAACATGCCTGCAAGGGCAAGGTCACATCTGCAGCGATGATAAAGAAAAACGAGCAGTTTATGAAGAAACCACAATCTCCCATCATGGGAGATTCAAATCAACAGCTGTCATCAGATGACAACGAGGATCAACATGATCCAGAGAAAGCAACCACCTCAGGGCTGGTCCCTGAAGGTTTTAAAAACTTATGTGGAGTAAGTACAGGCCCAATACCCCTAGAACTCCATGTCACATCGATCTAACCCAAGCTGGGGAAGATCTCTCACCCCCTCAGGAGGTGATCGACTTGCATGACAAATGCATAAGTGCTGAACGATCAGCCCGAAAAGCTGATTGGATAGAGTTGCAGGAAACTCCAGGGCCCCACTATCCCCTGGAGTCCTCCCCCATTGTCATGACCATGCATTCTGACCCAGATGCCGGCCCTTATTCTGTTTCCTTTTGTTTCATTTTGTCACCTGACCCATTCAGTTTCTTACTATATATATATGTATATTACATTATTATAACTTTAGTCTGAATATCGACATGGTTTGTCCCCCTAACAAGGCAGCCCAAGCCACTTCGAAATGTGGGCACTGAGACAGTAGGTGGGCACAGCGCTCTCTTGGAGTCGCTGAGGCCGGAGCCCAACCCCGGAGCCTTGTCCCCGCCAGTCGTCCCCATTTGCTGACCCGTACCTAACACCCATGTGCCCAAGTCAAGCCCCAAAGGCAGACAAAGGGAAACAGAGGGAAGAACCTCTGCATTGGCTATCTGAAAAACTACTGGACTTGTTCCAGGTTCCATCCGAATGGAGGACAGAAAACGAAGACCAACTTCTTCTCAGGGTAAAAGCCCGAGAAGGCACAAAGAAATGCCTGAGAGCAGGATCTCCCAGAGTGCAGAAGCTCCAAAAGGACTTCCGCTGTTTACACTACCCCACACCATGCCAAACAAGGCAAGGTCACCAACCTCGGAGGAGGTCTCTGTCAGGGACTCGTCCGGGGTCAAGGGGGTCCGGGTATAGCGTCCCGGACCGAGAGCCTGGTGGGGGGCAGATCGGGCGTGCGTACTGACAGGCCCGATGTGGGACAGTGGTCCCTAGCCACTTAGACTGAAGTGGAAAGTTGTTATTATCATTAAAGGAGAGATATTGTACTACTTACCTGAAGTGGAAAGTTGAGAAGAAGGCTACTTCTTCGGTTCCCACTTCAGGTTCGTTTATATACATGCGGCTTGGATCACATGACGGGTGCCACATCACCCTCGCACACAGCCGTAACCACCCGGGTGTCTCCGTGGGAGATCCCGAGGGTATCCGGTGCAGGCGCGCGTGCTGGGCACAGCGGAAGTCGCCAAGGTGCCCGGGCTGGTACATGGTGGGCGCGCTGCAGATGGGTCAGTGTACATTGATACAGAGAAAGTCGTCCATGTAGAATAAAGGGGGAATAAAGGAGAAGTAAGATAATGTCATATCCGTGCATACCCGACCCCGACCCGACTTCCGGAT